>NC_050104.1:67806877-68431877 GCF_902167145.1 Zea mays | reverse complement strand
TTAAACATTGCTCATGAGGTTGTGATAGAGAACTTAAAATCCCAACAACCTCATTCGTGCACATGTATTCAAATTGATACTATATTACCATGTGCTAATGCTTGTTGTTTGTCAACAAGCAAATCTTCCTTTGAGCTAGAATTTGCAGGAACAAATGATGATTCATATCAAAAGCTCAAAGAAGAAAATGAGAGGCTAAAGAAGAGCTTGACACAACTAAAAGGGAAATGCATTGCCCAACCTTCTCAAGATAACCGTGATCACATGGTGAAGAAGCTTGAGACGGGAACAACCGTGGCATGCACTACATCCCTTGAAGAAAATGTCAAGGATTTGAGGATTGCAATGAGGAGGGAACAAAATATGAAATTCAACACCTCCTCCAAAAGCCTCAACTACGCCTCCACAAAAGGTAACATCCAAGGTAATGATCAAGTCACACTTCACATTAAGAGGTGTAGTGAATGCTTTGAAAAGGGGCACTTGATTAGGTCGTGTCCCTACATTAAAAATGGCTTGATTATTAACAAGGATGATAGACTTTGTTTTAAATGCTCCAAGAAGGGACACTTGCTTAGATCTTGTCCCCATTTAAAACAAAGAGGCATAGGGTTAGAAAAGAAAATTTTTACTAACCATGTAGCAAGCAACAAACAAGGAAGGAAGAAAGTTTCAAAACTTGGAAAACGCCTATGCTACACATGCCGGGAAAAGGGACATCAATGCAAGGATTGTCCCATTGGTAACAATTTCTCTCCTAACTTGTCAATTGATTCTCATATAACTAGGCAACCCAAAATTGCAACTTGTGCTAGAAAGGTAATGAGTTTACCTAGTACTAACACAAAGGATTTTTGGGTTGCTAGATCTTTGTTGACTAACCATGATGGACCCATTAAGCGATGGGTACCAAAATATGCTTGACAAGCCTTGTAGGAGAAGGAGATGGTATGAACCTTTGGGGTGCTTGAGGGAGTTAATTCAATTCTTATCAACTCAAGCTATCAATCTTCAAATGATCTACATATTCAAGTTTGACCCAAGGTTACTTCAGTTTATTGTATTCAAAACTCATATCATCTCGGGAAGATATTAATGTTGTAGGAAATAAAGAATCATCATGTGCGGAATATCAAAGCCTACAACATGGAGGAAAGTCAAGGGATGGTAACTTTTATATTCTTAAGTGCAATTATCTTAATTTGTCATGTGTCTTGTGTAGTCACATAGAAATAGAAAGCACTTAAGGATGTTTTAAAATTATGTCATCATTCTTTGAAGAAATTCCTCTCATATGGTAGATTGTGTATTTATCAAATTCTATATTATGACAATCTACATGTTTTAAATTGTTGCAAGTTCACATGGCATGTCTTTACATTAATTATTCTATTATTGCCATGTTCTAGATATAGAGAGATATTTCATGTTCTTAAAAGAATAAGGTGTCATGTAAGAAATTCAAATACTTAGGACACTTATAAAAGGAAAAATTCTCTCTATAGCTAGAAAATTGAGACTAATGTTTTTATCTAAGTAATTTAAGTAGTCTCACTTGTAGAGATAAATTTCTCTATGGAAATGCGTAATCCATCATGACAAGGAAAATCAATCCAATAATTTATGTTGTATCTCTTATTGCTTAATTGGATATGATTCTTCTACATTTATCGCTCTCCATGTAATGAATTAGATTTATTCCCTTAAGTCTCAAGAATTTAACCATGCTTGTTTTATGAGTTTAAAACTAGGCATACTTCATGGAATAATCTAGTTCATATTATAAAGTTTCCATGCTTTAGTAATTCACCTTTTCATTCCCTATCAAAATGATTACTAAATGGAAACTAGTGCTTGTGTTGCTAACGTATCTCTTGAGCTTACTTATAAATATGCATAGAAGGGAAAGTACACAAGCCTCATGGGTTGATCTTCACCCAAAAGAAGAAAGGTAAAAGCAAAGGTATGGGAACTCATCTTCTTGATTAAGTTTAGTTCCCATCTCAATGGGTATTTAATCTAAATTATCATATTCTACCCTTGTGAGGAATAGATTCGCTATTGGACCGAAATTAACTAAGTGTGCATTCAAATATCATTTTCTTAATGCTCATGTCCATTAGAATCTATTTAATGCCTTTGCAATATTTATATATATGTTATCATATTGATTTGCTTCCAAGTGATGATTAACTAACTTCAATATGATAAAGTAAAATCTCCAATGATTATTAAAATGCTTAAAAGGTGCTCACTCATTTCTCTCAAATGAAATGCACTAATGTTAAGGATTTTACTTCATGTCTGTGTGACTTGTGGATGATGAATTTTTGTATGCTAATTATCTAAAGTAATCATCTTTCACCATATACTCCCTTGCGCTATTAACATGTCTCTTGAGTATTTTCAATAAGTTTGGAAGGAAAAAGAGACAAATATAAAGGGAGGACACTCAAATGAAAAAGAAAGAACATCAAGGACAACAACACCTACTTGGACAATAAGGTCTTCAATAATCAATGGTGTGGTTGTAAGCATTCTAAATTCTTTTTCATTATGAGATTACATGGCTTAAGTTGTTTATTGCTGAATTTATGAGCCTTGATCAAAATGTATAATGCTTCTCCCTTTATGTCCTTAAAAGTGAATGCATCGAAATCAATTCTTTCAATTACTTGATGCATATCTTTAAGGGGAGTCCATTCTTATATTGAGACTATTGCCTTATCTTAATAATTTCATATAGTCTCTTGCATGAGAATAATGGTTCTCATATAGTATGCTTCTTCACATCAATCCAACTTGTTAAAATAACGTTGCTTTTATCAAGGATTGTTGCTTTCATTTCTAAAATAGCATGCTTATCGGATTCTCCTATTTTTAAGCTTGATTGAAAGTTTAATGTCCTTGTTGCTCTCTTGATCGCATATTGGTTGATCATTAAACAACTTCGAGTATCACTTATGTTTCTTAGTGCCTCATGTAATTTCAATTTGATCTCAATTGGTAATTTTAATTGACATCTATCTTGATATGCACTAAGGAAAAAGGAGAATTCATGATTCATTTATGCAACTTGTGATCCATTTGATATATGCTAACAATAACTTGAAAAAGATCACTAGTTGTAGAACTCTCTCTTGTGCAAAGTATTTCCATATATTGTCATTGAGTATAGGTCTTAAGCAACTAAGACTAAGGACAAAGCACAATGAAGAGAGCATCTCTATGAGAAGGTACAAAAGGGTAAAACCACTTCCTTTCATTTAAACTTGTACCTAAATCTTCCTCTTATATACACTCTTTGCATATCTTGTATAAAAGGAAGAGAAAGCATGACCTTTGCATTTATCCCTGCTTCATACCTAGTTTAACCTCTTGAAATTTCACTCATGCATTATTGCATCTTTGCTAAAACTAGATGAAGTGGTTCTATTGTCAAAGAACTTAAAGCTTAACCTTGTAACGAGGATAAGCTACCTTTGTTCCAAAGGTGGATGGTCCTTAAGTCTCTTTGAAATCTTTAAAGGAAAATGCTTAAAATGTTTGCAACATGCTTTCATAAGTGCATAAACTGTCTTGAGCATCACACATATACTATGACACAATGCACTTCACTTTCTCTATGATATAGACTTGTTCTCATTAACCTAATTATGTGCAATTGGCATTTAAAGCCATAATATGTGTTCCTCTCCATGCACATACTTAGGGGGAGCAATCTATGTTATATAGAATTATGATCATGCTTAATTTGACATATCTCTTGATCATATCTCTTTCATTTTGGTACAAATGCATATATCCTATTATTCCCGTACCATGACTACGACTAATATGTTTCCAAGTATATTACTATGCTAAGTCGTAGATTGAAAGGGAAATGGAGTCTTCGGCGAAAACAAAGGCTTCCACTCCGTAAATCATACTTCGCCATCACTCCAAGCAACTCTCTATTCTTTGGGGGAGAAATGAGCATCAAAGAAAAGGACTTCGTCTTTGGAGAGAGTAAGAGCCCAAAGCTAAAAGACCGGACTTCGCCTTTGGTATAATCTTAACTCATTTATTTATGACCAAAGGGGAATATAGCACTTCAAAGGCTCTAATGATTCCGTTTTTGGCGATTCATGCCAACAAGGGGGAGAAATGAGCCCAAAGCAAAAGGACCGCACCACCACCAATTTCAAAAACTTAGTGCTTTCCAAGAGTATTTATCAATTGGTATCCTATTGTGTTCAAAAGGAGGAGAAAATTAGTTTTTCAAAAATGTATATCAAAACCCTCTTGAACACTAAGAGGTGGATCTCTTTTAGGGGGAGTTTTGTTAAGTCAAAAGAAAAGCATTTGAAACAGGGGGAGAAAATTTCAAATCTTGAAAATGCTTTACAAACTCTTATTCATTTACCTTTGACTATTTGCAAAAGATCTTTGAAATGGATTTACAAAAAGAATTGGCAAAAACAAAACATGTGGTGCAAACGTGGTCCAAAATGTTACATAAGAAAGGAACATTCCATGCATATCTTGTAAGTAGTTATATTGGCTAAATTCCAAGCAACCTTTACACTTACATTATGCAAACTAGTTCAATTATGCACTTCTATATTTGCTTTGGTTTGTGTTGGCATCAATCACCAAAAAGGGGGAGATTGAAAGGGAATTAGGCTTACACCTAAGTCCTAAATATTTTTGGTGATTGAATTGCCCAACACAAATCTTTGGACTAACTAGTTTGCCCAAGTGTATAGATTATACAGGTATAAAAGGTTCACACTCAGCAAATAATAAGACCAAGTTTTGGATTCAACAAAGGAGCAAAGGGGCAACCGAAGGCACCCCTGGTCTGGCGCACCGGACTGTCCGGTGTGCCACCGGACAGTGAACAGTACCTGTCCGGTGCACCAGGGAACTCAGACTCAAACTCGCCACCTTCGGGAAAGTCCAGGGCCGGCGCGCTATAATTCACCGGACTGTCCGGTGTACACCGGACAGTGTCCGGTGCTCCAACGGAACGCGGCCTCAGGAACTCGGCAGCCTCGGGATTTCACGAAGACTGCTCCGCTAAAATTCACCGGACTGTCCGGTGTGCACCGGACTGTCCGGTGTGCCAGCGGAGCAACGTTCATCTGCGCGCAACGGTCGACTCTGCAAAGTGTACAGTTGAATTCAGAGTGTCAGAGCAGAAGTCAGAGGGGCACCGGACTGTCCGGTGCTGCACCGGACTGTCCGGTGCCACATGAGGACAAAGCCTCCAACGGTCGACCAGCTCCAACCCCAACGGATAGGATGACGTGGCTGGGGCACCGGACATGTCCGGTGTGCACCGGACTGTCCGGTGCACCCATCGCCAGCAGACTTCATCAACGGCTAGTTTTTGGATGGTGGCTATAAATACCACCCCAACCAGCCACTTCAAGGTGTGGGAGTCCAAGCAACATTCCAAGTCATCTAGTTGACATACTCAAGCCCTCCCAACCACCTATATTCATTGATCCATCCTATACACAAGATTTAGTCCACTACAACCAACACAAGTGCCACAAAAGAGAGAGCAAGCAATTGAGAGCTACTCAATTGAGTTTAGCCCTAGCGCCTTGTGAGATTCATTGAGAGATAGTGTGTGCTACATCTTTGTGTTCATTTGCGCGTGGAGTTTTTGACTCCCATTCGAACTTCCTCCAAAGTGTTGGAGGCTTGTAAAAGCTAGCAAGAGACACCAAAGATTGTGGTGGTCCTTGTGGGATCGAGAGTGATCCTTGTGAAGAAGAAGAGCTCGCCGATCCTTGTGTGATCGGGAGAGAGGGAAAGGGTTGAAAAAGACCCGTCATTAAGTGGACTCCTCAACGGGGACTAGGCCTTCGAGGGCCGAACCTCGGTAAAACAAATCAACCGTGTTCATTGTGCTTTTGCTTGTGATTTGTTTGCTTTCCCTTACTCTAAGTACTCTTGCACTATTCTTTGCTCATATCATTTGGTGTTGCTTCAAGTTAAAATCTCATTTAAGTGAAGCAACACTCCGCAAGAAAAGAACTTGAGTTAGTGCTCTTTTTCATCTAAGCTTTCTTGCTTTGTTATCATAGAATTATTAGTTGTATTGATTTATCACTTCCGCATTATTTGAAAGCCATACTCTTTACTAGCAAGAACTTAGTTTTTATGCTCCGATAATTGTTCATCTTGTTCTAACCACTAATCAAAGGATCTAGTTGGGGGATAAAGTTTTAATTTTCAGGTTTCGCCTATCCACCCCCCCTCTAGGCGACTTTCAACTCTTATAGCAGCTGGCTTTGTTGTAAATGAATCTGACATGTGTGTATACTATCGATATGGTGGGGGTGAGTCTGTAATGCTATGCCTTTATGTTGATGACATCTTGATCTTTGGATCAAATCTCAATGTGATTGAGGAAGTTAAAAATCTTCTATCGAGCAATTTCGAGATGAAAGATTTGGGAGAGGCTGATGTCATTCTAAACATCAAGCTTGTTAGAGAAGCTGATGGTGGGGTAACTTTGTTACAATCCCATTATGTGGAAAAGGTATTGAGTCGCTTTGGTTTTAGTGACTGTGATCCTGCTCCAACACCTTATGACCCCAGTGTGCTATTAAGAAAGAATCGGAGAATAGAAAGGGATCAATTGACATACTCCCAGATCATTGGCTCGCTCATGTACCTTGCAAGTGCAACAAGGCCAGACATCTCTTATGCTGTGAGTAAGCTAAGTCGGTTTGTGTCGAAACCAGGAGATGATCACTAGCGTGCTCTTGATAGAGTGTTGCGATATTTGAAAGGTACTATGACATACGGTATTCATTATACCGGAAACCCAAAAGTGCTAGAAGGCTATTGTGATGCCAACTGGATTTCTGATGCTGATGAGCTTTATGCCACAAGCGGATATGTGTTTCTGTTTGGAGGTGGCGCTGTTTCCTAGAAGTCTTGCAAGCAGACTATCTTAACGAAGTCTACAATGGAAGCAGAACTCGCAGCATTAGACACTGCTGGGGCTGAGGCCGAGTGGCTTCGTGATTTCCTATTGGACTTACCGGTAGTTGAAAAACCGATACCGGCTATTTCCATGAACTGTGACAATCAAACGGTGATTACAAAGGTTAACAGTTCTAGGAATAACATGAAGTCTACAAGGCATGTTGAGAGGAGATTGAAATCTGTCAGAAAGTTGAAAAACTCTGGAGTTATAACTGTGGATTATGTTCACACATCGAATAATCTGGCAGATCAATTTACTAAGGGTCTGTCACGCAATGTGATAGAAAGTGCATCGAGGGAAATGGGTATGAGACCCATGTGAGATCTACTCTAGTGGTAACCTACTCTATGTGATCGGAGATCCCGTGAAGTAGAGTGGTGAAACAAGCTAGGAGTAGATTGTGAGGAAAGATCCCTTCTTTAACTCATTTCTGATGCACATCTTTCCTATCTGTAAGGCAGGATGGTTTTTACCTTAATGTATTCCAAGAGTCTTATAAAGGTGAGATGTTGTCCTACAGAACATCTTTTGAGGAATACACCTATATGAGTCAGACTGCTGGTCACAGTCTATGGGACTTGGGTAATCCCTAAATACTCATGAAAGGCACTGAAGTGTGACTTATATGCTTCTAAACAGCGGGAATACCCTTTTGCAGCCTAGTATCAGCAAAGGATTTGAGTGAATCTTATTTCGCACAAAACTGTCAATTCAAGGCATAGTCCATTGTTCAGTTGTGAATGAGTGAAACTCTTATTCTAGATGGATGTTCAACTTAACAGTCTCCATCGAAACACTGGTATATCAAAGGATTGTGATTCTGATACTTCATCATTACAAACCCTAGAGTTTAGTGGGGATTGTTGGATCTTTTATGGGCTTGGCCCATTTATTGAATAAACTCTAGGGTGTGTAATGGTAGAGAATACCAATAGTACCACATTGGAAGTCCAAGGGTCTTTTGGCTTGACTTATATGGTGGGATTTATTCCACTTAACTTGAGAAGTCAAGAAATGGACAAGGGCGTGCCACACGCGCGCGCGCGCCGCCGCCGCCGGCCGGGCCGGGCGTGGCGTGGCGTGGCATGGCGAGGCGAGGCAGGCAGGCAGGCGGGCGTGGTGTGGTTGTGTTAATTTTTAGCACTCACTAACCGCGTTAACTCTAAGTTGTCTATCTCTTCGTCAGCCGAGTGACCCTGTCTCTTCGTCAGCCAGCCGAGTGACCCTTCTCCTTCAGCTGGCCGACTCATGGCATGACTCGGCGAGTGCTGGCCGACTCATGGCATGACTCGGCGAGAGCTGGCCGACTCTTGGCGTGACTCGGCGACCTTTCTCCTTCAACTTCCCTCTGCGAGAGGTTAAATAGAGGAGCACCCCTGTCACTCGGTACACGCGAGAAACATTTTCAGAATCACAGTCCAGCCGCCGAGTGAGGGTATTTCCATCTCGTGACTCTGTGCGCACAGAGAAGCGAGAGGGCAGGTGCCTCCGAAGCCGGTGCCGTTCGAGACCTTGCACGGGGGATCGGCAATTAGGTTTTTGGGGAGCGTCTACGCGACTGCCCAACGTCCGTCGTTGTCTTCTTCACCGGTTCCTGGCGTCTTCATTTCGTACTGGATGGCAAGATAAGTTGGACAAGGTTCAGGATCATCGGAGCGCATGGGAGGGTATGATCAATTCAATTCGTTACTGTTTTATATTCTGCATATTATATATGTTGTACGTAGCTCTATTCTGTCATATTATAATATGTTATATCTATCTGTTTTAATTTTACAGTCAATCTGTTTATATTACTATCTGTTTACTTTCAGTTGTCCTGTAATAATTCATGAAACATGCTTATATACTTATTATATTTATATGCTTTATGTTCTCTTGATCCATATTGGTATGGATCAATTTAAGATCACGATTTCTATGGTTAATTATTCATACGTCATCATTATAATATTAATTTATGGAATTAAAATGATATGGAAAATGCCTATAATTCTAACATAGTTGTACTATTACGAGGGACAAACTTGTCAGTATATCGATCATCTAGTGTTTTTATGTGAGATCTAACATGTGATGTACATAGATCGAGTGGCGTGGCGAGAAGGAAGTGAAAATCCATTAGCAAGTGTTTATGAAAAGCTAACTCGCAAACAGTTGGTGGAACACTTTGGGGGTAACACATTTGCAAAAGGGTTGTGAAAACATGCTCGAAGTGTTGATTGTAGAGCATTGGACATATTCGGTGTGCCATCGTGTGTGGCACTAGACACGAGAGAAAGTTGAGTCATTTTAGCCATGCACAAAGTGATATGTTCTCCATTGAATGTTCATTATCGAACATGTCTAGTGTGCACTAGACATGCAACACCGGTTAAGAAATTTGTGTAGTAGATAGTGTCTCAGACATGTAGTACGCGCACTAGACGTGTTCAATGTGGGCACTGGATGCCACACCAAATATGACACCTCGAGAGTATGTTTTCTTGGCACTTTGTCTCTAATATGCACTGGACATGTCTAGGGGTTGTTTGGTTCTATACCTATGGTGTCAAAAATTGCCACACAATTTTATGCCACACTTGCCTAAGGTGCCTAAGATTAGGCGCTCAAATTCTGTGCCACAGATTGCCACGCCTAAGGGAATCTTGCCATACTTTTATCATTCATTGTCGAGTGGGACCTACGTAGCAGGAGGAAAAACTTGCCACAACTGTGGCTTCAAACAAAACACATGCCTAACTTGGTCAAACTTGCCTAATAGGCGTGGCAAACTGTGGCAAGTTAGGCAGCAAATCAAATAGCCCCCTAGTTTGTGCACTGAATGTCTGACAGGGGCAATAACTAGTTTGTATCCATTGGAGAAGTGGACATTGGGAAGGCACCAGAGATGTTCGGTGTGGATGCCAGTGTCACACCCGGTTTTGGAAGGTAAACCGAATGCGAACCATGTACGTGCCAATATCAGAACTCACATACACAACGATTACATAATTGGACATCATCACACAATGCTCAAATTAAATAGCGAAAAGGTACTTTAATGACATCAAGATGTCCAAGACATCCACAGAGTCTAATACATATCCATAGTGTTCAACATTAATATCAAAGTGCGGAGAAACGAAACGTAGAAGATAAGCCTACACAGACAGCTGACTGAGGGTTTGCCACTAAAGTAAACTAGAACTCGTCGTAGTCCTGGAACTCCTCAAAGTCCTCCATGCTACCAACATCTCCTCCTGAGCACTGAGTACATTGGGGACAACCTGGGGTGGGGTGGTTTGTAAAGCAAGGGTGAGTACACATCAACGTACTCAGCAAATGTTCCATTTGGCTAAAGTGGACTAGCTGTATGTGGAGTTGAGGTTAAGCAATTGCTTTTAGTTGGTAAAGTTTTATTACTATAAGTAGAGCCAAATTTTAGTAATAAACCCAGTTATTACCCAGAAGTACTCCCTACAAGAGGAAATACCAGAGATTAAAATTATAACCATCATTGCTAATCATCATCATAAAAGTAACCAAAGTTCTTCTAATCAAAGAGGATCACAAGGCTGCTCATAACCGTGAGCACAACTAATATACTAGTTTCTAACACTCTGCAGAGGTTGCACACTTTACCAACAAGCCGTGATTCTCATTCTGCCCAGGGTTCTAGCCTCCCCATTGATCACTACCAAGGTGACCTAGCAGGGTCTCACTACGTAGCCTTTACAAAGATTTCCCAGAGGTCATAGTCGCCTGTTAGGTTTCTCCAGTTTCATAAACACAGTTGTTGGGGACTTGTTCTCAAATGCTATGAGTTAAGAACAAGGCAACACAAAAAATGTTAAACGTTAAAATCCTTCGTCCTTCGAAGCATTATTTCCCTTGGGATATAATGATTTTCGGACGAAGGTTATGAAGGACATACCTTCATCGGCACAACATATAATAATGAAGAAGGAATCATACGAAGTATAAGAGATAACATGAACAATTATGTATTATTATCAACTCATTTATATTTTATTGTTATGGAAAAATAGAAATGATGTCAAATTACAAATGTACCTTCGGCTTGAAAGAAGGTAAGAGTACAAGCGTGACGCAAAAGCAAATGCCAAGTCAGCGTGAACAGTACGGGAGCACTGTTCATCTATTTATAGGCACGGGACACAGCCCATGTAAAATTACACCCATGCCCTTTACATTTTCTAATGACTCTTTAGTAACCCATCGAGGCTGAATAGCCTTTTCCTTTTTAAGTCGGTTTCCTTTTCTGCTATCGTGTCGAAGCTCTCCTACACATAGCTTCGGCTCTGCACCAACCTTCGTGTTCTTTGTGTTTCTTCACACTGTGGTTCTGATCCGAGTCCGAAGATACCTGTTCATGTATTATACTCCAGAAACATTGTTAAATCATGTTTTTGAGGACCTTCGGAAGCCGAAGGCCCCCAACAGTAGCCCCTCGCAATATTAATTTATTAAAATGATAAATTCAGATTGTGATATGGACGAAGGCCCTAAGCCGAAGGTCCAAAAAAACACCTTCCCTTTGCTAGAATAGCAACAGTCAATGACAAACGGGGCCCTCCAACTTGCAACACACTAGGCGTATAAATAAGGGCACACCACGAGCTCATTTGGCACGCTTTTTGCCATCTGCTCTGCTTGCTCAATTTTTAGCTCTTGCCTACCAACCTTTGCTTGGCTTTTTAGATTTTCTAAGCTTCGGCTTTAAGAGCACATTTTCACCATTTCTGAAGAGATGTCTCAAGATAAGAAAGCTATTGCTGAAACGAAGCTGAGCGAGGAGGAGAAGCTTCTTAAGGAAAAAACAGCTGGATTCATCGAGTCAACTGCAAAGACCAACACAGAAAAGATTACAAAAGAAATTCTAGAAGGCTTATCTGAAGATACCGATGACAGCGATAGTTATGATGTGGAAAGTGGGGGCGAAGACTCAGAAGATCGGCCGCGACCAAGTCACGCAGTCTTCGGAAAATCGAATATCAGGCAAAGTCATCTTGATAACATGAGAGGAAGGTATTTCCGAGACATATCCATCGTGAGGGCTGACCACGGAGACATGACTGTTCCTGCTCCTGAAGAGAATGAAGTCGTAATTTACCGAAGCTTCTTCAAGGTTGGGCTTCGGTTCCCCCTAAGCAGTTTTGTGGTTGAAGTTTTAAAGATATACCAGATTTTTCTTCACCAGATTACTCCCGAAGCCATCATAAGAATGGGAATCTTTGTATGGGCTGTGAGGAGTCAAGGTTTGGAACCAAGTGCAAAAAGTTTCTGCAGCATACATGAACTTTTATATGAGACGAAGCCCTGGGGTAAGGAGCAGTATCACAACAATTTTGGTTGCTACAGCTTCGTTGCTCGTTCAGGCTCAAGCTGCCCAGTGCCAACCTTTTGGAAGAGGTGGCCTGGAGACTGGATGAAAGAATGGTTCTATGTAAAAAATGATTTAAAGGTGAGAGAAGATATTAAAGAGATCATAATGCGCCCCATCTGGTCCCGCTTCAGCCTTCGGAAACCAAAGGTAGAGATTGATGAAGTAGCCGAAGAATGCCGAAGGGCCTTTGGCATAGTTTGTTCTTTCATCGGGACAAGGGACTTAGTCCAAGAGCACGTGGCCTACAGGATATGGCCATTGGTAATCAACTGGGAAATGCCAAAAGAAACCATCAGCAACCCCAATGAAGGTGGTTTGGTTCGACTGAAATATACCTTCAGGTTAGGAGACCAATTTATCGAACCAGACGTTAACTGGCTGAAGTGCATCGAAGCTACAAGTGATGAACTGCTTGGGCCATACTCCAAAGCGGAAGATAATGTGTTATCTACGGCCTTCGGAAGCCGGAAGAAGAAAAGACTAAATAGAGTTTTTGATGCTATTGGGTTCATGTACCCTGATTACCGCTACCCGCCACGAGGGCAGAAGAGAAAGAGTGCGACTTCCGGGAAGGATGCTGCTTCAGCTTCTCGAAGCGAGCCCGCGCCGAAGAGGAAAAAGGTGAAGGTTCTTACTCGCCGGCCACGATATATTGAACCGGCCGTAATGCCCGAATTTGGTGGTGAAACCTCTTCGGCTACTGAAGCCAAGGAACCTGCGCCTACGCAGAAGATTGAAGAGCCGGCTGCAATGCCGAAGATATCCTCAGCCAAATTAGCTGAGCCAAAGGCCGATAATATAGGGGTCGGAGGAACAAAGATATCAGAAATTACAAGCCCTTCGGTAGAAGTGACAGTGCCGAAGGCACAAAAAGGTCTTACATCGACCCCTAAGAGGAAAAGAATGGTCAACGTACTGGATGCACTGGAGACAATAAAGACAAGCTCTACTCCAAGGAAAACTGCCGAAGCTCCAAAGACACAGTCTGAGACAAGAGTAACCGAAGCCGAAGCTGCAAAGAGCTAGGTCGAGATCGAAGCTGGGCCTTCAGAGCCCGCCAAGGAGAAATCCTTGGAAATCAGAGAAAAAGAAACAGAAAAAGAAGCTACAGAACAAATTTTGCCTGAAAAAACTGCCACTCCTACTCCTGAAGCATCTTCCGAAGCACTTGATTACTTTGTACGACATGCTTTAGGAAAAAGGTTATCTGAAGAAGAAAAGCGAGAAGCTCAATACTATGCCCGGAAACTGAAATATCCAAAGGGGACATTGATATTCAACGGCAGCGGAGAAGAAGATTTCTTGTATTGTCTCCTAGACAGCAAGGAGATTTCTGTCTGCCGGGAGATGAGCAGAAGCTTTGGATTCCCGAAACTAGAAGATGGGCTTTCAATGCTACCAAAAGATGAATTGGCCGACAGCTTAGCATAAAATAGTTTAAAGGTACGAGAGTGAGCTTTTTGTACTTAAAAACAAAAGATTTTTTTTATTCGCTTATAGTTAATACCGCACTCCTTTCGCAGGGCCTCATTCTTAGCAACGCCCTCAGGGCGCAGAAAAGTGCCGAAGATGAAGGATGCACTATTGCTTTGAACAACCTTCATTCCGAAGTAATTGAACTAAGGAACGAAGGTCTTGAAAAAGATAAAATATTAAACTCATTGGTGAACAAAATAAAAGAAGACGAAGCTACATCCAAAGCTCAAGCTGAAGCCCAGAAATATGAAATTGAGGAACTTCGGAAACAGCTGGCTAAAGCAAAATTAAAATGTGCTATTGCCGAAGCTGACTAAGACGCCAGTGATTACTGGAAAAATTATTGGGAGAAAATAGTTGTAGAACTTCGGTCTTCAAAATAAAGATGTTATGAAAAATCCATAGAATGTGTGGGAAAAATAAAAACTAGCTTCGCCAATGTTGGCGCATATTCAAGCGAGGACAACTTCATAAGAGGCGACCCTGAGGGCCCAATTGAATGGATCAGCAGCGAAGCCGAAGCTTTTGAGGAAATTTTGAGTGGCCGTGGGGACGCCTGCGCCTTCTCAGGTGCAAGGGGAATTGCGGCTATCTTGGAGAAATCAGGTTGCGATCATGTAAAAGCTTTGGCCCAAGCCGAAGCTATTTTATCTATTGATGATAAGAAGGACCCCTCGGCCGAAGCAAGCTTAGTTGGTGGAAAATTCTTTACTGATATATGGGAAAATGATGGCCGAGGGATGACTCACGAAATAATAAAGAAGAGCGAAAAAAATACTCACGGTGCTAGGGAAGCGACGAAGGCAGCTGAAAAAGCTGCAGAACTCGAAAGACGGATAGGTATTGCTTAATAGCTTTTAACTTTATTTTTTATTTCTGTGACTTCGAACTTATTTATGTTTTCTACCACAGCTGAACTATCTCCTCCCCCGGAACCCTTCGAGCCACTGGCCGAAGCAGAGGCAAAAGAATCATCAAAAATTATTAGCATGGCTGAAAGCATTATGGACGAAGTCGTTACTCAACTGCTGACTGAAGCTGCAGACAAAGTTTTGAGAGAATAAGAATAGATATTGTAAAATTATTGCCAAAATATTAATGTAACATTTGTTAGACTATGCTTGTAATATTTGGTACTCATGAGTTCTTAATGTAATGTGTAAATGACTTTGTAATCTATTTCTTTGCGATGCATGAAATTTTTATTGTACATACCGTTTTTGAGCCTTCGGCGAAAAAACACCTTCCCTTCTTTTCATGCTTCGTAAAGAAGAGTTTTTATGCTTCGTGAGAAATCCTCCAATCATCGCAGAAACATTAATGCTTCGTCGGTAATAGACTTTCTTCCTTGATATCAGAATGCTTTATGAAAATACTCCAAGCATCGCCATAACACTGATACTTCGTCAATAAAAAACTTTCTCCTCCACTTCAGAGCTGATAAAACCGTATCTCTTCAAAACTTATTTTGTGCCTTAGCACAATTTCACTTTTTCGAAGCATTCTCCGAAGGTCAACATTATGTCCCCTTCTTGTGCTATTGATGCAATATGATGTATGATGTTATGTTATGCAAAATGATGTGATGATGTTATGCTATGCGAAAATGATACTTTGTGCCGAAGACACACACTCACATCCCCATATTGGAATACACAATCTCTTTGTCGTTTATTTTTCGGCTTCACCGCTTATTTTTCGGTGTATCAGCGCTGACTTTTCGCTGTAAGTTCTGCATTCCCTTATGAACGTCTTTTGAACTTCTTCGCCTTCTATTTCGGTGGTATTCGCGTTGACTTTTCACGCTTCGCCTTATATTTTGGCGGTATTTGGCTCTGCATTCCCTTTGGAACGACTTTTGAGTAGAAAACTTACACTGCGCTCCCTTAGGAACGAATTTTTGTAGCTTCGGCAAACTTACGCTGCATTCCGTAGAACGACTTTTTGTAGCTTCGGAAGTACTTGTGACTTAAGAATGACTTTTTGTGCTTCGGCGAACTTTTTGTACTCTGTAAGTCTGTGAAGAAGATATATTTTTTATTATGGCAAAAACGAAGTTATTACAAGGAATTGAAAGCGACAAGAAAACTAGGCTTTCAATAATTGTTCCTTAGTACGAAAGAAAATGACAATGAATGTAAAAACTGATTCAGGGGTAGGATATCTCTTAGTAGATATGCTTCGACTCTGGCATAGTACTGTTGACTGTGCGAGCTTCAGACTCTTCCCTGAAGTCTCTCTGCTGATGGGTCTGTTGACTCCCTTCTGGCTGTTGGCCGCGTGCAGGTTGTAGTGGTGGCGGAGGTGGAGGTTGTGGCCAGGATGCCTGTGGCTGACTAGCCGAAGCAATAGACGCTGCAGGATGGTTACCCACATACTCTGGTATGTAGGGTGAATGATATGAAGCAGTATGCATGACCTGCTTCGGCTGGTTCTGCTGAGCTGCAGCTTCTGCTATTTTCTTCTGTTTCTAAATGGTGACATGGCACATCATTGTAGTATGGCCCTTGTCCTCACCACAGAATAAGCAATAAATTTTCCTGGGCTGATCCCCAAACCTTCCTCCGAAGCTCCTGGCGCCTCTGCCCCTTGGAGCTGGCGGCCGAAGATAGCTTTGTTGCTGCCCCGAAGCTTGCGAGGAATATTGTGGCCTCTGTTGCTGACTTCCTCTGCCGTCATTGTGGGAGGAGTGGATTGATCTGACGTGTCTTGGGTGGATTCTACCTCCGAAGCCCCTGGTCATCTCAGAGAACCTGTAGGCTTCCTCCCTTCTTTAACGAAAGTCATTATCAGCGCGGATGTATTCATCCATCTTTTGAAGCAATTTCTCTAGAGTCTGAGGGGGTTTCCTGGCGAAGTATTGGGCCATAGGTCCTGGCCGAAGCCCCTCGATCATGGCCTCAATGACAATTTCATTGGGCACCGTTGGCGCTTGTGCCCTCAGACGCAAGAACCTTCGGACATACATCTGGAGGTATTCTTCGTGATCTTGCGTGCACTGGAACAAAGCCTGAGCGGTAATCGGCTTCGTCTGAAACCCTTGGAAACTTGTGATCAACATGTCCTTTAGCTTCTGCCATGATGTGATTGTTCTTGGCCGAAGAGAGGAGTACCAGGTTTGCGCAACATTCTTGACTGCCATGACAAAAGATTTCACCATGACTGCGGTGTTGCCTCCATATGAAGATATGGTTGCTTCGTAGCTCATCAGAAACTACTTCAGATCTGAGTGCCCGTCATACATGGGGAGCTGGGGTGGCTTGTAAGATGGGGGCCAAGGTATAGCCTGCAGTTCTGCTGACAGAGGAGAAGCATCATCAAAAGCAAAATTGCCATGATGGAAATCCTCATACCATTCATCCTCGTTGAAGAAGCCTTCTTGATGAAGCTCCCTATGTTGGGGCCTTCGCTCTTGCTCATTTTGAGCGAGATGGCGTACTTCTTCAGTATCTTCGTCAATCTGCCTCTGAAGGTCGGCTAGTCGAGCCATCTTCTCCTTCTTCCTTTGTACTTGTTGATGAAGCATCTCCATATTCCTGATTTCTTGGTCCAACTCGTCCTCCTGGGATGTTGAACTAGTGGCCTTCCTCTTCTGGCTTCGGGCCTCTCGAAGAGAAAGGGTCTCCTGGTTCGGGTCCAGCGGCTGCAGAGTGGCAGCCCCTGTTGCTGAAGCTTTCTTCGGTGGCATGACGAAGGTCAATTCTTGCCGAAGGTGGTCGAAAAGAGTTCACCGGAGGTGGGCACCAATGTTGGGGACTTGTTCTCAAATGCTATGAGTTAAGAACAAGGCAACACAAAAAAATGTTAAACTTTAAAATCCTTCGTCCTTCGAAGCTTTATTTCCCTTGGGATATAATGATTTTCGGACGAAGGTTATGAAGGACATACCTTCATCGGCACAACATATAATAATGAAGAAGGAATCATACGAAGTATAAGAGATAACATGAACAATTATGTATTATTATCAACTCATTTCTATTTTATTATTATGGAAAAATAGAAATGATGTCAAATTACAAATGTACCTTCGGCTTGCAAGAAGGTAAGAGTACAAGCGTGATGCAAAAGCAAATGCCAAGTCAGCGTGAACAGTATGGGAGCACTGTTCATCTATTTATAGGAATGGGACACAGCCCATGTAAAATTACACCCATGCCCTTTACATTTGCTAATGACTCTTTAGTAACCCATCGAGGTCTGAATAGCCTTTTCCTTTTTAAGTCGGTTTCCTTTTCTGCTATCGTACCGAAGCTCTCCTGCACATAGCTTCGGCTCTGCGCCAACCTTCGTGTTCTTTGTGTTTCTTCACACTGTGGTTCTAATCCGAGTCTGAAGATACCTGTTCATGTATTATACTCCAGAAACATTGTTAAATCATGTTTTTGAGGACCTTCGGAAGCCGAAGGCTCCCAACAACAGTACATCTTCCCAAAGGAAGGTTGACTAACAAAACCAAATCAAAGAACCTCTGCAACCAGCCTCGGCAGAGCAAGTACTGTGCCCGGACACCATTGACGGCCCTACGGCGAAGCCAACTACTCCTCTGGTTCCTCTAATTAATCAGCTAAGGGTGTCCCATTCCACCCTCATGGTTGCACTGTTATCCCGGGTTGTCACTCCCCAAACAGGTCCTTATGGAGAGGTACTCAGGAAACAGCCTGAGCCCCCTAAAGTAATCACAAGAACCTCATCGGGATAACATCGTCGTATCATAAATAATCACATCATGTTCATTGATTAAGTTAAAGCAATAGCATAAACTAACCATGATTAACCCAAAAAGGTAAACAAGGGTAAGGTAAGTACAGACTAGTCAATCCTTAAGTTTTAATAATGTAATGCGGGACAGTGAATTATAAAGTAAAGTAGGACATGATAGGTCAGAGGACACTTGCCTTCACCAGGTTGTTGCTTAGAGGGATCTTTGGCAACACACTCAGGAACCATGAGCTGCTCGTTGTCTAAATAAAGCGATCATACATTCAATACATTTGGAAAGTACAAATCAACATCACATCAAGCATGTACCAACATTGGAACACATCTCAAAAGGTATAGTACTAAATAAAGGATAAAGAGATCAAATTATAGAATGAACTAATCTTAATTAGGAGTTGATTACTCTCTTAGTGTTTGGAACATATCTCAAAATGGTAAAGTAGTAATTTAAACAAAGAAAGAGATTAAATTATAAGATGGACTAATCTCTTTTAGGAATTGATTATTCTTTAAGTGTGGTCCATAATTACATAACCTAATTCTATTCATTTTGTTGAGACCTAAAAGTTAAACCAAAGATGAATTCATGTAATGCATATTACTAATCTCACAAGATTAAATATAGTTTAACTTCTAGGGCTTTCATTTTATTTATTTCATTAAATGATCAAATTAACATATACATTAATATTGTATTCTAGGTGTAAAATTAAAGTATACAGACTATAGCTGATCATAGTTTATTTGGACAGAATGAACATTTTTCAATTTGAACCACTAAATTTGGAGTTCATATGAAAAGGATATGAAATAAACAACTGTTGAAGTTTGAAATATGAAATTAGGGCTAATTCTGTGATTAAATAAAAGTACATGGGGCTAATTAAAATAAACCAGGGGCATGCGCACTAAAACTCAGGACGACGGGTTGATTTCCTAAAACCCGGGGGTCTCTTAAGTAAAATTTACACGAGAATGGGTACGGGGTAACCTCGGCCATCATATCAGAGACCAACGGCCAGGATTAGATCCTGCGGACGCGCGCGTGGGTGCGGGCGCGCGGACGCGACTGATAGGTGGGGACGGGGCGTCAGCGAGCCAGGGCGGACATGCCAGCCAGGCCCAGCGGCAGGGGCGCGAATGAGGGGGAGAGAGAGGGGCGGTCAGATCTAGATCGGAGGGCTAAGATTAGATCCGTTCGGCTAAGGTTTAAACCGCCCGATCTCGGACGGACGCCCGAGATCTAACGGCTGGGGTCGGACACCAGCGCGGTGGCGTTGCTCGGTCCCACGGTGAGAACTCGCTGGAGACTAGGGGACTGGCCACGGCGGGGCTCCAGAGGCTTGGGAAATAGCTCGGGCGCGCTAAGGGTGGTCCGACGGACATGACCATGGGCACAAAGCCGACACGGGAACACCAGAAGGCGCAGACCACGACGAGGCGGGCTAACGGCGGCGCAGATCAACTCCGGCAAGCAATCGCGCGATGACCAGGGCAATACACAGGGAAATAGGGGCGCGGGGAGATTGCTCACCTTGAGAGGAAACGATAATGGGGCAACGGCGGAGACGCAGGGACGCCTCGGGGCGACGGTGGCGGAGCTCTGGCTGCATAGGAAGAACTCTGGTGAGCACGGACCGGGCAGACTAGAGGGATTAGGGGCGAACCGAGGGGTGTTCTAGGTGGCGGGTGATAGGGCGGAGCTTACCGGGGCAACAGACGCGACGGGGAGTTCCACAGTGACAGTAGAACGGGCGGCGGATGTCGGTGGGCGGTCGCGGAGCTCTCTGGTCACGCATGCAGAGCAAGAGAGAGGGCGAGGGGGCTTGACTGAGGGCGCAAATGAGCGAGGGGAGGTGGGCGAGCAGGGCGCGAGGCTCAAAAGGGGCGCAGGCGCGAGGACATGGCCGAAGAACACGTAGTCGTGGGCACGTCCACGACAGGGGATCGTGGGCGGGAGGTTGGGGATGACTGACAGGTGGGCTCGGCGGGACAGAGAGAGAGAGCGGGCGCGGGGAAAAGGAACAGCGCCAACAGATCGGCCCCACAGAGCAGCAAGAGGGAGGGAGTGAGCGTGCAGGCTGGTGCCGACAGCGGGGCCCGCATGTCAGGCACCGAGGGCACGCGCGCGGGACTGGGTCGGCTTGAGCTAAATGGGCAGAAATGGCTTTTTCTATTTCCAGGGAATTTCTAATGCCTTTTATATTTATTTTCTCTAGGGTTTTCAATCAAATTCTAATCAAGTTTCAAATTTAAACCAAATCAAACATGTGGAATAATTCAAAGAATAATTGGGGTTCAACATGATGCAACATTTCATGACTCATATGTTTTGGGAAAAATAAAATAAATAATCCCTCAATAATTAAACTAACCCTAATCAACAGAGGAAGAGAGGGAGAGAAACTAGAGAGAGATAGAAACTAGAGTGAGATAGAGAAGAGTAACACCTGAATTTGGATGATAATAAGAAAGAAATTTATACCCCCAAATTCAGGGTGTTACAGCCAGTGGTGCACGAGATATGTCTGGTGCCCTCGCACCTGGCTAGTTTAGCCTATCCTCTATAAATAGTGGGGTGGTTGGTTCTTGGCAATATGTGAGCACCTTGCGTAGTCGCGTCCCTTGGTAGACGTGGCCTTGACTTGAACCGCGCTTTATCAGCCGTGTATGGTTTGTTCTGAAGATGTTTTTCGGTCGTGTTCAGGAGCATTGGGGGTACCCCTAATTATGGTACCCGACAGTACTCCTTGTCCATTTGTATGTATTGCTACGATTAGAAGTGAGGTCACGAGTAACTTGAAGACCAACTTGGTGAAGTACCTTGAAATTCGAGTTATAGGCAAGTTGTGCCCTTGATCACTCTTCTTTACCCAATAATGTTCTAGTTAATCACTGTGATATGCTCAGGTTAATTTGATGGTACATAATAGGCTTCCCTAGCATTGTTTATCCCACACCTTGCAGACAAAAGAACTATTGGGTAGTTTTGCTATTGCTCTACCTGGTTTTGGGAAATTAATATTACATTATGATCATGTTCTAGTTATGATGTTGTTTTAATTATTGTTCATGACAAGATCATTGTGTTAATTGGAACATGGAGCTTAACTTGAGATATCTGTGCTACCATAAGGGTGGAATGAGACGCCCTTGGCTGACTAATTACGAAAGCTAGTGGAGGACTATCTTACTCGAAAGGGGCAAGGGCGGTAGAGGAGCTGCGTATAGGGAGGTTCTCAGGCCTATCATGCTGCGATGGCTTTTCTGATGAGGGATTCCTATATTACCCTTCTTAGAAACCGTAGCGGGTTTTCTGAAGCTAGTGGAACTTTGTAAAGGCCTCGTAGTGGATCCCTAGCAATTCACCTCGGAAGTGTCTAAGGGCCTTGCAAACCCTAGCTAGGTGGGATACATGACTTTTGGGTAAAGGGCACAACCTCTGCAGAGTGTAAAACTGGTATATCAGCCATGCTCACGGTCAAGAGCGACTCAGGACTCTCGCATGATTAATTTATGGAACTAAACTTAATATGTCATATGCATTGCTTCGTAGGTGTTATTATCAATTGTGATCTCTTACTTAATTGGGTTGGTATCTACTTATACTTAGTAACTGCTAATAAAATTTTGACCAACTTTAAAAGCAATGCTCAGCTTTAACCATCCCCTTTGGTATGCTTACACTTCACATGAGCTCCCACCTTTGGTGATGTTAGGGGCCTTCGTCCTCCGAAGGTCCTCAAAAACATAATTTAACAATGTCTTCCAAGTATGGTTTATGGACAGGTATCTTCGAATTCATGTTAAAAGCATACACGATAAGGAGCTTGATCGTGACGAAGGTTGTCGTTGCTCCGAAGCTGTGCGAAAGGGAGCTTCGGCTAAATTGTAGAAAAGGGAACCGACTTAAAAGGGAAAAGGTTGTTCAGTCCTCATAGATTTAAAGGGAAAAGGTTGCTCAATAGTAAATGTAAAGGGCATAATTGTAATTTCTCATAGGCTGTGTCCTATGCCTATAAATAGATGAACAGTACCCCGTACTAGTCACGCGGACTGGTACTTGCTTTTGCGTCACGCTTGTACTTTTTTGCCTTCTGTCAAGCCGAAGGTACTTTTGTAATTCAATATTGTTTCTGCCTTTTCATGATAATACAATAAGAATGAATTAACAATATCATATAATTGTTTTATGTTGTCTCTTATATTTCATATGCTTCTTCTTTTATTAATGATGAAGGTATGTCCTTCATGGCCTTCGTCTAAAGATCATTATATCCTAAGGGGAATAATGCTTCGAAGGACGAAGGGCATTAACATTTAATACCTTGTGTTGCCTTGTTCTTAATTCATAGTATTTGAGAACAAGTCCCCAACATTGGCGCCCACCTCCGGTGAACCCTTTTTCGACCACCTTCGGCAAGCACTGACCTTTGTCATGCCATCAAAGAAAGCTCCAGCGCCAGGGGCTGCCGCACTGCAGCCACTAGACCCGAATCAAGAGACCCTTTCTCTTCGAGAGGCCCGAAGCTAGAAGAGGAAGGCCACTAGTCCAACACTACAGGAGGAGGAGTTGGACCAAGAAATCAGAAACATGGTGATAATCCATCAGCAAGTGCAAATGAAGAAGGAGAAGATGGCCCGATTGGCTGATCTTCAAAGGCAGATCGACGAAGCCACTTAAGAAGTACACCATCTTGTTCAAGACGAACAAGATCGAAGGCCCCAACACAGGGAGCTTCATCAAGAAGGCTTGTTCAACGACGATGGATGGTATGATGATTTTAATCATGATACCTTTACTTTTGATGATGCTTCTCCCTTGGCAGCAGAACTGCAGGCTATCCCATGGCCCCCATCATACAAGCCACCTCAGCTTCCCATGTATGATGGGTATTCAGACCCGAAGCAGTTTTTGATGAGTTATGAAGCAACTATATCTTCATATGGAGGCAATGCAGCTGTCATGGCCAAGTCCTTCGTCATGGCAGTTCGGAATGTGGCCCAAACATGGTATTCTTCTCTTCGGCCAGGGACCATTACTTCGTGGCAGAAGCTCAAGGATATGCTGGTGACAAGTTTCCAAGGCTTCTAGACGAAGCCGGTCACAGCTCAAGCCTTGTTTCAATGCACGCAAGATCATGAGGAGTACCTCCAGGCATATGTCCGAAGGTTCTTGCGTCTTAGAGCACAAGCGCCTATAATGCCCAATGAAATTGTCATTGAGGCCATGATTAAGGGGCTTCGTCCAGGGCCTACCGCCCAGTATTTCGCTAGAAAGCCCCCACAGACTCTGGAGAAGCTGCTTCAGAAGATGGATGAGTACATCCAGGCTGATAATGACTTCCGCCAAAGAAGGGAGGAAGCATACAGGTTCTCTGAAATGACTAGGGGCTTCGGAGGAAGAATCCACCCGAGGCACGTCAGGTCAATTCACAACTCCACCCAGAGTGACGACAGAGGAAATCAACAGTAGAGGCCGCAGTATCCTTCGCAAGCTTCGGGGCAGCAGCAAAGCTCTTTCCGGCCGCCAGCTCCAAGAGGCAGAGGCGCCAGGGGCTTCAGAGGAAGATATGGAGACTAGCCTAGGAAGATCTACTGCCTATTTTGTGGTGAAGACAAGGGTCATAATACAAGAACGTGCCAAATCACCATCCAAAAGCAAAAAGAGATTGCAGAAGCCGAAGTCCGACAAAGTCAACCGAAGCAGGCCTGCACACTGCTTCGTGTCATTCACCCTACATACCAGAATATGTGGGTAATCATCCCACAGCTTCTGTTGCTTCGGCTAGTCAGCCGCAAGTTTCTTGGCCACAGCTTCCACCTCCGCCGCCACTACAGCCTGCCTACTCACAAGGTCAGCAGCCAGAAGGGAGTCAACAGACCCATCAGCAGCGAGATTTCAGGGAGGGGTCCGAAGCTCGCACAATTAATAGTACTGTGCCAGAATCAAAACACATATATTGAGAGATATCCTACCTTTGGCACAATTTTACATTCACTGTCATTTTCTTTTTAATAAGGAACAATCAATGTAAACCTAGTTTTCCTGTTATTTTTTAATTTCCTGTACTAGCTTCGTTTATGTCAAAATGAAATATACCTTTGTCACAGACTTACGAGAATGCCGAAGCTACAAAGAGATATTCCTTTAGGAATGCAGAGCTAAAAATCGTAGTAAAAGTTTCACCGAAGCTACAAAAAGTCGTTCTTAAAGAGCGCAGCGTAAGTTTGCCGAAGCTTCAAAAAGTCGTTCCTAAGGGAACGCAGCGTAAGTTTTCTGCTCAAAAGTATTTCCTTAGGGAATGTAGAGCCAGATACCGCCGAAATATAAGGCGAAGCGCGAAAAGTCAACGCGAATGCCGCCGAAATAGAAGGCGAAGAAGTTCAAAAGACGTTCCTTAGGGAATGCAGAACTTACACCGAAAAATAAACGGCAAAGAAATTTTAGTCATTCCTTAGAGAATGAAGGTTGTGGATGAAGCTTCGGATGTGTGTGTTTGGGCATTCATTGGCACGATACATTAGCATCATTCTTTGCGTCATATCATCGCATCATATCGCATAGCATCACATCATACATCATATCACATCAATGACATCAATGGAAAACGAAGCCGATCTTCGGGCAATGCTTTACAAAAAGAGGAAAGATACCAAGGCACAAAGTAAGCTGAGAATTACAGCTTCATCAGTTCTGATGTGGAAAAAGAGATCCATTATACACAAAGTATTTATGTTCTACAAAGTATGGATGATTTTCACGAAGCATAAAAGCTTTTCTTTACGAAGCATGAAAAGAAGGGAAGATGTTTTTCACCGAAGGCTCAAAAACGGTATGTACATAAAAGTTTCATGCATCGCAAAGAACTGAATTACAAGTAATCCATATATTACATTCAAATCTATAAGCACCAAATATTACACAAGCATAGTTCAGTAAATGTTACATTAATATTCTACAAATGTTTTTACAATAGCTACTCTTCTTCCTTCATATCTTTTTCTGCAGCTTCGGTTAGCAGTTTAGTAACAACTTCGTCTACAATAGCTTCGGCCATATTAATAATTTCTATTGCCTTTTTTGTCTCTGGGTCGGCCAGTGGATTGAATGGCTCTGGGGGAGGAGATAGTTCAGCTGCGGTAGAAGACATAAATTAGTTCGAAGTCACAAAAATAAACAACAAAGTTAAAAGCCATTAAGTAATACCTATCCGTATTTCGAGTTCCGCAGCTTTTTCAGCTGCTTTCGTTGCTTCTCGAGTGTCATGAATATCTTTTTCGCTTTTCTTCATTATTTCATGGGCCATCCCTCGGCCACCATTTTCCCAGATATCCGTGAAAAATTTTCCACCTATTGAGCTTGCTTCGGCCGAGGGGTCCTTCGTATCGTCGATAGAGAAGGCAGCTTCGGCCTGGGCCAAGGTTTTAACATGTTCGCAGCCTGCCTTCTCCAAAATGGCTGCAACTCCCCTCGCACCAGAGAATGCACAGACGTCCCCGCGGTCACTCAAAATCTCCTCAAAAGCTTCGGCTTCACCGCTGATCCACTCGATTACGCCCTCAGGGTCGCCCCGTATGAAGTTGTCTTCGCTTGAGTACGCGCCCACGTTGGCAAAGCTAGTCTTTATCTTTTTTATGCATTCCACAGATTTTTCAAAGCATCTTTCTTTTGACGCGCGAAGCTCCGCAACTATTTTTTCAAAATAATTTTTCCAGTATTCACTAGCATCTCGATCAGCTTCGGCAACAACACATTTTAATTTGGCCTCGACTAACTGTTTTTGAAGGTCTTCAATTTCATTTTTATGGGCCTCAGCTTGAGCCTTGGAACTAGCCTTGTCTTCTTTTATTTTGCTCACCAGTGAAATTAATATTTTATCTTTTTCAAGGCCTTCGTTCCTTAGTTCAATTACTTCCGAACGAAGTTTGTTAAGAGCTATTGTGCATCCTTCATCTTCGATGTTTTTCTGTGCCCTGAGGGCATTGCTAAGGATCAAACCCTGTAAAAGGAGCATAGTATTAAGTATAAACAAATGAAAAAAATTTCGTTTTTTAAGTACAAAAATTGATTTACACACCTTTATACTATTATATGCTAAACTGTCGGCCAATTCATCCTTCGACAGTATTGAAAGCCCATCTTCTAATGTTGGGAATCTGAAGCTTCTGCTCATCTCCCGGCAGACAGATATCTCTTTGCTGTCCGGGAGACAGTACAAAAAATCCTCTTCTCCGCTGCCGTTGAACACTAGTGCCCCCTTCGGATATTTCAGCTTCTGGGCATATTGTTGAGCTTCTCGTTCTTCTTCTTTAGAGAGTCTCTTTCCCGAAGCATGACGGATGATATATTCAATATTTTCTTTTAAAGCTTCGGGAGCAGGCGCGGGAGTTTTCTCAGGCAAACTCTGTTCTATAGCCTCTTCCTCTGCTGTCTTCTCTTCAATTTCCGAGGGTTGTTTATCGGCAGGTTCTGAAGGCCCAGCTTCGGCGCTGGCCTGGCTCACTGCAGCTTCAGCTTCGGCCGGTTTTGTTTCGGCTTCGATTTGCATTTTCGAAGCCTCGGCAATTTTCGCTGAAGGAATAGAACTTGAAGCCTTTACTGACTCTAGCACATCTAGTACACTTGTCATCCTTTTTCTTTTGGGAGTCGCCACAAGACCTTTTTGTGCCTTTGGCACCGTCACTTCTGCCGAAGGGCTTAAAACTTCTAATGTTTTTGTCCCTTCGATTCTTGGCTCCTCAGTTTTATCAGTCTTTGGCTCAGCTAACTTGGCTGAGGGTGCCTTCGGCATTGCAGCCAGCTCTTCAATCTTCTGCATAGGAGGAGCAGGTCCTTTCGCTTCAGTAGCTGAAAAAGTTTCCTCGCTAAACTCAGGCACTATGGCCGGTTCAATATAGTGGGGCCGGTGGGTGAGGACTTTCAATTTTTTACTCTTCGGCGCAGGCTCGCTTGGAGCAGCCGAAGCGGCAACCTTTCCAGAGGTTGCACCCTTTCTTTTCTGCCCTCGTGGCGGGTAGCGATAGTCAGGGTACACAAATCCAATAGCATCAAAAACCCTTTTTAATATTTTCTTTTTTCGGCTCCCGAAGGCCGCAGATAGTGCATTATCTTCGAACTTGGAATATGCTCCAAGTAACTCATCGCTAGTATTTTCAACACACTTCAGCCAGTCATCATCTGGTTCGACAAACTGGTCTCCAAACCTAAAGGTGTATTTTAATCGAACCAGGCCGCCATCGCTAGGGTTAGTGATGGTTTCTTTCGGCATTTCCCAGCTGTCTATCAGTGGCCATATCCTGTAGGCTACATGTTCTTGAACTAAGTGTCTTGTCCCAATAAAAGAGCAAACTGTGATGAAGGCCCTTCGGCATGCTTCGGCTGCCTCATCAATTTCTACCTTAGGATTTCGGAGGCCGAAGCAGGACCAGATGGGGCGCATGATGATTTCTTTAATGTCTTCTCTTGCCTTCAAATCATTTTTCACGTAAAACCACTCTTCCATCCAGGCCCCGAGCCATCTCTTCCGAAACGTTGGCACTGGGTAGCTTGCGCCAGAGCGAGCAACGAAGCTATAGCAACCGAAATTGTTATGATATTGTTCTTTACCCAGGGTTTTGTCTCATACGAAAGCTCGTGCATAGTGCAAAAACATCTTCCGCTTGGCTCCAGACCTTGACTTCTCACAGCCCAGACGAAGATCCCCATTCTAATAACTACTTCGGGAGTGATCTGGTGAAGGAAAATCTGGTATGTCTTTAAAACTTCAACCACAAATCTGCTCAACGGGAACTGAAGTCCAGCTTTGAAGAAGCTTCGGAAGATCACAACTTCGTTTTCTTCGGGAGCAGGAACGACTCTATCTACGTCAGCCCTCACAATAGACATATCTCGAAAATACCTTCCTCTCATATTATCAAGATGACTCTGTTTGATAGTTGATTTCCCGAAGACTGCATGACTTGGTCGCCAGGGCCGATCTTCAGAGTCTTCACCTCCACTTTCCACATCATAGCTATCGCTATCATCAGTATCTTCAGACAAGCCTTCTAGAATCTCTTTAGTAATCTTCTCTGTATTTGTTTTTGCTATTGACTCAACAAATTGTTGGAACTTGCTTCCAGCAGCAAGGAGGCCAACAGGGGTGAACAGTGGCGACAACAGGGTTACGTGCTCGGGGGCAATAGCTCTGTTAATCTAGCCTCTCACGGGCACTGTGCGGGGGTATTTATAGGTATCTGAGTGCCCAGCGCCTTGTGTTAAGGACGCATGTGCCCTCAGACACCTAGTTTATCCCCAGAATATTCCCATAAAGCAGGGTTACAGGCTGTAATTACAAGCATGCCTTTACAGATCAGGCCCGTAACACAAAGGCGGCCACGCAGGGCCCGTTACAATGGGCCAGATCACACGTGGGCCTCAGAGCCGAACGAGGCCGCGCTGCGGGATGGCGCCGCCGCAGGCCTTCGTCTGGTGCCGAATGGAGCGAAGGGTATCCCTGCCCGTCTTGTCTCTGTCAGACCAGCGACCTCAGCGAAGGCCTCGAGCGAAGGATGGCGTTTTTGCCTTCGCCCCAACATTTGCCCTCCGAGGGACCAGTTCGACAAAGTCACCTGGTGCCGAAGACGTCGCTAGATGGCGGAGACGCTGCCCTCGCTCGAAGTGGTTCCGCGGGGGTTTTTGATGTGACCGTTGATGGACGGCGTACTGTTGGATTGCGGGTTTCCCGAAGCGTCGCGCCCTGTCGGATTGCGGGTTTCCCGAAGAGCCGCGCCCTGCCTATAAAAGGGGGCGGGGGTTGGCGCTCTTTGAACTTTGCCTTCCGCGCTCCGTGAAAACCCTAGCCGCCCGCCGTCTTGCTACTCCTCTTCTTCCGCTGCCCTCTTGCTCGCCGGAGTTCTGGCGCGAGTGAAGCAGACCGCCCGCCGCCGCCGACGGTACGTAGCAATGCCGTCCTCTTCTTCTTCCGCTGCCAGTACGCCGCCGGCCGCCGCCTCGTCTGAGGAGACGTTGAGTACCTCGATGGTGGAGGAGTTGCGCGCCGGCGACTCTGTTGATTTTGGTGTGTCGCGGATGACGTCAGCCCGCGTTGAAGATATGCAGCGGTTGGGCTACTTTGGCGGCGGAGTTGCTCGTGCTCCGAGGACGGAGGAAGTCCCCGAGCCGGAGGGTGAGTTGGTCGTTTTCGAGGCGTTCTTCGCCGCCGGTCTCCGCTTGCCTGCGCACCGGTTTGTTGGCGAAGTCCTGCGTAGATTCAACGTTCAAATACATCAGCTGACACCGAATGCCGTGGTGGCACTGTCGAAGTATGTCTGGGCGACGACTTCGTACGGCGGACAGCCGTCGGTTGAAGTTTTTGCGAAGTATTATTGTTTGCACTGGCAGAAGAGGATGATTGGGGACGAAGTTGCCCAGTTCGGGTCATGCACATTCACGCCGAAGACCGGCAAGACCACAATGCAAGTAGTGGAGTTGGTTCCGTGCGCCCGCAACAAGTGGGGCAATTGGAATGAATTTTGGTTTTACGTTGCTGAGGCTACTGTCGAAGGCCATGAAGGACTCCCTGTGTCTGAGATGTGCTCTCATTATTACTCTGCGTATCCGCCTTTTGAAGTGGCAGAGGAGGATGCAGACGAAGGGGCCCTTCGGTGCGCCGCCGGTCAGAGCAGTGGGCGTGATTTAGTTGAAGAGTTCGTGGCGTACGGGGTGTGGCCCCTGGCGCATGGCTGGGCGTTGGGCGAAGTGTGCACTCGCCAGATGCCCTTTCACGGAGGAAGGGAGGTGCGAAGTCCTGCCTTCGCACTGAATCTGCGAAATCGCGACCCGGCCGCCTTTGTGCGCGATGCGGAGGACGGGGCAGTGCGGCTCGTGGGGCGTTACGTGGCGAGGACGGAAGGCCAGCGCAGCTTTGATATCCGCGGGTCAAACGACCGTTTGAACAGGGTCTTCGAATTAAATCAATTGCCGTACGACGGCTATCCTGGTCAAGACGAAGCGGACCGCCGTGGGAAGAAAACGGCGGTGGAGACTGGAGGCGACCCTGCGCTGGCGGCCGCCCCTTCCTCAAAAAAGAGAAAACTAGGTACTGCGATGGGAGGACTTGGGGTGTCTGGTCGTTTTGCTAGAGAGTTAATGAGGACGTGTGCGGCCCCGGGGGAAAGGATGTCTTCGCCCGAGCTCCGGGAGTCTTCGGCTCGGATGCTGAGGGTTACCGGGGGTTGCTGGCCTAGGAATGTTCCTATCCCCTGCGCGGCTGGCGAGGACTGTTTTACATCTCGTATGGTTCGTCAGTGGAGAGTTTTTCCTTACGGGCGGAATATCGGTGCTGTTGTGTGGGCAGTGATGGACAAGGATCGCCAAGGTGCGGCGCAAAAACGCCAGGCGACTGTCAGGCTGCATGAAGCTAGGCCGAAGAGGCAGCGGGGGGCTGCGAAGGCTGCGGCCTCCGGCGGAGGCAAGCCGCCGCTGGCGGCGAAGGCGGGCGCCTCCGCACCTAGCAAGGCGCCGGAGGCAACGGCGGGCGCTGGAGGCTCCAAGTCAACGAAGGTGGTGCCGCCGGCCAGCGGAGTGGCGGAGGCCTCGAAGGCGGCCCGAGCGTTGCCGTTGTCGGGCAAGCGCATTGCCGACTTCGGCACCGATATTACTGTAGACGACTATCTTGGTGGTAAGTCGTTGGCCTATTATTATTATTATATGTATATATATATATATATTTTTAATTCGAAGATGCGTTGCAGGGTCGGACGAGGGTCAGCTTGCTATGGTTGCGCCTGGCGCGGAGACCGCGACGGCGGCCATAGTGCCGAGGGCGAGGGGCGAGGCCCTTGGCACCGGAGGCGAGGTGTCGGCCCTCGCGGTGGTTAGGGACGAGGCGAGCGCGGCGACCCGCCGGCTGAAGGGAGTGACGGAGGCGCTGAGTCAGGCGACGGAGGCGCTGAGTCAGGTCCGCTGAGTTATACTCTCTCCCCCACCTCTTTCTTTTGGGGCAACGGCCTTACGTGTGCTCTGCAGGTGGCTGACTTCGCCAGCCGTACTGCATCGGGGGCCCTCACGGCAGCTGTGTCCGCCGAAGTCGAGAGACTTCGGACACAACATGCTGATGCTGTCCGTGAGAAATCGGCCTCCGATAGCAAGTGCCGTAAGCTGACGGACAGGGTGGCCGCCCTGGAGAGGGAGAAGGCCGACCTCCGGCGCCAACTGGCGGCGGAGAGGAGGGAGGCAAACGAGGCCATCGCCAAGGAGCAGGCTGCGCAGGCGGAGGCCAAACTGGCGCGGGCGGAGGGCAATCTTGCCAAGGAGCTCGCCGAACATCTGCAGGAGCGGCTTACCGCCCTGGAGAGCCGCGCGAAGGGGGCCGAAGCCGCGATGCGTGCGGAGGCTGAACGGACGCGCGCTCAGCTTATGGATACATATCGCGAGCTGGGCGCGCGGACCGGCGACTTCGAGGTGCCGGACCGAGAGCCCGGGCTCCGCTGTCTACAATGGGTGCAGGAGGAGCTGCAGGAACTCCCCACTGTTGTGGGGGGGTTGATGTCGTACGCCTCCCTGGTCACCTGCGAGGGGGCGATGAACGCACTCTCCCGCGAAGGGTGCCGGCACTTCGAGGTCTTCGACCAGGCAGATGAAGATTTTGAGCGAGATGTCTATAAGGTCGAAGACCCTGTTGTGAAGGAATCTGCCGGGGCCCTCTACGACCGGATGTGGGGTCTGCATGGTTGTGAGGTGGTCAGGGAGCGGGCCGAGACTGCGAGGGCTCAGGTAACGTTGTTGTTTGCTTGGCGTTTGCTGTATGCGGGCTGTGCGTGTGTTTGCTGAATTTGTGTGTCTTGTCCTAGGCGGAGCGCGGCGAGCGGGTGGACGACTTCGGGGCTCTGAACAGCGCGCTGCCAGACCCGGAGCCGACCCTTGCGGAGGCTGTGACTGGGGTCGCCCTGGAGCCAACCCCGGAGACCGCAGCGATCGCGACGGCTGCCTCCACATTCGCTGCGGCCGGCGAAGACCTACCCCCGAAGGTGGCCGAAGGCGCCCCTGATGCCCCCGCAGCTGCTGTGCCGAGTGCTGAAGATCCCGCGGCGGTGGCGGCGGAAACAACGGCGGAGGCAGCGGCGGAACCAACGGCGGAGCCAACGGCGGAGGCTCCCGCAGCGTCAGGGCCTTCGCAGGTGGCGTAGTGGTTGTTTAGGGTTGGGGAATTTTTGGATGCTGTGCTGAATTTTGGTTGCTGCGCAGGTTCAAGATTTTGGGCCTGCGCACGCAACCGCTACTACTGAGTTTTTGGCGGCTTCGACCGCGGAAGGTGGGAATGAATATGGTGGGTCTGTATCTGAGTTTTTTGATTTTACTGACTCTGGGAGCTCGGTTGAGTGGACTGAGGAGTCGTCGGAGGAGGACTTGGATTATTTTGCGGCCTTGGACGTGGCTGCGGCGGAGGCTTCGCCACACGCCGCGGACGCGCTAGACGTGCCAGGTCCTAACACCGGGCGCCGACGGCGAAGGGCGGTTGCAAAGCGTAGGGTTAGTGCGGAGGAAGGGGCTCGGCTTCGCGTGAGTGGGGCTGGTCGACAGGAGCTGTTGTCTTTGCCGGCCACCGCGGGTACAGGGGAAGGGGAACTGCGAAGTCTTTTTGCGGGTGAGGAGCTTAGGATAATGTTATTTAATTATATGGAGATGGGAATTATTCCTAAGGTTGAGCCGATGTAGAGTGTGGCGCCCTCGCTTATATATGTGTAAAGGCTTGTAAGATGAAGTTGTGTGCCCTCGCGTGCCTGTGCCTGCGAGGGCGTTGTGTACTTTGTATGGTTTGGTTTTGCTATGCTGGTGTGATTATAGTCGGTCTTAGCGCAGACGGTTTGATGCTGTCGTTTCTGCTTTTGTTGTACTGGTTCGGCTGCGCCCTTAGGCGGCTTCTGCGCGGAGTCTTTGCGATAGACTTCGGGTTTTCTCGCACTTGTTGTGCTTAGTCCGGCTGCACCCTTAGGCGACTTCTGCGCGGATAGTCTTCGCGATAGACATCGGATTTTTTTCGCACTTGTTGTGCTTAGTCCGGCTGCACCCTTAGGCGACTTCTGCGCGGATAGTCTTCGCGATAGACATCGGATTTTTTTCGCACTTGTTGTGCTTAGTCCGGCTGCACCCTTAGGCGACTTCTGCGCGGATAGTCTTCGCGATAGACATCGGATTTTTTTCGCACTTGTTGTGCTTAGTCCGGCTGCACCCTTAGGCGACTTCTGCGCGGATAGTCTTCGCGATAGACATCAGATTTTTTTTCGCACTTGTTGTGCTTAGTCCGGCTGCACCCTTAGGCGACTTCTGCGCGGATAGTCTTCGCGATAGACATCAGATTTTTTTCGCACTTGTTGTGCTTAGTCCGGCTGCACCCTTAGGCGACTTCTGCGCGGATTTGTCGCACGCGAGGGTGGCTAGCGCTTAGCCTCGCGGTGACCTCGGATTGGTCGAATATCGAAGGCCGTCGTCGCGGTATGTTTTCGACGCGTGTTTTTGCGGGGGATTTTTCGCACATATATTACATGGCTCCGCCTCGTTAAAAACCTCACCCCCGGGAGGAAAAGAGTGCGGGCCGGTACAAGATTGTTTTTTGGCGAATTACAAGGGCGAAATCAGCCCCGATTAGTCAGACAAAAAATTTGCGGAGGTTGTCGATGTTCCAGGAGTGCTCCAGGTCCTTGCCGTTTGGCGTTGTGAGCCTGTAGGCGCTGGGGGATGCTTTTGTCTTGACTATGAAGGGGCCCTCCCACTTGGGCTCCAGCTTTCCCCTGGACTCCGTCCGAGCTGTTCGGACGAGTACGAGGTCCCCTTCGCTGAACTCTCTCGGGATGACTGCGTGGTCGCGCCATGCTTTGGTCTGGGCTTGGTATTTGTTTAGGGCCTGTAGGGCGAAGACCCGGTCTCCGTCAATAAGATCTTTTGAAGTTGGCTCGTCCACGTCGGGGACGGCTGACGGAACTGTACGCGGGGACCCATGCTTTATTTCTTGCGGGGTCATGGCCTCCGATCCGTATAGAAGGCGGAAAGGAGTGAACCCAGTCGCCCTGCACTCAGTTGTGTTTAGCGCCCAGACTGCCTCAGGTAATAAATCGGTCCATCTGCCTTTTTTTCATCGAGGAGCATTTTCTTGACAGCTGTGAAGATTTTGCCATTGGCGCTCTCCACGACCCCGTTGGACTGTGGATGATAGACTGAACCGAAGGCAAGCTTGGTGCCGATGGAAAAACAAAAATCCTTGAAATCTTGGCTGTCAAACTGCTTGCCGTTGTCAACTGTTAGCTCGGACGGTACTCCGAAACGGCAAACAATGTTTTGCAGAAGAATTTCTGGGCAGTCTTTGATGTTATTGTAGAAACAGCCCTCGCTTCGATCCATTTGGTGAAGTATTCGACGGCTACAAAGGCGAACTTAAGGTTCCCCTGAGCGGTGGGCAGGGGCCCGACAATGTCCAGGCCCCAGCGCTGGAGAGGCCATGTATGGGCAATCAGCTTTGTATACTGCGAGGGGTTGCCTGACCTAGGAGAGAACTTCTGGTAGGCTTCGCAGGACCTTGAGACCCGGTTTGCGGCGCAGATCATTGCGGGCCAGTAAAACCCTTGGCGGATCACCTTGGCAGCTAGGGCCCTTGGCCCTGCGTGCGAGCCGCACGTGCCACTGTGGACTTCACGTAGGATCTGCATGCCTTCGGTTTCGCTGACGCACTTAAGCATTGGCTGACTGACCCCTTTCTTGTAGAGCTGGCCCTCGATCAGCGCGAAGTCCCGGCTTCGATGTCTGAGGCGCTTGGCCTCGCTGACATCGGTTGGATGATAGTACCCCTGTAGGAACAGGGTTATGGGTGCCCGCCAGTCTTCGGTCATGATTAGGTTGACTATGCGGTGGCCCTCGCTATCATTAGTTATTTGGAGCCCTTCGGGGCTCCGGACGGCAGGCGTGCCGATGGTGTGAAAGAACACGTCGGAGGGCAAGGGCTCGCCCCTGGCGGCAGCCTTGGCCAATGCGTCGGCCTCCTCGTTCTTGGCCCTATCCACATGCTGCAAGGTGAATCCCTTGAACTGTCTCTCGAGACTTCGGATAGCCGCGAGGTATTGCATGAGCGCGGGGTCCTTTGCTGCATAGTCTTTCTCGATCTGGCCGGCAACTATCTTGGAGTCTGTCTTGATGATACGTGTGGTGACTCCGAGGGCCCTTAGCTTGCGGAGGCCGAGGATAACCGCTTCATACTCTGCGATGTTGTTTGTGCATCTGTCGGATTCCAGAGCGAAGCTGAGGCGTGCTGCATATCTGTGTTTGACTCCTGCTGGTGAGGTGACGACTGCAGCGACGCCTGCCCCCGCATGGCACCATGCGCCGTTGCAATGGATGGTCCAAACCTTCTCTGTGGACGGGTCCGGCTGTGTTATTGGCCCAGTCCAGTCGACGACGAAGTCTGCCAGGACTTGTGACTTGATGGCTGTCCTGGGCTCGAAGCTGATGTGGTAGCCGGAGAGTTCGGCTGCCCACTTAGCAATCCTCACCGATGCCTCCGGGTTTCTGAATAGTTCGTCGAGCCCCCTGTCTGACGTGACTCGGACCTGGAATGCTTCAAAGTAATGGCGCAGTTTGCGCGAGGACATAACAACTGCGTAGGCGATCTTCTCTAGCTCTGTCATGTTGCATTTGGACGGTGTCAGGACTTCGGAGACATAGTAAATAGGGCACTGTCTGACTGTGCCTTCAACAGTCTGCTCCTGCACTAGTGCCGCGCTGACCGCGTGCGGCGAAGCCGCGACATAGAGCAATAGGGGGAGCGAGGAGTCGGGGCTTGTGAGGATGGCCAGCTCCGATAAGTACTGTTTTAGTGAGGCGAAGGCCGCTGCTTGCTCCGGCCCCCAGGCGAAGTCTTTCGCACCGCGAAGTGTTTTGAGGAAGGGGAGACTTCGCTCGGCGGACCTGGAGATGAATCTGTTGAGAGCGGCCAATCTGCCTGTCAGACGCTGGACGTCCCTGACGGACTGCGGAGGCGACATGTCGACGATGGCCTGGATCTTGGTTGGGTTGGCCTCGATGCCGCGGTGTGACACCAGGTAACCCAATATCTTGCCCTGGCGAACACCGAAGACGCACTTTTCCGGGTTCAGGCGGAGTCGTGCATCTCGCATGTTCGTGAATGTCTCGGCGAGGTCGGCGAGGTGGTCCTCCTTATTCTTGCTGGCGACGACGATGTCGTCCACATATGTAAATATGTTTCTACCGACCTGCCCTTCGAGTACTGTTTTGGTGAGTCTGGAGAGGGTGGACCCCGCATTCTTGAGTCCCTCCGGCATCCTGATGAAGCAATAAGTGCCGAAGGGTGTTATAAAGCTGGTGCTAGCCTTGTCTTCCTCCTTCATGTATATCTGGTGATAGCCGGAGAAGCAGTCGAGGAGTGACATGACCTCGCATCCGGCCGCGCTATCGACTATTTTGTCGATCCGCGGCAACGGGAAATTGTCCTTCGGGCAGGCCTTATTGAGACTGGTGAAGTCTATGCACATTCGCCATTTCCCGCTTTTTTTCTGCACCATTACGACATTGGAGAGCCACATGGGGTAAGCCACTGGCTCGATGAATTGAGCTTCTAGGAGGCGGTGCACTTCCGCCTTGGCGGCCTCTGTCTTTTCGTCGGACATTTTGCGGAGCCTTTGCTTTTTTGGTCGCACCGAAGGGTCAATTCCCAAGCTGTGCTCAATTATGGATCGGCTGACTCCGACCAGGTCTAGGGCGGACCAGGCGAAGACATCTTTATTCTTGGCCAGGCAGCAGAGAAGCTTCTCTTCTTCATGTGAAGTAAGGTCTTCGCTGATAGTGACTGTCTGCTTGGGCGTGGCCTGATCAAGGGGAACAGTCTTGGTCCCGTCTTGGCTCTGCAACTGTGCCTTCTCGTGCTGCTTATCGGTTGGGCTGGCGGGCGCAGGGACCTCGCGCTGGGTCGTGAGACAGTGTACGTTCCTCTGACCAGGCACGAAGTCCTGCTCTATGTTGCGCGCCGTCTGCTGGTTGCCGTAGATCGTGATAGCGCCTAGCGGACCTGGTATCTTCATACATAGGTACAGTCCGTGGATGGCAGCTTCGAACTTATTGATGGAGCCCCGGCCCATGATGGCGTTGTACGGATATACCATGTCGACAATGTCGAAGGTTACTTGCTCACTTCGGGCATTGGGTGCTACACCGAAGGAGAGGGGAAGCTCTATTTTGCCAACGGGAAAGGTGCCTTTGCCGCCGAAGCCATACAACGGATTGTCCGAAGGCTTGAGCAGGCTGTGGCTTATACCCATGCGGTCGAAGGCGTGGAGGAAGATGATGTCCGCCTGACTGCCGTTGTCGACTAGGACTTTGTGTAGGTCCCAGCCTGCCATGCTGCAATTGATGACCATAGCGTCGATGTGGGGGGCGCTGCGCAGGTCGACGTCTCGTGCATCGAAGGTTAGCGGTATGTGGGACCACTTCGTCTGCACGACTGGGCCGGTGACCGCGACATGGTTGATGCTGCGGTAGTGGTCCCGCTTCTGCCGCTTGGTGTCGAAGTCAGTGCTGGACCCCCCTGTTATCATGTGAATGACTCCGCGATATGGTTGATCGGCGAAGTCTTCCTGCTTTGGGGCATGGGGGATGTTTTGGTGTTGCTGGTGTGGTGGTGGGGGTGGAGGAGGTACGATTTGTACTTCCTGATGGTGTTGGTAAGCGTGGTGCGGTGGATGCGGAGCGGGAGCGTGGATATATGGTGGAGGGGGTGGCTGGTAATTATGCGCGACAATTCTGGGATTGTCGGCTGGCTGCGCCCGCGCCATTCTGTCTCTGGTGGCCTTCGTTTCGGGGCAGTCTTTGGTTTGGTGGGCGCAGTCTTCGCCGTGGAAAAGGCAGTAGAACCGGCGCGGCGGCTGCGCGCACCCTTGGCCCCTGCCACGAGTTCCGTTTCCGCGGCCTTGGGGGGGATATTCCTGGCGACGAGGGGGGTCAGCAGCAGGCTGCTGGTTGGCGATGTTGTGCACTTGCTGTTGACTGCGGCCATCTCGACCGGAGTCTGGTTGCGGAGTCCTCGTCCATGTGCGGCTGGACTGCGGGGCATCTTTGGGCTTCCGCTGTGACTCAACTTTGCGCTGGTGGAGCTCTTCGGATTTGGCATATTTTTCAAAGAGCTGATATAGCTCCTGAAGGTTCTTGGGTGGATCTCTGATACAGTGGCTGTAGAGGACGCCGGCCCGAAGGCCACTGATGGCGTAGTGGATAGCGATCTGATCATCGACGGAGGGCAGCTGTGACTTGAGTGTTAAGAATTTGCGGTAATACTCCCGCAGAGTCTCCTTTTCCAGCTGTTTGCAAAGCGAGAGCTCGGCCAAAGCGTCGGTGTCTGGACGGTACCCTTGGAAGTTGAGAAGGAACTTGTCCCTGAGACTTCTCCACGAATCAATGGACAGCGGAGGCAATCTGGTGAACCAGGTGAGTGCTGGGCCCTCTAGGGCGATGATGAAAGACTTTGCCATTGTGGCATCGTCCCCTCCGGCGGATGCAACGGCGACTTGATAACTCATTATGTATTGCGCCGGATCGGTGCTGCCGTTGTACTTGGGATATGCCCCTGCTCGGAAGTTAGCTGGCCAAGGCGTCACTTGCAGGTGTGGCGCCAGGGGACTTCGCTCGTCGAGGTAGTTGACCCCTTGGAATGGCGCGCCGTGCTGGAAGGCGTAGTCATGCTGGGGGAAACGCGGGTTCTCCGGCTGCGCCCGGTGTTGCAGGGGTGGGCCATGCTGCAGGCCGAGGTGGCCTTCGCGCGTGTCTTCCGGTTGTGCGCGCTGCTGGAGGGGTGGCTCTTGTTGTAGACCGAGGTGGCCTTCGCGCTGCATCAGCGCGATCTCACGCTCGAGGTCTTGGGCCTTCTGCTCCTCGTCGCGTATCATTTGCCGCACCTTGGCTAGTGCGGACACACGCTGGCGCTTGGCCTCCAGTATCTCTTTCTGCCTCTGGAGATTGCGGTTCTTGAGGCGCAGGGCGCGCAGCTGTAACTGTTCTTCTGTTGAGACGCCGAGGACCTCGCCGTCCTCGGTGAGATCCGCGCCCTCCAGTGGGGCGAAGCCTGGGGGCGGCTGCGATTGTCCTTCGGGCCCGCAGGTGCGGAAGGTGTCGTCTTCGCAGGTGCGGGGAATATTGTCTTCAGTGGGCTCTTGGTGGGTGGATTGGGTGAGGGCGAGGGCCTTGCCCTTTCTTGCGGCAAGCAGTGCTGCCTTTGCAGCCTCGTCAGCCTTCGGGTTAGCTCTCTTGGGTGCCATCGCGGGTGGTTTTGTCGTAGCACGAACGGTGGGCGCCAAATGTTGGAACTTGCTTCCAGCAGCAAGGAGGCCAACAGGGGTGAACAGTGGCGACAACAGGGTTACGTGCTCGGGGGCAATAGCTCTGTTAATCTAGCCTCTCACGGGCACTGTGCGGGGGTATTTATAGGTATCTGAGTGCCCAGCGCCTTGTGTTAAGGACGCATGTGCCCTCAGACACCTAGTTTATCCCCAGAATATTCCCATAAAGCAGGGTTACAGGCTGTAATTACAAGCATGCCTTTACAGATCAGGCCCGTAACACAAAGGCGGCCACGCAGGGCCCGTTACAATGGGCCAGATCACACGTGGGCCTCAGAGCCGAACGAGGCCGCGCTGCGGGAAGGCGCCGCCGCAGGCCTTCGTCTGGTGCCGAATGGAGCGAAGGGTGTCCCTGCCCGTCTTGTCTCTGTCAGACCAGCGACCTCAGCGAAGGCCTCGAGCGAAGGGTGGCGTTTTTGCCTTCGCCCCAACACAAATCCAGCAGTCTTCTCCTCAAGGAGCTTCTCCTCTTCGCTCAGCTTCGTCTCAGCAGCAACCTTTTTGTCTTGAGACATCTTCGGAAATGGCGAAAATGCTTCCTTAAAACTGAAGCTTAGAAACTAAGCAAGCGTTGGTAAGGACGAGCTAAAAAATTGAGCAAATAAAGCAAGCGGCATGTAGCGTACCAAATGTGCTCGGGGTAAGTTCTTATTTATACGATCGACGCGTTCCAAATTGGAGGGTCCCGTTTGTCATTGACTGTTGCTATTCTAGAAAAGGGAAGGTGTTTTTCGGACCTTCGGCTTAAGGTCTTTGTCCATGTCGCAGTCTGAATACGTTATCTTAAAGAAATTAATACTGCGAGAGGCTACTGTTGGGGGCCTTCGTCCTCCGAAGGTCCTCAAAAACATAATTTAACAATGTCTTCCAAGTATGGTTTATGGATAGGTATCTTCGGATTCATGTTAAAAGCATACACGATGAGGAGCTTGATCGTGACGAAGGTTGTCGTCGCTCCGAAGCTGTGCGAAAGGGAGCTTCGGCTAAATCGCAGAAAAGGGAACCGACTTAAAAGGGAAAAGGCTGTTCAGTCCTCATAGATTTTTCTATAAATCAATAGTAAATGTAAAGGGCATAATTGTAATTTCTCATAGGTTGTGTCCTGTGCCTATAAATAGATGAACAGTACCCCCCGTACTGTTCACGCGGACTGGTACTTGCTTTTGCGTCACGCTTGACTTTTTTGCCTTCTGTCAAGCCGAAGGTAATTTTGTAATTCAATATTGTTTCTGCCTTTTCATGATAATATAATAAGAATGAATTAACAATATCATATAATTGTTTATGTTGTCTCTTATATTTCATATGCTTCTTCTTTTATTAATATATACTGCAATGATGAAGGTATGTCTTTCATGACCTTTGTCTAAAGATCATTATATCCTAAGGGGAATAATGCTTCGAAGGACGAAGGGCATTAACATTTAATACCTTGTGTTGCCTTGTTCTTAATTCATAGTATTTGAGAACAAGTCCCCAACAGGTGAGTTCATGCACATTATTTCCCACAACTTGTTGATCGATGAACGTATGTGAGCTCACCCTTGTTGTACTCACATCCCCCGGGTCAAGAAAAGCGCCATAGGATGAGGCACATGAAGGCTGCTGTGATGAGTTCGTGAGTGGTCTAGGCCGTCGTATCTCATAGGATGAGGCACATGAACTATGGTTGCTAGATCGTTGTCTTCATATGATGTAATTATTTATCTATTTTGTACAGAACTCCGTTATAAATTAATGATGTGACATTTGTTTCTGTACCATGAGTCATCATATGTGTGAGACTTGATCCTAACACATTTGGTGAAGTTCGCGCCCGGGTTTGGTGCCCTTAAAACCTGGGTGTGACAGAAGTGGTATCAGAGGAATGTTGACTGTAGGATGAAACCTTGATAGAACTGGACAACAATTACCTACTTACCTTGCTACTCTGATTCTTTCTAAACTCACCTTGATCTTTTCTCATCTATTGCTGCTTTACTCTGATTACTCTTACCTTTTCACTTCTAAAGACAATAGTGAATTTCACACTTTGAAATCTTGTACCTAAAGTGACCCTTAGAAATAGGAGACCTAATCTTAGTAACAACAACAAAACTATTTTTGTAAGTATCTATAGGCTTGAATGTTTGTTCTTATGTTAACTGTTTGATTTGGTTCTTTGATTGAGTTTGATGAATTGCGGAGTAATATCCACAATTTTGTCTCCATATACATGTAGGCATAAAAATGCTTATAAAATGACTAAACAACTTAGAATATTACCCATTAAAGGAAAAGAATGTCTAATAGATTCCTCTCATATTAAAAGATTTTATCTTATCTTATTTTAACCAATTTGCTTATCCAATCCTAGAGTAACAACCAGGATATAAACCAAATTAATTAGATCTTATCTAGTCCAAAATAGCCATACCAATCTAATCTAGATCACATCTAATCTAATATAATCAAATCTAATGTGGGTTACTTAAACATGTTAGTTAATACTGGTGAAAAAGATTAGATCCTACTCCTATAAACCTGTTTTTACCTAAATTTGGGGCCAGAGACCAAATCAGCCATGAACAACAACTTGACCTGCATAATAGGTTACATAACCTATCCAACCAATCTAGAAGCAAACAACCAAACCAGATTCTGACTAATCTCATTTAACTCATAGCCACCTACTAAACTAGCTGCTCTACCTACTTGTCACCTACAAATCTGTCTTAACCACATGTTCCTAACTCGGATGGAGACACCAAGACCCAAGAAGGAAAGAGATTAACCTCATCAGCAAAGAATAAAAGAGTCAACTTGTCGGCGTTTCGGACCCGCGAGGACCCTCAACCGACCAGTGAATTTGTCGCTGCGTGTCCCTGCCCAGATGGGTTGATGCAAGATGGAACACAAGAGGGGGAATGAGGCTTATGTTATCTTGCACCGGGGTGCTCGTAGTAGGGGTTACAAGCATCGCGAGGGAGAGAGAGAGAGAGTCTAGCCTTGTGGTGAGGTGTCTGAGTTAGCCTCCACCGCGTCTCTCCTACTCTGCCTGCATCTGCCCGCTCCTTCTCCGCCCTCCCTTAGAAAGGCCCTGGACATTCCCTTTTATAGATACAAGGAGATGGCCCAGCTGTACAATGGGGGTGTAGCTATGTGCTAACGTGGCTGGCGGAGAAGTGCCTTGAGCCATGTATACGTGCTAACGTGGCCGTCGGAGAAGTGCTTGAGCCCCGTAGAAGCGTAGCTGACGGTGCGGCCCGGGGTCCTGCTGACGTTTCCTTGCTTCTGTAAGGAGCTGAGAACCATCGACGTCATGGTCGCACGCGGGGAACCATCATTACCTGCTATCGGAGTAGTTTGATGTGATTCCGGTCTTGTTCCTTCGTAGCAAGGGGTGGCTAGCTAGTGGTAGGGTAATGATGTATCCCCTGTAGCGTAGTCGGTCCGAGGCCAAGGTCGGGCGAGGCGGAGACTTCTCCTGAGGCTGAGGCCTAGGGTCGGGTGAGGACGTGACTCCTCCCGAGGCCGAGGCTGAGGCCGAGGCCTGGGGTCGGGTGAGGCGGAGCTCCCTGTTGCGCCCGAGGCTGAACTCAGGGGAGGTCGAGACCTGCTGTCGTCTGTTTTACCCTGGTGGTTGGCACAGTAGTCGGAATGGGGTGAATAGCGCTGTTTTCCTGTCAGAACGGTCAGTAAAGGGGCGAAGCGACTGTGGTCACTTCAACCATGCCGACTGAGGCGCGTGTGTCAGGATAAGGTGCCAGGCGATCCCCGCCTTAAATGCGCATGCGATACGGTCGGTTGGTAAGACGATTTGGCCAAGGTCGCTGCACGACAAAGTTTGCCCAAGCTGGGCTTCGGGCGAGCCGAGGGTGCGCCCACTGCCTGAGGAGGCCCTCGGGCGACGCATGAATCCGTCCGGGACTACTGTTCTCGCCCAAGTCCGGGCTCGGGCGAGACGAGGTTGCGTCCCATGGTAGACGAGGCCCTGACTTGAACGGTGCCTATCAGTCTTTGTGGTTTGTTCTAAAGATGTTTTCTAGCCAGGTTAAGGAGCATTGGGTGTACCCCTAATTACGGTACCCGACAGTAGCCCCCAAGCCTCGAAGGGAGTGTAGGTACTCGCTTGGAGGTTCTGCCGGATTTCTTGCAAGGGAACTAGCCTTTCTTGGTTATATTTTGTCCCGACGGGTGCGCGCGAGCGCACCCGTCGTGTGTAGCCCCCGAGGCCTCGGAGGAGTGGTTTGACTCCTATGAGGTCTTAATTCTTTTTCTGATGCCTCGGTCAGCCTTGTTGTTTCCTCATGCGGCCTGGCCGTAGCCCGGGTGCACGGTCAGGCTCCGAGTTTTTAAGCTGGTTTGTTGACGTGGTCAACAGTTTGGCCGTAGCCTAGTGCGAGAGCAGCCCCTGAGCCTCTGCACGGAGCAAGAGGACGATCAAGGACCATCTCGACTTTTATTGTACGCCCCTTCGTCGCCTCGCCGCAAGGATGAAGGGGGGAAAGTGCCATGTTACCCTCAGAGGGCACAGAACATGGCGTTTCCAGTGAGTTGCTAGCGGGTAATCCGAGTGGACGCCCGAGCCCCGTTCGATAAGGGTCGACTAGTGGCCTAGAGGCGCGCTCCAAAAGTACCTGCAGGTGATTTGCTGGACCCAGACCCATTTGATAGGGTCCGAGGGCTCGGTGCCTCCCTCCGGTGGGATTCCATTACAAATCGTTCCCGCTGGTCTCGGAAATGTCCTAGGATACCTCGGGAGCGTAGCCCGAGCCTCGGCCATGTAACAGATGTACCCAGGGTCATCCCTGACTCTGCGTGCTCTGGGGTGGCTATCGAACCCTTCCGAGAGACCAGCCTTTGAACCCCTGATCAGTAAAGGGCTCGGGCCCGAGTGCTCTAGGGCGGTTGCCGAAACCCACAGGGCGCAACCTTCGAACCCCTGATCAGTAGGAGGGCTCGGGGCCCGTTTCCTTCGCTGAGAAGAATCCTTTTCGAAATATCCCCTTTCCCGGTCCCTGTGGCAAGAGAGAGAGAGGAAAAGGAAAAGGAAAAGGATATGAATTTAAATAATGTGGCGCACCTTTTTTGACGGGGTCATCATGACGAAGGTGAAACGTCGCCCGCTTCGCCTGCCAGAGGTGTCGCTTGCCTTGCCAGGGAGTTAATGCGACGGGACGGGCGATTCGCGGGGCGTCTGTTGCGCGTGCGCGAGTCGTTCGAGGAACAGAAAAACTGTTTCACCTTCGAGTTTGAATTTTGCGACGGGTTCGGGCGAAGTTTTGGGTGGATCTCGCCCGGGCCTTTATATACCCGGAAGAGGGGCCGGTGGTGGTTCTTTACCCTGCCATTTGCGCTTGCCTCCTGCTTTTGTTTCCGCAACCTAAGAGAGTAGACAGAGAAAACCGTGCACCTCATCCGCCTCCACCACCTCAGTTCGGCGATGGCTGACAAGGTGACCGTCGTTCCGCCGCGTGACCCATGGCCTTTCTCCACCGTTGCCGTGGAGGATCTGGAGGCCCTTGTTACCGATGGTTTGCTCCATCCTCTCTCCGACGGGCCACAGCCGGAGTGGATGGCCCCCAGGAGCGAGGTCGACCCGACTCCGCCGCTGGGGTACGTGGTCAGTTTCATCCCCTTCCATGAGCGGTGGTTTGGAGTGCCAGCGAGCCGCTTCATGCGAGCGCTCCTGCACTACTACGGGGTGGAGCTGCATAACTTCAACCCCAACTCTATTGCGCAAGCGGCCATCTTCGTGGCGGTTTGCGAGGGTTTTTTGGGGATTGACCCTCACTGGGACCTGTGGACCCATCTCTTCTCTGCGGAGTTCTTCGCCACGTCGACGGACGTGAAGAAGGTCCGTATGGCGGTGTGGGCCGGTGGCTGCACCCTCTAGATGAGGTCGGGGTGTGCGCAACAGTACATCCCTGCCTCCCTTGTGTCTTTGAACAAGGGGTGGTAGAACCGGTGGTTTTATCTCCGGAACGACGGCGGGATGCTTCCGCCGTTTTCTCAACGAGTGGTGACTGCCACCGGCAATAACTGGCGCTGGGGGGCCACGCGCGAGAACCAGGAGAAGCTCCAGCCTATTCTGCATGCCTTGCAGAAGTTACGAGATGAGGGCCTTACCGCTGTGGGGGTCGTCGCCGCTATACATCGCCGGAGGGTGCTCCCTCTGGCAGAGCGGCGGTTGCGGCTCTCGAAGATGAAGCTGGGGGTCGATTTGGAGGGCTCGTGAATGTCCTCGACCTCCCTCCCCGCCGAAGACCTCCTCAAGCGGGTAGCGGGTACGGTAGGGAGGCTGGATGCTGGTGCCCATAGCCAGCCCGCGATGTGTCCCGACCGTGGGTATGTGTCCCTGGTAAGTGTCCGATCCTCCTTCTGTTTTGCGCCGAGTTTTCTACGCCTTTGATTCTTACTGTTGGGATTTTTGTTCGTCCTCAGGGGTTGAGGAGTTTTAAACTCGCCCGGCCACAGGTCCCGGAGGACGCGGCGGACCGAGCCGTGCGTAGGCTCGCCGCAGAGAAGGAAAAGGAGAAGAAGGACGCGGAAAAGGCCTAAGCTCGCGAGAGGATGCGAGCTCGGGAAGCCTTGGAGAAGCGTCGTCGGAGGCAGGCGAGGGATGGGCTCCCATTGGAGCCGTCGCCGGAGACGCCTGACGACGACGACGACGATGATGATGATGATGATGACGAAGATGATGACATGGCGGCCTGACTTGGCCTCAGCCCGGACCCGAGGCTGGGCCAGGGGTCGCTGAGCCAGCCTCCAAGTGGGCTGGCACCATCAGTGCCTAGAGCCAGGACACCAAGGTCCCAGTCCGAGGAGCGGAGGCAGGCCGAGGGGGTACTTGACCCCTTGGTCGAGATGATTGGGGTGACTCCGGGGGGTCAGGCCGAATCGCATGCCCCCCAAGAGCAGGTGCCCGCGCCGGCCATACAGGAGGTCGGTCCCTCGGCCGTCATGACGACGCCTGGGCAGGCCGCTCCCTCGGTGGCTCGGGCGTCCGAGGCGGAAATGGCGCCAAAGCCGGCAACGAGGCAACCCTTGGTAGCGCCTGCGGAGACCGGGGCCCGAGGGGCCTCTCCGCAGGCACGATTGGCCTTGCCCCGGAGCGGGTAAGTATCTGAGGATACCTCTGTTTTGGTTTTTTCACTGTGTGTCTTGAGCTTGCTCTCTCTCTTTTCCTTTCAGCAAGCGGAGGCAGGGCTTGGCTAGTCTGGCCCCCACGAAGTCCCTTAAGACGGGGCCGGCCTCTGCAGCCGGTGCTGCGGCGCGCCATGCCGGTTGGTTGGCCTCTGCATAAGGCGCCCTCCGGCGGGGGGGGCCCAGGCGGCACGAGTTGCCATGGGGCAAGCCTCCCAGGCTGACCCCCGTGTTGGAGCGGCCATCATGCCAGGGGAGGCTGCTGACTCGGCCGCGGCCCCGAGCCCGCCTGACTTGTTGCCGGCGCCGGCATCGACTCCTGCCGGGGCCGTCACTGATTCGCCCGCGGAGCCGCCCGTCGCCGCCGACGTCGGGATAGTTGAGGCACCGCCGCCTGTGGTCATCCCCGACCTCCCCGTTCTCGGCCATGAGGAGAGGGCGACCGTCGTTGCCGAGGTTGGTGATCGGAGGCCCGCCACCTTAGCCGAGGAGAGGCCCAGTACATCAACGACGGTGGTACCTGATGCATCGACTGCAGGGGGACCCAACGCCTTAGTGGAGGGGCGCGCAGAACCGTGGCCTGTCCTGGGGAGAAGCGCCCTTACCCCTTCGCAGCTCAATCCCAATGAGTGGTGTGGGCAGCCGCTCTGGTTCTGGAGCCGCGACACCTCGGAGCCCCTCCTCTCCCGCAACGATGAGTTGGAGGAGAAGTCTCGGGATAGTTTCGATGAGTATACCGAGGCGGCGATGAGGTCGCTTCGGTCGACCATGGAAATCCTTTCCAGGGACGTTCCCAGGGTTTTCCAGGTAAGGATTTAGACGTACACCTTGTGTGACCAGGGCATTCTTTGTGACATCTTGTTTTCCTTCCTCAGGAGCTTGCGGACGTGAGCACCGCCAAGTCGTTGTTCATCCGCCGCAAAAGCGACGTTTGGGAGTCGCTGCGATCCCAGCGGGCCGCGCTTACCGAGGCCAACGAGCGCCTCGCCCAACGGAGCGCCGAGGTGGCAGACCTTCGGTCGCTCTGTGATGAGCTGAAGTCGGAGGCAGCGGCGCGGATAGAGGCGGTGTCGGCACGAGCGGAGGCTTCGTCGGTCCGGGAGCAGGTGGCCTCCTAGGCTGAGGAGATGCAGCAGCGGCAGCTGGAGCTTGGCCAGGTCATCGGGGAGCGGGACCAATCTCGGAGCCAAGCTGCCGAGGCCGTGAGCCGGACTGAGGCCCTTAGGGTTCAGCTGGCTGAGGCTACGGAGCGGCTAGCCGAGGCGTCTGCTCAGGCCAGGACCCTTGCGGAGGGCCTGGTCGTGGTCGTTGGGTCTGCCCAGTCTACCCAAGCCGTGGCCTCGCAGCAGCGTGCCCGGGCCGAAGGTATGTTTTGCCCGCTTTGAGACTTTGTTTTTGTCTCCATTCTTCACCTCGTGTCTGAAGGACACTGTCCGGCTGTCTGTAGGGTTCGAGACGGCTCTTGACGAGTTTGTCAAGAACTGCAAGGCGCTTGCCCAGGTGGCTGAGCAGAAGGAGGCCGACCGCGTGGCCATGTCCGAGGCCATCTTGGCTTTTGGCCGGGCCTTTGGCCTCGACGACGTCCCCTCGGGTAGCTCCCCCCAGAGTCACCTGCGGGCCTTGGGCGGCCATGTGCACAGCAGACTCCACGGGGCGCTGCACCACGGCGTTAGGAGGGCCTTCGCCGTTCTCGCTTCCCACTACGACGTGGATCTGGAGCGGATCAGCGAGGGGTACTGCTTACCCGACGAAGAGGAGGCCGCCTTAGCCGAGGTCCAGAGGCTTGACGCGGCTGTCGAGGTCCCAAGCGCGGTGCTGGCTTCCTCCTTTGAGGTGGAGATCCTTCCGCCCGTGTCACCGTCTGAGGCCGGGCCACATTCTGCCGAGGGTGGAAACGACGCTGAGGGTGCTGCTCCTCCCCCTGCCGATGTCTGAGCCTGCAGGAACAATTTGTTCTAAGTATGCGTATGTTTTTTGCGGCCGTTGAGGCCTAAACATTTTTAGTGTCGGATTATAAAGCTGTGTTTTCTTTCCTCTCGTTTCGTGCGTTAGGACTTGTTCGTCGGTAGCAGAATCCCTTGTCCGAGCGTGAGTTACTTTTCACGGAAGGTGATGAGTGAGGTATCCGTGTCCCGGAGGCGTAGGAGTCCCTCGGCTCGGTCGGCCTTGCCGTTTAAGTGTTCCTCTCGTCGTTTTTAGGATTCCGTTATCAATATAGTCGAAAAGCACAAAAGTCGTTTTGGTAGAAAACTTTTCTGAGGAAAATTTTGACGCAGAGGGGGTTCCCACATTCTAGCCCCCGAGGGAGGGTCGGGCTTTGCCGAGACAAGGCTGATCCTTCCTTGATGGTTAGACTTTATTTATGCATGTAAAGAAAACGAGATACATGAACGACTTGAAACATTTTAAGGATAAAAACGATGTAGCTGCTGGATGTTCCAAGCGTTGCTGTAGACCTCGCCTCGATCGTTGGCCAGCTTGTATGTCTCGGGCTTCAAAATCTTGGCAATGATGAACGACCCTTCCCACGGAGGAGTAAGCTTGTGGCGCCCTCGGGCGTCTTGTCGCAGCCGAAGTACCAAGTCTCCCACTTGGAAGCCTCGGGGCCGAACCCTTCGGGCGTGGTAGCGTCGCAGAGACTGCTGATACCGCGCCGAGTGTAGTAAGGCTACGTCCCGAGCCTCTTCCAGCTGGTCCAATGAATCTTCTCGGCTGGTCTGGTTGTTTTGGTCGTCGTATGCCTTTGTCCTCGGGGAACCGTATTCTAAGTCCGTGGGTAGGATGGCCTCGGCCCCATAGACTAGAAAGAACGGCGAGAAACCCGTGGCCCGGCTTGGCGTCGTCCTCAGACTCCAAACCACCGAGGGTAGTTCTTTTATCCACCGCTTGCCAAACTTGTTGAGGTCATTGTAGATCCTCGGTTTTAGTCCCTACAAAATCATACAGTTGGCGCGCTCCACCTGTCCATTTGTCATTAGGTGAGCTACGGCGGCCCAGTCCACACGGATGTGGTGGTCTTCGTAGAAGTCCAGGAACTTTTTCCTAGGTAACTGCGTGCCATTGTCAGTGATGATGGAGCTTGGGACCCTAAAGCGATGGATGATATTTGTGAAGAACGCCACCGCCTGCTCGGACCCGATGCTGGTTAAGGGTCGGACCTCGATCCACTTGGAGAATTTGTCGATGGCGACCAGCAGGAGCGTGAAGCCCCCGGGTGCCTTCTGCAAGGGACCGACGAGGTCCAGACCCCATACGGCAAACAGCCAAGTGATAGGTATTGTCTGCAGGGCTTGAGCGGGCAGGTGCATCTGTCTCGCGTAGAATTGACACCCTTGGCAGGAGCGTACAATCCTAGTGGCGTCGGCCACCGCGGTCGGCCAGTAGAAGCCTTGTCGGAAAGTGTTTCCCACGAGGGTCCGAGGTGCTGCATGGTGACCGCAAGCCCCCGAGTGTATTTCTTGTAACAGCTCTTGTCCTTGGGCGACGGATATGCATCGTTGGAGAATGCCTGAGGGGCTGCGGTGGTATAACTCTTTTTCATCACCCAGTAAAACGAACGACTTGGCGCGCCGAGCCAGTCGCCGAGCTTCGGCCTTGTCGAGGGGCAGCTCTCCTCGGAGGAGATATTCCAGGTATGGGGTTGATGTAGCTGAGGTGCCCGATCTTTCGGCGAGTAGAGATAATTCCGATTTGGTGGAAGATGACCCTTGCGATCCGACTACGACGAGCAAGCCCGAGGCGCCAATGCAATCGCTGAACCAACTCCATGTGGTTATCGACCTTGCTGATGCGAGATCGGCCTGATCACGAAGATCGTTTCCTGTGCGCAATCGAAGAACGAACAAGAAAAAGATGCGAGCAATCTAATCTATTACTCGAGGGTGGAGTTCTGAATACACGAAGACAGCGCAGATTTGCGCGTGTTCGAGAGTAGCTAAAGCTAACGTAAAACAAAATCCAAAAACAAAGGAGGCGCAGCTCTTGGATAAATAGAGAGGGGTGCAGCCCCTAGGGGCGGCCAACCCTAGGTCGTCCACTATGGGCCGCAGTTGGGCTGGTCGTCTATTCTTCTGGGCCCTCATTCTTCAGTAGCATGACGAAGTTAAGATCTCTGGCACGGGCCCGAGTGATTGGCCCAGCTAATGAAGGAAGTGGCGCTTGATGTGGAGGTGCTGCTGGTGTAGTCGTACTCATAGTGATGTCCTCATCATCCTCCCCTTCTTGAAGTGAAGTCGTCCTCGACGACAACTCCTCATCCTCAGCCATATATGGTTTGAAATCTGCAACATTAAAACTAGTGGAAACACCAAATTCCGCAGGCAGGTCAAGGATATAAGCATTATCATTAATCTTTGTTAGCACCTTAAAAGGACCAGCAGCACGAGGCATTAATTTAGAACGGCGCAAAGTAGGAAACCGATCCTTTCTCAAGTGCAATCAAACCATATCACCTGGCTCAAAAGTAACATGTTTTCTTCCTTTACTACCAGCAACCTGATTTTTTGCATTAGTAGCAGCAATGTTCTGTTTCGTTTGTTCATGTATGGTAATCATTTGTTCAACATGTGCAGCAGCATCTACATGTGGGGCGTTCGCAGCATTAAGTGAAATGAAATCAATAGGTGCCCTAGGGATGTAACCATAAACAATCTGGAAAGGGCACATCTTTGTAGAAGAATGTGTGGCATGATTGTAAGCAAATTCAACATGAGGCAAGCAATCCTCCCAACGTCTCAAATTCTTGTTTAAAACAGCCCTAAGCATGGTAGATAAAGTTCTATTTACTACCTCAGTTTGTCCATCAGTCTGAGGGTGACAAGTAGTGCTAAACAACAATTTAGTTCCCAATTTATTCTAAAGAGATCTCCAAAAATGGCTTAGAAACTTAGCATCGCGATCAGAGACTATTGTTTTTGGAATACCATGTAAACGAATAATTTCTCTAAAGAACAATTCAGCAACAATGCTAGCATCATCAGTTTTATGACAAGGTATAAAGTGAGCCATTTTAGAGAATCTATCAACAACCACAAAAATACTATCCCTCCCCTTCTTAGTTCTAGGCAAGCCCAAAACAAAGTCCATAGAGATATCAAGCCAAGGAGAAGAAGGGACAGGCAAAGGCATATACAAACCATGGTTGTTCAACCGTGACTTAGCTTTCTGACAAGTAGTGCAGCGTGCAACAAGGCGCTCAACATCAGCGCGCATCCGAGGCCAAAAGAAGTGGGCAGCCAACACCTCATGCGTTTTGTAGACGCCAAAATGCCCCATGAGACCGCCTCCATGCGCTTCCTGTAACAACAAAAGACGAACCGAGCTAGCTGGAACACACAGCTTGTTAGCGCGAAACAGGAACCCATCCTGTATGTGAAATTTGCCCCATGGTATCCCATTAATACAATGGCCGAAAGCATCTTTAAAATCAGCATCGTCAACATATTGATCCTTCACAGTGTCCAAACCAAAGATTTTAAAATCTAATTGTGACAGCATGGTATAGCGACGAGACAAAGCATCAGCAATAACATTGTCCTTCCCGTTCTTGTGTTTAATAATGTAAGGAAAGGACTGAATGAATTCGACCCATTTAGCATGACGACGGTTCAGATTTGTTTGTGTACGAATATGTTTTAAAGCCTCATGATCAGAATGAATTATGAACTCACGATGCCAAAGATAGTGCTGCCAAGTATGCAAAGTGCGCACTAAAGCGTAAAGCTCCTTATCATAAGTAGAATATTTCAGACTAGCACCACTTCATTTTTCACTAAAATAAGCAACTGGTTTTCCTTCTTGTAACAAAACAGCACCTAGCCCAATACCGCTAGCATCGCATTCAAGCTCAAAAACTTTATTAAAATCAGGCAATTGCAAGAGGGGAGCTTGGGTTTACTTATCTTTCAAAGTGATGAACGCTACCTCCTGCGAATCACTCCAAGCAAACGGCACATCTTTCTTTGTAAGCTCATGTAGAGGCGCTGCAATGGAGCTAAAATCACGAACAAATCTGCGGTAGAAACCGGCAAGTCCAAGAAAGCTCCGAATTTGTGTGACCGTCGTCGGTGTAGGCCACTCCCGAATGGCAGCAATCTTGCTGCTATCCACCTCAATGGCCTGCGGAGTAACCACATAACCAAGAAACGAGACACGTTGCGTGCAAAATGTGCACTTTTCCATGTTACCAAACAAGCGAGCAGCACGCAAAGCATCAAAAACAGCACGCAAATGTTCTAAATGCTCCTCTATAGACTTGCTGTAAATAAGGATATCATCAAAATAAACAATAACAAACAAACCTATGAAGGCCCGTAAAACTTCGTTCATTAAACGCATAAAGGTGCTGGGAGCATTAGTCAATCCAAATGGCATAACCAACCATTCATATAAACCAAATTTCGTTTTAAAAGCCGTTTTCCATTCATCACCGAGTTTCATTCTAATCTGATGGTAATCGCTACGCAAATCAACCTTAGAGAAAATAACGGCACCACTAAGCTCATCTAACATATCATCAAGGCGTGGAATAAGATATCGATAACGAACTGTGATGTTATTAATAGCACGACAATCTACGCACATACGCCATGACCCATCTTTCTTTGGAACGAGTAAAACAGGAACCGAGCAAGGGCTAAGAGACTCACGAATGTAACCTTTATCAAGCAGTGTCTGCACCTGGCGCTGGATCTCCTTCGTCTCATCTGGATTTGTACGGTACGGGGCGCGGTTCGGAAGAGAAGTGCTGGGGATGAGATCGATCTGATGCTCAATGCCACGGAGGGGAGGAAGACCCGGTGGTAAGTCCGTAGGATAAACATCAGCATACTCTTGCAAAAGGTTAACAACAGCAGGGGGTATATCCAAAGATGGTGCATCATCAAGCGGAACAAGCATGCTCGAGCATACAAGTGCATAACAGGGCATATGAGCTTCATGGAGATCATCAAAATCAGCACGTGTAGCAAGTAAAATAGAAGAGTGCAACTTGATTTCAGATTTAATAGGTGCGGCTGATGTCGATTTGACTTGTTGTTCTGTTTTAGCAGCCCTAGTAAGATCATCTTTCAAAATTTGGTCAGGGGTCATTGGATGTATAATTATTTTCTGGCCTTTAAACATGAAAGAATAATGATTTGAACGACCATGATGTAAACTATCAGTATCATATTGCCAAGGTCGACCCAATAACAAAGAGCATGCTTCCATAGGAATAACATCGCAATCAGCATAATCAGAATAAGAACCCAGCGAAAAGGGGACACGTACCGAACGTGTTACCTTTATTTTACCACCATCATTAAGCCATTGAATGTGATACGGATGTGGGTGTGTGCGAGTGGGCAAGGATAATTTCTCTACCAACGCTGTACTTGCCAAATTGTTGCAGCTGCCACTATCGATGATGATGCGAATCGACTGTTCGTGCACAACGCCCTTGGTATGGAATAGAGTGTGTCGCTGATTTTTTCGGCCTGGGCAACCTGTGTGCTGAGAACACGCTGCACAACAAGACTCTCATACCTATCGGCGTCGATGGGATCAACGTGGACTTCCTCATTTTCTACATGGTTAGTGGCAATCATAGCATGACTAGTTTCCTCAGAATCACTGGCTGAAGAGTACTCACCATTGTCACGTATAAGCAAGGTACGCTTGTTTGGGCAGTCCCGAATCATGTGCCCAAACCCTCTGCAACGATGGCACTGAATATCCCGTGTACGCCCTGTGGAAGAAGTGGCGCCTTTGGCAGGGGGCGCCACTGGCTTGGTCGTCCCTGTGCGCGATGTAGTGCTAGGCGTAGAAGGTGCAGGGCTGGAAGGAGTTGAGCTGTGTGTTGGACCCCGGCCTGCAAAAGAGTTAGTATATGTCTTTGATCGTCGTCCCTGCACTTCACGTTCAGCTTTGCAAGCATATTCAAACAATGTGGTTATATCAAAATAATCCTTATAATCAAGTATATCCTGAATTTCCCTGTTCAAACCACCACGAAAACACGCCATAGCAGCGTCATCCGACTCAACCAAACCACAACGAAGCATACCCTTTTGTAACTCTTGGTAATTTTCCTCAACAGATTGTGAACCTTGTTGAAAACGCTGCATTTTGTTAAGCAAATCACGAGCATAATAGGAAGGAACAAATCTGTGGCGCATGGCAGTTTTTAATTGGGTCCAAGTAATGACACTGTTAATGGGAAGTTTTTGTTTATACTCACGCCACCAAATTAAAGCAAAATCAGTAAATTCACTAATGGCAGCCTTCACTTGGCTATTAGCAGGAATATCATGGCATGAAAATTTCTGTTCTACCTCTAATTCCCAATCAAGATATGCAGCAGGATCATATTTACCATTAAAAGATGGAATTTTAAATTTAATCTTAGAAAATAAGTCATTAGGGGGATGACGAACCACACGACGTGCACGACCACGGCGATCTCCATCGTCCTGCTCAGTGTCACCGCCGTATTCCTGCTCCATCTTTGTGGTCAATGCATCAAGGCGTGCCAGGATGGTGTCGAGTGTGGTGCGAGTCGCCGTTTGAGCAAGGTCAAGTTGGTTGAAACGCTCGGTCGTCGAAGTGATCGTTGAATCAAGCCGTTCATGCATCGTCCTAATGTCAGCAGCAAGTCCATCAACTTGTCCCCTTACTTCCTGCAACTGGGCATCCACCATGTCGTGTGCTCCTGCCATAGTTAGCGCAAACACCAAAACACCAAAAGGAGAAAAAACAACGACAAAAACAGGGGTGTACTGCTCACAAGGCGCTCACACTAGTGTTGTTATCAAGTTCTTATCCGTTCTTACCAAGCCACAGTGGTGAACTGCAACCAACAGGTGGAACCGGTGAAAGATTGGATGAGTGATTGCCCGGAGAAACAGAAACCTTCTCGTCGTAGAAATATGTGGAGTTTTGGGTAGGCTGCACTCAAGTCAAGGATTAGCACGATCAAACAATAATGCAAAGTTGAATTATAGTGCAAAACACGAAACTATATTGCTGGCCACAAGTGCAAAGGACGGATGGAACTAGCAGAATGGCAGTACCGTAAATATTGTACTAGCGAGGCCACTAGTAGGAATCACAAGTGATTTTGTTTTTCTTTTTTGTATGATTTTTTGATATTTTTCTCAGCACAAGAAGCAACAAAATAGGAGCTACACGAAGTTTCACCTAAAACAGAGTTCAGATGTGGTCTACAGAAAATCAGGAAGTTCTCTGAAAAGCGTGCGAGAACTTTGACGAATTTTTTCTTTATTTTCCTGAATTTTTTTGACAATTTTGTCGAAACCCAAACAGACCGTAGGTCAGTTTGGCCGGCCTCAGAATGGTATCAACTAGCTCCTGTAAAAATTTCAGATTTTTTGGACAACCGAGCGAAAAGTTATGCCCGGTTTAAGGAAGGTACCTCAAGTTATGGTTAAACCGACCGAGATGAGACAACCGCTTTGTTTCCTTTCCCTATTTTTTGTTTGTTCTCTGGTTCTATCCTTTCTCTTTCTTTTTCTTTTTCTTTTTTTTCTTTTCTTTTTTTTTGTTTCTGTTTTTTTTTACGTAACCAAAGGAGAAAAACAAGGATGCGGCGTTGACTCGGTTTGTGGCGTTGAATCGGTTTGATGTAACCGAAGGAGAGAAACAAGGAAGATGGTTGCGACGCGCTAGGGTTTGATGTAACCGAAGGAGAAAAACAAGGAAGATGGTTGCGGCGCGCTAGGGTTTGATGTAACCGAAGGAGAAAAACAAGGAAGAAGAAGGATGGTGAGAGAAAAAAACACAATGCGACCAGCAACAAATGACGCGAAAGCACACAAATTCAACAATGCAGATTATTGAAAGAAGGTGCGAGGCTCAAAAGGGTGCTAGTATAAGGTCTAACCTGAATTTATATGTGGTTTTGTGGACTATAGGAGAAAAAAAAACACTCGATAAACTCACCGATCAACCTGGAAATCTGATACCAATTGATGTAGCTGAGGTGCCCGATCTTTCGGCGAGTAGAGATAATTCCGATTTGGCGGAAGATGACCCTTGCGATCTGACTACGACGAGCAAGCCCGAGGCGCCAATGCAATCGCTGAACCAACTCTCTGTGGTTACCTACCTTGCTGATGCGAGATCGGCCTGATCACGAAGATCGTTTCCTATGCGCAATCGAAGAACGAACAAGAAAAAGATGCGAGCAATCTAATCTATTACTCGAGGGTGGAGTTCTGAATACACGAAGACAGCGCAGATTTGCGCGTGTTCGAGAGTAGCTAAAGCTAACGTAAAACAAAACCCGAAAACAAAGGAGGCGCAGCTCCTGGATAAATAGAGAGGGGCACAGCCCCTAGGGGCGGCCAACCCTAGGTCGTCCACTATGGGCCGCAGTTGGGCTGGTCGTCTATTCTTCTGGGCCCTCATTCTTCAGTAGCATGACGAAGTTAAGATCTCTGGCACGGGCCCGAGTGATTGGCCCAGCTAATGAAGGAAGTGGCGCTTGATGTGGAGGTGCTGCTGGTGTAGTCGTACTCATAGTGATGTCCTCATCATGGGTCTGCCAGTTCAGGTTTGGCGTAACCCCATTCTGCTCTCCCTCGACGCGGAGGGCCTCACCCTCGGCGGCCGAGGGTACCTCGGGCTGGGCCGAGGTCTCCTCGGGTTCGGGCGTGTCGTCGATTTTGACGGATGGTTGATATATGTCCCTAGAGAAGACGTTCGGAGGAACCATCGTCCGTCCCGAGGCTATTTTAGCCAGCTCATCCGCAGTCTCGTTGTACCGTCGAGCAACATGGTTGAGTTCCAGCCCGTAGAACTTATCTTCCAAGCGCCGAACTCGGTAGTGGGACTTATCATCCGCAGCCAGTAGGCCTCCATTTTTCGATCGCGACAGTGGGAGTTCTTCATGACTTGGTCAATAACAAGCTGCGAGTCGCCATGATCGTCGAGGCGCCGAACCCCTAGCTCGGCGGCGATGTGCAACCCATTAACCAAAGCCTCGTACTCGGCCACGTTGTTTGACGCTCGAAAATGGAGGCGTATAACGTAGCGCACAAGTTTTCCGAGGGGCGAAATGAAGAGCGAGCCAGCACCTGCTCCAGATTTCATGAGCGACCCATCGAAGTACATGGTCCAATGTTCGGCCTGGATTGGAGATGTCGGCAATTGGGTGTTGACCCATTCAGCCTAGAAGTCTGCCAAGACTTGGGATTTTATGGCCTTCTGAGGGGCAAATGAAATTGTTTCGCCCATGAGTTCCACTGCCCATTTCGCTATCCTACCCGAGGCCTCTCGGCACTGGATGATCTCTCCCAGGGGGAAGGATGACACCACAGTCACCGGATGAGACTCAAAGTAGTGTCGCAACTTTCGTCGTGTTAGAATTACTGCGTACAGTAGCTTCTGGATTTGTGGGTAGCGGATCTTGGTCTCGGATAGCACCTCGCTGATGAAGTAAACCGGCCTCTGGATGAGCAGTGCATGCCCTTCTTCTCGTCTCTCGACTACGATCGCGGCGCTGACCACCTGAGTGGTTGCGGCTACGTAAATCAAGAGGGCTTCTCCCGCAACGGGGGGCACCAAGATGGGCGCATTAGTAAGGAGTGCCTTTAAGTTTCCGAGGGCTTCTTCGGCCTTGGGGGTCCAAGTGAAGCGCTCGGCCTTCCTTAAGAGGCGGTACAAGGGCAATCCTTTCTCGCCAAGGCGTGAGATGAAGCGGCTCAGAGCCGCAAGGCATCCCATGACCCTCTGTACCCCTTTTAAATCTTTGATGGGTCCCATGTTGGTGATGGCCGCGATTTTCTCCGGGTTGGCCTCGATGCCTCGTTCGGAGACGATGAACCCTAGGAGCATGCCTCGGGGGACTCCGAAGACACAATTCTCGGGATTGAGTTTTACGCCCTTTGCTCGCAGGCACCCGAAAGTTACTTCAAGGTCGGAGAGGAGGTCGGAGGCTTTCCTTGTCTTGACAACGATGTCGTCGACGTAAGCCTCGACCGTTCTGCCGATGTGCTCTCCGAACACGTGGTTCATGCACCTTTGGTATGTTGCACCTGCATTCCTTAAGCCAAATGGCATAGTAGTATAACAATACATGCCAAAAGGTGTGATAAAAAAAGTCGCGAGCTGGTCGGATTCTTTCATCTTGATTTGGTGATAGCCTGAATAGGCATCGAGGAAAGACAGGGTTTCACACCCAGCAGTGGAGTTCACAATTTGATCGATGCAAGGCAGAGGGTAGGGAACCTTTAGACATGCTTTGTTTAAACCAGTGTAATCTGCGCACATCCTCCATTTCCCACCTTTTTTCTTTACAAGCACAGGGTTAGCTAACCATTCTGGATGGAATACCTCTTTGATGAACCCTGCAGCCATCAGCTTGTGGACCTCCTCGCCTATGGCCCTGCGCTTTTCTTCATCAAAACGGCGCAGGTGTTGCTTCATGGGTCGGGCACCGGCTCGGATGTCCAGCGAGTGCTCGGCGACATACCTCGGTATGCCTGGCATGTCCGAGGGACTCCACGCAAAAATTTTGGTGTTTGCGCGGAGAAAGTCGACGAGCACCGCTTCCTATTTGGGGTCGAGCTCGGAGCCGATCCTGACTTTCTTGCCGGTGTCATTGCTGGGGTCGAGGGTGACGGACTTAACTGCCTCGGCTGGTTCGAAGTTGCCGGCGTGGTGCTTCGCATCAGGCGCCTCCTTGGAGAGGCAATCCAGGTCGGCGATGAGGGCCTCGGACTCGGCGATGGCCTCAGCGTACACCACGCATTCCACGTCGCACTCGTAAGCGTGGCGGTACGTGGATCCGATGGTGATGATTCCCTTGGGGCTCGACATCTTGAGCTTGAGGTACGTGTAGTTGGGGACGGCCATGAACTTGGCGTAGCACGGTCTTCCCAGCACCGCGTGGTAGGTCCCTCGGAACCCAACCACCTCGAAGGTGAGGGTTTCCTTTCGGAAGTTGGAGGCAGTTCCGAAGCAGACGGGCAAATAAAGTTGCCCAAGGGGCAGGACGCACTTACCGGAGACGATCCCGTGAAAGGGTGCTGCACTGGCCCGGATCATGGACAGATCGACCCCCAAGAGCCCTAGGGTCTCGACGTAGATGATGTTGAGGCTGCTGCCTCCGTCCATGAGGACCTTGGTGAGCCTAGCGTTGCCGATGACAGGGTCGACGACGAGCGGGTACCTTCCTGGGCTTGGTACGCAGTCGAGGTGGTCGCCTTGGTCGAAGGTGATGGGCTTGTCGGACCAGTCTAGGTAGACCGGCGCCGCTACCTTCACCGAGCAGACCTCCCGGCGCTCCTGCTTGCGGTGCCGAGCCGAGGCGTTCGCCACCTGTCCGCCGTAGATCATGAAGCAGTTGTGGACCTCCAGGAACTCCTCTTCCTTGTCGCTCCCCCTTCTTGTTGTTGCCTTGGTCCTTGCCACCTTCTGCCGAGGGTCCAGCCTTATTGAAGTAACGCTGGAGCATGTCGCATTCTTCAAGGGTGTGCTTGACGGGACCCCTGTGATAGGGGCACGACTCCTTGAGCATCTTGTCGAACATGTTGGCCCCTCCAGGAGGCTTTCGAGGATTCCTGTGCTCGGCAGCAGCGACGAGATCCGCGTCAACGGTGTCGCGTTTTGCTTGTGCCTTCTTCTTGGCCTTCTTCTTTGTGCCACGCTGGACGGACGCCTCGGGGGCGTCTTCCTTCTGTCTTCCCTGAGGCTGCTTGTCCTTCCGAAAGATGGCTTCGACCGCCTCCTGACCAAAGGCGAACTTGGTGGCGATGTCCATCAATTCACTCGCCTTGGTGGGAGTCTTGCGTCCTAGTTTGCTCACCAGGTCTCGGCAAGTGGTGCCGGCGAGGAATGCCCCGATGACGTCCGAGTCGGTGATGTTGGGCAACTCGGTGCACTGCTTTGAAAACCGCTGGATGTACTCTCGCAGGGATTCCCCTGGCTACTGGCGGAAGCTCCGGAGATCTCACGAGTTCCCAAGGCGTACATACGTACCTTAGAAATTTCCCGCGAAGGCCTTGACTAGGTCGTCCCAATCGGAGATCTGCGCAGGAGGCAAATGCTCCAGCCAGGCCCGGGCAGCGTCGGAGAGGAAAAAGGGGAGGTTGCGGATGATGAGGTTGTCGTCGTCCGTCCCTCCCAACTGGCATGCTAGCCGGTAATCTGCAAGCCACAACTCTGGCCTTGTCTCCCCCGAGTACTTGGTGATGGTAGTCGGGGCTCGGAACCGGGCTGGGAACGGCGCCCGTCGTATGGCCCGGCTGAAGACTCGCGAACCTGGTGGTTCGGGTGAGGGGCTCCGATCCTCCTCACTGTCGTAGCGTCCTCCGCGCCAGGGGTGGTAGCCTCGGTGCACCCTTTCCTCGAGGCGGGCTCGACGGTCGCAGCGGTGTTGTTCGCTGCCGAGGCGGTCTGGGGCTGCATGCGTCCCGTCCGTGTGCGCTCGGTGTGGACCGAGGCCTCCCGCATGCGTCGGGAGGCCTTCTCGGCTCGTCGAACTGCGGCATCTTCCAGGAGATCCTTGAGTTTGCCCTGGATACACTGCCCCTCGGTGGTGGATGGCTCCGGCATTGTTTGAAGTAGCATCGCCGCTGCAGCTAGGTTCTAGCCGGCCCCGCTGAAGGTCGGGGGCAGCCTGCCCTGACATCATCAACGATACGGCGCTGGACATCCCGGGCCCGATGACGTGCTCCTCCGGCGAGTGCCCGGCCTGCCCATTCCTTCTCGATGTTTTGTCGGACCTGCACAAGCCGCCCCGCTTCTTCGTCGAGCTTGGCCTGCATCTCGCGAAGTTGCTCGAGCTGTGTGTCCTGACCCCCCGCAGGGACTTGGACCATAGCTAGCTCCCGCGGGATCTCAACGCGAGACGCAGGCACAGGGGCGTTGTCATCTTCCTACATGCCGAGGTGGTTGTCTTCATCGTGATCCCCCTGATCGATGTGGAAACACTCGCGACTTGGGTCGTAACCCTCGTCGCCGAGGCTCTGGCCATCGTCAAAGCAGCCGGAGAGGCAGTAGTCACATGCGGACATGAAGTCTCGCATGGCACTGGGATCACGGAGTCCGGAGAAATCCCAACCGAAGTCGGGGTCATCCTCTTCATCGGAACCCGCGGGTCCATAGGTTGAGACAGTCGCCAGTCGGTCCCAGGTTGACCACATATGCTACCCTGGAAGGTCAGGATATGCCCTTGCGAAAGCGCTTATCGAAGCGGGGTCGCTTGGTGGATCGAAGCTGAATCTAAAGGGAACAGGGTGGAAAACGGATGGTACCTCTTGGTTGATGGACGGTGGTGAAGTCGCATCGGGGACGGATTAGGCTAACACCCAACAAGTCCTTCGTGAGGGTGTTGGCGTCATCAGTCCGCTTGGGGTTGGCACGTTGCTGGGAAGCGACACCCGTCGTTGTCTCAGGTGTGAGGACAACACCCGACATGCCCCCACAGGGGTGCCGGCGTCGTCGACTCGCTCTAGTCCGACAGCCGACGAGGCGCCGCCTCCTGCCTGGCCACGGTTGCCCCGTCTCCTCCTCCTCCGGCGAGGAGGGTGGCGGGGCAAACCCGGGTGTTCCTCTTCCGCCACGGGGGGAAGTCATCGTCGAGTTCGCCTCCGCCGGGCGAGCCGACGACTGTCGTTGTTGTCATGCTGCGAGGGGAGAAGTACCATGTCGTAGCTGCCGTCGGGGGACATGAACTCGAGAGTCCCAAAGCGGAGCACCGTCCCCAGCTGAAGAGGCTACTGAAGGCTACCCATCTGGAACTTCAACGGGAAAGTGTTTGTCAACACGCAGCAGGCCCCTACCTGGCGCGCCAACTATCGGCGTTTCGGACCCGCGAGGACCCTCAACCGACCAATGAATTTGTCGCTGCGTGTCCCTGCCCAGATGGGTTGATGCAAGATGGAACACCAGAGGGGGAATGAGGCTTATGTTATCTTGCACCGGGGTGCTCATAGTAGGGGTTACAAGCGTCGAGAGGGAGAGAGAGAGAGTCCGACCATGTGGCGAGGTGTCTAAGTTAGCCTCCACCGCGTCTCTCCTACTCTGCCTGCCTCTGCCCGCTCCTTCTCCGCCCTCCCTAAGGAAGGCCCTGGACATCCCCTTTTATAGATACAAGGAGATGGCCCAGCTGTACAATAGGGGTGTAGCTATGTGCTAATGTGGCTGGCGGAGAAGTGCCTGGAGCCCTATATACGTGCTAACGTGGCCGTCAGAGAAGTGCTTGAGCCCCATAGAAGCGTAGCTGACGGTGCGGCCCGGGGTACTGCTAACGTTTCCTTGCTTCCGTAAGGAGCTGAGAACCATTGACGTCATGGTCGCACGCGGGGAACCATCATTACTTGCTATCGGAGTAGTTTCATGTGACTCCGGTCTTATTCCTTCGTAGCAACGGGTGGCTAGCTAGTGGTAGGGTAATGATGTATCCCCTTTAGCATAGTCGGTCCGAGGCCGAGGTCGGGCGAGGCGGAGACTTCTCCTGAGGCCGAGGCCTAGGGTCGGGCGAGGACGTGACTCCTCCCAAGGTCGAGGCTGAGGCCGAGGCTTGGGGTCGGGCGAGGCGGAGCTCCCTGTTGCGCCCGAGGCTGAACTCGGGGGAGGTCGAGACCTACTGTCGTCAGTTTTACCCTGGTGGTTGCCACAATAGTCGGAACAGGGTGAATAGCGTTGTTTTCCTATCAGAACGGTTAGTAAAGGGGCGAAGCGACTGCGGTCACTTCGACCTTGCCGACTGAGGCGCGTGTGTCAGGATAAGGTGTCAGGCGATCCCCGCATTAAATGCGCATGCGATACGGTCGGTTGATAAGGCGATTTGGCCGAGGTCGCTACACGACAAAGTTTGCCCAAGCTGGCTTCGGGCGAGCCGAGGGTGCGCCCACTGCCTGAGGAGGCCCTCGGGCAAGGCGTGAATCCGTCCGGGACTACTGTTCCCGCCCGAGGCCGGGCTCGGGCGAGGCAAGGTCGCGTCCCTTGGTAGACGAGGCCCTGACTTGAACCGTGCTTATCAATCTTTGTGGTTTGTTCTGAAGATGTTTTCCAGCCAGGTTAAGGAGCATTGGGGGTACCCCTAATTACGGTACCCGACACAACTGGATCGCGAAAGTAGTCATGATCCACCAACCAAGATGAAGTCTTTCCTTACCCAGTACTTTTTACCATCATCTATCCTTGCTCTAACCAAATCTCATATTGCCTAAAAAGTGACTACGCATAGAAGATACCCATGCTTTCCTAATCACTTTCTAATTAACATGAAACTTCTTATTCTTAAACTAATTATAAACTAAAAGCTAAACTATAAATAAGGCTTTTTACATCACTTTCTTATTAATCTCGAGGACGAGATTATTTTTAAAGGGGTAGAATTTGTAACACTTTAAATCCTATTCTGGATAAATTAGGAAAACTCATTTCATGATTTAAATAAATGTGTTTTCAAATAATAGATTACCGAAAAGATTCTTATGTGAACTATCCTTTGTGTTAAAGATTTATTCCCCTAAAAATAATTAAGTTAAACTATCTCTTAATATAGATTTTACATAAGAAATTATATCCTTTTAAATAAATATGTGAAGATTATAAATTTATTTTATGTACTTCTAAAATGTGGCTATGTGTTTGAATTATTTTCTTTAATAATTATTATTGTAAAACATCTTACATCAATTATTCCTACTAATTTTCATTTGCTTAAATGGATAAATTAATTAATAAAAATGCTTTGCATTCATGTTGAGTTTTTATTTATTGCAATTTATGCTTGAAATAGAAAATTTAACTCATCTCTAAATTAGACATGAATTTTAAATTTAAAATAGAAAGCAAAAATTAGAAATATAAGCTAATATAATGGATCGATGTATGTTTGATTGGTTTGTTTGTACACGACGTCCTTTCGGTAAAGTTGATACAAATTAGGATATCACAATAAGATATTTAAGAAAATACTCCTTTCACCTCACGTGTGACACCCAAATAAATTAATTTAAAAATTTAAATAAAAATATATCCTAATCACTTTCTAATCAATATGAAACTTCTTATTTTTAAACTAATTATAAATTAAAGCTAAACTATAAATAAGGCTTTTTACATCCCTTTCTTACTAATCTCGATGACGAGATTATTTTTAGGGGGTAGAATTTATAACAATCCAAAATTCTATTTTGGATAAATTAGGAAAACTCATTTCATAATTTAACTAAATGTGTTTTCAAATAATAGATTACCTAAAAAGATTCTTATGTGAACTATTCTTTGTGTTAAAGATTTATTTAAAAAAAGAATTAAGTTAAACTATTTCTTAATATAGATTTTACATAAGAAATTATATACTTTTAAATAAATATGTGAAGATTATATTTATTTTCTTATAAAACATGTTTTCAAAAATGGATAACTAATTTGTTTAATCTATGACCATTGTATTAACTTTTCTAAATCTAAGTTAATGTAGTATTTTAAATTGGTCCATCTGTAAATTGACTAGAAGATGATCTCTAACCAAGATTTCACTTGTGTTAAAATTTATTAGTTATTTCTTTAATATCCTGCCCATGGTTTATGTTAATCAACATATAATATAATCTACTGTTTAATCACCTAAAACTTTAGAATACTAATTTCGGTGGTTCTCGGACCTACGATCTCGTAGCAGCGCGTAGAATATTCTTACGTTGTTTGTTCCCATGTTTGGTGTAATGTTATTTTTATGTACTCCTTGTCTATTTGTATGTATTGATACGAGTAGTAGTGAGGTTACGAGTCACCCGAAGACCGAGTAGTAGTGAGACTATGAGTCATCCGAAGACCAATATGGTGAAGTACCTGAGAATCTCAAGTCTAAGGCAAGTTGTGCCCTTGATCACTTTTCTCTAACTAATAATGTTCCTGTTAATCACTGTGACATGCTCAGGTTTATTTGATGGTACCTAATAGGTTTCCCTAGTATTGTTTACCCCACACCTTACAAACAAATGAACTATTGGGTAGTTTTGCTATTGCTCTACCTAGATTTCAAATTAATGCTATACTAAATTATGATCATGTTCTAATATTGCTATGCATTTAATTATTGTTCATGAAAAAACTATTGTGTTAATTGGAACATGGACCTTAACTTGAGATAACAGTGCTACCATAAGTGTTGAATGGGACACCCTTGGCCAATTAATTAGGAAATCTATGGAGAGGTTACCTTACACGAAAGGGGCAAGTGGGGAGGCATCGCTGCAAGGTATAGGGAGGTCCTCAGGTTGAACTGCTGTGATGGCTTTTCGGACGAGGGATTCCTATGCTTCATTTCGTCTTGAATCGGCAGTGGGTTTTCTCGAACTAGTGGAACTTTCGAAATGCCTCGTAGTGCTACCCTGCCTCACCTCCTCGGTAGAGGTGTATAGGATTCATGACCCCATGGCAGATGGGTAACAAGACTTGTGAGTAATGATGTGCAACCTCTGCAGAATGTAAAACTGGTATATCAGTCGTGCTCACGGTCAAGAGCGACTCAAGACTCTTGCATGTTTAAATTATGGAATTAAACTTAATCTATCATTTGCATTGCATTGTGGGTGTTATTATTAATTGTGATCTCTTATTTATTCGGGTTGGTATCTACTTATATTTAGTAACTGCTAATAAAATTTTGACTAACTTTAAAAGCAATGCTTAGCTTTAACCATCTCCTTTGGTAAGCCTTACATTTCACATGAGCCCCACTGTAAGAGAGCTCATGCACATCATTCCCCACAACTTGTTGAGTGATTAACGTATGTGAGCTCACCCTTGCTGTACTCAAGAACAGGTACCTCAGGATGAGGAGCATGAAGGATGCCGAGTTCGTGAAAGGTCTAGGCTGTCATCTCCCAGTCAACTATGGTTGCTGGATCGTTGTCTTCGTATGATATAACTATTTAACTATTTTGTATAGAACTCCATTATATATTAAAGATGGGACATTCGTTTCTGCATCATGAGTCATTATATGTGTGAGACTTGATCCTAGCACACATTTGAGACGCGCCTGGGTTTTGCCCTTAAATCTGGGTGTGACAGAAGTGGTATCAGAGGAATGTTGACAGTAGGACATAACCTAGATAGAACGGGACAACCCTTACCTACTCACCTTTACTACTCTGATTCCTTCTAAACTTTCCTTAATCTTTTCTCATCTATTGCTGCTCTACTCTGATTATTCTCACCTTTTCGGTTCTAAAGACAAAAGTGGATTTCACTCTTTGAAATCATGTACAAAAAGTGACCCTTAGTAATAGGAGACCTAATCTTAGAAACAAAAAGCAAAACTATTTTTTTAATATCTATGCACTTGCATGTTTGTCCTTATGAACCTTGGTTGATTTGGTTCTTTGATTGAGTGTGATAAATGGTGGAGTAATGTCCACAATTGCACCTACATAGATAATTAGGCATAAAAATATTGGTGTAAAGGATAATTAATCAAACTTAGATTATCCCCCATTGAAAGATATAACTATCTTAATAGATCCATCTCATCTTCAAAGATTCTATCTTATCCTTATAAAGTTGTCTTGTCCTAATAAGCATATTTATCCCATCCTAGTATAAACAACTATGACTTAATTCAAATTAATTAGATCTTATCTAGTCTAAACTAGTCGCACCAATCTAATCTAATATGATCCTATTTAAAGTGAGCTACTCAAACAGGTTAGTTAATACTAGATAAATAGATTAGACTCTACTTCTATAAACATGTTTAACCTAAATTGATGCCTCAGACCAACTTAGCCATGCACCACTACCTGACCTACTTGTTAGGTCGTCTATCCATCTATCACGACCAAACAACAACGTAAACCCTGTTTGTCTTACCCACCCCATGTAACCCTGGCTGTCTTAACTCTGTGTCCATAACTCGGATGACAACACCAAGACCAAAGAAGGAAGACATTAACGTCGACTAGGAGAAAAATGAGATGAATCAAGATTCGCCATCTGGATTGTAGCCCTTCTTTACCATAATCTTTCTTACCACAACCAATCCTTGCTTTAAACCATGTCACACCCCACCAAGTGGGTGGCGGGAAACAAAGACACTCCGCCTTCCAAATTACCTGTTAATTAGTTAAAAGAGAAAACTTTCGATCCCAACCTAATTAGAAGATGAAAAGCTAAAGCTACAAAAAACCTTCTTTATACCTTTATTAGTAATCTCGAGGACAAGATTATTTTTAAGGGGGAAAGAATTTGTAACGCCCAAAATTTTATTTTCGAATTGTTAAAAAATTATTCTTCAAAAATATAAACAAAGGTGGTTCCTAAAGAATAGATGAGAATGATCCTTGTAGGAGCGTAGTTAATGATGTCTTATAAAAGTTCTCTAAAGGTAAATAAAAATATTATAAAAAACAGAATTTGCTACTAAAACAAATAAGTAATGATTATGGAGTTCTAAAAGTAAACTTTTAATTTGACTTCATATATAAAATAAACACCTTGTGTGTGTGTGCACTTCATATTAGGAATATTTCCTAGATAAATAAATAAACTAACCAAAAATAACTATAAATTTCATCCTAGGAGAGAGAAGAAGAACTAAGAGTAGATTTTCCCCATCTTTTCCCTAGTTCATCTTAATCTCGAGGTCGAGATTCCTTTTAAGGGGGTAGGATTTGTAATACCCAACATGTGTATAATAAGAGAAGAATTAATCTCCTTATGTGTATTGCCCACTATTCATGAGAAATATTAATAAACATATTTAAAGTGTCTAAATTAACTAATGAAGCAACTAATCTATGCACCATGCTGGAATTCTTTTATTTTTGCATTAAAACTCAAACTTATGATTAAAATAAACATAGCTTCTAATTCAAATTTGAACTCTGGGAATATAGGAGCAAGAGAGTGGAAAATAATAATAATAATAATAATAATAATAATAATAATAATAATAATAATAATAAATAACATTATGGAAAACACTGGTAGTATTATTCATATTGGAATTATGTTTGGAAATTTGGAGTTCAACACATGGATTTGAATTTAGTTTGAATATTTGAAATTGGAAATAGAAAAGAAAAGTGTGGTAAGGAAAAAGAAAAAGGAGAAACACTAGACTAGGCCCAAATCGAAATGGCCCACCAGACCCAGCACAACTGGCCCATCGGCGCCTAGCGCTGACAACCCGACCAAGCGTGGCATACCCACATGGCACGCACACCTGAACACCTCCTCGCCGCTGCTAGTGGGCTCGCCTGGTCGTTCGGTCATCGGGTGCATCACTGTCACTTGTGGCCCCCAGGTCAGCTACCCGTCGCGCGCGGACTGTGGTGACTCTCATCGACAAGCGGGCCCCGTAAACCAGTCCCTATGGATATCTCTCTCGCGCGCTTGTTTCACTGACGTCGGCACCCATTTGTCACCACGCTCCTCACAGGTCTAACAACCTGCGCGGCTCGCGCGGCGATCCTCCCGGCAGAGCTAGCCAATCTGTTTCCCCATCGCCTCGGCTATTATATGGCAGGAATAGTCGTGACCATATCCTTTCATTGCCCCCTCGCTCAACACTAGCCACGTAGTTGAAAGGGAAATAGGGTCAAACCTTTTCCTAAATGATTTTGGTGGTTAAATTGCCCAACACAAATAATTGGACTAACTAGTTTGCTCTAGATTATACATTCTACAGGTGCCAAAGGTTCAACACAAACAAATAAAAAGAACAAGTTAGGCTTCAAAAGAAAGGAGCAAAAAGGAAACCAAAGTTTTCCCTGGTCTGGCGCACCGGACAGTGTCCGGTGCACCAGGGACCGTACACTCTAAACTCCTCAGCTTCGGGTTTCCAGGCGCAGCTCCGCTATAATTCATCGGACTGTCCGGTGTACCACCGGACTGTCCGGTGCACCAGCGGAGCAACGACTACCAGCGCGCAACGGTCGACTCTGATGGATGAACAGTGCAGCACAGTGACGCGGCAGAAGTCAGAGCAGCAAGTCAGAGGGGCACTGGACTGTCAGGTGTGACACCGAACTATCCGGTGCCGCATGAGGACAAAGCCTCCAACGGTCGACCAGCTCCATGCCCTAACGACAGGGTGACGTGGCAGCGCACCGGACACTGTTCGGTGGCACACCGGACTGTCCGGCGCGCCCATCGCCAGCAGCCTTCTCCAACAGCTACAATTTGGTTGGTGGCTATAAATACCACCCCAACCGGCCACTTCAAGGTGTGGGAGCCCAAGCAACATTCCAAGTCATATAGTTGACATATCCAAGCCCTCCCAACCACCTCTATTCATTGATCCATCCTATACACAAGATTTAGACCACTACAACCCACACAAGTGTCACAAAGGAGAGAGCAAGCAAAAGAAAGCTTCTCGTGTGAGTTTAGCACTAGTGCCTTGTGAGATTCATTGAGAGAAAGTGTGTGCTACATCTTGTGTTCATTTGTGCGTGGAGTTTTGACTTCCATTGAACATTCTCCAAAGTTTTGGAGGCTTGTAAAGCTAGCAAGAGACACCTAAGTGTGTGGTGATCTTTGCGGGGTCTTAAGTGATCCTTTGAGAAGAAGAAGAGCTCGCCGGTCTTGGTGATCGGTGGAGAGAGGGAAAGGGTTGAAAGAGACCCGTCCTTAGTGGACTCTTCAACGGGGACTAGGCCTTCGAGGGTCGAACCTCGGTAAAACAAATCACCCGTGTCTCTTGTGTTTATTGCTTGTGATTTGTTTGTTCTCTCCCTTTCTAAGTTCTCTTGCACTACTCTTTGCTAATATTATTTTGTGTTGCTTTAAGTCAAATTCTCATTTAGAGAAGCAACTCCTTGCAAGAAAGAACTTGTGCTTATCCTCTTTGTATCTAAGCCCTCTTGCATTATTCTCCACTAACATTTCTAGTAGTATTGCCATTGATTAAATTCCGCACTCTTTGAAAACAATACTCATTGCAAGCAAAGGACTTAGTTTTATACTACGATAATTGTGAATCTTGTTCTAACCACTAATCAAGGGATCTAGTTTGGATTTAGAATTATAATTTTCAGGTTTCGCCTATCCACCCCCTCCCCCCCTCTAGGCGACTTTCAATTGGTATCAGAGGTAGGCACTTCATATTGAGTCTAACAACTCGAAGTGATGGCTCGAAGAAGATCCCAAAAGAACAAGAAGACCAAGGAGAACAAGGAGGTAACTCTTGAGATATTACTTTCCGATTGTTCTAATTATGATTCATGGTCTACTAGGGTGCTAAATGCTTTTAGAACCATAGATCCACGATTAGAACAAATCTTATACAAGAGTATTATACCTCCTAGTTATGATAAGAAAAATACTTCCAAAGAAGATCAAGGATGTATACGCTTAAACTATCTAGCTTTTGACATCCTAGTTAATTCTCTTAGCAAGGAAGATTATCATGCCTTCATAATGAATTATTATGAACATATTCCTGATGCGCATGATATTTAGACTAGAATTAAAACTAAATTTCATGAGTCCAAACATGATGGTTCATTTTGTGCTTCTACTTCCTTTGGTCCTTGTAAAACTAACCCTTTGAAGGAAGAAGAAAATGAACGATGGAGACCAAACAATGAATCCACCTCTCCAAAAGGTTTGTCTTCCAATTTCGATTCCCACATATGTTGTGTGGCTAATGAAAATGATAGTGGAAGCACAAATGAGGATGAGGAGGATGAAAGAAGCTTCATGCAACTCTACGCTCATCTAAGCCTAGAAGATAAGGCGGTCATGCTCAAACTTCTAAAAAGAGCGAGAGAGCAAAGCGAAGCTCGTCAAATGCTAGAAGATATTCTCTCCATAAAAATGCTAAGATTTGACGAGTTGACTAAAGAACATGAGGAGCTAAAGTGCTCTCATGTTGATTTGGTCCAAAGGTATGATACTATTTCAATTGAGCAAGATAACTCTTTACATTGTATCGCTCAATTAGTAAATAGGAATGCCTTGCTTAAGGACCAAGTAGAAAAGCTAAAAGTTGAAAAATCTAGCTTTTCAAGAGAGATATGATATTCTTATATGTTCTCATGAAAATCTTATGGATGATCATATCATGTTAAATATTTCTCATGAGGTTATGATAGAAAACTTAAAATCCCAACAACCTCACTCATGCACATGTATTCAAATTGAAACTATTTTACCATGTGCTAATGCTTGTTGTCCGTCGACAAGCAAACCCTCCTTTGAGCTAAAATTTCCAGGATCAAAAGATGACACATGTCAAGAGCTCAAAGAAGAAAATGAGAGGCTAAAGATGAGCTTGACACAACTAAAAGGGAAGTGCACTGCTCAACCTTCTCAAGATAACCGTGATCACATGGTGAAGAAGCTTGAGACGGGATCAACCGTGGCATGCACTAAATCCCTTAAAGAAAATTTCAAGGACTTGAGGATCGCCAAGAGAAAGGAACAAAAGAAGAAAATCAATACCTCTGCCAAAAGCCTCAACCATGCCTCCATACAAGGTAACATCCAAGGTAATAATCAAGTCACACCTCACACTAAAAGAAGTAAGAAGTGTAGTGAATGCTTTGAAAAGGGACACTCGATTAGGTCATGTCCCTATATTAAAAATGGCTTGATTATTAACAAGGATGATTGTGGCGGAACCACCCGAATTATTCCAGCTTAAGTGCCTAAGTCACGCCTCAGGGGTCGTAACACACTTAAATCGGAATAACCCGTCAGTCCCTTAGATCTAGTCTGATGGAGCCACTTAACCAGGATCAAATTCCACAATCTCACTCGAAGGTGAGTCACAAAAGAAATACAATAAAACATGAAACCTCAAATTAAGTGCTGAATTATTACATAGATCGGAGTTTTTGAGTAGCAAATAAGAGTTCACAAAATAAAATGTAGCGGATAATCGATGTCATCGGTATCGAGGAAATGGGCAAGGCCTGGCCCACTACACCTCGTGCTCCTCTCCTGCCGGAGCAACATCCCACTCGACCGTCCAACCCGGTGGCAGGGTGGTAGGCCAAGTCACACCATCAACCATTTCCTGAATGGTACCTGCAAAAATTATGCCACAAGCAAGGCTGAGTATACTAATACTCAGCTAGACTTACCCGGTGTGAGGAGTCTACTCCTCTACCTCTAGACTATGCAGATGTTTGGCTGAGGGGGGTTTGGTTTGCCAAAGGCACTAGCTGTTTCTAAAATCCATTTTTAGCTTTTCAAGTTCTAGCATCATTATCTTAGCTAGATTTGCTCCTTCTAAGCATTCATGGTGACAAGCATTTAGTTCAATCAACAAATTGTCTCATGTAACCTCATTTCACTTCTTACTCGATGCAGTACAAGGGGTCAAGCAGTCTCATTAGCTGCGAGAAGTAGACGATTCGAATCGAGTTTTAACCTTGCAAGGTAAACCTAAACACACGGCATGTTAGGGTACTCCGACCCCACACATGACAACCGTCCCCATCGATTCCCCGTTCGCGTCCAGGCCTCACCGCCTTAGCATACAATGCTCCACTGACCCCGGCTGCCGCCGTGCAGTGATCGCACTTGTACCCACCATAGCTAGCATGGGAGACCCAGTCTCTGGTCGCATGAGGGATAAAGTCCGCGCCCGGCTTCACTCAGGTACTAGGTTTACCGGTTACCATTTTTCCCGGCATGTGCTTAGTACATTCAAAAGCTTGACTCAGGTATCCACACATTAATCCTTAATTCCTTTTCCCATCTCATGGTCAAGGCATCCTCCCTGGATCCAAGTCCATAGACCAACATAGATCCCGTTATCAAGATGAATACAATCAATTCCTGACCTCGCACGAGTGCTAGAAAAATCACTCGACTTCTACCGAGATCCTGATTAGCAAGCAGCTACTCGATCTAGCATACTAGTATTCATCTCAAAAAGGAATCCTAAGTTCATGCAACTAGAGGTTTCAAGCAACTCCTACACTTAAGTGCACATTACAATCCTACAAGCATTAAGTGTAGTAAAGTAGCATATAATAATACGGTTATGCATATAAACCGGGGCTTGCCTTCAATTGTTGGGGCTACGGGGAGATCCTCAACAGTAGCCTCGGAAGTTTGCTCCTGGTCCTCTTCTTGGACAGATCCTTGCTCGGGGATGAGCACGTACTCTCCGTCGGCAAGATTGCAATCTAATGAATGCAATGCATAAGATATATGCATGATATGAGAGGTGCTTTTAGAAATTACAACTTTTGACGGTGTATGATCTTCTTGAGTTAGACAAGGTTAACTTCACTTATGTAAGACCCTTGGGTGGTATACTTGGTAAATTGGGTCAAACTTTAGCTAAGGTAAGTGGTAGGTTTATTTTTGGGGTTCCACTGAATTCTTTTTAAGCCTTTGTGAGAATTGATAAGTACTCAAGTTGGACTTATTGGGGTGAGGTTTATTTCTTCTTTCTTTTTCTTTTATTCTCTTTAATGTTTTGGAGTGGGTTTGAACTACAAGTTGCTTTAATAAAATTCCAAAAATTCTGCGAAAATTATAGTGGCTTGGTAGTGGTGTATAATTGTTTGCCTCAAAATTTGGGGGTCAGAAAGTGAATAGTTTTCTCTGGACAAAATTACCAAATTTTAGGGCAGAAGGGGTGCTTTGAACTACAACTATTATTTATCAGTAGGTAATTCTCTAAAACTTATTTTTTTGGCTTTTAGGTGCTATAACAAGACTTGGCACAAATTTTTAGCTATTAATATCTATTAGTTATTTTACTAGGGTTTTCCCAAGTTTCTAGCCAAAGAGGTGCTTTCTACTACCACTATATTTGAAAAATATCAAACAACAGAGTTCTGATTTTTCTTAGCTTTTATTTTGCGCAAGAGCAATCATTCTGAAGTTTGGCATCTTTTTGCTTAAGGGAAGGGGTGGTATGCATCAAGTGCATTAAATGGCTTTTCTTATAAACTTTGGGCAATAGGTATTATTTTACATCTTTTTAATGGGTTTGCATTTTTCTCTGGTGGCTTATCTCATTATGGACTTAGCAAATTTTTGGTTGCCCATTATTGCATCATTAGGGGTTATTCATGATTTATTTGAAATATGCCTCATTATCATCTTATATTTATTTTCCTTACTTAAAATGTTGGGCTGAGGTGTTCATCATTTTTGCAGTGGGGTTCTGGTGGTTATAAGTCCACTGAATTTTTATTATCAATTTTGGGTCTAGCTCTGTAATTCTAATAATTGATTTCCAGTTCAAATAATGCTAAATAAAACATTTTATTTTAAAACTGACCTGGACTAAAGGTCTCTTTATTTTTCCTAGGTTCTTTGTTACTTAAGCAAACTAGGAAAAATAATTCCATTTACTTTTCATTAATTTTTAATGCCTTTCTGATTTTTCCTAAGTTTTGGGCAAAATAGCTTTAAATGGATATCTACACTATATTCTTCAATACTGGGGTTCCTACTATTTTTAAACAGTGTCTACAAGAGGTTTGAATACCTACAAATTTTCTTAGGTTTAGCATAGAAGAAAAACTAATTTTCCTTAATTAAACAAGGTTTGGTCAGTTTCTATTTTAAATTTTAAACTCTAAAAATTAGAACAGAAAGCATAGGGTTTATTATTTTTAAATAATAGTTCATAATATTTAGGATCTAGCAAAATTAATTTGACAAATTTTGATTAAGAAATCATCAAGTTATGGGTTTTCTAAGTTCTCTGGTTATTTAAAAATAATAACAGAATTGATTAAATGGAAAACTACTTTGCACTGGGGTCCCTGGCGGGTGTTTTAAGTTTTTCCTCACGGATCGGTCCCTGGGCTACTATTCAAATGAGTCACTGACATTGCAGAAAACCCCTCGGGTTCTTCTAATCCTAACCCGAGGTCCTTCTCCTAACTTAAACAGTAACCGCGGCGGAAGAAAGGGCGGAGGGGCTTACCGGCGGCGAGATTGCTCCGGTGAGGTGGTCGAGGACGTAGGGGAGGTCTCGGGGATCACAGCGATGTGCGGGTCGCCGTCGGGGATGGTCGGAGTCGACCAGTCCACGTGCACATGCGGAGATGCTCGTCGGCGGCGAGGAGTCCGGCCTGCTCACGGCGCGATAGTTCAATTGAACGGGTCAGAGAGCTTCACCAAGGAACAAGGAAGGTGTGTGCGCGAGGAATTGAAGAATGGCTCACCGGAGAGCTTGGTCCACGCGCGCAGGCGGGCGACCGAAGTCCGGTGAAGTCGATCTCGGGCTTTCGGTGAAGTCCTGCCGGGTCCGAGGGCTTGGAAAGCTTCACGGGCCACTGGCGGGGCTAGCCGAAACACTGGCTCGACTTGGGGTTGGCTGGAGTGGGCTGGCCACGGTGGCTGAAGCTCTGGCGGCAGTGGCGGGCGGAAAAGAGCTCGCCGGAGCTAAGGAGGGGTGGCTGGCCGGTGATGGTGAGCGTGGGGTGAAGTGAGGCGCGCCCGGGGAGGCTTTATAGGCGCGGGCGAGCATGGCCGAGGGCAAGGGCGCGCGGCGGACTTGACCGAACGCCGGGGCGAGCGCGCGCGCGGGTTGGGCGAGCGCCGGCGAGCCGACCAGGGTCGAACATGTGTGCCCGTCCGTTCTGCCCAAGTTCTGGCGCGTGTGGTCGCCCATCCGAGCCTGCTCTAGCCTTGGTCAGTGCACAAAACCTCTTCTCCTCCCTACAAGCTACCGATCTTGTGTGGGGGTCATAGGATTTTGCCTACTGGTTGCAGAGATACGAAGCCCGGAAATCCGGTCTGTCTCCCTGCTCAAACCCGAGGCAAATCCAGGGTTTTGTCGTGTCTAGGGCTCGCGTCCCAATGCCATCTTCTAGCACACGACAGAGGGGTTAGTTAGGCACATTTTTGTTAATGGGGCCATTAGGATTTGAGTTAGGGATCAAGGTGAACACGCTTGATCTTTGGCTCAAGGTCTGAAATTCAGAATTCTGAAATTCAGAATTCCCCATTGAGTCCCCACATGAGAAGCTTGATTTGGGGTTTTATTTGAGTTATTTTGGCCAAGCTTCCTCAACCTTTCTTGTTTCTTAATGAATATACTTCAATGTTTATAATTGACTCAAGCCATGATTTTAAATTTTTCATACCCTTTTCCCCATTTTCTTGAATTTTGCTCATAGGGCTCACTTAGGGTTTTTATTAGGGTTGCAACATTATTACCTTTTTGAAAGACCCAATTGTTTTGATCATGATACTTTTAAGTGTAGGCTTGGTGGATTTTTCATTCTTAAGTCAATTTGATGCTCATGCTTAATTTGGTTCACATAAAATGATGGTTCTTGGTTTGGCACTTTGAGAGAAAAAACCTAGGTGACACTGGGGTGTCACAGCCTTCCCCCCTTAAAGGAATCTCGTCCCGAGATTCGGGCCAGAGTCCTCCTAGGGTGAAGCGAAGGGTGAGACTTATAGAAAATGGGTGGTTATTGTTATTATTAGAGCAAAACTGCTCTTCGAATGTCATTCTCTTTGCAACTTCAGAAGGATGTCCTTTTTAAGTTTTAATTCATGATTACTTCATTCTGAATTAAGATCATATTGTTGAAAATTAGATTCGAAGGGCAGGAGGAGGGGTTGGGTGTGATTACGTACCTGCTTCCTTAGGTAGGCAATCGGGGAAGTTGGATCTCAAGAATTCCTCGGTTTCCCAAGTAGCTTCTTCCTCTGAGTGATTACTCCACTGGACCTTGTACATCTTGATCGATTTAGCCCGAGTTGATCTTTCTTTGCAATCCAGAATCTTGGAGGGGTACTCTTGGTACGATAGATCTGGCTCTATCTCCAATTCTGGCTCTGCTATGATCTCGGTCGGCAATCGAACACACTTCTTCAGCTGAGATACATGGAATACACTGTGAATGGCAGACATCTTTGAAGGTAACTTCAGCTTATATGCCACGGGTCCACATGCTTCTATGATCTCATAAGGTCCAATGTAACGAGGGGCTAGCTTGCCTTTGATCCCAAACCTCTGCACTCCCTTGGTGGGTGATACCTTGAGGTATACAAAACTTCCCACCTCGAACTGGAGAGGTTTCCTTCTTCTATCATGGTAACTCTTCTGCCTGGCCTGAGCAGCTTCTAGATTCTTCCTGATTATTTTGACCTTCCTTTCGGCTTCAGTCACTAAGTCAGGTCCAAAAACTCCTCTTTCTCCAGGTTGAGACCAATTGAGTGGTGTCCTACACCTTCTTCCATAGAGAGCTTCAAAAGGTGCCATCCTTAGGCTGGATTGATAACTGTTGTTATAAGTAAACTCTGCCAAGGAGAGGTGCTTATCCCAATTCTTGCCACAATCGATTGCACAAGCTCTCAGCATATCCTCCAGAATTTGGTTTACCCTTTCCGTCTGACCATCAGTCTGTGGGTGGTAAGCTGAACTCCTGATTAGCTTGGTTCCCAAAGACTCTTGCAATTGTTCCCAAAATCTGGCAACAAATTGGGCTCCTCGGTCAGAAACAATGGTCCGAGGTAATCCGTGCAAACACACGATCCGGTCAATATACAATTCTGCATACTTTTGAGCCTTATTAGTGGTGTGCACAGGAAGAAAATGTGCCACTTTCGTCAGTCGGTCCACAATAACCCAAATCGAATCATGATGACGAGAGGTGTTGGGCAGACCCACAATGAAATCCATGCTGATGTCATCCCATTTCCACGAAGGTATAGATAGGGGTTGCAAAGCTCCAGCTGATTTCAAGTGGCTTGCCTTTATCCTCTGACAGGTGTCACATCCTGATACATACTAGGCTATCTCCCTCTTCATTCTGTCCACCAATACAAAGGCTTCAGATCATGGTACATTTTGGTGCTTCCCGGATGCATAGAGAATTTGGAGAGATGAGCCTCATCCAAGATTTTCCTCTTGAGGTCCTGGTTTTTAGGAATCACCAATCTGCTTTTGAACCATAACACACCCTTTTCATCTTGGCAGAAACAACTATACTTCTCAACCTTCTGATGGAGATTCTTCTTGATAATCTGCACTCCCTTGTCACTGAGCTGGGCCATGATGATGTGGTCTTGCAAAGCTGGCTCAACAGAAATGTGAGACAAAGAACCAGAAGGAATCACTTCAATTTGCATCTTGCTCAACTCATCACACAAGGTGTTAATGCGGGAATCCATCAGAATACAATTCCATTGCAACTTCCGACTTAAGGCATCTGCTACCACATTAGCTTTTCCTGGGTGATAATGTACCTCCAGGTCATAATCCTTGATCAGCTCTAGCCATCTTCTCTGCCTCATGTTGAGATCGGCCTGAGTAAAAATGTACTTAAGGCTCTTATGATCAGTGAAGATGTTGCAGTGGGTTCCCATTAAATAGTGCCTCCACATTTTTAATGCATGGACCACTGCTGCCAACTCGAGGTCATGAGTGGGATAGTTTTGCTCATGAGGCCTGAGTGCTCTTGAGGCATAAGCGATGACTCGGTTGTCTTGCATTAAGACATAACCTAGCCCGGTGCCAGAGGTGTCGCAATACACATCAAAAGGCTTGCTGTTGTTGGGTTGCGCCAATACTGGTGTTGTGGTCAGATGCTGCCTTAATGCATGGAAGGCATCTTCGCACTTCTGACTCCAAACAAACTTGGCTTCTTTCTTCAGCAACTTAGTTATAGGCTTCGCAATCCGAGAGAAATCCGGAATAAATCTTCTGTAATAACCAGCTAATCCTAGAAAACTCTGAATCTGACGGACAGTCGTTGGTGGCTTCCATTTCATCACCTCTTGCACTTCATCAGGATCAACAGCTATTCCAGCCTGAGAGATAGTGTGACCCAAGAATTTGATTTCCTTTAGCCAAAAATCACACTTGGATAACTTGGCATAAAGGTGGTGCTCTCGTAGACGTTGAAGCACTACATGCAAATGCCCGGCATGTTCTTCTTTGTTCCTTGAGTACACCAAAATATCATCGATGAAAACCACTACGAATTTGTCCAATTCAGGCATGAAAACAGAATTCATCAGATACATAAAATATGCTGGTGCATTTGTCAGCCCGAATGACATCACCAAAAATTCATATAGCCCATATCTGGTTGAGAATGCCATCATCGGAATATCGCTTGCTCGTATCTTGATCTGATGGTAGCCTGAGCGAAGGTCTATCTTGGAAAACACCTTGGCTCCAACCAACTGGTCAAAAAGAACATCAATACGAGGCAAAGGATACTTGTTCTTGATAGTTACCGCATTAAGAGGGCGGTAATCTATACATAGCCTCAATCTTTCATTTTTCTTCTTCACAAACAGTGCTGGACATTCCCAAGGCGAAGTACTTGGGCGAATAAATCCCTTATCCAGCAACTCTTGCAATTGCTTCTTCAATTCTGCCAACTCAGCGGGTGGCATTTGGTAGGGCCTCTTGGAAATTGGTGCCATTCCCGGTTGCAACTCGATGGCAAATTCAATATCCCGGTCTGGTGGCATTCCTGGCAATTCATCAGGAAAGACATCTGCATATTCGCAGACCACAGGGATCTTCTTCAGAGGTAACCCCATCATAGAGAAAGCACATGACTGAGTAGAACCTTGACTAGGCAGAATTAAGGTGAAGTTCCCACAGAGCGGAGAATTGACTTCCACGGTACGGTTGGCTACATCAAGCACAACTTGGTGCAAGGTCATCCAATTAGCTCCCAGAATAATGTCCACATTTTCCAACCCGAAAACAAGAAGGGTGGTTTTGATAATGTGGCTTCCCAGTTGAATAGGCACACTTTGGTTTAATTGATTAGTTGAAATTTTACCCCCAGGTGTGACTATCATAAATGACCCTTTTGAGTGAGAGAATGGCAGTTCACATTTAGCACTGAACTTTTGGCTAATGAAACTATGAGATGCACCAGAATCAAACAGAATTAAAGCAGGTTGATTATAAACTGAAAAGATACTGGTCATGATAGGAGCTCCCTCAGGTACTTCCTCTAGAGTAGTGAAGTTGAGCTTCCCTTGCCTGACTTGCACCTTCTGCTTTCTTCCCTTGTCTTGATTTGGTGCTGGCATCTGCCTCTGCTGGTTCCCGGGACAATTCTTGGCATAGTGGCCCACATTGCCACAAGTGAAACACTTGTTCCCATTGCCCTGACAGAACTGCTGCTGCTGCGGAGGCTGATTGTTCCTTGGAGCGGGAGCTAGAAAGCGGTTGGGTGCCGGCTGCTGCTGCTGAGGTGGCCTGATCACCCATCTGCCTGCCTGCTGCTGAAAACCCCTGCTCTGATTGTGAGAAACAATCTGGAACCTCTGAGCCTGAGCGGATGGTGCTGCCATTGGTGCCTTTCTCTTCTTCTCTGCCCGGTGAGCTACAATGCAATCCTCCTGGGAGATGGCCATGTTGACCAACTCATTGAAGCTATCAGCCCGGACAGTGTTGAGTCGTTCCCGCAGCTTGGTGTTAAGACCCCTGCGGAAGCGGTCCCTCTTCTTTTCATCAGAATCAGCATGGTACCCTGCATACTGGCATAAGTCGTTGAAGGCTTGCGCATACTGCAGTACCGTGCGGGTTCCTTGATTAAGTGCCAGAAATTCATTCAACTTCCGATCAAGAATGCCAGCTGGGATGTGGTGTCCTCTGAAGGCAGTCTTGAATTCCTCCCAAGATACTTCACGATCAGCGGGGAGCATAGCACGGAAGTGGTCCCACCAAGTCCGAGTAGGGCCGCGAAGCTGCTGTGCGGCGAAGCGAGCCTTGGCCTCATCAGGGCAGTCTCCCGTGAGGAGGGGAAACTTGGACTCAACGACACGAAGCCACACGTCGGCATCCAATGGATCCTCTGCCTTGGTGAACAAGGGTGGCTGCGTGCTCAGAAACTCTTGGTAAGTTGCCATTGCCGGAGGTCGCTGATGCTGGCCTCCACCATGCTGCTGAGGGTGGGGCTGGCGCTGCAAGAGCTGTCACAGAATTTCGTTCTGCTGGGCCATCAGCTCCTGCACTGTGGGAGCTGGAGGAGGTGGCGGGGGAACTTGCTCATTATGCCCGCGATGCTGCCTAGCTGCCATCTAAAAACAGAGATTGTCGCCATTGTTATCCCAACTCATAGTTTCGGACAACAAGATATCATCTCATATGGAAGGAAAAATGCCATAATCATAATATTAGGATCAAAATGAAGATAACATGGTGACAAACATCCCACAGATCTCAAAGGTTCACAGGGTTACATCAATCAGGGGAAAGTACACATAAGCCTAGTCCAAAATCTGATATTAACTAAGCTCGCATAGGTTTCTATCCGCCTAAAAGTGCCGAAGTGACTGCTTAACCCTGAGCGGTGGAAGCAACGCTGGATACGGGTGAAGGAGGCATCGCGGAGGTAGTCCCATTGGCACCAGGGGCTGGTCCTAGCTCCTCGGGAGCCTCTTCTCCCTCGCTTTCGGCTTCATTGGCCTCCATCTCCAGGTGGTGCATGTCCAAGTGGTCATTCGCTTCTTCGAGTTCCCTCTGCACATCGTGAAGCTGGTTGTCCAAGACATCAATAGTGTTGTCTCGGATCTCCACCTGCTGCTCCAAGGTGGTGATGCGCTGGCTCAGCCTCTCCACCTGCAGATCCTTTTCTACCAACTCGGTGGATAGATCGACCATAAAATCTTCTCGACTGTCGAGAGTGAGCTTGGCAGTTTGAGCGGTGTTAGCAAGGAGTGCCATAGCATCGCTCTGAAGGGCCTGAAGGCGGTACAGTGCACTCATGCACTGAACGGTGACCCTCCCAACCAAGTCAGGATACATTGCCCACACATCCTTCACATGGCTCATGCGGTTACACCACATGGGATCATCCTTCTTCTCAGCAGGGAAGAGTCCCAAGGGGTGCATCACCATCTCTAGGGGATGGTAGCCACAGAAAGTCGTCAGAGTCTTCATGGCTGCCGCTTCAACGGTGTCGTCCGTCCTGAGTCCAATTGTCTCAGAATCAAGAGAACGCCAACCCGGCTGAAGGGGATGAGCCTCCAAAGTCAGTCAGACCCGACAACGAGGTACCCGATGCTCCTCATACAACTGCACCGTGTACAAAGGGGGCGTAGGGTAACCGGCGGAGTTAAGCACTTCCCACAAGATGGAAGGAAAGCCATCGCGAGAAAGGAAGTCAGAACTGAAACGAGTGTCTCCTCCACTGGCGGGAGTGGGTGAATTCATCTGCGGAAGGGAACCAAAGGTAAATATTATGGTGGAAGGAAAAAGAAAAAGAGAGCCCGGATGGTTTTAAAGAAGGTGGGTTAGCTCAAGTTTTTAATTCCTCTTTGTGTTTATAATGCATGCATGCTGGAAGTAACGTTGCCTCTACAAAAAAATAGGGTGCTTTTTAGGGCATCCTTAGAAATATAAGTACTGGCCCACGGGGCCTAATTAATTAGCCACCTATTTCTCCCTCTATGCCTAAGGCCTTTCGTCCTAGGTCTAGCGGTCTAGTCCTGACGATCCATAGCAGTTTCTAGGCAAGTTTTAGATTTTGAAAAGTGGTATTCAGGGTTTACTGTCCTTCTCTGTGGTGGAATTTGCTCCGATACCAGCTGTGGCGGAACCACCCGAATTATTCCAGCTTAAGTGCCTAAGTCACGCCTCAGGGGTCGTAACACACTTAAATCGGAATAACCTGTCAGTCCCTCAGATCTAGTCTGATGGAGCCACTTAACCAGGATCAAATTCCACAATCTCACTCGAAGGTGAGTCACAGAAGAAATACAATAAAACATGAAACCTCAAATTAAGTGCTGAATTATTACATAGATCGTCGTTTTTGAGTAGCAAATAAGAGTTCACAAAATAAAATGCAGCGAATAATCGATGTCGTCGGTATCGAGGAAATGGGCAAGGCCTGGCCCACTACTCCTCGTGCTCCTCTCCTGCCGGAGCAACATCCCACTCGATCGTCCAACCCGGTGGCAGGGTGGTAGGCCAAGTCACATCATCAACATTTCCTGAATGGTACCTGCAAAAATTATGCCACAAGCAAGGCTGAGTATACTAATACTCAGCTAGACTTACCCGGTGTGAGGAGTCTACTCCTCTACCTCTAGACTATGCAGCTGTTTGGCTGAGGGGGGGTTTGGTTTGCCAAAGGCACTAGCTGTTTCTAAAATCCATTTTTAGCTTTTCAAGTTCTAGCATCATTATCTTAGCTAGATTTGCTCCTTCTAAGCATTCATGGTGACAAGCATTTAGTTCAATCAACAAATTGTCTCATGTAACCTCATTTCACTTCTTACTCGATGCAGTACAAGGGGTCAAGCAGTCTCATTAGCTGCGAGAAGCAGACGATTCGAATCGAGTTTTAACCTTGCAAGGTAAACCTAAACACACGACATGTTAGGGTACTCCGACCCCACACATGACAACCGTCCCCATCGATTCCCCGTTCGCGTCCAGGCCTCACCGCCTTGGCATACAATGCTCCACTGACCCCGGCTGCCGCCATGCAGTGACCGCACTTGTACCCACCATAGCTAGCATGGGAGACCCAGTCTCAGGACGCATGAGGGATAAAGTCCGCGCCCGGCTTCACTCAGGTACTAGGTTTACCGGTTACCATTTTTCCCGGCATGTGCTTAGTACATTCAAAAGCTTGACTCAGGTATCCACACATTAATCCTTAATTCCTTTTCCCGTCTCATGGTCAAGGCATCCTCCCTGGATCCAAGTCCATAGACCAACATAGATCCCGTTATCAAGATGAATACAATCAATTCCTGACCTCGTGCGAGTGCTAGAAAAATCACTCGACTTCTACCGAGATCCTGATTAGCAAGCAGCTACTCGATCTAGCATACTAGTATTCATCTCAAAAAGGAATCCTAAGTTCATGCAACTAGAGGTTTCAAGCAACTCCTACACTTAAGTGCACATTACAATCCTACAAGCATTAAGTGTAGTAAAGTAGCATATAATAATACGATTATGCATATAAACCGGGGCTTGCCTTCAATTGATGGGGCTGCGGGGAGATCCTCAACAGTAGCCTCGGAAGCTTGCTCCTGGTCCTCTTCTTGGACAGATCCTTGCTCAGGGATGAGCACGTACTCTCCGTCGGCAAGATTGCAATCTAATGAATGCAATGCGTAAGATATATGCATGATACGAGAGGTGCTTTTAGAAATTACAACTTTTGACGGTGTATGATCTTCTTGAGTTAGACAAGGTTAACTTCACTTATGTAAGACCCTTGGGTGGTATACATGGTAAATTGGGTCAAACTTTAGCTAAGGTAAGTGGTAGGTTTATTTTTGGGGTTCCACTGAATTCTTTTTAAGCCTTTGTGAGAATTGATAAGTACTCAAGTTGGACTTATTGGGGTGAGGTTTATTTCTTCTTTCTTTTTCTTTTATTCTCTTTAATGTTTTGGAGTGGGTTTGAACTACAAGTTGCTTTAATAAAATTCCAAAAATTCTGCAAAAATTACAGTGGCTTGGTAGTGGTGTATAATTGTTTGCCTCAAAATTTGGGGGTCAGAAAGTGAATAGTTTTCTCTGGAGAAAATTACCAAATTTTAGGGCAGAAGGGGTGCTTTGAACTACAACTATTATTTATCAGTAGGTAATTCTCCAAAACTTATTTTTTCTGGCTTTTAGGTGCTATAACAAGACTTGGCACAAAAGTTTAGCTATTAATACCTATCAGTTATTTTACTAGGGTTTTCCCAAGTTTCTAGCCAAAGAGGTGCTTTCTACTACCACTATATTTGAAAAATATCAAACAACAGAGTTCTGATTTTTGTTAGCTTTTATTTTGCGCAAGAGCAATCATTCTGAAGTTTGGCATCTTTTTGCTTAAGGGAAGGGGTGGTATGCATCAAGTGGATTAAATGGCTTTTCTTATAAACTTTGGGCAATAGGTATTATTTTACATCTTTTTAATGGGTTTGCTTTTTTCTCTGGTGGCTTATCTCATTATGGACTTAGCAAATTTTTGGTTGCCCATTATTGCATCATTAGGGGTTATTCATGATTTATTTGGAATATGCCTCATTATCATCTTATATTTATTTTCCTTACTTAAAATGTTGGGCTGAGGTGTTCATCATTTTTGCAGTGGGGTTCTGGTGGTTATAAGTCCACTGAATTTTTATTATCAATTTTGGGTCTAGCTTTGTAATTCGAATAATTGATTTTGAGTTCAAATAAAGCTAAATAAAATATTTTATTTTAAAACTGATCTGGACTAAAGGTCTCTTTATTTTTCCTTGGTTCTTTGTTACTTAAGCAAACTAGGAAAAATAATTCCACTTACTGTTCATTAATTTCTAATGCCTTTCTGATTTTTCCTAAGTTTTGGGCAAAATAGCTTTAAATGGATATCTACACTATATTCTTCAATACTGGGGTTCCTACTATTTTTAAACAGTGTCTACAAGAGGTTTGAATACCTACAAATTTTCTTAGGTTTCGCACAGAAGAAAAACTAATTTTCCTTAATTAAACAAGGTTTGGTCAGTTTCTGTTTTTAATTTTAAACTCTAAAAATTAGAACAGAAAGCATAGGGTTTATTATTTTTAAATGATAGTTCATAATATTTAGGATCTAGCAAAATTAGTTTGACAAATTTTGATTAAGAAATCATCAAGTTATGGGTTTTCTAAGTTCTCTGGTTATTTAAAAAGATTAACAGAATTGATTAAATGGAAAACTACTTTGCATTGGGGTCCCTGGCGGGTGTTTTAAGTTTTTCCTCACGGATCGGTCCCTGGGCTACTATTCAAATGAGTCACTAACATTGCAGAAAACCCCTCAGGTTCTCCTAATCCTAACTCGAGGTCCTTCTCCTAACTTAAACAGTAATCGCGGCGGAACAAAGGGCGGAGGGGCTTACCGCAGCGAGATTGCTTCGGTGAGGTGGTCGAGGACGTAGAGGAGGTCTCGGGGATCACAGCGATGCGCGGGTCGCCGTCGGGGATGGTCGGAGTCAGCCGGTCCACGTGCTCAGGCGGAGATGCTCGTCGGCGGCGAGGAGTCCAGCCTGCTTACGGCGCGATAGTTCAATTGAACGGGTCAGAGAGCTTCACCAAGGAACAAGGAAGGTGTGTGCGCGAGGAATTGAAGAATGGCTCACCGGAGAGCTTGGTCCACGCGCGCAGGCGGGCGACCGAAGTCCGGTGAAGTCGATCTCGGGCTTCCGGTGAAGTCCTGCCGGGTCCGAGGGCTTGGAAAGCTTCACGGGCCACTGGCGGGGCTAGCCGAAACACTGGCTCGACATGGGGATGGCTGGAGTGGGCTGGCCACGGTGGCCAAAGCTCTGGCAGCAGTGGCGGGCGGAAAAGAGCTCGCCAGAGCTAAGGAGGGGTGGCTGGCCGGTGATGGTGAGCGCAGGGTGAAGTGAGGCACGCCGGGGAGGCTTTATAGGCGCGGGCGGGCACAGCCGAGGGCAAGGGCGCGCGGCGGACTTGACCGAACGCCGGGGCGAGCGCGCGCGGGGGTTGGGCGAGCGCCGACGAGCCGACCAGGGTCGAACACGTGTGCCTGTGCGTTCTGCCCAAGTTCTGGCGCGTGTGGTCGCCCATCCGAGCCTGCTCTCGCCTTGGTCAGTGCACAAAACCTCTTCTCCTCCCTACAAGCTACCGATCTTGTGTGGGGGTCATAGGATTTTGCCTACTGGTTGCAGAGATATGGAACCCGGAAATCCGGTCTGTCTCCCTGCTCAAACCCGAGGCAAATCCAGGGTTTTGTCATGTCCAGGTCTCGCGTCCCAATGCCATCTTCTGGCACACGACGGAGGGGTTAGTTAGGCACATTTTTGTTAATGGGGCCATTAGGATTTGAGTTAGGGATCAAGGTGAACACGCTTGATCTTTGGCTCAAGGTCTGAAATTCAGAATTCTGAAATTCAGAATTCCCCATTGAGTCCCCACATGAGAAGCTTGATTTGGGGTTTTATTTGAGTTATTTTGGCCAAGCTTCCTCAACCTTTCTTGTTGCTTAATGAATATACTTCAATATTTATAATTGACTCAAGCCATGATTTTAAATTTTTCATAACCTTTTCCCCATTTTCTTGAATTTTGCTCATAGGGCTCACTTAGGGTTTTTATTAGGGTTGCAACATTATTACCTTTTTGAAAGACCCAATTGTTTTGATCATGATACTTTTAAGTGTAGGCTTGGTGGATTTTTCATTCTTAAGTCAATTTGATGCTCATGCTTAATTTGGTTCACATAAAATGATGGTTCTTGGTTTGGCACTTTGAGAGAAAAACCCTAGGTGACACTAGGGTGTCACAATGATAAACTTTGTTTTAAATGCTCAAAGAAGGGACACCTAATTAAATCATGTCCCCATTTGAAACAAAAAGGCATAGTGTTAGAAAAGAAAATATTAACTAACCATGTAGCAAGCAAGAAACATGGAAAGAAGAAATCTTCAAGACTTGAAGATCGCCTTTGCTACATATGCCGAAAGAAGGGACATCAAAGCAAGGACTGTCCCATTAGTAACTATCCCACTCCTAGCTTGTCAATTAATTCTCATGTAACTAGGCAACCCAAAATTGCAACTTGTGCTAAAAAGGTAATGAGTTGCCCTAGTGCTAACACAAAGGACTTTTGGGTTCCTAGATCTTTGTTGACTAACCTTGATGGACCCATCAAGCGATGGGGCGTTGCAGGAGAAGGAGATGATATGAAGCTTTGGGGTGCTTGAGAAAGTCAATTCAATTTTAACTCAAGCTATCAATCTTCAATAATCTATATATCCAAGATTGACCCAAAGTTATTTTAAATTGTTATGTCTAAAACTCATATCATCTTGAGGGAAGATATTGATGTTGTAGGAAATAAAGAATTATCCTGTGCGGAAAAATCAAGGCCTACAACATGGAGGAAAGTCAAAGGATGATAACATCTATGCTTTTAAGTGCAAGTATCTTAAATTAGCATTTCTTATGTGTCTTGTGTAGTCACATAGAAAAAGGAAGCACTTCAAATGTTTTAAAATTATGTCACCATTCTTTGAAGAAATTCCTCTCATATGGTAGATTGCATATTCATCATTTCTATTCTATGGCAATCTACATACTTTAAATTATTGTAAACACCTCATGGCATGTTTTACACTAATTATCCTATTATTGCCATGTTCTAGATATGGAAGAGATATTCCAAGTTCTTAAAAGAATAAGGTGTCATGTAAGGAATTCAAATCCTTAGGACACTAATAAAGGGAATCTCTATTTATATCTAGAATCGTGAGACTAACGTTTTTTTTAAAATAACCTAAGTAGTCTCACATGTAGAGAATGAGTTTCTCTATGGAGATGCGTAATCTAACATGAAAAGAAAAGTCAATCCAATGATTTATGATTGTTTTGCCTCTTGCTTAAATTGGATATGATTCTTCTACATTTATCGCTCTTCATGTTATGAATTAGATTTATTTCCGTAATCTTAAAGGAATTAACTATGCTTGTTTTATAAGTTAAAACTGAGCATACATCATGGAATAATCTAGTTCATATTTTAAAGTTTCTGTGCTTTAGTAATCCACATTTCATTCCTTGTCAAAAATGATTACAAAAAGAGAAACTAGTGCTTGTGTTACTAATGACATATCTCTTGAGCTTTATTATAAAAATCTACAAGAGAGTAAGTACAAGCCACAAGCCTCAAGAGTTACTCTTCACCCAAAGGAAGAAAGGTAAAAGCAAAGGTATGGGAACTCATCTTCTTAATCAAATATAGTTCCCATCAATGGTCATTTACTCTAAATTATCATATTCTACCTATGAAGAATAGATTCTTTATTGGACTTAAGTCAGCAAGTTGTGCATTCAATCTCAATCTCATTCTCATAAATGCACTTGTCCATTAGAATCTAATTCATGCCTTTGCTATATCTGTTCTCATATTGATATGCTTTTAAGTTGTGATAATAAAATCAATATGAAGAAGTAAATTTCCTATGATTGATCAAAATGTTTAAAAGGTGCATATTCCTCTTTTCTAATGATGTGCACTAATGTTAAGGATTTTACTTCTTGTCTGTGTGACGTATGGATGATGAATTGTTTATATTTCTTATCTAAGGAAATCATCCTTCATCATATACTCTCTTGTGCTATTACATCTCTCTTGAGTATTTTCAATAAGTTTGGAAGGAAAAAGAGACAACTACAAAGGGAGGGCACTCAAATGAAAGAGGAAGACATCAAGAACAACAACACCTATTTGGACAATAAGGTCTTCAAAACAATCAATGGTTGTAAGCATTCTAAATTTTTTTCATTGTGAGAATACTAGGCATAAGTTATTTATTGCAAATCTTATAAGCCCTGATCAAGATGAATAATGCTTCTCCCTATTTGTTTTTAAAAGTGAGTGCATCTGTCCAATTCTTTCAAACTTTGATGCATATCTTTAGGGGGAGCCTATTTTTATATCTTGATTATATTAAGACTAATTCTTCATCTTAGTAATCTCACATAGTCTCAAGTATGAGAATAAGTTTCTCATGAAGTATGCTTCTACATTTCAATCCATCTTGGTAAAGCAATGTCACCTTTATCAAGGATTGTAACTTTCAATGATAAAGTAGCATGTTTACTCGATTCTCCTGTTTTAAGCTTGTTTGATAATCTAATGCCTATGTTGTTCTTTTGATCACATTTGTTGTTTGTTTGATCATTGAATAACTTCAATTAACACTTATGTTTCTTATGCCTCTTATAATTTCAATCGATATCTCTCTTGATATGCACTAAGTTAAAAGGAGAATTCATGATATATTTATGCAATTTGTGATCTACTTGATATATAATAACAATTACTTAGAAAAGGATCACTAGTTGTAGAACCCTCTCTTGTGCAAAATATTTCCATACACTAGCTTGAATATAAGTCTTAAGTTACTAAGACTAAGGACAAAGCACAATGAAGATAGTGTCTCTGTGTGAAGGTACAAAAGAGTAAAACTACTTTCTCTCATTTATACATGTACCTAAAATCTTCCTCTTCTATACATTCCTTGCACATCTTGTATAAAAGGAATAGAAAGCATGTCTATGCATATCCCTGCTTCATACCTAGTTTAACCTCTCAAAAATTTCATTCCTACATCTATGCATTTTTTTGTTAAAACTAGGTGAAGTGATTTTATTGTCAAAGAGCTTAAAGCTTAACCTTGTAGCGAGGATAAGCTACCTTTATTTCAAAGGTGGAGGGTCCTTAAGTCTCTTTGAAATCCTTAAGGGTAGTTACTTAAAATGTTTCCAACATGCTTTCATAAGTGTGTAGTCTGTCATGAGCATCACACTTTTATTATGACATATTGCACTTCATAGTTTCTATGATAAAGATATGTTCTCATTAACCTAATTATGTGCACTTGGCATTTAAGGCCAAAATTTGTATTCCTCTCAAGGCACATATTTAGGGGGAGCAATCTATATTATTTAGAACTGTTTAAGCTTAATTGACATATCCTTTTAACCATATCTCTTTCCTCTGGTACATTTGCATATTTCCTATCTCTCTTGTGCTAAGGCTAAGACTAATATGTTTCCATGAGTATCTTGTGTATTAAGTATTAGATTGAAAGGGAAAAGGAGTATTCGGCAAAGACATCGCTTCCACTCTACACCATCGGTATTATCTATCCTTTGCCGGTATTCCGCCATCTCTCAAAATTGGTATAATCTTCACTCATATTCATTGGTATCATTAGGGGAGAAAGTAAAAAGGGCTCTAAAGACTCCATTTTTGGCGATTAATGCCAAAGGGGGAGAGAGTTTTAGCCCAAAGCAAAAGGACCGCACTACCATGCCAATTTCAAAAAATTTCGAAACAAAGTTTAAGTTTTTAAATGTTCTTCAATTGGTATTCCTCTAAGAAATACTATCTCATTTGGTATCTATATTTAAAAGGAGGAGTTTTTCAAAATTGGGTATCTAAAATATTTGATCTTCTTTCAAATAGAAAAACCCTCTTGAACACTGAGAGGAAAACTTCATCTAGGGGGAGTTTTGTTTAGTCAAAGGAAAGCATTTGAAACAGGGGGAGAAAATTTCAAATCTTGAAAATGCTTTTCGAAATCTTATTCATATATCTTTGACTATTTGCAAAAGACTTTGAAAAAGAATTTCCAAAAACATTTGCAAAAACAAAACATGTGGTGCAAGTGTGGTCCAAAATGTTAAATAAGAAAGCAATTCATGCATATCCTATGAAAGTATAAATTGGTTTAATTCCAAGCAACCTTTGCACTTACCTTATGCAAACTAGTTCAAATCTGCACTTATATATTTGCTTTGGTTTGTGTTGGCATCAATCACCAAAAAGGTCGAGATTGAATGGGAAATAGGGTCAAACCTTTTCCTTAATGATTTTGGTGGTTGAATTGCCCAACACAAATAATTGGACTAACTAGTTTGCTCTAGATTATACATTCTACAGGTGCCAAAGGTTCAACACAAACAAATAAAAAGAACAAGTTAGGCTTCAAAAGAAAGGAGCAAAAAGGAAACCAAAGTGTTCCCTGGTCTGGCGCACCGGACAGTGTCCGGTGCACCATCGGACAGTGTCTGGTGCACCACCGGACAGTGTCTGGTGCACCAGGGACCGTACACTCCAAACTCCTCAGCTTCGGGTTTCCAGGCGCAGCTCCGCTATAATTCACCAGACTGTCTGGTGTACCACCGGACTATCCGGTGCACCAGCGGAGCAACGGCTACCAGCGTGCAACGGTCGACTCTGATGGATGAACAGTGCAGCACAGTGACACGGCAGAAGTAAGAGCAGTAGGTCAGAGGGGCACCGGACTGTCTGGTGTGACACCGGACTGTCCGGTGCCGCATGAGGACAAAGCCTCCAACGGTCGACCAGCTCCATGCCCTAACGACAGGGTGACGTGGCGGCGCACCGGACACTGTCCGGTGGCGCACCAGACTGTCCGGTGCGCCCATCGCCAACAGCCTTCTCCAACGGCTACAATTTGGTTGGTGGCTATAAATACCACCCCAACCAGCCACTTCAAGGTGTGGGAGCCCAAGCAACATTCCAAGTCATATAGTTGACATATCCAAACCCTCCCAACCACCTCTATTCATTGATCCATCCTATACACAAGATTTAGACCACTACAACCCACACAATTGTCACAAAAGAGAGAGCAAGCAAAAGAAAGCTTCTCGTGTGAGTTTAGCACTAGTGCCTTGTGAGATTCATTGAGAGAAAGTGCGTGCTACATCTTGTATTCATTTGTGCATGGAGTTTTGACTCCCATTGAACTTCCTCCAAAGTTTTGGAGGCTTGTAAAGCTAGCAAGAGACACCTAAGTGTGTGGTGATCCTTGCGGGGTCTTAAGTGATCCTTTGAGAAGAAGAAGAAGAGCTCGCCGGTCTTGGTGATCGGTGGAGAGAGGGAAAGGGTTGAAAGAGACCCATCCTTAGTGGACTCCTCAATGGGGACTAGGCCTTCGAGGGCCAAACCTCGGTAAAACAAATCACTTGTGTCTCTTGTGTTTATTGCTTGTGATTTGTTTGTTCTCTCCCTTTCTAAGTTCTCTTGCACTACTCTTTGCTAATATTATTTTGTGTTGCTTCAAGTCAAATTCTCATTTAGAGAAGCAACTCCTTGCAAGAAAGAACTTGTGCTTATCCTCTTCGTATCTAAGCCCTCTTGCATTATTCTCCACTAACATTTCTAGTAGTATTGCCATTGATTAAATTCCGCACTCTTTGAAAACAATACTCGTTGCAAGCAAAGGACTTAGTTTTATACTACGATAATTGTGAATCTTGTTCTAACCACTAATAAAGGGATCTAGTTTGGATTTAGAATTATAATTTTCAGGTTTTGCCTATCCACCCCCCCTCTTGGCGACTTTCAGTAGTCATGCCCTTCATCGCCGCCGGGAGCAATTTCGTGCGGCCAGGATCCGCCACTATTGTCGTGTGTCGTGCCGCTGCCCAAGGGTTGGAAAGCGGGTCGGTGGTGTTCGCCGAACCACTGGGAGCCACACGTGCTCTCGGAGCGGGGGAACTACCGCCAGAACAACTGGAATTTCTCGTCGGAGGCTTCACCGCGCCGAGGATTCGCTTCCACCGTGCGTTGGTCGTCGTCACTCCAGATACCGGTGCGTAGCCTCGCCTGGGTTCACCATTTACCTAGCATCGAGTAGTTCCCAGCGCGGCAGGGAATCGAACACCGGGGGCGGAGAGTGTGTGATCTGCGGCGTTGCGCCGCCGCTCCGGTCACCACCGCCGCCGTGCTCGGTTCAAGGAGGGAGAGGGGTTCGGGGGTTGTTAGATCCATTTTGGATGGCCGTGATTGGGGCAGAGCTACCCTCGGCGTGATTCAATCTTAACCGTCCGATTCGATCGGGCAATCAAGGGAGCTGGCGGGCGTGGAGATCTCGCAGGCCATCGATCAACGATCGTGCGGCTGAGTGTGAGGGAGAGTAGATCGTGCGCCGTGGATCATGGATTTCGGATCCGACGGTGGTGAGGGAAGTCGAGTTCATATCCAACACCGATCTAATCTGGGTCACACATCTCTGATCCATCAGCCAGAAACAAACGATACCCTTTCGCTGTGGACTTTTTGCGTAAGAACCCCTCGGGTTCAGGATAATGAACCCACAGTCCAGGCTAGATCAAAACTATTTGCGCATAGGTCCTGAAATTCACAGAACAGACCTTGAACTTGTATAAAATTGTGGCCACAACCCTTGGGTATTGGTTTATTCATAAGACATAATTCAAAATTGATATTCTAAATAGAAATAATTCTAGAATCTTGTTTAATTCATAGGAAATTCATTTTAACTCATTTTTTATCTATTCCAGTTGCATTAATTTTGTATTAATATTGTTTATCATCTGGTAACTCTATTTTATCATGAAACATATATTAAAATGATCCACTTAATTTATCCTATATTAAGCACATAAAACTTCGGAAAATCATAACTCTTTAACGTAACTCCGAATTTAGTGATTCTCGAACCTACGATCTTGTTACGATGCATATAATATTATTATTCTGTTTGTTCTCATGTTTTGTGTGTTGTTAATTTCTCATGTACCATGTTTGTTTGTATTGTTGCGAGTAGACGAGCAAGCAATAAAGGACCCTGGTACCCTGCAGGTCGAAAATACTGAGCATGAGCTCATTGAAGGCAGTTGTGCCCTTGATCACTTCTATTTATGCGATAATGGTCGTGTTAATCATTATGATCTGCATTGGTTTATTTTGATGGGACCCAATAGGTCACCCCAGTTTGGCTATCTTTGTACCTTGTTTACCACTGAACTTTTGGGTAGTACCTGCTATTGCTTTATGTGGTTTTGGGTGTTAAGATACACATTATTCATGATCATGCTTTTATTATATATGAGTTATTTACTGTTCATGACAAGATCATTATGTTAATTGGAACATGGAGAACCACCTAGGAAAATAATGCTACCACAAGGGTGGTATGGGACGCCCTTGGCTGACTAATTAGGAAAGCTAGTGGAGGACTACCTTACCCGAAAGGGGCAAGGGCAGTAGGGGATGGTATAGGGAGGTTCTTGGGTTGATTTTACTATGATGGCTTTTCAGACGGGGGATTCCTATGCTGTGCTCCCTAGAAACTGTAGCGGGTTTTCTGAAGCTAGTGGAACTTTATAAGGGCCTCGTAGTGTTACCCTGCCTCGCTTCCTTGGTAGAGGTGTATGGGATTCATGACCCCATGGCAGATGGGCAACATGACTTGTGGGTAAAGATGCATAACCTCTGTAGAGTGTAAAACTGGTATATGAGCCGTGCTCACGGTCATGAGCGGCTCAGACCCTCACATGAGTAACTTATGTAATTAAATTTAATTGGTCATTTGCATCGCATTGTGGTTTTATTATTAATTTCGATATATTATTACTAATGTAAAATAGGGAAATGAAGTCATGTTGTACATTGAGTCTGTAACATTACATCTTAAGTAATGTAAAATGATGGTATGTATCAGCATGTTATATTCCAAATATTTATTTGCTTCAGATGCCATATCGAACTCGTGCACATGACGGCGCGGGAACGTCCCATGGTCAAGAAGATACACCCAATCCACCGCCGGTACCGCCCACGTTGCCCGAGGCTATCGCTGCCTTGGTCACCGCGACCGCTGACAACACCCGCTTCCTACCTGAAATGGTGGGACATCAACTCCAGCAACAAGGCGGGAGGGCTTATCCACAGGGACCCCACGAAACTTTGTACCTGGATTTCTCGGAAACCCGTCCCCCACTTTTCGTCAAAGCTGAGGATCCTCTCGAAGCTGACGAATGGGTACGGGTCATTGAGCAGAAATTTGGACTCATCCGATGCACGGAGACTCAGAAGCCATTGTTTGCGGCTCAGCAGTTAAGAGGCCTTGCCAGTACCTGGTGGGGAAATTATATGGCCATTCAGCCTGCCGGACATCAAGTCACATGGGACGAATTTAAATTGGCGTTTCATGAGCACTACATTCCAGAAGGAGTGCTCCATATCAAGCAAGAAGAATTCATGAGACTCAAGCAAGGAGGAGATATTGTTATGTAGTTTCTCAACAAATTCAATCATTTGTCCCAGTACGCAATTGACCAGGTCAATACTGACCTAAAAAACAGGAATTGTTTTATAAGAGGCCTCAATGACCAGCTACAAAGAAAGATGGCCACCTGCCTCGACCTCTCCTACAGCAGGGCTGTCAGCACAACGCTAGCAGTTGAAGCAAGGAACATAGGCTGGAAGTCAAAGGGCTTCGGAGGTGACAGGTCCAACCAGGAGCCTGAAAAGCGACAAAGGTTGGTGATCCGACCTTTCAATCAAAATCGTTCTTCACCTTGTCCACCCTCCTACCCCTTCCACTGCCCCCACTTCAACAACTCAGCCGAGTGCCCCTGGTGCTCGTTTCCCCGCCCTCCCGAGTTCTTTAACCGACTGCTTCAATTGTGGGAAGTCTGGACATTTCATCAAAGATTGCCCATATCCAAGGCAGAACAAGTCCAATAATCAGCAGAACCTAGAAGTTCAAGCCAAGGCAAGCGAAACACGACAGATAATGCAGCAGGCAAAAATATAAAGAAGACTGGGTGAATCTACTATACTCAAGTGGCCACTACACCGGAGGGAGAGCCAATTATGATGGGTACGTTCCTCGTGGCCAATCACCCTGCAGTCATTCTCTTTGATTCTGGTGCTTCTCATACATTCATAAGCAAGAAATTTGTGGAGAAATATTGCATTCCTTGCATCGAATTAAGGGAAGGGTTTATTATTCATTCGCCTTGGGGACAAATATTCACTAAAGAAGTGGCTTTCCATGTGCCCGTAACATTGGCTGAACGGGACTTTCCCACAAACATGATTGTTCTGAAAGGTCAAGATATAGATGTAATTCTTGGCATGAATTGGTTAGCCCAGCACAAAGCTATCATCAACACTGATCTGAGAACCATCAGGTTAAGCTATGGCCAGGAAGAGGTTCTCTTGTCCATCCCTGTAGCTACTCCAGCTAAACCATTTGGCAGCGTCTATGAAGCCATCATACCGAAAATTCAATATATTCTGGTAGTATGTGAATTCCCGAATGTCTTTCCGGAAGATCTGCCTGGATTGCCTCCAGAAAGAGATGAAGAGTTTGTGATTGAATTGAAGCCTGATACGGCTCCTATTTCTAGAAGGTCGTACTGAATGCCTCCAAATGAGTTGGCAGAGCTTAAGACACAATTACAAGATCTACTAGAGAAGGGATTCATCTGACCTAGCTCGTCACCTTGGGGTTGTCGAGCAATCTTTGTCAAGAAGAAGGATCAAACGCTTCGGATGTGCGTGGATTACAGACCCCGGTGCATTTGCCACCTCCTTGCTATTTTAAAATCTTTCTCACTTGCTTGATGCATTAGGTGATAGGAGTTGTGTGCTAAACAAATTGCTGCATTTCCTTCCTTAAGAATATGATTACCTTTCCTTGATCCCCTGTTTTATAAAAAGGTTTTCCTTATGCTTAACCTTGCTCTAGAAAAACAAAATGTTTGTTTTGACAAAAGATGATGCTTCAAGTGCGTGGGATGTTTTCAAAATAAAACTTGATGGTGGATCCATCATGACCGTGATGGGTTCAACATCAGAAAAAAAATGTACCTCTGCCAGGTACCAAACTTTGGGTTGAAAATAATAAAGCTGAGACCGGGCGGTTGACTTGCACGAGAAGGGAGTCTCGGTGTAGTGTCTCCGTCTAAGTCAATTAAGGACCGTCTCGATGTAGGCTTGATGATTGAGGACCTTTTAACTGGTCACATGCCTCATCATGGGTAAGCTTTGCCTCGGGGAGACTAATACTAGAATAAGATAACACGCAATGGGAGTGGAGAGATGGCGAGAGTAGCGTGTACCCTCCGTGGCAAGAGGCTGGACGGTGGTGTATCTGTGCTCTCGGTTGGCGTGAACCTGATCTGGTCTTAAGAACCCCGGTGGCGAGTTGATATATGCAAGGGTTAAGTGCTACGTATGTCGTGTGATTGGAGATCCCCAGCTGGGTATTAATCGATTCGGATCGCTGTTACTTCTCGGACATCAAGACTTGGTCACTGCCCTAAACGTAGCATTCCAATGAATAAGAAGGGTTGATAATAAAATGGCTAGTATAGGCCAAGTGATTGAACTAGGGTAGAAAGAACTCTAGATTCAGGTAATGACTTAACTTGCTAATAAAACTAGATTTTAAGGATCCACTATTAGTAAGCATTTTTGCAAACAGAGTCTTGATTATTGATTAAACCTTACATTGACTCCCTCAAGCCAGCATATCCTTGAGAGTCTTTTATTTTGATGGGTAAGACTTGCGAAAGTGCACTTCGTACTCAGGGTTTTCGAACCCATGTTGTTGTAGGTAAGGAAGCAGCAAATTTTTGTTGCTTTTGTTCCAAGGTGGTGCCTAAGGAAGAAAACCAGGATTGAAGCTTCAGGAGGAAGTGTCCTCCTTTAAAAACTTTTTACTGTTAATCGGGAGGGGTTTTTGCCTACCAGGGTTGTAATAATATTACTCCAGCACTCTTATATTTTTACTGGTCTGTAATAATAACACTCTTCCTATACTTTAATATAAAATAAGTTGTTGTAACTGCTTCCGCATGCTCGTACCTCCGATGTGTTGTAATATCTGTGTGACGGGTAAAACGCTCTTGGGCAAGGTAAAGAATTCAGATACCGAACTTGTCAAGTGATCAGGTGCACCTGCAGGGTTGTCCGAGGTCCGATGGACAAGTACAACTGTAGGTGGGCCTAATGACTTGAGAGGTTCCGTCACAAACCCCACAATGAAATCCATGCTAATATCCTCCCACTTCTAGGTTGGGATGGGCAAGGATTGTAATGGTCCAGCTGTCTTCATATGTATTGCTTTGACACGTCTGCAGGTGTCACATCTTGCCACATAGCGTGCAATTTCAATCTTCATTTTTGTCCACCAATAGTGTTGCTTTAAGTCTTGATACATCTTAGTACTTCTGGGATGAATGGAATATCGACTAAGATGAGCTTCATTCAAAATTTGTTGGCGGGCTTCAGCATCTTTAGGCACAACTATGCGATCATTGAACCATATTATTCCTTAGTCATCTTTTCTGAAGCAATTCGCTTTGTCGGCTTCGATTTTCTCATGAATGTGTTTCATACCCTTGTCGGTTCTTTGGGCATCAATAATTCTCTGTAAAAGAACTAACTCAAGATTTAATTGTGTCAAAGTTCCGTGTTGTATCATACCCAGGTTTAACCTTTCCATTTCTTGACATAGTGTGGTGTCAGGGGTCCTTACTGTAAGACAGTGACTGGAAGCTTTGCGACTCAGTGCATCTGCCACATTGGCTTTGCCTGGGTGATAGTGGATTTCTAAATCATAATCTTTAATCAGCTCAAGCCATCTTCTCTGCCTCATGTTCAGTTCTGACTGGGTAAAGATATATTTTAGACTTTTATGGTCTGTATATAAATGGCAAGTATTTCCCAGCAGATAATGACGCCATATCTTAAGGGCATGAACAACTGCAGCTAGTTCCAAATCATGAGTTGGATAGTGCTCCTCATGCCGACGTAGTTGTCTTGAAGCATAAGCTATGACTCGGCCCCCTTGCATTAAGACACATCCGAGTCCACTACCTGATGTGTCACAATACACATCAAAAGGTTTTTCAATGTCCGATTGAGCCAATACCGGAGCAGTGGTTAATAACACCTTCAATTGCTCGAAGGCTTCATTGCATTCTGAGGACCAGTCAAACTTTGTATCATTCTTCAATAAACCTGTAATAGGTCTAACAATTTTGGAGAAATCCGGAATAAACCTGCGGTAATATCTAGCTAGTCCAAGGAAGCTTCGAACTTGATGTACTGTAGTTGGCGGTTTCCATTCCAGAATATCCTTGACTTTGCTGGGATCGACCACAATCCCTTTTGCAGATAATACATGTCCAAGGAACTGGATTTCCTCCAACCAGAACGCGCATTTGCTAAATTTAGCATACATCTGATGCTCCCTTAAGCATGTTAGCACAATCCGTAAGTGCTTAGCATGCTCCTCTTCATTTTTGGAATAGATAAGAATGTCATCATTGAAGACCACCACAAATTTATCTAACTCGGGCATAAACACCGAGTTCATTAAGTATGTGAAATGGGCTGGAGCATTTGTCAATCCGAAGGACATAACCAAATATTCAAATAATCCATACCGCGTAGTGAATGCAGTCTTGGGTATATCTTCGGGTCGAATATGGATCTGATGATAACCTGACCTGAGGTCAATCTTGGAGAATACTCGAGCTCCAGTAAGCTGATCGAATAAGATATCGATCCAGGGAAGATGATACTTATTCTTGATGGTGACCTCATTAAGGGGTCTATAGTCCACGCACATTCGAAGTGTCTTGTTGGGGGCCTTCTTCTCCACCGAAGGTCCTCTAAGCAAAAACACCTTCAGCAAGACGATATGCAAGCATATACGACATGAAGATATATGCCAAAGCTACAATTGAAAGAGCTTCGGCATGATGGCATACTTAAGACGAAAGGTGGCACCGACTTAAAGAGGAAAAGACTGTATAGCCCCTGATAGTTTGTACCATGATTATGATTAGTTATTAAGGACATGAATGTAATTTTGCTTGGGCTGCGCCCCGTGCCTATAAATAGATGAAGAGTACCCCCGTACTATTCACACTGACCTGTAATCGCTCACGCATCACTTCGGAATTTTTACCTTCTGTCAAGTCGAAGGTATCAATGGAATTTAAATATCATTGATGTTTGTTCATACTTATATGAGGAAAATATGAATAATCTAATGATTTAAAATGATTATTCATGTTCTTTCTGTGTTCCGTATGTCCCTGTTTACATCTTTGCATATTGAAATGATGAAGGTATGTCCTTCCTGACCTTCGTCCGAAGATCATTATATCCTAAGGGAGATAATGTTTCGGTGGACGAAGGTCTTTAACCATTAACATTTGTGTTGCCTTGTTCTTGATTTATAGCTTTCGAGAACAAGTGGCCAACATTGGCGCCCACCTCCGGTGAACTCACTTCCACTGTTGTGACAATGGCTTCATATAACAACCAAGCTATAGCACCTTCGTTTACGAAGCTGGTGCTCCCAATCACAGGTGATTCAAGCTCAAAACCAGCTAACAAGAAGCAAAAGAAGGAAGCACAAATAAGAGTGCAGCATGTTGGGGTGCAAGGACCCTTCATCAGATTCAAGTGGTCTCACATCCCAATCACCTTCTCTCAGTAAGATCTTCAGCTTAAAGACTATCCTCACAATGATGCCATGTTTATATCATGTGTCATCAAGGGATTTATGGTCCACAATGTTCTGTTTGACACAGGTAGTGCAACGGACATCATCTTTGCAAAGGCTTTCAGACAGATGCAAGAACCAGAAGACAAGATACATAATGCAACACACCCTCTTTGTGGCTTCGGAGGAAGACAAATTGTGGCACTCGGCAAAATAACAATGTCAGTTACCTTCGGTTACATCCACAACACAAGAACTGAACAAGTTGTCTTTGACATTGTTGACATGGAGTACCCATACAACGCAATCATTGGTCGAGGGACACTTAATGCCTTCGAAGCAATACTCCATCCAGCATACTTATGCATGAAGATACCTTCGGAACAAGGGCCCATTGCTGTTCATGGGAGCCAAGAAACTGCCAGGAGGGCTGAAGGGAGTTGGACGGATTCAAAGGCGATCCATAACATAGATGGAGCCGAAGCTTGTCAGCAATATAAGCACAAAAGGGAGAAGGCTGCTTCGGCAGATCAACCGAAGCCTATGCTCCTGTGTGAAGATATAGCAGACCAAAGGGTACTGCTGAGATCTCAGTTATCTCGTGAACAAGAAAAGACACTGCTAAGATTTTTGTTCAACAACAAAGATGTCTTCGCTTGGATAGCTAACGATCTCTGTGGTGTTAACAGAGATGTCATTGAGCATTCACTCAATGTGGATCCATCTTTCAGGCCAAGAAAGCAAAGACTTCAGAAAATGTCTGAGGATAAAGCCAAAGGTGCTCGGAATGAAGTAAAGAGACTTCTCAGTGCTGGTGTCATCAGATAAGTAACATATCCAGAGTGGCTAGCTAACACTATTATGGTGAAGAAGGCTAATGGGAAATGGAGAATGTGTATTGATTTCACAGATCTCAACAAGACATGTCCGAAGGTTGAGTTCCCTTTACCAAGAATAGACTCCCTTGTAGATGCAGCAGCTTCTTTGGAACTCATGAGCTTATTGGACTACTACTCGGGCTATCACCAAATTTGGATGAAGAAAGAGGATGAGCCAAAGACAAGCTTCATAACTCCAAGTGTACTTATTGTTACCTTTGGATGCCCGAGGGGCTCAAGAATGCTGGAGGAAGCTTCAGTAGAATGACAGCCAAGGTTCTTCACTCTCAAATAGGCAAGAATGTGCTAACTTATGTTCATGACATCATAGTAAAAAGCACGAAACAAGAAAATCACATTGCCGATTTGCAAGAGACGTTTGCCAATTTTAGGCAAGCTGGTCTCAAGTTAAATCCAGAAAAATGTGTCTTCGGAGTAAAGAAGGGCAAGTTTCTTGGCTGTCTGGTATCAACAAAGGGTATCGAAGCTAACCCAAGTAAGATTGAAGCTATCCTTCGGATGGAGCCACCAATTTCAAAGAAGGGGGCTCAATGATTGGCAGGAAGGCTTACATCACTGAACAGATTTATATCAAGATCAGCAGAGAGGAATATACCATTCTTTGAAATACTAAAGACAGCCGAAGTTTTTCAATGGGGTCCGGCTCAACAGAAAGCTTTCGAAGAGTTAAAGCAATACCTGATAGACTTGACAACTGTAACTCCACCTTCATCAGGAACTCCGTTACTCCTGTATGTGGCTGCCTCCCATTCTGCAGTCAGTGCGGCACTTGTACAGGAGAAGCAAGATGACCAAATAAAAAGACAAGCACCAGTATACTTCGTCTCCAAAGTACTTAGTTTATCAAAGAAAAATTACACAGAATTGGAGAAGGTATTGTATGTTGTGTTAATGGCCTCCAGAAAGCTTCCGCATTACTTTCAAGCATATCATATAATAGTCCCTTCATCACAACCTCTGAATGATATAATGAGAAACAGAGAAGCTACAGGAAGAATTGGAAAATGGGCTGCGGAACTCAGGCGCTAGCAGATTTCATTGCTGATTGGACGCCAGGGGCTCAAGGAGAAGAAGCAACAAAAGATGCCGAAGCCTGGACAGTATTTTGTGACGGTTCTTGGGGAACCTTCGGCGCTGGAGCGGCTGCTGTTCTAATAGCGCGCTCTAAAGTCAGGACATGCTACACAGTAAAGCTGGACTTTAGTTGTACAAATAATATTGTTGAATACGAAGCTCTTATGTTAGGGCTTCGGAAGCTAAAGGCAATGGGAATAAGAAGGGCAATCCTTAAATCTGATTCCCAAGTTATTTCTGGCCATGTAGACAAAAGCAGCAAGGCAAGGGATCCAAAGCTTGAAAAATATTTGGATGCAGTCCGAAGATTGGAGGCTTCTTTCGAAGGATTTTCTGTAAAAAATATTCCAAAGGGGGGAAAATGAGCATGCAGATTTGCTAGCTAAATCAGCGGCACAGGGGCTCCCTTTGCCTTCGGAAGTGTTCTTTGAGACAATAAAAGCACCTTCAGTCGAACTTATGGAGAGAGCAGTGCTTGCAATATCACCTGTACATAGTAAAGATTGGAGGACTGAGATTATATCTTTCCTCCAAGGTAATTGTCTTTCGGATGATGAAGTTTATAATAAAAAAATGAAAGCAAGAACAAGACCATATGTGATCATAGAAGGGGAGTTATATAAATATGGAGTCTGCTCTCCACTACTCAAGTGTTTATCCAGAACCGAAGGTCAAGAACTGATGAAGGAAATACATGCAGGTTTATGTGGGTCTCATATTGGGTCTAGGCCTTTGCTGGGGAAGGTTTTCAGACAAGGATTTATTGGCCGAAGGTAGCTTCGGATGCAGCAGATCTGGTTCAAAAATATGAAAATTGCCAAAGATGTGCAAAAGACCAGAAACAACCTTCGTCTCTAACCTAGTTAATACAGCCAACTTGGTCACTGCAAAGGTGGGGTTTGGATTTGTTAGGTCCACTTCCACCAGCACAAGGAAATTTGAAATATATCGATCTAGAAGTGGAATATTTTTCTAAGTGGATCGAAGCAAAGCCCTTAGCCACAATAACTTCGGCCACAGTACAGAAATTCTTTTGGCAAAACATTGTTTGTCGCTTCGGTGTGCCGAAGGAAATAACCGTGGACAATGGAACTCAATTTGATGCTGAAACGTTCAAAGATTTCTGTGACCGAATTGGTACAAAAATTCATTTTGCATCAGTAAGGCATCCATAATCAAATGGGTTGGTAGAAAGAGAAAATGGAATTATAATGTAAGGAATAATGAAGTTAATCTTCAACCAACCTAGAGGAAAGTGGCCAGATGAGTTGATTAAAGTGGTGTGGATCCACAACACAACTGTATCAAGGTCAACAGGTTTTACACCTTTCAAGCTCCTGTTCGGTGACGAAGCAATAACACGAGAAGAAGCAAAGACAGGATCAATAAGAACAACAGCTTCAGCGGAGGACGAAGCTGATTCTCAAATAACAGAAGACACTATAGAAGGGACCAGACTTCAGGTCGTAGAACACATCAATAAGTATCAGATCAAAACAATAAGATGGCGTGATAGGAAAGTTTGATTAGAAAACATCAAGCCAGGGCATTTGGTGCTTCGGAGAGTAGCCAACCCAGATACAGTGGGCAAGTTACAACTGAAGTGGGAAGGTCCTTTTCTGGTAGTATCTTCGTCAAGACCCGGTTCTTACAGATTGAAGGATATGAATGGCAACGACATACCCAGATCTTGGAATGCGGATGAGCTTCAACGGTACTATGTGTAATTAATGTAATCTTTTTCATTTTTCCTATGGCACCCTTTTCCTTTTAGGAGGGGAGAAAGGTTTTTAATGGGGCCATAGTTTGTAATTTCATTCTTATTTAGCCCCATGCAATACAAAGGCCAAAATCCCCCAAAGATGTAATATGTAAAATCAGAGCTTGCACCATCGAGTGAAAAAGAAAACAAGGAGAAGCTCAAAAGACGTCCCTAAGGGGATGCAGAGCTGTAATCACCCCAAGGATGACGAAGCAGCAAAAAGTCGTTCCTAAGGGAGCGCAGCGTAAGTTCCGAAGCTACAGAAGTCATTCCTAAGGGAGCGCGGCGTAAGTTCTGAAGCTTAGAAGTCGTTCCTAAGGGAATGCAGAGCCAAATACCACCGAAATATAAGATGAAGAAGCTCCAAAGTCGTTCCTAAGGGGATGTAGAGCTTAAATGCCACCAAAATAGAAGGTGAAGAAGCTCCAAAGTCGTTCCTAAGGGAATGCAGACCTTAAAGACTCCAAAGTCGTTCCTAAGGGGATGTAGAGTCTGGGTGTGGCTTCGTGTGCGTTTGGGACATTCATTTGCATATTACATCACATCATGCATTGCATTCATACAGACATTAATTTAGACATTCGTAGGATCATCATCATCACGACATAAAGCACAAACAGAAATACCCTGGCTTCGACGACAAGATGCTTCGATGAACACAAAGAAGCTTAGCTTCGATTCAAACATACTTTATGCAAGGAAATGCTTCGATGTGTACGAAAATAAGGGAAGGTGTTTTTCGCCTTCGGCTCAAAAGATACAAGTTTCATCCACAACAAAGCAATTCGCATATGGGTGGAAAGGTAAAAATATATTAAAAGGTATGGACAAATATACAAAGTACTGTTCAATTCTTGATTACAATCTTTTGCAAAGATAATGCAAATGTTTCTAAGCTCTATACAGGAAGGCTTAAAGAGAAGCTTCATCTCAACAACCTTTGGAATGTGCTTTGCGTCATCAACCTTCGGCACCGCTATCCTACAGACAAACAATGGAATGAGGTAAAAGTAATTATAAGAATCAAGGCCAGCAACAGGTATGAGTTTCGTACTGGTTTAAGCAGGTTTCGGGCTTCGTCCCCAGCCAACTCTCGCCCACCCTTAGCTCAAATTTGAGTTATGAATCTATTTCTGATGCTTTGGGCTTCACTAGGAATATCAATCAAATCTGACGGCGTTAGGCTGAAGGTTGGTATGTTCACTGTCTTTGCATGCGTGCAACCGGCTTTCAAGAATGCGACAGCTGTGCCGCGAGAAGCTAGCAAAGCACAGAAGTCACCATGCCCAGCTATCACTTCATCGAGTGCATCAACTTCATTTTCAATATGTTTGAAAGTATTTGATATGTCTTCAGACGAAGGGGTAATATCTTCAGAACTGGCCCCAACCGAGCTGAAGAGCCCTTTCAACTGTTGCACGCAGCGGCTGCCAAAATTTAAACACGTATCCCGAAGGTCCTTCAAAGATTTCTGCAGCTTAGTATTTTTATCAGCTTCAGCTTCATACTTTGTTTGCAGTTCTTTCTTTTCTTGTTCGAAGCTTTCTGATTTTTCTTTTAAGGTTGTTTGACTTTGGAGAAGTTCCTCGCTTAGTCTAGCATTTTCAGCTTGAATTTCTGCGAGCGAACCCTCTGTTGCTTGAAGCAGAAAATCCTTCTTCTCTAACGAATCTTCGTAATCCTTGATCTTACTCTCCAAGCCATCAATTATGATTTCATTTTTCTTGTCCTCGAGGTCTTGTTGCATCCTCAATGTAGTACTTAATAACATACTCTGTAGAAATAAGCCGAGATCAGAAAATTTTGCTTCATCACAAAAATAAAAGAAACCTAGCAAAGGAATTTTACCTTGAAATTGGAGTAAAACAGATTGTCGACGATATGTTGTTGCCGGTAGCCGCTAATATCAGCCTCAAGCTTCGGGAAACCGACACTCTTCGATAGAGTGCCCATTATCTTTGCACCGGTGCGATCGCAAATGCATCATAAGGCTCCTTCGTCAATTCCACCAAAGAGCATAGCTTCTGGCTGGTAGTCACAGGATATCCCATATTCCTGTAGCTCCTTCTTTTCAGCCTCGAACAATTCTTGACCAACCAGGTTTCGAAGGTCAAAGTCACTTTCTTCCGAAGCAGCATCATCAATCTTTTTCCCTTTGTCAGGCACTGTGGCCATGACCTTCTCTGCAGCCGCAGCTGTCTCTTCCGCAGCCATATCCGAAAGAATTTTATCAATCCCTGACAGTGTACTCTCAAGGTTGGCAGCTTCGGCAGCAGCTGCAGCTTCGGCAGAGATATCAGCTTCAGCAATGGCCTCGGCGCTTGCAATAGGTGCTATTTTGGATGTCGAGGCCAGCGGTGGTGTCCGCTCAATGGCTTGCATGACATTAACAATTCTTCATTTTTTATGACCATCAGCCTTCTCCTTTGTAGCCGAAGGCTCATCCTTCTTCTGTAAAAGTTTCGTCAGTTCTGGCCCCAGAGGACTTAGCAGCTTGATGGGTAAAGATTCAGTCATTACCTTTAAAATTTCTGTCATCTCGGCAGCAGGAGGCGTCGAAGGAGTCTCCTCTGTCGCCTCAGTTGTATTCGGCTCCGGAGTTTCAGCCTTCCTCTTCTTCGAAACTGCCGCCTTCGGCTCAGGAGTGGATTTTCTCTTCTTTGAAGCCTTCTCAATCTCCTTTACCATTCTGCCAGCTTGTCTGCTCAGAATGCTGACAATTCTTTTTCTTTTCACCCCTTCGGCACCTTTGTCAAGCTTTTCATAATCAGGGTATTCAAATTTCAAGGCGTCCATTACCCGGTTCAACCATTGTTTTGGCCGGGTGCCAAAGGCTGCGGTCATCAGTTGATCTTCCTTCTTGGTATAATTCCCAAGTAATTCGTTGCACATGGTCTCAATCATGTCCAGCCATTCTTTGCAAGGCTTCTTGAATTGTTTTTCAAATTTGAAACGGTAAGCAAGACGAACAAGTTCATGCTTCTTCCCCGTTTCTTTCTTCTTCGGCATTCCCCAGTCACTTGATGTCGGATATGTTCTATTCGCCAAGTATTCTTGCACCAAGTCCCTGGTACTGATCTGCTCAGCTACCACACTAAATTCCGCTTCGGCTAGCTGACAGGGTGACCCGAGTTGCATGTTGCATAAGGGTCGGGTCATTCCGAAGCTCAAACTTAGTGGACTCATGACCATGGTCATCAGCTTCTCCCTATTTTTCTCATCAGCATTCATATAAAACCATTCATTTTTCCAGCCAGTTGGCCACTTTGTGCGGTAGCTGAGGACTGGTGCCTTTGTATCTTTTCGATACGCAAAGTTATAACAACCAAAATTTTCATGAAGACCATCTGCCCTGGCCTTCGTCTGATAATGCAGCTCATGCACTCGACAGAAAGCTTCGGCATCTAGGCTCATCCCTTGGCTTCGAAGGGCCCAGATAAAGACGCTGAGCCTAACAATAGCGTTAGGAGTCAGCTGATGAAGATATATTTCGAAGTTCTTTAGAACTACCCCTATCATCTCATTCAGGGGTGAAAGCATCTAGGCCCCTGGTTGGTTTTAGTGATTAATGACAACGTAATGTTATATGTGACTAACGTGTGTTTTGCAGAGACAAATGGTAAGTTAGGTCGCATTACAGGTAGAAGTACTACAATGGTGAAAACAATCCCGGAGATAAGAACTCGAAGCGACGGCTAAACGACGAAACAAAAGGTGAAGGACTACGGAGTCCGAGTGTCAAGGAGATGTGGACACTCGTGATTTAGTTAGATCTTTTATTCTCTTTTAGTCGTACTATAAAGAGGGATTGTCGATGAGTAGTTTGACCAAGAGAGTTCTAGTGTAGTGTTGGTGCACAATCACACTCACATACAGTGCTAGGTGTCACTCTAGAACTCACTCACAAGTTAGAACAAAAACCAATTTGAAAATCAGCTAAAAACAAGAGATAGAGTTTCTGGCCCTGGGGCACCGGACTGTCCGGTGCACCATCTGCCAGGTGGGCCAGGCTGGCCTAGGGGAAGGCTTCCCCTGAGCAGAAAAACCCGAGAGCGCCTGTTTCAGAAGTGAATTATAGTGGCGCACCGGACAGTGCACCGGACTGTCCGGTGTGCATCGGACAGTGACTGTTCACTGTCCGGTGTGCCATCAGTCCAACGGCTACCTGTCAGAACTAGCCGTTGGAAACGACCATTGGCGCAACGGTGGCGCAACGGACTGTCCGGTGCGCCCGTGCGCAGTAAAATGCCTGTAACGGCTAGTTGGTAGGTGAGGGCTATTTATACCCCCTCCACCCACCATATTCAATGTCTTGCAGCCCACATTAATTCCAGCACATTGCTAGAGCATTGCAAGCACCAAAAACCTAGTGAGGAGATTAGAGAATCTTAATCCCGCATTTGTTCCTCATTAGCGCTAGCGAGAGCCACCTAGAGCACACACCACTTGCATTAGGCTTCTCTTGGTCAAGCGAAAGTCTATGGCTTGTTACTCTTGGTGATCGGCATCACCTAGACGGCTTGGTGGCGTTGGGAGCTCGGTGATCACCGTGAAGATCTTGTTGGTGACCTGACTAAAGTTTGTAAGTGGTCCCGAGGGATCCACCACGCCGGAGTGGCAAAGGATCATCTCGTAGTGAGCACTTGGTTCTTGCGAGGACCAAGGGGGAGCGATACCCTTGCGTGGGTGCTCCAACGAGGACTAGTGGAGAGTGCCGACTCTTCGATACCTCGGGAAAAATTGGAGGAGTCTTCTAAACCTTGCTTTACATTCCGCACTTAATTCAAGCACTTTACATTGTGTATTTGTTTAGCAAGTATTTGAAATATTGTCTTACCATTGTTGTATTTCTAGTATTATTATCTTAGTGCTAGTTGTTGGGGTGAAGTTGGGCTCTTGCTTAGCTCTTGCTTAGGTTTTAATTAGTGTTGATTTTTAGAAAAGCCCAATTCACCCCCCCCCCTCTTGGGCATCGTGATCTTTTCAAGGGGAAATCGCAGCCCCGCTCTGAAGAAGCTCTTGAAAACCACAACTTCATCCTTCTTCGGCTCTGGGGTAGTCTCTTCTCCAGCAAATCTAATAAGTTTGCTTTCAGCTTCTCCAAAATAGCCTAGTTTCATCATCATAGGTATGTCATCTTCAGACACAGTAGATTTTTCAAAATCTAGATGACTAGGCTTCGTTGGGATCAGAATGTTGTAGTCTTCTTCACTCTCAACATCTTCACCCTCAATCACAGTCTGCTCAGCTTCGACATTAGAAGTACCTTCGTCAGCCATAACCAGACCTGATCGTTTCATTACTTCTGAAATTGGTGCCGTTTAAGTGGCCTCGGTTTCATACCCCTCACGAGACATCCTTGCAGTTGATCGCACTCTGGCCATTTTGATGGATTTGTACTGTTGATCGCTGAACAGATTTATATCAAGATCAGCAGAGAGGAATATACCATTCTTTGAAATACTAAAGTCAGCCGAAGTTTTTCAATGGGGTCCGGCTCAACAGAAAGCTTTCGAAGAGTTAAAGCAATACCTGATAGACTTGACAACTGTAACTCCACCTTCATCAGGAACTCCGTTACTCCTGTATGTGGCTGCCTCCCATTCTGCAGTCAGTGCGGCACTTGTACAGGAGAAGCAAGATGACCAAATAAAAAGACAAGCACCAGTATACTTCGTCTCCGAAGTACTTAGTTTATCAAAGAAAAATTACACAGAATTGGAGAAGGTATTGTATGTTGTGTTAATGGCCTCAAGAAAGCTTCCGCATTACTTTCAAGCATATCATATAATAGTCCCTTCATCACAACCTCTGAATGATATAATGAGAAACAGAGAAGCTACAGGAAGAATTGGAAAATGGGCTGCGGAACTCAGGCGCTAGCAGATTTCATTGCTGATTGGACGCCAGGGGCTCAAGGAGAAGAAGCAACAAAAGATGCCGAAGCCTGGACAGTATTTTGTGACGGTTCTTGGGGAACCTTCGGCGCTGGAGCGGCTGCTGTTCTAATAGCGCGCTCTAAAGTCAGGACATGCTACACAGTAAAGCTGGACTTTAGTTGTACAAATAATATTGTTGAATACGAAGCTCTTATGTTAGGGCTTCGGAAGCTAAAGGCAATGGGAATAAGAAGGGCAATCCTTAAATCTGATTCCCAAGTTATTTCTGGCCATGTAGACAAAAGCAGCAAGGCAAGGGATCCAAAGCTTGAAAAATATTTGGATGCAGTCCGAAGATTGGAGGCTTCTTTCGAAGGATTTTCTGTAAAAAATATTCCAAAGGGGGGAAAATGAGCATGCAGATTTGCTAGCTAAATCAGCGGCACAGGGGCTCCCTTTGCCTTCAGAAGTGTTCTTTGAGACAATAAAAGCACCTTCAGTCGAACTTATGGAGAGAGCAGTGCTTGCAATATCACCTGTACATAGTAAAGATTGGAGGACTGAGATTATATCTTTCCTCCAAGGTAATTGTCTTTCGGATGATGAAGTTTATAATAAAAAAATGAAAGCAAGAACAAGACCATATGTGATCATAGAAGGGGAGTTATATAAATATGGAGTCTGCTCTCCACTACTCAAGTGTTTATCCAGAACCGAAGGTCAAGAACTGATGAAGGAAATACATGCAGGTTTATGTGGGTCTCATATTGGGTCTAGGCCTTTGCTGGGGAAGGTTTTCAGACAAGGATTTATTGGCCGAAGGTAGCTTCGGATGCAGCAAATCTGGTTCAAAAATATGAAAATTGCCAAAGATGTGCAAAAGACCAGAAACAACCTTCGTCTCTAACCTAGTTAATACAGCCAACTTGGTCACTGCAAAGGTGGGGTTTGGATTTGTTAGGTCCACTTCCACCAGCACAAGGAAATTTGAAATATATCGATCTAGAAGTGGAATATTTTTCTAAGTGGATCGAAGCAAAGCCCTTAGCCACAATAACTTCGGCCACAGTACAGAAATTCTTTTGGCAAAACATTGTTTGTCGCTTCGGCGTGCCGAAGGAAATAACCGTGGACAATGGAACTCAATTTGATGCTGAAACGTTCAAAGATTTCTGTGACCGAATTGGTACAAAAATTCATTTTGCATCAGTAAGGCATCCATAATCAAATGGGTTGGTAGAAAGAGAAAATGGAATTATAATGTAAGGAATAATGAAGTTAATCTTCAACCAACCTAGAGGAAAGTGGCCAGATGAGTTGATTAAAGTGGTGTGGATCCACAACACAACTGTATCAAGGTCAACAGGTTTTACACCTTTCAAGCTCCTGTTCGGTGACGAAGCAATAACACGAGAAGAAGCAAAGACAGGATCAATAAGAACAACAGCTTCAGCGGAGGACGAAGCTGATTCTCAAATAACAGAAGACACTATAGAAGGGACCAGACTTCAGGCCGTAGAACACATCAATAAGTATCAGATCGAAACAATAAGATGGCGTGATAGGAAAGTTCGATTAGAAAATATCAAGCCAGGGCATTTGGTGCTTCGGAGAGTAGCCAACCCAGATACAGTGGGCAAGTTACAACTGAAGTGGGAAGGTCCTTTTCTGGTAGTATCTTCGTCAAGACCCGGTTCTTACAGATTGAAGGATATGAATGGCAACGACATACCCAGATCTTGGAATGCGGATGAGCTTCAACGGTACTATGTGTAATTAATGTAATCTTTTTCATTTTTCCTATGGCACCCTTTTCCTTTTAGGAGGGGAGAAAGGTTTTTAATGGGGCCATAGTTTGTAATTTCATTCTTATTTAGCCCCATGCAATACAAAGGCCAAAATCCCCCAAAGATGTAATATGTAAAATCAGAGCTTGCACCATCGAGTGAAAAAGAAAACAAGGAGAAGCTCAAAAGACGTCCCTAAGGGGATGCAGAGCTGTAATCACCCCAAGGATGACGAAGCAGCAAAAAGTCGTTCCTAAGGGAGCGCAGCGTAAGTTCCGAAGCTACAGAAGTCATTCCTAAGTGAGCGCGGCGTAAGTTCTGAAGCTTAGAAGTCGTTCCTAAGGGAATGCAGAGCCAAATACCACCGAAATATAAGGTGAAGAAGCTCCAAAGTCATTCCTAAGGGGATGTAGAGCTTAAATGCCACCAAAATAGAAGGTGAAGAAGCTCCAAAGTCGTTCCTAAGGGAATGCAGACCTTAAAGACTCCAAAGTCGTTCCTAAGGGGATGTAGAGTCTGGGTGTGGCTTCGTGTGCGTTTGGGACATTCATTTGCATATTACATCACATCATGCATTGCATTCATACAGACATTAATTTAGACATTCGTAGGATCATCATCATCACGACATAAAGCACAAACAGAAATACCCTGGCTTCGACGACAAGATGCTTCGATGAACACGAAGAAGCTTAGCTTCGATTCAAACATACTTTATGCAAGGAAATGCTTCGATGTGTACGAAAATAAGGGAAGGTGTTTTTCGCCTTCGGCTCAAAAGATACAAGTTTCATCCACAACAAAGCAATTCGCATATGGATGGAAAGGTAAAAATATATTAAAAGGTATGGACAAATATACAAAGTACTGTTCAATTCTTGATTACAATCTTTTGCAAAGATAATGCAAATGTTTCTAAGCTCTATACAGGAAGGCTTAAAGAGAAGCTTCATCTCAACAACCTTTGGAATGTGCTTTGCGTCATCAACCTTCGGCACCGCTATCCTACAGACAAACAATGGAATGAGGTAAAAGTAATTATAAGAATCAAGGCCAGCAACAGGTATGAGTTTCGTACTGGTTTAAGCAGGTTTCGGGCTTCGTCCCCAGCCAACTCTCGCCCACCCTTAGCTCAAATTTGAGTTATGAATCTATTTCTGATGCTTTGGGCTTCACTAGGAATATCAATCAAATCTGACGGCGTTAGGCTGAAGGTTGGTATGTTCACTGTCTTTGCATGCGTGCAACCGGCTTTCAAGAATGCGACAGCTGTGCCGCGAGAAGCTAGCAAAGCACAGAAGTCACCATGCCCAGCTATCACTTCATCGAGTGCATCAACTTCATTTTCAATATGTTTGAAAGTATTTGATATGTCTTCAGACGAAGGGGTAATATCTTCAGAACTGGCCCCAACCGAGCTGAAGAGCCCTTTCAACTGTTGCACGCAGCGGCTGCCAAAATTTAAACACGTATCCCGAAGGTCCTTCAAAGATTTCTGTAGCTTAGTATTTTTATCAGCTTCAGCTTCATACTTTGTTTGCAGTTCTTTCTTTTCTTGTTCGAAGCTTTCTGATTTTTCTTTTAAGGTTGTTTGACTTTGGAGAAGTTCCTCGCTTAGTCTAGCATTTTCAGCTTGAATTTCTGCGAGCGAACCCTCTGTTGCTTGAAGCAGAAAATCCTTCTTCTCTAACGAATCTTCGTAATCCTTGATCTTACTCTCCAAGCCATCAATTATGATTTCATTTTTCTTGTCCTCGAGGTCTTGTTGCATCCTCAATGTAGTACTTAATAACATACTCTGTAGAAATAAGCCGACATCAGAAAATTTTGCTTCATCACAAAAATAAAAGAAACCTAGCAAAGGAATTTTACCTTGAAATTGGAGTAAAACAGATTGTCGACGATATGTTGTTGCCGGTAGCCGCTAATATCAGCCTCAAGCTTCGGGAAACCGACACTCTTCGATAGAGTGCCCATTATCTTTGCACCAGCGCGATCGCAAATGCATCATAAGGCTCCTTCGTCAATTCCACCAAAGAGCATAGCTTCTGGCTGGTAGTCACAGGATATCCCATATTCCTGTAGCTCCTTCTTTTCAGCCTCGAACAATTCTTGACCAACCAGGTTTCGAAGGTCAAAGTCACTTTCTTCTGAAGCAGCATCATCAATCTTTTTCCCTTTGTCAGGCACTGTGGCCATGACCTTCTCTACAGCCGCAGCTGTCTCTTCCGCAGCCATATCCGAAAGAATTTTATCAATCCCTGACAGTGTACTCTCAAGGTTGGCAGCTTCGGCAGCAGCTGCAGCTTCGGCAGAGATATCAGCTTCAGCAATGGCCTCGGCGCTTGCAATAGGTGCTATTTTGGATGTCGAGGCCAGCGGTGGTGTCCGCTCAATGGCTTGCATGACATTAACAATTCTTCATTTTTTATGACCATCAGCCTTCTCCTTTGTAGCCGAAGGCTCATCCTTCTTCTGTAAAAGTTTCGTCAGTTCTGGCCCCAGAGGACTTAGCAGCTTGATGGGTAAAGATTCAGTCATTACCTTTAAAATTTCTGTCATCTCGGCAGTAGGAGGCGTCGAAGGAGTCTCCTCTGTCGCCTCAGTTGTATTCGGCTCCGGAGTTTCAGCCTTCCTCTTCTTCGAAACTGCCGCCTTCGGCTCAGGAGTGGATTTTCTCTTCTTTGAAGCCTTCTCAATCTCCTTTACCATTCTGCCAGCTTGTCTGCTCAGAATGCTGACAATTCTTTTTCTTTTCACCCCTTCAGCACCTTTGTCAAGCTTTTCATAATCAGGGTATTCAAATTTCAAGGCGTCCATTACCCGGTTCAACCATTGTTTTGGCCGGGTGCCAAAGGCTGCGGTCATCAGTTGATCTTCCTTCTTGGTATAATTCCCAAGTAATTCGTTGCACATGGTCTCAATCATGTCCAGCCATTCTTTGCAAGGCTTCTTGAATTGTTTTTCAAATTTGAAACGGTAAGCAAGACGAACAAGTTCATGCTTCTTCCCCGTTTCTTTCTTCTTCGGCATTCCCCAGTCACTTGATGTCGGATATGTTCTATTCGCCAAGTATTCTTGCACCAAGTCCCTGGTACTGATCTGCTCAGCTACCACACTAAATTCCGCTTCGGCTAGCTGACAGGGTGACCCGAGTTGCATGTTGCATAAGGGCCGGGTCATTCCGAAGCTCAAACTTAGTGGACTCATGACCATGGTCATCAGCTTCTCCCTATTTTTCTCATCAGCATTCATATAAAACCATTCATTTTTCCAGCCAGTTGGCCACTTTGTGCGGTAGCTGAGGACTGGTGCCTTTGTATCTTTTCGATACGCAAAGTTATAACAACCAAAATTTTCATGAAGACCATCTGTCCTGGCCTTCGTCTGATAATGCAGCTCATGCACTCGACAGAAAGCTTCGGCATCTAGGCTCATCCCTTGGCTTCGAAGGGCCCAGATAAAGACGCTGAGCCTAACAATAGCGTTAGGAGTCAGCTGATGAAGATATATTTCGAAGTTCTTTAGAACTACCCCTATCATCTCATTCAGGGGTGAAAGCATCTAGGCCCCTGGTTGGTTTTAGTGATTAATGATAACGTAATGTTATATGTGACTAACGTGTGTTTTGCAGAGACAAATGGTAAGTTAGGTCGCATTACAGGTAGAAGTACTACAATGGTGAAAACAATCCCGGAGATAAGAACTCGAAGCGACGGCTAAACGACGAAACAAAAGGTGAAGGACTACGGAGTCCGAGTGTCAAGGAGATGTGGACACTCGTGATTTAGTTAGATCTTTTATTCTCTTTTAGTCGTACTATAAAGAGGGATTGTCGATGAGTAGTTTGACCAAGAGAGTTCTAGTGTAGTGTTGGTGCACAATCACACTCACATACAGTGCTAGGTGTCACTCTAGAACTCACTCACAAGTTAGAACAAAAACCAATTTGAAAATCAGCTAAAAACAAGAGATAGAGTTTCTGGCCCTGGGGCACCGGACTGTCCGGTGCACCATCTGCCAGGTGGGCCAGGCTGGCCTAGGGGAAGGCTTCCCCTGAGCAGAAAAACCCGAGAGCGCCTGTTTCAGAAGTGAATTATAGTGGCGCACCGGACAGTGCACCGGACTGTCCGGTGTGCATCGGACAGTGACTGTTCACTGTCCGGTGTGCCATCAGTCCAACGGCTACCTGTCAGAACTAGCCGTTGGAAACGACCATTGGCGCAACGGTGGCGCAACGGACTGTCCGGTGCGCCCGTGCGCAGTAAAATGCCTGTAACGGCTAGTTGGTAGGTGAGGGCTATTTATACCCCCTCCACCCACCATATTCAATGTCTTGCAGCCCACATTAATTCCAGCACATTGCTAGAGCATTGCAAGCACCAAAAACCTAGTGAGGAGATTAGAGAATCTTAATCCCGCATTTGTTCCTCATTAGCGCTAGCGAGAGCCACCTAGAGCACACACCACTTGCATTAGGCTTCTCTTGGTCAAGCGAAAGTCTATGGCTTGTTACTCTTGGTGATCGGCATCACCTAGACGGCTTGGTGGCGTTGGGAGCTCGGTGATCACCGTGAAGATCTTGTTGGTGACCTGACTAAAGTTTGTAAGTGGTCCCGAGGGATCCACCACGCCGGAGTGGCAAAGGATCATCTCGTAGTGAGCACTTGGTTCTTGCGAGGACCAAGGGGGAGCGATACCCTTGCGTGGGTGCTCCAACGAGGACTAGTGGAGAGTGCCGACTCTTCGATACCTCGGGAAAAATTGGAGGAGTCTTCTAAACCTTGCTTTACATTCCGCACTTAATTCAAGCACTTTACATTGTGTATTTGTTTAGCAAGTATTTGAAATATTGTCTTACCATTGTTGTATTTCTAGTATTATTATCTTAGTGCTAGTTGTTGGGGTGAAGTTGGGCTCTTGCTTAGCTCTTGCTTAGGTTTTAATTAGTGTTGATTTTTAGAAAAGCCCAATTCACCCCCCCCCCTCTTGGGCATCGTGATCTTTTCAAGGGGAAATCGCAGCCCCGCTCTGAAGAAGCTCTTGAAAACCACAACTTCATCCTTCTTCGGCTCTGGGGTAGTCTCTTCTCCAGCAAATCTAATAAGTTTGCTTTCAGCTTCTCCAAAATAGCCTAGTTTCATCATCATAGGTATGTCATCTTCAGACACAGTAGATTTTTCAAAATCTAGATGACTAGGCTTCGTTGGGATCAGAATGTTGTAGTCTTCTTCACTCTCAACATCTTCACCCTCAATCACAGTCTGCTCAGCTTCGACATTAGAAGTACCTTCGTCAGCCATAACCAGACCTGATCGTTTCATTACTTCTGAAATTGGTGCCGTTTAAGTGGCCTCGGTTTCATACCCCTCACGAGACATCCTTGCAGTTGATCGCACTCTGGCCATTTTGATGGATTTTTACTGTTTGACGAAGCTAACCCGTATGATGAAGTTAACCTTAAATGATGAAGTGTTCGCTTGAAAGCGCAGTGTAGAAAGCTTCGGCTATGGTTAAATTTTTTAACAGCACAATAGTGCAATGGCAATTAATGCTTTGGTAACTCTTCACCAACCCATCTGTTTATATAGTGCTGAAGGGGGGAAGGTGAACCGCCAGGTCGCCTGCACTCGCTGAACGGTGGACCGCTTGACGCCTGGAATATTATAATCCTTTCTCGGCAACGAGCTCAGGAAAGGTGTTTTTCGGACCTTCGGCATTCCGAAGCCTTCGAGTATTTCACGGATCGAGCTTGTTACAAAAAACGTTCTAGCACTGCGAAGGGCTACTGTTGGGGGCCTTCTTCTCCGCCGAAGGTCCTCTAAGCAAAAACACCTTCGGCAAGACGATATGCAAGCAGATACGATATGAAGATATATGCCGAAGCTACAATTGAAAGAGCTTCGGCATGATGGCATACTTAAGACGAAAGGTGGCACCGACTTAAAGAGGAAAAGACTGTATAGCCCCTGATAGTTTGTACCATGATTATAATTAGTTATTAAGGACACGAATGTAATTTTGCCCGGGCTGCGCCCCGTGCATATAAATTGATGAATAGTACCCCCTACTGTTCACACTGACCTGTAATCGCTCACACGTCACTTCGGAATTTTGATCTTCTATCAAGTCGAAGGTATCAATGTAATTTAAATATCATTGATGTTTGTTCCTACTTATATGAGGATAATATGAATAATCTAATGATTTAAAATGATTATTCATGTTCTTTCTGCGTTTCGTATGTCCCTGTTTACATCTTTGCATATTGAAATTGTAAAGCCCAAAATTGCTAGGAAAATAAAATAAAATAATGATGATGAAATAAATAAATGTGTTTATGATCGTGTTTTAGGGATTTTTTTGAAACCTTTGGATATTATTGGGTTTCTCATGCTTTTGAACGTTCAATTGAACAACAAAATTAAACTAGCCAAATAACAAACTAAAGAAATATAGAATTATGCACCTCATAATGGAGTTCATGCATTTTTACCTTTGTGCTCAAAATTTTGAGACAAGCTTAAGTTTGAAAAGTAGAATTTGTAGCACCCAAAAATTTTATTTTGGATTTCTAATAGAATGATACGAAGATTTGAAACATGATATTCTTTATATCACCTTTTAAGTCACATCTTCTTAAATAGATATAATTAAATACTAAAAGATTTAATGATCTTATATAAATTAAGTTATTCTTTTTAGATAAAATGTTAGAAATGTTATCTGAAATAACTATTAATAAATTGGTACAATAGAAATTATTGCATTAAAACATATATTTGGTGGGTATAAAATATACACTTGGAATTGGAAGAAGTTGCTTAAAATAATTAAAGCAATGAAAATATATATAAAATAAAAATAAAAACGTTGCATCATGCTGGATATTTTGATTGTGCGTGAAAACATTAACCCTAAGTTTGGATTACAAATTCGAATTTGGAATGGAAAATAAAACTAGAAATGAAATCTGAAAAAAATAAAAAAAATAAAAAGAAACCACTGTACCGCGCTTGGGCCAATTCTACCCTAATCGGCCCACCGTAATTCCGTGGCGGCCTGGGTAGCTGACCGGTGCCGACACATGGGCCCCGAACGCCAGCGTCGGTCGCGTGGTTGGCTCGCTGGCACCGTGGGACCCGATGACTAGGTCCGTCTTCTCCGCAGAACGCGCGCATTGGGTCATGCCACCGGAAACGCTCGCAACGGACTCGCTGTGGAATCCGCGTCGCCGCCAATCTCCTCGGCGGACTCGCTCTGGCCCTATAAAACAATCACGGGTTCCCCCCTCCATCTTCCCCATTGCTAGGAACCTGACCTCGGTGGGAGCACGACACAGGGAGCCGCTGTCGTCTACACTCTCAACCAACCAGTGCCTGGGCCTCGGCCGGTCGCTGTGCGGTACTCACGGCGGAGTCAGCGCTTCTTCGTGGCCTCGCCGGATTCGATTGGTGAACGGGTCGCCCTAGATTCCTCCCCGGAGTTGAGGTCTTCCGCCAATGTTGCTCCGCTCTATGGTCGGCCTCGTTATTGCCTTTGCCTCCGGTAATCTACTGCCCCTTAGGTTATCCCATTGTCTTCTCTTTCCTCTGCACGAGCTCTTGCACTGTTTGCGCCGTAGTGCTAGGGCGGGTTTGTCACCGGAAGTTGGGAAGCCGCCGCGCGCCGTGGGCAGGGAACTATGAGGCGTGATTCACATTGTGCCCTCCCTATTTTGATTCGCCTTGTTCCCTACTGCGTGTTGAACTACTTGGGTAATCATTTGGGGTACTGACGCTGGATCGCGTGTCTCCGGTGAGCCGTCACCGCTGGTGCACGGGGCGCCGCCGCCTGGCATTGTCGGGAGATAGGAGATAATGGCCTAGGCGTCGATCTGGATTTGAACGACCAAGATTAAAACGAGACATATCCCTTCGCTTATAAAATCTGTGCCCTTGGATTCGGATCTGATGATCGGAATTTGGGCAGACCAAGGTCTAATCTGGGCCACAGATTACAGATCGTGCGGCCAGAACCAGCCCATACCCTTTCAGCTAAGAACAATTGGTAAAGAGGCCCTGCATGTTTCCTTATTTAACCCGCGGTACAGTAGTGTGTAAAAATCATTGCAGGCAGGTCCTATAATTAACATTTTAGGTCTTTGTTAAAATAGTGTGCGCAGTCTAGAGCTTTGAGAAAATAGGAAAAATAGTTTAGAAAATGGATTTCTAGTGCCAAAATAATTCCAGAACTTATATAATGCATATAAAATTCATCTTAGCACCTTTTTAATCCATTCCAGTTGCAATATTTTTATAGTAATAATGTTTAACACTTGGTAACTCTGTTTAGTCATAAAACATATATTAAAATTGTTTACTTAATTTATCCTGTGCGAGGCACTTAAAACTTCAGAAATTCATAATTCCTCCGTTTTAATTCCGAATTGACTCGTTCCAGTTACGTTAGTTTCATAAAGTTATTGTCTGCGCAGTGGCAATATTAATTGTACCATAGAACATATTTTTATAATTAGATATTTGTCTAGCCTATGTTTAATAAATGAACTCCTCTAACCGAAGTTAACCTATCCATAATTATAGTTTGATTAAAATATGATATAATTAGGATTAAAATTGAATTAATTATTCATGGAATAATCTCTCATATAATGTATACTAATCAATTCATAATATAGTTTAATCATGTAGATCTACCATAAATCCTAATTCTTTAACCGTAACTCTGATTTTAGTGGTTCGCAAATCCACGATCTCGTAGCTTTCCGTAGAATATTATTACGCAGTTTATTCTTATATTTGGTGTGATGTTAATTTTGCCTATACATGTTTTTCTGTATTGCTATGTTTAGTAGTGAGGACACGTGTCATCTAAAGAGCAAGTTGGTACCTGGAATCTCAAGTGCCAGGCAAGTTGTGCCCTTGATCCACTTTTGTTACCCAATAATGTTCTTTAATATCATTTATTCATGTATATGTTTAATTTGGATGGGATCCAATACGTCACCCTACATTGTTTATCTTTTTACCTTGTTTACCCCTGAATCATTGGGTAGTTATGCTATTGCTTACACGGTTTTTGGGTTAATATTTCATTATATCCATGTTCATATTATTCTGTTATGTTATTTATGTTCATGATAATATCATTAAGTTAATGGGAACATGGAGAACCACCTGGGAAAACAATGCTACCACAAGGGTAGTATGGGATGCCCTTGGCTGACTAATTAGGAAAGCTAGTGGATGACTACCTTACCCGAAAGGGGCAAGGGCAGTAGGGGAGTGGTCAGTGTAGGGAGGTACTTGGGTTGATTTTGCTGCGATGGCGGTGAGGCGAGGGATCCCTGCATTGGAGCTTCCTAGAAACTGTAGCAGGTTTTCTGAAGCTAGTGGAACTTTGTAAAGGCCTCGTAGTGTTACCCTGCCTCGCTTCCTTAGTAGAGGTGTATGGGATTCATGACCCCTTGGCAGATGGGTAATGTGGGGGACAGATATCCCCCGGGTCCACTTGAAGGCTAAAAAACCTCACGAAAGGCCTTGGGCCCAATAATTCGCGAGGTCGTTCCTTCGTGGGCCTGGGGAGGGACGCCTAGTGAAGCGGAGTGACACAAGATTGGATCAACGCAATCCTAGATGACCCGATGAATTTGGGCAACCGCAATAGTGACCCGACCTTCCCGCGCAGTGTCCTCATACATCGGAACCGAACGGAGATAGGTCGGCGGAATTATAGGAAGATAAGCTCAGTCGGTTCACTATTACTTAGGCTCACGCTGTTATCATATCCACATGTAACGCCCCACGGTCAAGTATATAAGGCCTAGGGGCATCCCCTCAAAAACATATCTCACCACTTAGCCATCCACTCAGTTCTCTAACATCCTCGATACTAGAGAACCTCCTTGTAACCCACCACTCAAAGTATTCACGCTAGGACGTAGGGTATTACGCATCTCAAAGCGGCCTGAACCTGTACAAAATTGTCCACTGTCTCTCGTGCATCTAGCGCGAACCATCGAGCTACAGTCGGTAACACCGTCCTACCCCAAAAAGCACCTCGAGGGGCAACCCTGGGTGCGCGGTCGGACCCAAAACACCGACAGCTGGCGCGCCAGGTAGGGGGTGTGTCACTGATCCAAGCTAGCTCAATGGCCATCACCTTCCAGCACAAGATCGTCCTCCGTCCCGGGTCCACATTCTGCTTCGGAACCATTTCATCCATGGCAGATGAAGAGGGAACTCTACATCGCATCGCGTATCCGCCGAAGAGAAAGCCTTCCTCAACAAACTCTGGAAAAGCCGGAACGAAGCAAGAAAAAGCGCGACCTCTAGCGCTCCGAACCGAGACTCCCTCCTGCAAACCAGGAACAGAGGGTCCATCTACCCGGAGAACTCTGTTGTCCACCTCTTCCACAGAGACATGGACACAAATCACTACGAGAAAGGAGGCGAACAAGGTCAAGGATCGTCAAACTGCTCTTCTGGTGCCTCCACCCTCAAAGGAGAACAGAAAGAAGCTCGTCACTACGACGGTTCCATTCTACCCCGACGTCCTCTTCATCGGAGGAAGAGTGGAATCAACTCCCATCTCCGACGATGAACCAACCGCACCAGGAGAAGAACCTCTTCAGCGGGAATCTCGCCGACGAAGGAACCGGCGCCGAAACGTTCGGCGACAACACGAGGCCGGAGAGCGGGACCCGGCGCAACCTGTGTCACGAGATGAGGTCTCGGAGATGGGAGAGACTCCAGAAGAACGGGTCTTCAAGGAAAGGAGGAATTCCCGACGACATGATCGTCGGCAAACTCAAGAGCAGGCTGAGCAGGAAGCGAGACAACGCCGAGAGAATCCACTTTTCGGACGAAACCTGAACCCCGACTTCCCCCGAGCCATGAACACACCGAGTGAGGTCGGTGGAGTACTAGCTCGGATAGCCGATGGCCTCCCCCCGCACTCCGGACGCCGAGGGCTATCGGCGGCTGTTCACTCGGGCAGCTAATCACCTTCTACCTCTCGCTCATCCACCGAGTGATCTACGACACGCCATCAACAGTCGGCAAGACGCACGGAGCTCCATCAACGCCTCGCGCGAACGACGACACGAGAACGTGAAACGGCGCCGAGAAGAATATGACCGGGATCACGACATCCCTGCGCGGAGTCAGGCCACCAGAATTGAGTCGGCAACGACTTCGACTGGTGGGACGACCCAGGGACGGTCGAGGCACCACGATAACAACTCCCCTCCCCAGGATAGACATCATCACCGACGACAGGAGGATACGTGTGGAGTATCGGCGCTCACTCCACGCCTCAGGTCCATCCAATGGCCCCCTAACTTCAAAGTCTCTAACGTCGACAAGTACGAGCCTAAGCAGGATCCGGGAGGCTGGTTGGCCGTCTACACCACCGTCGCCCGAGCTGCTGGGAAACCGAAGATGTGATGACCGCATACTTGCCTATCGTCCTTGGGCAAGATGCACTGCAATGGCTTCGACACTTACCCTGACACTGCATCGACGACTGGAGCGATTTCAGTCAGCGTTTCACCGCCAACTTCCAATCTCTCTCTAACAAACCAGCGCAGCCGTGGGACCTCAAATCCATCAAGCGCCGAGGGGATGAGACTCTACGGTCAAACCTGAAAAGATTTCAGACCATGAGAAATCGTATCCCCGAGGTCGCGGAAGCGGTAGTGATCGAGGACTTCTACCGGGGATCTAATGACTCGGCCTTCATCCGAGCCATACTACAGAAGGCGTCGACTACCTCCGAGCAGCTGTTCCGGGAAGCCGACCTCTACATCACCGCCGATGAACGAGCTCAGGATCTCATTGGAGGAGCAAAGCCTGCACCGGCGGCACCGCGGCGCGACATGAACCAACAACCTGACAAACGTTGGGAGAAGAGGCCTCGTGAAGAAGTCCACGCCGCCGGACCACCCGCCTCTCACGCCCGAGGAGGACCTCGCGGATGCGAACGAACACTGGACGACATCCTCGACGCTTAATGCCCGTACCACAAAGACATGCGCCACACCCTCTGGAACTGCAGAGACTTCAAGCACTCCATGGGGAATGGCCGACCCTTCCAACCTCTGCCACCTCCCCCACCGTGAGGAGGACCTGGAGAACCTCGACAACCTCAACAGCAGGAGGGGGAGGAGGCGGAGCGTTCCCTTGCGATGGAGAAGTCAACATCATCTTCGGTGGACATGTATCGCAGGAAAGTAAGAGGCAACAGAAGCTCAACGACCGTCAGATACTAGTGGCGGCCACCGGCCCTCTCGCCCCATATCGATGGTCCGAACACCCGATCACCTTCACTCGGGCAGATAAGTGGCTCAACTTCGATCACCTAGGCAAATACCCGCTCCTCATCGATCCGGTGATCCGAGAAAGCAGGGTAAAGAAGGTATTAGTGGACGAGGGAAGCAGCATCAACGTCACCTTCCGCCGGACGCTTCAAGGCTTGGGAGTTGCCCTCAAAGAGCTCCACAAGTCAGACACTCCTTTCTTCGGCATCTGGCCGACTGAAGGAGAATATCCACTAGGACACATCTACATGCCGTCACCTTTGGAACCCCGGAAAACTACAGAACTGAGTTCCTAAGGTTCGAGGTGGCGAATTTCGACTGCGGATACAACGCCATCATCGGTAGGCCGAGACTGGCGAAGTTCATGGCCATTCCACATTATACATACATGATATTGAAGATGCCAGGACCACAAGGGATCATAACTGTGCGCGCTGACTTCCAAGGCGCTGCAGAGTGTTTCCGAGTGGCCATTCAGGCGACCCTTACCACCAAACCATCGGCGACTCCTTCTGCGCAGGCGAACTCAAAGCCTAAGGAAGACCTCGCGGTACCCGCGAATGAAGCTCAAGCCGTGACCTCTATGCGGCCGACTGAAGAAACCAAGAGAATCAACCTCGGGTTCGCCGATGAGCGCAAGACTGCCATCATCAGTTCCAGCCTGGATGACAAATAGGAAGGCGCGCTCATCCAGTTTCTGCAAGATAACCAGGACGTATTCGCATGGCAGTCTGTGGATATGCCGGGAGTCCCGAGAGAACTGGCCGAGCACAAACTGAAGGTCTACCCCCTGGTGAGGCTGATCCGACAAAAATTACGTCGTTTCACGCCCGACAAGAGAGAAGCCATCCGTGCAGAGCTGGCTCGCTTGGTTGCGGTCGGATTCATTAGAGAAGTATTACATCCCGAGTGGTTAGCAAATCCTGTTCTTGTACTCAAAAAAATAAAGTGGATTGGTGCATGTGCGTCGACTATACGGATCTCAACAAACACTGTCTGAAGGATCCCTTCGGACTTTCCAGAATAAACCAGGTGGTAGACTCAACCGCCGAGTGTTCTGTGTTGTCTTTCTTAGATTGCTATTCTGGGTATCATCAAATCAGCTTGGCAAAAGAAGATGAGGAAAAAACAGCATTCATCACCCCGTTCGGGGCTTTCTGCTATACCTCCATGTCGTTTGGCCTCAAAAACGCTGGAGCGACTTACCAGAGAGCCATTCAGACATGCTTAGCCGACCACTGGGGCAAACACGTGGAAGCTTATGTGGATGACGTGGTGATCAAGACAGAAAACTCAGAAAATTTCATTGAAGATTTACAGCTGGTCTTCAATAGTCTGCGGCGATATCGATGGAAGCTTAATCCTGAATAGTGTGTCTTTGGAGTACCAGCAGGAAAATTGCTTGGGTTTATTGTCAGCCACCGGGGGATTGAGGCCAATCTAGAAAAGATTGAGGCTATCATGAGAATGGAAGCACCACGATCATAGAAGAAAGTACAAAGACTTACTGCATGCATGGCAGCCCTAAGTAGGTTCATATCAAGGTTAGGAGAAAAAGGCCTACCGTTCTACAAACTGCTCAAGAAGGTAGACAAGTTCTAGTGGACTTCAGAGGCTCAGGAAGCTCTAGATGCCCTGAAGAAATTCCTGACAACACCACCAGTGCTAAAACCGCCGCGCCGAGCCACGCCAAGTCAACCAGCCGAAGATATGCTGTTATACATCTCTTGCACGACTCACGTGGTGAGCACCGCGTTGGTAGTCGAGCGAGCAGAAGAAGGACATGCATACCCAGTACAACATCCAGTCTATTTCATCAGTGAAGTCCTGGGTCCCTCGAAGAAGAAATACCCTCAAGTTCAAAAACTATTGTATGCAGTACTTCTAACTGCACGCAAGCTCCGTCACTACTTTGACGATCACAAAGTCATAGTAGTCACTGGATTTCCAATAGGGGATATTCTCCACAACAAAGAAGCCATCGGAAGAATAGCCAAGTGGGCCTGTGAGCTGGGAGCTCACAACATTGAGTTTCGACCTCGTATTGCAATCAAGACTCAAGCACTAGTTGACTTCGTATCAGAATGGACCGAGCAACAAGTGCCGGATAACCCGGAGACTGCAAAAGTATGGCGGATGTATTTTAATGGTTCGTTGAAGCTGCAGGGGGCAGGCGCAGGAATCCTCTTCATTGCACCCAGAGGTGAACAACTCAAATATGCTCTTCAGTTACTATTCTCAGCGTCTAATAATGCGACAGAGTATGAAGCTTTGATTCATGGACTGAACATTGCCATATCATTGGGCATCAAGAGGCTGATGGTATATGGGGATTCACTGGTGGTCATAAGTCAGATAAACAAAGAGTGGGATTGCTCGAATGACTCCATGGGGAAATACTGCACCGCCGTCCGAAAGCTAGAAGACAAGTTTGAAGGGCTGGAATTTCATCATGTGGAGAGAGATCGCAACGCGGCAGCTGATGCATTGTCAAAGCTAGGATCCAGTCGAACTCAGGTCCCGCCTAGAATCTTTGTCCAAGAAGTACTGCGCCCGAGCATCTCATTAGATCGGGCAGAAGAGTGCAATATTCTGAGCCAACCAGAGTCAGATTCTGATGACTGGAGGGAGTCGATCATCAAATACATAAAGAATGAGGAGGAGCCGGATGACAAAAATGCAGCAGAGCGTATTGCAAGGCAGTCAACTCACTACACTCTCATTGGGGAAACACTATACATAAGGGGCACGACAGGAGTCCTCATGAAATGCATTCTTTCGGCTACTGGGAAGCAACTGCTAGATGAGGTCCACGCTGGACAATGCGGGATACACGCAGCATCCCGGACTCTGGATGGGAAGGTCTTTAGGTCTGGTTTCTACTGGCCAACGGCAAAGAGCGACGCAGCCAAATTAGTCCAGAGATGTGAAGCTTGTCAATACTTATCAAAACAGCAGCATCTACCAGCACAGCAACTGCAAACCATACCTGTAACATGGCCATTAGCGTGCTGGGGACTGGATATGATTGGACCCTTCAAGAAAGCTCAAGGAGGATACACTCATGTACTAGTTGCTATTGACAAATTCACTAAGTGGATAGAGTACAAGCCCATTGCTTCTCTAACTTCAGCTAAGGCAGTGGAATTCATACAGGACATAATATTCAGGTTCGGAATACCGAACAACATCATAACCGACCTGGGATCCAATTTCACTAGTTCAGAGTTCTTTGATTTCTGCGAACAAAAAAGCATCCAGATCAAATATGCATCAGTGGCACACCCAAGAGCCAACGGGCAGGTAGAAAGAGCCAACAGAATGATATTGGAAGCACTCAGAAAGAAAGACTTCGACAAGAATGAAATGTTCGCAGGAAAGTGGATCAGAGAGTTGGCGTATGTGATCTGGAGCCTAAGAACTCAACCCAGCCGAGCTTTGCATGGAAACACTCCTTTCTTTATGGTTTATGGTTCGGAGGTAGTGCTACCTGCTGATCTCAAGTTTGGGGCGCCAAGATTGATCTTCGAAAACATAGCTGAAGCTGAGGCTACTAGACTAGAGGATGTTGATATACTAGAAGAAGAACGATTGAATACAATGATTCAGTCAGCCAGGTATCAGCAAACTCTGAGGCGCTATCATGATAAGGCCATACGACATCGATCCTTTGCAGTGGGAGATCTCGTCCTCCGCCGAATTCTAACAGGGGAGGGACGACACAAATTATCGCCGCTATGGGAAGGACCATTCATAGTAGCAGAAGTCACTCGGCCTGGATCATATCGTCTTACTCAAATGGATGGCACGGAAATAGGAAACTCATGGAATATAGAGCATCTCAGGAAATTTTACCCCTAGCTAGATTTCAAAAGCTATTGGGACAACATTGTATTCTGTAATTGGGAAGTACACCATCAATAAAAAGACTTCATTCTTAAGGGCACTCGAACTGTTTATTGTCAATCTGCACGTTTACTCGACTCAGGGTGACCACTATACCCTACAAACGGAGCAATTGACTTAAGTCGACGACGACTTAAGGCGGAGTGACATGCTCACGCTCACGTAACTCAGGGTGACCACTATACCCTACAAACGGAGCAATCGGCTTAAGTCAGTAGTGACTTAAGACGGTGCAACATGCTCACACTTACTTAACTTAGGGTGACCACTATACCCTACTAACGGAGCAATCGACTTAAGTCGGCAGTGACTTAAGACGGTGCAACATGCTCACGCTTACTTAAATTAGGGTGACCACTATACCCTACTAACGGAGCAATCGGCTTAAGTCGGCAGTGACTTAAGACGGTGCAACATGCTCATGCTTACTTAACTTAGGGTGACCACTATACCCTACTAACGGAGTAATCGGCTTAAGTCGGCAGTGACTGAAGGCGGTGCAACACGCTCGCGACCACTCGATTCAGCATAAGCAAGTTTGCGATTGCTCGTCTTAGGGCGATCTCTATGCCCCGCGAAATAGGAAGAAGTTTCAAAACCATCACACTGCACGTACTTCTGCAATCATAACGACTGTTGAATTCAAACAACAGAAAAATAATAATTGCGTTCAGTACCGAGAACATTTTCTAACAGAATATTCAAGCACATTGACCACATACATAATGGATTCAGTGTTTCTGCTTAGTAATGTTTTTCTCAGGAGCAACTGGTGAAGAAGGGCGACTCGAAGAGTTAGGAGCAACGTTGACATCAGCAATTATGTCATCAGGAACAATCACACCCGGCCTTCTCATCAAGATCTGCCCCGCGCGAATGGCTTTGTCCATAGCCTTGTCGCGCTGAGCCTTCAAGGTGGTAGAAGTGTCTTCAGCAGCCTTAACAGCCAGCCGAGAAGTTTCTAGCTCCTGGACGACTGATCTTTTGGAAGCGCGCAGATCCTTGATGACAAAATCTTTGCTTGACACCAATTGCCTAACACGAATGAGTTCATCCTGGGACTCTTGCAGCTTGTAACGATGATTATCCAAGTCTGCCATGGTAAAGCGATGGCTCCTCTCCAAGATAGTCAAAGAATTGTTGGCATCGCGATACAACCTATCAAGGTTATCGCGAGAAGCTGCAAGGGCACGTTTTTCTTCCTACAGACAAGAATCAGCTCTCAAATACCCGGCGGGCAGTAAGAACACAATAGAGAAAGTCAAAGTAAACTTACTTCGTTAGCCACCCTTTCAGAGTCAAGCTGAGCACTGAGAGAGGAATTCAATAAGTTGGCGTTGTCTAAAGAAGCAGAAACTCGAGCCAGGTCCATCTGACCTTGAGAGTACTTCTCCTCGAGCTCAGAGTACCGCCGGACCATATTTAGCAAGAAATGGTTGAAAAAAGATATTCAGTAAAAAGCAGATTAATCAAATAGCCAAATAAGAAACAGAGGCACTAACCAGCATTTGTCATCTCCAACTCAGATACCTGCCACTGAAGTAGCACTAGATTCCAATGCATCAGAGACAGAGCTCTTTCTGGGACAGAAGCACCCTGTGATCTTAGCTGATCAGCCATCTCGTCAACCAAAGCCTGGTATTGAAAACAGGTGAGTGCAAAGAAAATATTTCGCCCGAAGTATAGCCAGATCAGGAAAAACCAAGTTACCTGAAGATTGGAGAAGAATGAAGGAAGCCCCAAATCATGAGAAACCAGTTGGTGACTCAATGAGGGAATATCAACCGAGGCAATCTGAAGAGCATCATTGGGGATCAACTCAACATCACTAGCAGGAATCAAAACTCTAGCGTTGGGTATGCCGGTCTCTAAGGCGACTTCCTGATTTGAAGCACGTGCTGCCGCCATGCAATCAGAATGTGGAGGAGAAGACCCGACGTGGACATCCATGGAGGTATGAGAATGGGAGCCCGCTCGGACACCCTTGGGGGCTGGGTCGCAGCCTGCATCGCCCATTGGAGCCGGATCACCACCGGCAGCACCCTCGGGGGCTGGGTTGTCGCTCGCGCTACCCACCCGAGCCGGATCATTGCTGACAACACCCTCGGGGGCTGGGTAATCGCTGGTTCCATCCTTGGGGACTGGGTTCTATGCAGCCACCTCTAAGGCTGAAGGACTCTCAGTCACCTCCATGGGAATGGAGCAACCTAGACCAGCTTCTTGACTCTGAAGACCGCACTCCAAGGTCGACGAGGCACGAGACGCTGCTCGGAATAACTCTAACTCCACATCAGGAATGTCAGCGCAAACGTCCATCATACCACCATCTGTTGGCTCAGATAGTAGATCTTCAGGAACCATATCCTTGAGAACCTGGTCAAAATTTGCTATGGACAACTCTTGCAGACCAATGAGAGCAGACAAAGCTGAAGAAGGAATATCACTACTCCCCCCACTGACTAGGTAACGCCGACTGTTTTTCCGAATTAAGGGGATTTCCTCCTCTTCATCCTCATCCTCGTCAACAATACGAACAACACACCCATTGGGTTCAGCGTCGGCCGGATTGCACCCATTGGGATCAACATCATCCAGGTCATACCCATTGGGGTCAGCGTCAGTAGGGTCACACCCATTGGGATCAACTCCAGTAAAAAGTTCCATTGGCACTTCTTCAGCAGCAGGAGCAGAAGGGCCAGCATCCTGATTCAAACATGACACTCACCGAAGCCTCCTCTTTTTCTTCTTCTTCCCCTCGGCAGGAGCAGTTGGGTGACTGGCCGGGCGAAGGCGCTTTGGGTGAGCACCATCAGATTTTTGAGCAGCCAAGGTCTTTTCAGGCTCGGGGACAGTTGAAATATCTATGGTTTCAGCAGGGACGGAATCGGATGAATCCTCAGCCAACATGTCCAGCATAGCACTTATCTCTGTATCACTCGGGTTTATGGGCATCTCAAAGTGACTTGCCTTTCATCATTGGGGAGATCACCAAGTGAAGCAACCAAAGCCTCGACTTCTTCGGGAGAGGGTCACACTCTAAGACCCAGGCCACTGTCGCTAGCAGGAGGATTGGACACAAAACTGAAAAAAGTCTTGGAAGGTGGCAGATTCCAGGCAGAATATGCAATAGGAGCACCAATATTCGACACTTTGCCTCTAAGAATCATCTCCAGTCGGCTCACCAAATCCACGGCAGGAATCCTCTTGTTGGTAACCCAGGTAGAATCAGTGACACCACTATACAAATAAGCCGGGTACGCTCTATCCTTCAGTGGCTGAATATTCTTGAAAACAAAGTCTGCAACTACCGCTTTAGCAGTCAGACCTCTCTCCTTCAACAAGCCAATTTCAGCAAGCAGAACCCTGGCTTCGGTTATCTCCAAGTCTGTGGGGGATTCAGTCCAACTTGGAGCACGAACATCCGGCTGTCTCCCTGACCGAGGGGGGAGGTACTTGCCATGATTCTCTACAATAAACCACTCCAAGCGCCATCCTTTCATGCTGTCCTTGAGTGGGATGTCGAGGTACTCTGTCTTCCTCCCACGACGCATCTCCAAACTCGCACCACCCACGAGCTGGTGCTGCCCCCCGGCCATTCCAGGCCGACAATGATATAAGTACTTCCACAAGCCAAAATGAGGCAGAATTCCAAGATAGGCTTCACACAAGTGAACAAAAACAGAAACTTGCAGAATAGAGTTGGGATTCAGATGAGTCAGATTCAGATGATAGAAATCAAGGAGACCGCGAAAGAATGGAGAAATAGGAAGAGCAAGGCCGCGGATGAGAAAAGGAATGTAAATAACGGACTCGTGGGTATCCTCAGTCGGGACAGTAACCCCACGACAGATCTGCCAAGAGCAAAGCTCCTTCGGGGGAAGAACTCCGACAGAAACAAGATGGAGAAGGTCTGACTCAGAAACAATAGACATGTGATTACCTGCGAAAGGAAATTGACTGTTGGGATTGATGGGAGGAATAATCGCAGTGGCGGAATTCTGACTCTTTCGCTTGGGCGCCATCTCAATCTCGCCGGCGAACTGAGCGGAAGCGAGATCAAAGGGAAACAGAGAAGGTCTGGAAGCGGAAAGTAAGGCTAGGGCTCAGAAAGCAGAGGCATGCGACGGCGCGGCACAAATGGGGTTTTCCCGGGCCAAGCACCAATTCTAAAAATGCCTAGTCATCACTCGGCTGTTACTTCTAAAACGCCGACGTGGCTCGATATAACTCAGCTATTATTTCTAAAACGCTAACATCACCGGTCTTCACTCGGCTGTTACTTCTAAAATGCCGACGTGGCTCGATATAACTCAGCTGTTATTTCTAAAACGCTGACGTCAACGGTCTTCACTCAGCTGTTACTTCTAAAACGCCGACGTGGCTCGATATAACTCAGCTGTTATTTCTAAAACGCCGACGTCACCAGTCTTCACTCGGCTGTTATTTCTAAAAACGTCGACATGGCTCAGTATAACTCGGCCGTTACTTCTAAAACGCCGACGTCACCCATAATCACTCGGCCGTTATATCTAAAACGCCGAGGTGGCTCAAAAGGACTCGGTTACTCTAAACACAAATACAGTCGATCAGCTAATCGCAAAAGAAACAGTGGAAAAGCAAGAAACGCGCACAAAACAAGGAGAAGTCTTCTTCATTATATAAGGAGGGGAAGTATTTTCACAAACTTAAAAACCAATTCATTATGAGTTGACCTTCTTCCCACTATTCAGTACATTACACTAATACATTACATTTCACTACACTATACTACTAACTACTACTACATTATTCTACTAATACTACTTCTACTACCATACTAACATCTAATCCAGTGGTGCCTAGCCACTGGCCTTGCCACTGCCGCCCTTGCCGTTGCCGTTGCCGCTACCGTCATCATCCTTGCCGTCGCGCTTGCTGCCGTCGCCACCGCCATCGCCGTCGCCCCTGTCGCCGTCGTCGTTGCTGTCGCTCCCCTCCTCGGACGAGTTAGAGGATTCCCCCTCGTCCGAGGAGACCTCCGACTCATCCGAGCCCTCGAGCCCAGCGTGCTCGACGGCCCAGATGTAGGTCCACACCTCTGCAGCAATCCCCCAGGAATCGTTTGAGTCGTTAGACGATGCCGGGGGAGAGGCATGGACCGGCGATCCCTCGGACTCGGAGGAGAACTCCTCCTTCGAGTACTCGGAATCGCCGAAGTCCTCCGAAGGAGGAGTCGGCTCGTGCTTCCTCTTGTCGCTGGAATGGTGCGAGGAGCTTCCGCCTTTCTTGCTCTTGCCCATGGTGGAGTAGAAGAGAAGAGAAGAGAGTAAGCAGCAAGCGACAGAGAGATGTGCGAAGACACCAGTGAAACAAGCGCTCTATTTATAGAAGAAGGCAACCGCTCATCTCCTACCACGGTCACTGAACAGTCGCAAATATTCAATAAGCAATTCAAATCGTCTGCAAACAAGTCGGGCGGTTGGCGCCGTTTCACGTAACATGACACCCATTGGGACTCAAGTCAACTGCTTGAACGATATGATTACACCTATGGTCACGTCAAGTTACTACTTAGGGGCAGTTTGCTAAACGTTCAGCGCACCAAGTCGTCCCTTGCCCACACCCATTGGGGGGGACGTCCAACAATTTTCAAAAGATTTTCCCAAGCAGTCACATCCATACAGTATACGCAATGAATACCTCAAGACAGAAGGAAGATATCGACGGAGATCAGAGGAAAGCCAAATATAGCCGATGAGGTACAAGTCTAATCAACAGAAGCATTGAAGCACGAAGTGATATAAAGACTAGCCAAGAACCATCTACCGAACGTCCAATCTATCGCAGATCAAATAAATTTCAAACCTAACAAGATATGGGCAGATCGCGTGCTCGATCTCAAAGGCAAAACTGTATGCTGACCTCTAAAGCATAAAGTTGATGATATAATGCTGATTTCTAAGGCATTCGACGAAGAGGAAAGGATGATTTCTAAAAACAGCATGAGATTAAGACCTTCGAGTGGATTATTTTCAGTAATCCACTCGAAGCTCGGGGGCTACACCCATTGGGTGCACCTCCGGTGCACCCAATGAAACATTAACCCCAAAAGATAGAATGCTGATTTCTAAAGCATGAGATGAAAATAAAACAATGCTGACTTCTAAAGCATGAGTTGAAGATAAAAACGATTTCTGAGAAAACTTGAAATGAAGACCTTCGAGTGGATTATTTTCAATATGCTGGTCTCCAAAGCACGAACCCAAGACAGAGCACCGATTTTCGAGGAATAAAACGAAGGCTGATGAATAATGGCAGAAGAAAACAACAGAAGATCGTTTTTACCGAGTCACTCAGAGTTCGGAAGCAACGGTTCGCCAGACTTATTTTCAAGGCATCAAAATCAAAAACTACAAGCTGGACCTAGGATCTTTGGGCCGATTATTTCAAAATCAACCCAAAGATCGGGGGCTTGTGGGGGACAGATATCCCTTGGGTCCACTGGAAGGCTAAAAACCTCACGAAAGGCCTTGGGCCCAATAATTCGCGAGGTCGTTCCTTCGTGGGCCTAGGGAGGGACGCCCAGTGAAGCAGAGTGACACAAGATTGGATCAACGCAAGCCCAGACGGCCCGATGAATTTGGGCAACCGCAACAGTGACCCGACCTTCCCGCGCAGTGTCCTCATACATCGGAACCGAACGGAGATAGGTCGGTGGAATTATAGGAAGATAAGCTCAGTTGGTTCACTATTACTTAGGCTCACGCTGTTATCATATCCACATCTAACGCCCCACGGTCAAGTATATAAGGCCTAGGGGGCATCCCCTCAAAAACATATCTCACCACTTAGCCATCCACTCAGTTCTCTAACATCCTCGATACTAGAGAACCTCCTTGTAACCCACCACTCAAAGTATTCACGCCAGGACGTAGGGTATTACGCATCTCAAAGCGGCCCGAACCTGTACAAAATTGTCCACTTTCTCTCGTGCATCTAGCGCGAACCATCGAGCTACAGTCGGTAACACCGTCCTACCCCAAAAAACACCTCAAGGGGCAACCCTGGGTGCGCGGTCGGACCCAAAACACCAACATGTAACATGACTTGTGGGTAAAGATGTGCAACCCCTGCAGAGTGTAAAACTGGTATACTAGTCGTGCTCACGGTCATGAGCAGCTCGGAACCTCACATGATTTATCTATGGAATTAAAACTCAATTGTCATTTGCATCGCATTGGGATTATTTTATTATTACTTTTACTTATTATTACTAAGGTTTGATATTTACTTATACTTAGTAATTGCTAATAAAATTTTGACCAACTTATAAAAGCAATGCTCAGCTTTAACCTTTATTTTGTTGATCAGCCATACACTTCACATGAACTCCCACCTTTGGTGAGTTCATACACATTATTCCCCACAACTTGTTGAGCGATGAACATGTGTGAGCTCACCCTTGCTGTCTCACACCCCCCACAGGAGAAGTACAGGTGGTTCAAGAGGAGCCACGCAACGAGGAGTTCGATTCGATCTAGGTGGCGTCTCCCAGTTGACTTTCTGGCGCCAAGGTTGATCCTTAGTTCGTTTTATATTTATAATTTATTTTGTAAGTCTTTCGCTATGTAATAAGTACTCTGATTATACTGTGACATTTATCTCTATACACTCTGTTATTATATATGTTGTCTTTTTTGGCGCATGTATGAGATGCACCCGGCTTTATCCCTTAAAACCGGGTGTGACAGAAGTGGTATCAGAGGAATGTTGACTGTAGGACGAAACCTAGATAGAACTGGACAACCAATACTCACTTACCTCTGCTACTCTGATTCTTTTTCTAAACTCATCTTACTCTTTTCTCATCTATTTCCGCTTTACTCTGATTATTCTTATCTTTCCTTCTAAAGACAAAAGTGGATTTCACACTTTGAAATCCTGTGCCTAAAGTGACTTTAGGAATAGGAGACCTACTTGTTGGGGGCCTTCGTCTTCCGAAGGTCCTCAAAAACATGATTAACAATGTTTCCCAGGTGTAATATATGTACAGGAACCTTCAGACTCGGAATGAAGTTGTACATAATATAAGGAGCATGTTTGGACGAAGGTTGAACCAGCTACGAAGCTACGAGCAAGGAAGCTTCGGCTCAGTAGCAGAAAAAGGAACCAACTTAAGGAGGAAAAGGCTATCTAGTCCTCGATAGATTGTCTTTAAGTCAATAGTAAACATAAAGGGCATGAATGTAATTTTACACAGGCTACGCCCTGTGCCTATAAATAGATGAACAGTGTCACACCCGAGCTTTAAGTAACAAAGCCGGGTATCTCATACATGCGCCAAGAAGACAACATATATAATAACAGAGTGTATAGAGATAAATGTCACAATAATCAGAGTATTTATTACATAGCAGAAGTCTTACAAAATAAAAGATAAATATAACAGGATCTAAAATCCATCCTTGGCACCAGAAAGTCAACTGGGAGACGCCACCTAGATCGAATCGAACTCCTCGATACGTGGCTCCACTTGAACCACCTGTTCTTCTCCTGTGGGGGGGGTGTGAGACAGCAAGGGTGAGCTCACACATGTTCATCGCTCAACAAGTTGTGGGGAATAATGTGGCATGAACTCACCAAAGGTGAGAGTTCATAAAGTGTAAGGCTTACCAAAGAGAATGGTTAAAGCTGAGCATTGCTTTTAAAGTTGGTCAAAATTTTATTAGCAATTACTAAGTATAAGTAGATACCAAACCATAATAATAATAGAACAAAATTAATAATAATCCCATGCAGATGCAAATGACAAATTGAGTTTAGGTTTCATAATTTAATCATCAGAGAGTCCTGAGCTGCTCATGACCGCGAGCTCGGCTAGTATACCAGTTTTACACTCTGCAGAGGTTGTACCCTTTACCTACAAGTCGTGTATCCCATGTCGCCAGGGTTAGCTAGACCCTTAGACACTACCGAGGTGAATGGCTAGGGATCCACTACGAGGCCTTTACAAAGTTCCACTAGCCTCCGAAAACCCGCTACAGTTTATGGGAAGAGCACTTGCAAGAATCCCCCATCTGACCGCCATCGCAGCAAAATCAACCCGAGAACCTCCTTGCATGCAATCCCCTACTGCCCTTGCCCCTTTCGGGTGAGGTAGTCTTCCACTAGCTTTCCTAGTTAGTTGGCCAAGGGCGACCCATTAAACCCTTGTGGTGGCACGTGTTTCTCAAGTTAAGCTCCATGTTCCAATTAACATTAATGATCTTGACATGAACATAAATAGAATAACAAAATAACTGGAACATGGATATAAGAAAATATTATCCCAAAACCATGTAAAGCAATAGCAAAACTACCCAAGTGATTCAGGGATAACAAGGTAAAATGGAATAACAATCTCGGGTGACCTATCGGGTCCCATCAAAATTAAGCCTATGCATGGTAAATGATTATAAAGAACATTGTTGGGTAACAAAAGTGATCAAGGGCACAACTTTCCTTCAATGAGCTCCTGCTCAGCTACTTCTATCTGCTGCTCACTAGGATCCTCGGTCACAGGCTCTTCTACTCGCCACAATACAAACAAGCACAGTATATAGAGAAAATTAACATCACACCAAACATGTAAACAAGATACATAATAATACTCTACACATTAAAATAAAATCCTAGGGACATAAATCATAATTTTTGGAGTTATAGATTTTAAGATATGAATTTCCAAAAGTTTTATGTGCTTAAAATATGATTAAATGATAAATAAATTTTCTTATTGTTTTCATGTCAAAACAGAGACTCTAAGTGATAGAAAATAATATTACAAAATTTTAGAAACTGGAATGGGTTCATTTGGAGCTCATATGAATTTTCTATGAATTATTCAAATTCTAGTACTCAATTATATAATAAAAACCTATTTTCTAATTCCTTTATTCAATTTATCATGGCACTGGATTGGGCCTCAAATCCTGGAAAGTTCAGGGGCATCTAGGAAAATCTCCAAGACACAGTGAATAATACCCCTGGATGGCGGGTTGTTTTCTGTAAAAGATAAGGGTTCTTTAGCAAAATGGCCAGGCCGAAGGGGTTAACTCTAGATTTCGGCTGTTGGATCTAAAATCCAAGGCAGGGAGCTCACCACACCACGATCTAATGCCAGTCGTTCGATCTAGATGGGCGGCCGAGATCACATGTGCCCAAGCGTTATCTTCAATCTAATCTAAGCCGTTAGATGCGAATCCAGCGCCCCAGAGTCGTCTTCCCTAACTCGACACAACTAAGTGGGGCGAACAGCACCCCGCGGCAGAGCAACTCGCCGGCGCACCCTGCCCGACGGAGACAGGGCCCCAAATTCCCAAATCAACTGGTGCTAATCGAAATTCAAAGAACGACGAACCTACTGAACATGTGTTCATTGGAAGACGTGCGACGGAATGCCCTACCCACGGCATGGCGCGGTGTCACGGCGCCGATGAGGCTCCAGTGACAAATTCCTGGTCTACGGATGGGTAAATACCTCCCCAGCGAAACTCTACATGACGAGGATCGGTTGACGAAGATGATGGGAGATTACCTACACGCAGCAGCGCAGAAGAACTCCCTGGCCACAGAACCAGGCAGTCCGCGGCGGAACACAAACGGCGGCGAGAAATTCCGGAGTCCCGAAGTACAATCTGCCCAAGGCGAGGCTTCGCGCACCCTCCCCAGCAGCCAATGCTTCTCACGGTCGGGTTCACCGGCTGATTTTGGTGGTCGGGTAAGACCTCTCTTCACGGCGGAGCTCTCCCCTTTCTCTTCTCGCGGTTATGGCTAGAACGGCCCTAGCTCGAGGCTAACTCCCGAGATATAGTACTGGGGACGGATGACCATGCAAGGCTTAAATCGCGGGCGCGGGGTTCAGGTCAGCGCATGGATGCGAGGTCCGCGCGGAGGTTGCGGCGGCCATGGCGGCAGTAGTTGGTGCACCTGGCGGAAGGCCCCACCGATCATAGCAACTCAGGAGCGCAAGCGAGTGGGAGACCGATGCAATGGGCCCACATGCAGGTGCGCGCGAAGGTACTAACGAGGGAACTGACTGATGGGGCCCGTGAGATAGCGGTGGACGCAGCTGATGGCTAGGACCCACCCTGCAGTGAGTGACCGCGCGCAGTGGAAGGGAATTGGGCCGCGCGTGTGTTGAGTCAATGGGCCGGAAGTGATGGTCCGTGGCCCAGGTAAGCTTTCTTCCTTTTTTCTTTTGTTTTTATTTTCAGTTTTCTTTTCTCCTTTTAATTTCAAATTTAAGTCCCAAATTTGAACTTCCAATATAAATGTGAATTTAGTACTCAAATTAAAGGTAGACTTTAATCATACCATTATGGTTGGGTTTATATTTTTATCGATTTTGTTTTATATTTTATGATGTTTCTCCTCTTTCTTTTCTTTTTCTATGTCATTTTGTTTTCAATTTAGAGGTTATATACCATGTGTTCATTAACATATTAATATATTTTTAATGACACATTTATTTTATTATCCACAAATGCACAATCCAATAAAACTCAGCATGATGCACATATTAATTTAAGTGTCATTAGCTAATTAATGACTTTTGAGGTGTTGATTCACATGTTATAACAAACAGAGGCAAAAACATGTGTGTAAATCAACTATGTTTTCAATTTTACATTTTTGAGTATTACAAATCCTACCCCCTTTAAAAAGAATCCCGTCCTCGAGATTTAGGAAGGACTAGAGAAAAGATGGAGAAAATCTATGTGAAACTCTTTTTCTCTTTCCCACATTGCTTCATCCTCTCCATGGTGACACCATTGCACTTTGCACATATTTATCACCTTATTTCTTGTAACTCGAGTCAAAGTATCCAAAATCTTGATCGGGTACTCCATGTAAGTCAAATCACCCTGAACACTGAGCTCTTCCATTGGTAATTGTTCCTCAGGGACACGGAGACACTTCTTCGGTTGAGACACATGGAATACATTGTGCACATCAGATAGATTATCAGGTAGCTCGAGTTGATAAGCCATCTCTCCAACTTGCCTAAAAACTCTGAAGGGTCCAATAAAGCGAGGGGACAATTTGCCGTTAACTTTAAATCTCCTCATTCCATGAAGTGGTGACACCTTGAGGTACACATGATTTCTTTCCTCAAATTCCAGTGGTCTTCTTCTATTATCTGCATAGCTCCTTTGTTTGGTCTGAGCTACCCTCAAATTCTCCCTGATTATACATACTTGTTCTTCTGACTCTTGAATAAGTTCAGGTCCAAAGAACTAGCTTCCTCTAGTCTGATCCCAATATAGAGGAGTCCTGCATTTCCTGCCATACAGAGTCTCGAACGGTGACATCTTCAGACTGGCCTGGTAACTATTATTATATGAAAACTCTGCATATGGTAAGCTCTTATCCCAACTTCCACCATGCTTAAGAGCACAAGCTCTTAACATATCTTCTAGTACTTGGTTAGTCCTCTCTGTCTGCCCATCAGTCTGAGGATGGTAGGCTGAACTAAAATTCAACTTTGTATCCAAGCTCTCATGCAACTTCTTCCAAAACTGAGAAGTAAACTATGATCCTCGATCAGACACGATCTTCTTGGGCACACCATGTAGGCAAACTATCCGAGTCATGTACAATTCTGTTAGCTTGGCTCCCGTGTAGTTAGTTCTCACAGGTATGAAGTGAGCCACTTTGGTCGCTCTATCCACAATAACCCATATAGAACCATATCCTTTCGAGGTGCGAGGCAATCCAGTAATGAAGTCCATACCAATCTCTTCCCACTTCCATTCGGGTATCTTTAATGGGTATAATAGTCCAACTGGTCTTTGGTGTTCGGCCTTAACTCTTTGACACACATCGCACATAGCCACATGTGCAGCCACATATCTCTTCAATCCATACTACCAGTATTTTTGCTTCAAATCCTGATACATCTTGGTACTCCTAGGATGAATAGAATAATCCGAGTCATGGGCCTCCTTTAAAATAGTCTCACGAAGGCTTTCAATATCAGGAACACATATCATGTCCTTGAACCATACGGTGCCTTGCTCACCCTCCTTGAATTCCGGACCTCGTCCTTCAGTAATCAGATCCTTAATCTCTTGTATCTTAGCATCACCAATTTGTCCTTTACGGATTTCTTGCTCCAAAGTAGGTTCCACATCAATAGTGACTCTTTCAGTGTGAGCAACTAACCCCAAGTTAAGTCTCCTGAAATCCTCAACAATCTCATCAGGTAGCTGGGCAACAATAGCTGAATGAACGTGTTCCTTCCGACTCAAGGCATCTGCAACCAAATTCGCCTTGCCCGGGTGATAGTGAATCTCCAAATCATAATCCTTAATAAGCTCCAACCAACGGCGTTGCCTAAGGTTGAGATCCTTCTAAGTGAATATATACTTCCAACTCTTATGATCCGTGTACACTTGGCTCTTGATTCCCATGATATAATGCCTCCAAATCTTAAGCGCATGCACAACGGCTGCCAGTTCTAAGTCTTGAGTGGGGTAGTTCAATTCGTGTTTCCGCAACTGACGAGACACGTAGGCAATCACATGTCCTTCTTGCATGAGCACACATCCCAAGCCTTGGCTACATGCATCACAATAAATGTCAAATCCCTTCTGTAGATCTAGCATAACCAACACTGGCGGCCATATCGACCTCTTCTTTAAATGATCAAAGCTATCTTGGCACTTCTTGTCCCACTTAACTTCTCTTCCCTTCTCTAGAAGCGAGGTCATAAGCTTTGCGATCTTAGAAAATCCTTCAATAAATCTTCGATAGTATCATGCAACTCCGAGGAAACTCCGAATCTCTGTAACTGTAGTGGGTATGCTCCACGCCACTATCTCCTTGACTTTAGCAGGCTCCCTTGATATTCCTCCATTAGAAATGATATGTCCAAGAAAGGGCGCCTCGCCGACCCAAAACTCGCAATTGCTATACTTGGCATAGAGTTGATTGTCTCATAGCTTCTGTAGCACCAATCTCAGATGTTCCTCATGATCACTATCACTCTTGGAATAAATAAAAATGTCGTCGATGAAAACCACGATGAATCTGTCCAAATCATGAACACCTTATTCTTCAAATCCATAAAATAGGCTGGTGCATTAGTTAGTCCAAATGACATAACTACGAACTCATATAAACCATATTGGGTCGAGAAATCCGTCTTGGGAATATCCGATGGCCTAATCTTCATTTGATAGTAACCCGATCGGAGATCAATCTTCGAGAATACACTTGCACCTCTCATCCGATTAAATACATCCTCAATACAGGGTAATGGACACTTGTTCTTCACAGTGACATCGTTAAGGGACCTATAATCCACGCACATCCCTTGCGGTCCATCCTTCTTCTGTACAAACAGTACTGGTGCTCCCCAAGGTGAGGAACTCGGACGTATGCACCCAGCCTCTTGTAATTCCGTTAACCGTTTCTTTAGTCCCTTTAACTCTTCTACAGACATCTTGTATGGCCATTTGAAAGTAGGGGCAACCCAGGTAAGGGATCAATGACAAACTCAACTTCCCTATATGGTGCATCCCTAGTAACTCTTCTGGGAAGACATCTGGAAATCTCTAACCACACAGATGTTGACACCAACAAACTTCCCATCTACTAAGAATGCCGCTAGTTTGGTGGCGGTAGTTACTGCAATTCCAACTTCAAATCTTTCTCCTTTGGAACTGGTGAGTTCTATGGTTCCTTTAGCATAGTGTATAAACTGCCTTTGCCTTTCTTAACCATGACATACCAAGGATCACGTCTATAGTGCTCTCTTCTAACACTATAGGGGTAGCCTATCTGGGTTAGAAACACAGGGTACGAAAGAAAGGATTGTAGACAAGGCATGTAATTACGAAGCATGTTACTTTGGGAGATTTATTAGCTAAGTGTGTCGCCTATTAAAGCTAATTCATTACCTTATGGTGGTACATGCTAAGATGCCCGTCTATACTATTTCAATCAATCAAAGAAGCAAATCAGGCATTGATCATCAGAACAATCAACCAACATTTTTAATAGAGAAAATAATTTTTAATTTCTTTGTCTTAGGTCTCCTATCTCTTAGAAAGGTCATAAATGTAGGATTCCAAGGTGTGAAATCCATCTAGTCTCAGAGTAGAAAAGGTAAGAATGATCAGAGTAGAATAGAAAAAGGTGAGACATGATCAAGATAAGGTAAGTATGGAATGAATCAGAGTAAGATAAGTAGTTAAGGGTTTGTCCATTTCTATCTAGGTTTCATCCTATAGTCGACATTTCCTCTGATACCACTTCTGTCACACCCGGGCTTTAAGGAACAAAGCCGGGTATCTCATACATGCGCCAAGAAGAAACCATATATAATAACAGAGTGTATAGAGATAAATGTCACAATAATCAGAGTATTTATTACATAGCAGAAGTCTTACAAAATAAAAGATAAATATAACAGGATCTAAAATCCATCCTTGGCGCCAGAAAGTCAACTGGGAGACGCCACCTAGATCGAATCGAACTCCTCGATACGTGGCTCCACTTGAACCACCTGTTCTTCTCCTGTGGGGGGGGTGTGAGACAGCAAGGGTGAGCTCACACATGTTCATCGCTCAACAAGTTGTGGGGAATAATGTGGCATGAACTCACCAAAGGTGGGAGTTCATAAAGTGTAAGGCTTACCAAAGAGAATGGTTAAAGCTGAGCATTGCTTTTAAAGTTGGTCAAAATTTTATTAGCAATTACTAAGTATAAGTAGATACCAAACCATAATAATAATAGAACAAAATTAATAATAATCCCATGCATATGCAAATGACAAATTGAGTTTAGGTTTCATAATTTAATCATCAGAGAGTCCTGAGCTGCTCATGACCGCAAGCTCGGCTAGTATACCAGTTTTACACTCTGCAGAGGTTGTACCCTTTACCCACAAGTCGTGTATCCCATGTCGCCAGGGTTAGCTAGACCCTTAGACACTACCGAGGTGAATGGCTAGGGATCAACTACGAGGCCATTACAAAGTTCCACTAGCTTCCGAAAACCCGCTACAGTTTATGGGAAGAGCACTTGCAAGAATCCCCCGTCTGACCGCCATCGCAGCAAAATCAACCCGAGAACCTCCTTGCATGCAATCCCCTACTGCCCTTGCCCCTTTCGGGTAAGGTAGTCTTCCACTAGCTTTCCTAGTTAGTTGGCCAAGGGCGACCCATTAAACCCTTGTGGTGGCACGTGTTTCTCAAGTTAAGCTCCATGTTCCAATTAACATTAATGATCTTGACATGAACATAAATAGAATAACAAAATAACTGGAACATGGATATAACAAAATAGTATCCCAAAACCATGTAAAGCAATAGCAAAACTACCCAAGTGATTCAGGGATAACAAGGTAAAATGGAATAACAATCTAGGGTGACCTATCGGGTCCCATCAAAATTAACCCTATGCATGATAAATGATTATAAAGAACATTGTTGGGTAACAAAAGTGATCAAGGGCACAACTTGCCTTCAATGAGCTCCTGCTCAGCTACTTCTATCTGCTGCTCACCAGGATCCTCGGTCACAGGCTCTTCTACTCGTCACAATACAAACAAGCACAGTATATAGGAAAATTAACATCACACAAAACATGTAAACAAAATACATAATAATATTCTACACATTAAAATAAAATCCTAGGGACATGAATCATAATTTTTGGAGTTATAGATTTTAAGATATGAATTTCCAAAAGTTTTATGTGCTTAATATATGATTAAATGAGAAATAAATTTTCTTATTGTTTTCATGTCAAAACAGAGACTCTAAGTGATAGAGAATAATATTACAAAATTTTAGAAACTGGAATGGGTTCATTTGGAGCTCATATGAATTTTCTATGAATTATTCAAATTCTAGTACTCAATTATATAATAAAAACCTATTTTCTAATTCCTTTATTCAATTTATCATGGCACTGGACTGGGCCTCAAATCCTGAAAAGTTCAGGGGCATCTAGGTAAAATCTCCAAGACACAGTGAATAATACCCCTGGATGGCGGGTTGTTTTCTGTAAAAGATAAGGGTTCTTTGGCAAAATGGCTAGGCCGAAGGGGTTAACTCTAGATTTCGGTCGTTGGATCTAAAATCCAAGGCAGGGAGCTCACCACACCACGATCTAATGCCAGTCGTTCGATCTAGATGGGCGGCCGAGATCACATGTGCGCAAGCGTTATCTTCAATCTAATCTAAGCCGTCAGATGCGAATCCAGCGCCCTAGAGTCGTCTTCCCTAACCCGACGCAGCTAAGCGGGGCGAACAGCACCCCGCGGCGGAGCAACCCGCCGGTGCACCCCGCCCGACGGAGACAGGGCCCCAAATTCCCAAATCAACTGGTGCTAATCGAAATTCAAAGAACGACGAACCTACTGAACATGTGTTCACTGGAAGACGTGCGGCGGAATGCCCTACCCACGGCATGGCGCGGTGTCACGGCGCCGATGAGGCTCCAGTGACAAATTCCTGGTCCCCGGATAGGTAAATACCTGCCCTGCGAAACTCTACATGACGAGGATCGGTAGACGGAGATGATGGGAGATTACCTACACGCAGCGGCACGGAAGAACTCCCTAGCCACGGAACCAGGCAGTCCGCGGCGGAACACAGATGGCGGCGAGAAATTCCGGAGTCCCGAAGTACAATCTGCCCAAGGCGAGGCTTCGCGCACCCTCCCCAGCAGCCAATGCTTCTCACGGTCGGGTTCACCAGCTGATTTTAGTGGTCGGGTAAGACCTCTCTCCACGGCGGAGCTCTCCCCTTTCTCTTCTCGCGGTTGTGGCTAGAACGGCCCTAGCTCGAGGCTAACTCCCGAGATATAGTACCAGGGACGGATGACCATGCAAGGCTTAAATCGCGGGCGCGGGGTTTAGGTCAGCGCACGGATGCGAGGTCCGCGCGGAGGTTGCGGCGGCCATGGCGGCGGTAGTTGGTGCACCTGGCGGAAGGCCCCACCGGTCATAGCAACTCAGGATCGCAGGCGGATGGGAGACCGATGCAATGGGCCCACATGTAGGCGCGCGCGAAGGTACTAACGAGGGAACTGACTGATGGGGCCCGTGAGATAGCGGTGGACGCAGCTGATGGCTAGGACCCACCCGGAAGTGAGTGACCGCGCGCGGTGGAAGGGAATTGGGCCGCACGTGTGTTGAGTCAATGGGCCGGAAGTGATGGTCCGCGGCCTAGGTAAGCTTTCTTCCTTTTTCTTTTGTTTTTATTTTCTGTTTTCTTTTCTCCTTTTAATTTCAAATTTAAGTCCCAAATTTGAACTTCCAATATAAATGTGAATTTAGTACTCAAATTAAAGGTAGACTTTAATCATACCATTATGGTTGGGTTTATATTTTTATCGATTTTGTTTTATATTTTATGATGTTTCTCCTCTTTCTTTTCTTTTTCTATGTCATTTTGTTTTCAATTTAGAGGTTATATACCATGTGTCCATTAACATATTAATATATTTTTAATGACACATTTATTTTATTATCCACAAATGCACAATCCAATAAAACTCAGCATGATGCACATATTAATTTAAGTGTCATTAGCTAATTAATGACTTCTGAGGTGTTGATTCACATGTTATAACAAACAGAGGCAAAAACATGTGTGTAAATCAACTATGTTTTCAATTTTACATTTTTGAGTATTACAAACAGTACCCCCGTACTGTTCACGCTGACTTGTATTCATTCTTGCTTCACGCTCGGACTTTTACCTTCTGTCAAGCCGAAGGTACAAATGTAATTCGATATTGTTCATATTCATTTATGATTATTTAATAAAGATATGTTAAAGATGTTGTATAATTATTCATGTTGACTCTCATGTTTCACATGCTTCTTCTCTCATCAATATATATATACTGAGATGATGAAGGTACGTCCTTCGTGACCTTCGTTTGAAGATCATTATATCCTGAGGGAAATAATGCTTCGGAAGACGAGGGGCTTTAATCATTAACATTTTGTGTTGCCTTGTTCTTAACTCGTAGCATTTGAGAACAAGTCCCCAACATTGGCGCCCACCTCCACTGTACTCACTTCCATAATCTTCGGTAAAGCATTAACCTTCGTCATGCCGACGAAGAAGATAACAGCGCCAGGGGCTGCACTGCAGCCACTGGACACAAACCAGGAGACTCTCTTCTCTCTCCGAGAGGCCAGAAGCCAAAAGAGAATGGCCATCAGTCCAACACTTCAGGAGGAGGAGTTGGACTAGGAGATCAGGGACATGGAGATCATTCACCAGCAGGTGCAAAGGAAAAAGGAGAAGATGGCTCGGCTGGCCGACCTTCAAAAGAAGATCGATGAAGCTACTGAGGAAGTGCGTCATCTTACTCAAGATGATCATGACCGAAGGCCCTGGCACAGAGAGCTTCATCAAGAGGACTCATTCAACGAAGATGAATGGTACGATGATTTTAATCATGGTACCTTTACTTTTGATGATGCTTCTCCCCTGGCAGCAGAATTGCAAGCTATCCCATGGCCACAATCCTACAAGCCACCCCAGCTACCCTTGTACGATGGGCACTCAGACCCAAAGCAATTCTTGATGAGCTATGAGGCAACAATATCCTCATATGGAGGCAACACAGCTGTCATGGCAAAGTCCTCCGTCATGGCAGTCTGAAACGTGGCCCAGACATGGTACTCTTCTCTTCGGCCAGGGACAATTACGTCATAGCAAAAGCTCAAGGACATGCTGGTTACCAGTTTTCAAGGTTTTCAGACGAAGCCAGTCACAGCTCAGGCCTTGTTCCAATCCACACAAGACCATGAGGAATACCTTCAGGCGTATGTCTAAAGGTTCTTGCGACTGAGAGCACAAGCGCCCACAGTGCCCAATGAAATTGTCATTGAGGCCATCATTAAGGCTCTTCGGCAAGGACCTATGGCCCAATACTTCGCCAAGAAACCTCCCCAAACTCTGGAGAAGCTGCTTTAGAAAATGGATGAGTACATCCGGGCTGACAATGACTTTCGACAAAGAAGGGAGGAAGCTTACAGATTTTCTGAGATGACTATGGGCTTCAGAGGGAAAATCCACCCTAGGCATGTCAGATCAATCCACATCTCCAGTCAGAATGATGACAAAGGAAGCTAGCTTCAGAGGCCACAACACAACTCACAGTCTTCGGGACAGCAGCAAAGCTCCTTCAGGCCACCAGCTCCAACGGGCAGAGGCGGCAGGGGCTTCGGAGGAAGATATGGGGATCAGCCCAGGAAAATCTATTGCTTATTCTGTGGTGAGGACAAAGGCCACACTACAAGAACCTGCCAGATCACTATTCTAAAGCAAAAAGAGATTGCCGAAGCAGAAGCTCGACAGAATCAGCCGAAGCAAGTCCTACATACTGCTTCGTCCAACTCTCCCTACATACCAGAATATGTGGGCAACAAACCTGCAACTTCTGTTGCTTCGGCAAGCCATTCACAGGCTTCTTGGCCTCAGCTTCCACCGCCACCACTACTGCAACCTACTTATTCCCGAAGCCAGCAGCTAGAAGGGCGCCATCACTCCCAACAACAACGTGAAATCAGGGAGGAATCCGAAGCTCGTACAATCAATAGTATTGTACCAGAATTGAAGCACATATACTGAGCGATATCCTGCTTCTGAAATACTTTTATGTTCTATGCCATTTTGCTTTTTAATAAGGAACAAGCAATGTAAATATAGTTTTAATTTCTTGTAATGATTTTGCTTCTATCAGAATGAAATATATCTTCTTCACAGATTTACAAAGCTCAAAAGTCGTTCCTAAGGGAATGCAGAGCTAAATTTGCCGAAGCTAAAAAAAGTCATTCCTAAGGGAGCGCAGCTTATGTTTTGAGCTCGAAAGTCGTTCCTAAGGGAATGCAGAGCCTAAATTGCCAAAGCTACAAAAAGTCGCTCCTAAGGGAGCAGCGTAAGTTTTCTGCTCAAAAGTCGTTCCAAAGGGAATGCAGAGCCAAATACCGCCGAAATATAAGGCGAAAAAGTTCAAAAGTCGTTCCTAAGGGGGTGCAGAACTTATACCGCCGAAATAGAAGGCGAAGAAGTTCAAAAGACGTTCGTAAGGGGATGCAGAACTTACATCACCGAAATAGAAGGTGAAGAAGCTCAAAAGTCGTTCCTAAGGGGATGCAGAGCTTGTGTGTTCCAGTGTGGGCGTGAGGGTGTGTGTCTTCGGCATCCTCATCATTTTGCATCATATCATCACATCATTTTGCATAACATCACATCATACATCATATTGCATCAATGACACGAGAATTGAATACGGAGCTGATCTTCAGAAAATGCTTCATCAAAATGAAAATGTGCTATGGCACGAAGTAAGCTTCGGGAAATACAGTTTCATCAGCCTTGTCACAAGAAGGGATCTCTCTTTGCGAAGCATGGATGTCTTTCTTTACGAAGCATGGATCTTTTTCTTTATGAAGCATGAAAAGAAGGGAAGGTGTTTTTTCGCCGAAGGCTCAAAAATGGTATGTATGTAAGTTTCATGTGTCACAAAGAAATAAGTTAAAATAATTTACATACACTACACCATGACACAAAATTAGCGTCAAACATCTGACGGTAAAAATAGACTTTTGGCGACAGTCTGTCTGTCGCAAAATATTACCATCGCACCATTTGTCGGTAGTTATGGGATTGGCGTTTGCCAATCTGTCGGCAATATTGTTGATCTATTGTGATAGTCCATCTGTCGGTATAAATGATTATCGGTGGCGCAACGTCTGTCGGAAAAAATTCGCATCAGATCATTTGTCGGCAAATGGATGTGAGGAATCGAACTCGTGAGACCCTTGGCAAATTAAAAAGATAAAAAACATCTCCGATGCGCTATTTAGAATTATTTGATTTACTTTTGGTATATTACCTACTCAATATTTTACTCGTTAGTTTACAGTAGCAAGCTAAGTTGGGCGTATCTCAGGCAAATGTGATCCTAATAATGTACGCATGGTATAGCTAGGATCTCTCTTTTCGATTAAGTACGTATTGTATAGCTAATTTATAAATAAATATATACAGCGTACGCATCTATAACTAATTAATAAATAAACATAACTAATTCCGATCCCTGTATCTCTCTTTTCCTATACGCGTGCGTCTCCCAGTCCCCTCTCTTTTCCTATACGCGCGCGCGTGCGTCTCCCAGTCCTCCCACGCGAGACTACTCCTTCAACCCGCCGTCAAAAACTAAACACCGCGCCGCCGCGTCCGAGTAAACCCTAGGTAACCAGGGTGGCAGGGCCCGCGCGGCCGCTAGTGCGTGCGGCGAGGCAAGCCGTCGAGCAGGTGTGCACTGCACCGGCGCGCAACCAGGACGACTCCGCTACTCTGCCTGTGACTGGTGAGCCACGTTCTCCCATTCCTAGTTGGTCTGTGTTGATTGTTGTTAGACCAAAACAATGGATTAATTGATCATTAAGATGAGGATCTATCTTTTCTTAATTAGGTAACCACTTATATAAGTCAATTTTACGTTACATTGCAATTATTTTATTCAAATGAAGTTTATATGTGCCATTATTTATGCATTTGTATTGTTTAAACTTTTTAAGAGGTACAATTTTTTTAGTGTTATATCTGGCCCTACCCTTAGAAAGATCCTAGCCCCGCCACTGAGTTCAGAGGTAGAGTTGCAGTTGCAGATATTCCAAGTACTAGCAACTAATCTTATTTAGAACTGAGTTAATTAAGACAGACCTCAAAACAGATAATTGCAGATATTCCAAGTACTATCGTTGCAATTTTGTGCCTACAAATCAAACGAATTCCCTATCTAATGCTACTACAAAGGATCACACTGTCACAAAAATCATGTAATACAGGAACATTTCAAGCAGTCCAATTTATAAGTCCTGGAGGCTAAATGCACAAATCATTCCGTATAATCAAAATACTGAAATATGTACTATCAGATTAAATTTCTAGAAAGGTACGATAGTGAGTTTAATAATAGCGTTGTTTAGGACTCGTCACTAACATGGTGGCAATGCTAGCTACATCATCCAGTGTCCAGAAATGTTCTTCTGATCATCCTTAGTCCTCACAGTTCCTCCTATATGGTAGAAGCTTTGTTTCCCTATCTCTATCTTTCTTAGATGAAAGAAGTTGGCTCTGCGCTTGCAATATCGGAACAACACATGCCATCCTAACCTGTTTCTTTTGGAGCTCCATCGTCCTAGGTCCCAGCACCGTCCCATCCAATACTAGAGCCAGAAGCTTTTAGGGCCCGAGTAATATTTATTATATATACAAAAATATTTATATTGTTCCTTCTTAAATATAATCTTTACACTTTGCCACCTAGCAGTCCTATAGGGTGTCTGAGTAGTGGCTCTGCCATTAGTCCCACCAACAATATCTCGACCTAACAAGATAGGTTCATGGACGTATGGGCGTATGGATATTGCTTGTTTGTCGGCCTGCAATTCCTACTCCACTCGCGGTTCAGTGTTTGAATCCATGTCCACCGCAACACCATAGCAGATGGGCGTATTATATAGGTTGGTCGGTTTCTAGAGTCTTGGATGATTAGGATGTCTGATCGACTAATCGATCCATATTATTCTAAGGCACAAAAGTACGAATGCACAACAAACTAAAGTGTTAAAGAGTTTTTTGTGCAGAAAACATTCACATGTGTCTTCATGAACTATCTGATCCTTATTTGAAAATATTTTTAAGTTCAAATTTGAAAATATTTTTATGTTCTTTTTCTGGTATGGGTGCATATATCTATTGGAATAAGGAGCATAGCCAAAGATCAGTTTTGTGTTGAGAAATCTGCTGGCAAGTATTGTGGACAGACAGCCGGCGACAATAAATTCAGTGGTGCACGACGCCTGAACGATAGCCATTGGTCAGTGGTAATCTCTAGCCTTAACTTTTTCATCTTCTGTTGATCAGAACTATCTAAACTGGGAAAAAAGTAATTAATTTAGCTTTTATCTTTAATACTTGTAACGATTCCCCTTTTTCCACCTCTACTTTGAGGCTAGGAAGGGTACATTTCACCCACTATTTGTTAAGGTACAACATGGATAAAAGGTGGATGAATGAACCTAGGTATATTTCTAACAATGTACTATAAACCATTATTTTGTAGTAATCACCTTTGACCAACATATCGTTTTTGTACCTAATATTTATAGGCACACGAAGGTCTACATAGATGGGGTAGTTGGATTTATTGAGTTTGCGTTTAGCAATTCTATAAGCGGAAACAAAATTCTATGTCCATGTAGAAAATGTGTTAATTCTCTATGGAAAGATGAAAATGAAGTTCGTTCGCACTTGATATGTGATGGCTTTCAAGAGGGATACAAAAGGTGGACTTATCATGGGGAAAGAGACTCTGTGCCTATTAATAGTCATGACTACACTGATACAGAGGCTGTAAACAATTCAGACGAAGATGACATAGCCAATTTGGTTCATGACTTAGCTGGTGGTATAGATTATGTTGAAACAGGAATACTATGAAGTGGATGAATCTGGTATAGATTATGTTATAACATCTGCAGCAAAAAAGTGGAGAGAGTTTAAGGCTGACCTAAAGAGCAAATATTTTGATGAAACATTGAGTTTTGAAGAGCTTATTGCTAAAAGGGATGAAAGGGTGAAAGAATCTGATTGGGAGTGGTTGATAACTTATTGGATGTCTCCAGAAGCCGAGGTACATGCTGATTTGTTTTGAATTGCTTTTTGAGATATAAACCTTCATTAAACTATTGTATGAATGAATTTGTATTATTGTTTTGATAGATTCATATTTATGTTGTAGGTTCGTACAAACAGAGGTAAAGATAATCGTTCAAAGCTGACTATGTCGCATGCAGCTGGTAGCAAGAGTTATGCTCGTGTGGGGCATGAACTGGTAAAAAAATTATAATCACTAGTTTGTATAATTAGTTTAATTTATGAAAATTCTAGTCAATTACTGGACCAAATCATGTTTTCTTGTAGGCCGAGCAACAAGGACGCCCTGCGAGAAGAGATGAAATATATGTTAGAACACACACGCGTAAGAACAAAGAAGGGGATATTGTGCCTCTACCTGGAGCAGAAATATTCATTGTGAGTACACACATATTTTTGATTTGTGTAATAATTAAAATATAAGTGAACAAAATATAATATATGTGTGGTCCTCTTAAGAATAAATTTGAAGAAGTTGTTGCTGAGAACCCAGAACTGAAGGACAGAAGTATTGAAGATGGTGATTTATATGCACATGTTTTTGGAGAGAAAGAACCAAGAGGTCGTATTCGTGGTTTAGGCTTAGGACCAACTCCACAAGATGTAGGCACTCCTGGAACTCAAATGAAAATATCAACAAAGCTTCAAATGGCATTGCAAGCTCGCAGTCAGTCTGAGCAAGAGGTTAGAGCCTTAAGACAGGATATGAATCAAATGAAAGAGAAAATGGATCAAATTTATCAAATGATGGTAGCAGCTCAAGGGGTGCAACATATAGAAAGCCCATCACAACATGGGTCTAATTCTCGACAGGTGATATAATATTGCATATGTTTAGCCAGTGTAGCATATATCGAGCAGTTCGCCGTCTATCTTGTTAATTAGGCTTGTTTCCTTTATCTCACTAACACTTTTTCCCTTTTTATTTTTCTTTAGAACTCAAGGGTGCATCGGTCAGATGAGGTGGCACATGGTTACAATGGTAATGACCATTCACCAAATATGGTTGAAGATGACTTGCAGCTTACTAGGCGAGTTGCAAGCACTATGGGCCGTCCAAGGAATCGTGAAGATGTTAATACTATTGAAGAGCAAAGTCGCAGGCGAGACATTGCAACAATGGTACCTCAAAGAAATCATGGATCACCTCAAAATGCAGATGATAATCATGTAATTTCTCATCTATCACTTCATATTTATGTTTCATTATTATTTGAACTTTGTAATCTTACTTCGCATATTTTATTAGGTTGGTAAAGAAGTCATATTATATTCTATGATGAGATCAGAAGTTCCTGTTGCAATAGCAAATATTATCTCAACCGACCCAACCACTAAGGTTGCAGATGTTCCTCTTGGAAGGGAGTTTACACAGGTTTTTGTGACTCGTGTGCTAAAAAGGGAAAGTACTCTACCACGACCATACTTAGGTGTAGAGAGTATGGGAGATGCTCTTTTTATGCCCGTTGCATGGCCAACGAACAAGGTAATACTACAACCTTGTATTTTATTTATGTAATTAATAGAACAAGCTTCTAATGTTCTGTATTTTTAGATGAGTCGTAACAAAAAATCAACATTGACCCAAGGTTCTACAGCAGCAGCAGGTAAATATTTTCTTCATATATATTTGTGTATAAGTGTAGAGATGGATTAAAAACTGAGTGAATGGTACTATTGCATAACTGTGCATCTGAATCAATCTCTGATTTTGTAGACAATTCTTGTCTCTAATATGTAATTGTTTGCAATGGATCATAATTGTTTGCTTGGATGTTTGGCTCTTCTGCTGGTGCTTTAGGAAACCTCCTAGGTGGCATTGCTCTCAGCTATTTTTCTCCCAAAGTCTTGTTTCTGTTTTTCACAATCCTTCTCCAGCTCTTCAGTACATCACTTCAGCTCAGTTCTGTTCATTTCTCTTCTGTTCAGTACATCATTTCTGCTCAGTTCTGTTCATCAGTACATTATTTCTGCTCATCAATTCTGTTCGATCAGTTCAGTTCTGTTCAGCCACTCAGTTGATAAATTTTCTGGTTACAAGCCATTCACTGATGCAACACTTTAGCAATCAGGTAGTAGACAGGAATCTGAAATCTGTAATAGCTTCAGGAACTCGGTTTATACCAAACCTCCTAGGTGGCATTGCTCTCAGCTATTTTTTCCCAAAGTCATGTTTCTGTTTTTTTTGCAATCCTTCTCTTGTTGCAGTTCTTCAGTACATCACTTCAGCTCAGTTCTGTTCTGTTCTGTTCAGTACATCATTTCTGCGATTGTATATGTGCACTATATATCATTTGTTGGATCAGAGATCAATGACTGAGATTGTATATGTGCACTATATATATGCACCTCCCCATCATTTGCATTAGATATTTTCCCTTCTTTGTAATCATGTGCATTCATTACATAAATATATGTATTAATAGACCTTTATTGCACTTTCAGTTTGTATTTTCTGTTGGGAGTTTATAGACCTGCTGATACAATAATTGACATATTATCAAATTATGTTGTAGGAAGAGGAGCTGGAAGCAAGGATCAGATTGCTTGAAGTGTGAAAAAAATGATTACTCGCATGCATGCTAGCTGTTGGCGTAACACCCAGCCGATGGAGAGATTTTAGTTTGCTAGATGTATATTTATACTTTTGCATGTAATAGAACTGAACGATCACTTCAAAAATTTAGGAAATTCGTGTATGCTATTATTTTTATATGTTCATCACAGGAATCGTGTTCTAAACAAATATATGTTGGAATTCAAAGTCAAAGATTGATCTCTTTCTTTTACTAATCAAATTTCATATATTCTGAGCTAAATATTATTCAAGTTGTCCTGCAATGTGCATCATAATCGGTTTATTATTTGTTTCATTAGCATATATTTGTATGCATGGATTATTTTTTTTAAACTGCACATAGGGAATAACATCAGACAATCTGTCGGCATATAGACTTTTAGCGACACACAAGCCGTCGACACATATATGTCTGTCGGCAAAAGTATGTCTGACGGCAATGATATGTCTGTCGGCAAAAACATAAACATTGCCGACAGATATTATGTCGGTACATATATGTCTGCCGGTAAAGCGTATTGCCGACAGGACTTTCGCCGACACACATTATCTGTCGTTAAAACTTTTTACCGACGGACTGTGAGACGTTATTCAGGTGTTTTACCATCAGATAGTCCGTAGGCAATAATGTGTCATGGTGTAGTGATATTCGATTCAAAGTTACACACATCAAATATCATAGTTTTGTTGCAATAGAAACCTAATCTCCCTTCATTTGTTATACACATCAAGCTTTTCAAAATGTTTATTACAATAAAATCTATTCCTCTTTAAGGACTTTCTCTGCAACTTCGTTCAACAATTTGTTGACGACTTCGTCGACAATGGATTCAGCCATGTTTATGATGTCCAACGCTTCCTTCATTTCTGGATCAGCCAGGGGATCGTACGGTTCCGGCGGTGGAGGTAGTTCAGCTGAAGTAGGAAAAATTGATTAATTCGAAGCCACAGAGCAAGTTCCGAAGCTAAAAAGCCAAAAAATAATACATATACGCTTTTCACGCTCTGCAGCCTCTTCAGCTCGTCTTGCTTCCGCTCGGGCTTCATGGGTGTCTTGTTCACTTTTTTGTATAATTTCATGGGCCATCTCTTGGCCACCATTCACCCAGACAAAATTGTAAAACTTCCCACCCATCAAGGTTGCTTCAGTTGATGGATCCTTCGTATCATCCACGGAGAAGGCAGCTTCGGCCTGGGCCATGGTCTTGACGTGATCACACCCGGCCTTCTCCAAGATGGCTGAAATCCCCCGCGCACCAGAAAACGCACAAACATCCCCCCGATCACTCAGAATTTCTTTGAAGGTTTCGCCTACTCTGCCGAAGAAAACTTCGTACGAGGCGACCCCGAAGGCGTTATTGAATGGATAAGTGGAGAACCTACTTTGGCGAAGCAAGTTTTCAATTTTTTCACATAATCCAAGGATTTCTCGAAACATCTTTTCTTGGATTGGCGAAGTTCTTCAACATTTTTCTCTAGTTAATTTTTCCAGTATTCGCTAATTTCTTGGTTAGCCTGTGCGAGTGCGCAGTTTTCCTTAGCTTCGGCTAGTTGTCTCCGAAGGTCTTCAATTTCAATTTTCTGGGCTTCGGCCTGAGCTTTGAAACTAGCTTCGTCTTTCTTCACTTTGTTTACCAATGAAATTAAGGTTTTGTCTTTTTCAAGACCTTCGTTTCTCAATTCAATCACCTTTGAACGAAGGTTATTCAGAGCCATTGTATAGCCTTCTCTTCAATATTCTTCTGTGCCCTTAGGGCATTACTAAGAATCAAGCCCTGTAAAAAATAAGAAAGAATTGAATATGACAATGAAATACGTTAGTTTCCAACTTAAAAGTTAACTTTCATACCTTTATACTATTGTATGCTAGGCTATCGGCAAGATCATCCTTCAACAAAATTGAAAGGCCATTTTCCAGCTTCGGGAATCCCATATTCTTAGCTATCTCCCGGCAAACAGATATTTCTTTATTGTTCGGGAGACAGTACAGGAAATCATCTTCATTACTTCCGTTAAATATTAAGGCTCCTTTCAGATATTTCAGTTTTTGAGCATAATGCCTTGCTTCCGCGATTTCATCTTCGGACAGTTTCTTTCCCCGAAGCATGTCGATAAATGTAATCAGCAGCTTCGACCTGCGCTTCGGAGGCAGGAGATTGTGCCCTTTCTGTAATATCTTGCCCTGCTATCAGAATGGTATCTGAAGTTTGTTGATCAGCTTGGACTTCAGACGTGATAGCCTTCGTCTCGCTGGGCATCAGTGGCCCAGTCTTGGTTTCGGCTTGCCCGGCTTGCCCAATTGTGCCTTCGGCTTGCCCAGTTTTGGCTTCAGCCTGCCCAGTTATGACTTCAGTTTGCGCTTTAGCAATTTCCTTTGAAGGAGCGGGGCTCAAAGCTTTCATAGTCTCCAGCACAGCGTCCAGCACGTTGGCCATTCTTCTCCTCTTGGGAGTCGCGACAGAAGCTTTTTGTACCTTCGGCAGTTTTGCCTCCATTGAAGGGCTCAAAATTTCTGGCATTTTTATTGTTTCTTTTGACTGTGGCTCTTCAGCCTTATCATCTTTAGATAAGGTTGGCTCGACTGTAGGCACCTTCGGCACTACAGTCGGCTCTTCAGTGCTCTGCATAATCGGAACAGTTTGCTTTGATTTGGCAGCAGAAGAGGACTCTACGCCAAATACAGGTACTACAGCCGATTCAATATAACGTGGCCGGTGGGTCAGAACCTTCTCCTTTGTGCTCTTTGGCTCAGCTGGGGTGACCGAAGCGGCAATCTTCCTCTTTTTATCTTGCCCCCGCAGCGGGTAGCGGTAATAAAGGTATATGAAGCCAATAGCATCAAATACCCTATTTAATCTTTTCTTGCCCTGACCTCCAAAGGCTGCGGACAGAGCATTATCTTCGGCCTTGGAGTATGCTCCAAGTAGCATGTTGGGGACTTGTTCTCAAATGCTATGAATCAAGAATAAGGCAACACAGAATGTTAAATGTTAATGCCCTTCATCCTTCGAAGCATTATCTCCCTTAGGATATAATGATCTTCAGACGAAGGTCATGAAAGACATACCTTCTTCATCGTAACATATGTTAATAAAAGGAGAAGTGTATGAAATATACGAAACAACATGAACGATCGCATAACATTATCAATTCATCCTTATTATATTAAGATGGAAAAATAGAGACAATATTGAATTACATATGTACCTTCGGCTTGACAGAAGGCAAAAGTACAAGCGTGACGCACGACTGAATACCAGTCAGCGTGAACAGTACGGGGGTACTGTTCATCTATTTATAGGCACAGGACGCTGCCTGTGAGAAATTACATTCATGCCCTTTACATTTATTATTGGCTTATAGAAAAATCTATGAGGACTGGATAGCCTTTTCCCTTTTAAGTCGGTTCCTTTTCCCGTGATTGAGCCGAAGCTCCTTTGCGCATAGCTTCGAAGTATCGGCAACCTTCGTCACGATCGCGCCCTTCTCATCGTGTAATCCGAAGGTACCTGTCCATAAGCCATACTTGAAAGGCATTGTTAAATTACACTTTTGAGGACCTTCAGAGGATGAAGGCCCCCAACAGTAGCCCCTCGCAGTATTAATTTGTTTAAGATAACAAATTCAGACTGCGTCATGGACGAAGGCCTTAAGCCGATGGTCCGAAAAAACACCTTCCCTTTGCTAGAATAGCAACAGTCAATGACAGTCGGGACCCTGCAATTTGGAGTGCGCCGAGCGTATAAATAAGAACTCACCCTGACCACATTTGGTACGCTGTTTGTGCCACTTGCTTTGTTTGCTCAATTTTATAGCTCTTGCTCACCAACGCTTGCTTAGTTTCTCAAGCTTTCTAAGCTTCGGTTTGAAGGACACATTTTCGCCATTTCCGAAGAAAAGATGTCTCAAGACAAGAAAGTTGCTGCTAAGACGAAGCTAACCGAAGAGGAGAAGCTCTTTGAGCAGATAAAGGCTGTGAATCCTTATACAGCTGGGTTTTTAGAATCAATGGAAAAATCAAATACAGAGAAAATTACAAAAGATATATTGGAGGGCCTGTCTGAAGATACTAGTGAAAGTGATAGTTATGATGCTGAAAGTGGGGGTGAAGATTCTGAGGACCAGCCCTGGAGGCCAAGTCATTCGATTTTCGGAAAATCGACCATCAAACAAAATCACCTTGAGAGCATGAGAGGAAGATACTTTCAGGATATGTCTATTGTGAGAGCTAGCGGAGACAACGACGTCCCTGCCCCTGAGGAAGACGAAGTTGTGATTTACCGAAGCTTCTTCAAAGCTGGGCTTCGGTTTCCATTGAGCAGGTTTGTGGTCGAAGTGTTGAAAATTTATCAGATCTTCCTTCATCAGATAACCCACGAAGCTATTATTAGAATGGGAATTTTTGTCTGGGCTGTGAAAAGCCAGGGAGTGGAGCCAAGCATGAAATGTTTCTGCAGTATGCATGAACTTGCATATGAGACGAAGGCCATGGGCAAGGAACAATATCATAATAACTTTGGCTGTTATGGATTTACTGCCCGCCCCAACGCAAGCTATCCAGTGCCAACATACAGAATAAGGTGGCCTGGAGCCTGGATGGAGGAATGGTTTTACGTGAAGAATGACTTGAAGGCAAGAGAAGATATTAAAGAAGTTATTATGCGCCCCATTTGGTCCCGCTTCAGCCTTCGAAGGCCAAAGGTTGAGATTGACGAAGCCGCCGAAGCATGTCAAAAGGCTTTCGGTACTGTGTGCTTTTTTATTGGTACAAGAGATTTAATCTAGGAGCATATAACCTTCAGAGTATGGCCACTTGTAGAGAGCTGGGAAATGACGAAGGAGACTGTCACCAAGTCTAACGAAGGTGAGCTGGTTTGACTGAAATACACCTTCAGATATGGAGATAAATTTGATGAACCGAATGATGACTGGCTAAAATGTATCGAAGCTACAAGTGATGAACTGCTTGGGCCGTATTCCAAAGCAGAAGATAATGCATTATCCACATCCTTTGGTGGTTGGGGAAAAAAGAGATTGAACAGAGTTTTTGATGCCATTGGCTTTGTTTACCCCGACTACTGCTACCCGCTGCGGGGACGGGGAAAGAAGAGGAAGACCACTGCTTCGGCTAGGACTACTGCTTCGGCCACTCCAGATGAGCCTGCGCCAAAGAGCAAAAAGTTGAAAGTCCTTACCCACCGGCCGCGTTATATTGAACCGGTCGTGGTGGCTGAGTTTGGCGGAGAGACTTCTTCAGCTGCTGAACCAAAGGAGCCCATTTCTCCTACACAGAAGGCTGAAGATCCGACTATAATGCCGAAGGTACCCTCAGCCGAGCTAACTGAGTCGAAGACTGATAAAGATAAGGCTGGAGAGCCAAAAATCGAAGGAACAAAAATGTTAGAAATTTTAAGCCCTTCGGCAGAAGTAATAGTGCCGAAGGCACAAAAAAGTCTTGTGGCAACTCCCAAAAGAAGAAGGATGGCAAATGTACTAGATGTGCTAGAAACAGTAAAGGCTTTAAGCTCTACTCCTTCAGGGAAAATCGTCGAGGATTCGAAAATGCAAACCGAAACTGAAACAAAAGCGGCCGAAATTGGAGCTGCAGTAAGCCAGGCTAGTGCCAAAGCTGGGCCTTCAGAGCCCACTGAGAGAAAACCTTCGGAAATTGAAGAGAAGGCAGCAGAGGAAGAGGCTATAGAACAGACTTTGCCTGAAAAAGTTGCCACTCCTGCTCCCGAAGCTTTAAAAGAAAGTATTGAATATATCATCCGACATGCTTCGGGAAAAAGACTCTAAAGAAGAAGAACGAGAAGCTCAACACTATGCCCAAAAACTGAAATATCCGAAGGGGACATTAGTGTTCAATGGTAGCGGAGAGGAAGATTTTTTGTACTGTCTCCCAGATAGCAAAGAGATATCTTTTTGCCGGGAGATGGGTAGAAGCTTCGGTTTTCCAATGTTAGAAGATGGCCTCTCAATACTGTCGAAGGATGAATTGGCTGACATTTTGGCATATAATAGTGTTGGTGACTTGTTCTCAAATGCTTCGAATTAAGAACAAGGCAACATAAAAAGTGTTAAATATTAAAGTCCTTCGTCCTTCAAGTTATTATGTCCCTTCGGATATAATGAATTCCGGACGAAGGTTATGAAGGAAAAAACCTTCGTAAGCACAATAGATGATAAGGAAGAATTCATATGCGAAACATGAAGAATAATATAGATATTATCATCAACTTATTTTTATTTGCATTATCATATCCAAAATAACAAATTATAAATGTACCTTCGGTTTGACGGAAAGTAAAGGTACAAGCGTGATGGAAAAAGCGAATGCCAAGTCAGCGTGAACAGTACGGGAGTACTGTTCATCTATTTATAGGCAAGGGATGCAGCCCGTATAGAATTACATTAATGCCCTTTACATTTATCAATAACTCTATAGTAATTCTTCGAGGTCTAATTGCCTTTTCATCTTTAAGTCGGTTCCCCTTCTCTGCTATCATGCCGAAGCTTTTCTGTGCACAGCTTCGTGATCATCTTATCCTTCGTCATAATTGCCTTTCGTCTCACTCAGGCTTCGTCCTGACCATACTCTTGTATACTCATAACCCGATTCCGAAGATACTTGTTCACATATTTCACTTGGAAAACTTTATCAAATCATGTTTTTGAGGACCTTCGGAAGCCGAAGGCCCCCAACAGTAGCCCCTCGCAATATTAATTTGCTAGAATGATAAATTCATATTGCGACATGGACGAAGGCCTTAAGCCAAAGGTCCGAAAAAACACATTCCCTTTGCTAGAATAGTGTTGGGGACTTGTTCTCAAATGCTATGAATTAAGAACAAGGCAACATAAAATGTTAAATGTTAATGCCCTTCGCCCGCTGAAGCATTATTTCCTCAAGGATTTAATGAACTTCGGACGAAGGTTAAAAACGGAACAATTACGAAGGATGAATCTTCGTAATTGAACTCTCAGAAATTATATAAAACAATACGAGATATGAAGCATTAAAGACAAATAAATTATAAGTAGACGACATCATTTTTATATTATATAAACTTGATGTATTCAAATATTAAACACATTTATACCTCTGTCTTGGCAAAGAATAATTTCCGAGTGATGCGATTGCAATTACAGGAATGTGTGAACAGTAAAAGAATACCGTTCACTATTTATAGGCACAGGACACAGCCTGTGAGGAATTACAATCATACCCCTCATAAAAGTTTACAACATTGACTCAGACCTTTATGGGCTAAAAGGTCATTCTATCTTTAAGTCGGTTCGACCCTTCATCTTCGGATATGTTGTAATACCGAAGCTTCATGAATGGTGCCTTCGGCGTCACGTATGAGCAGCTTCAGTCGAAGCTGTCTCTTTCTACAGGACCTTCGGTGACGAAGCATGGTCCCAACAGTAGCCCCTTCGCGGTGCTAGATCGTTTTTCGTAACGAGCTTGATCCGTGAAAAAAAGTCTCTTAGGCTTCAGGAAGCCGAAGGTCCGAAAAACACCTTCCCTGAGCTCGTTGTCGAGAAACGATACAGTTTCCGAGCGCGTAGCGGTCCCACCCTGCAGGTTTACTATTTGGTCTCTGTGGCCCACCGCGCAGCGGGTGTGAGCAGCTGTTTGCCTGGTGTAAAAATCCTGACGATTCACCTTCTTACCTGCAGTACTATATAAACAGACGGGTAGGTGTGAAGTTACCACAGCATTCATTGCTATTGCACTGTTTTGCTGCCAAAATTTTTAACCATAGCCGAAGCTTGACTCTCGCAATCAGACGAAGCTCCAGTTTAGAGCCTACTTCGTCAGAAGAAAAGCTTCAGGAGAAGAAGTTATTTAGTTCCCAAGAAATCTTTCAAGAAATTCAGAATTAAATGGCCAGAGTGCGCTCTACTGCTAGAGCTGAGCGTGAGGGAGGCGAAGCCGAAGGAGCGGAGACTATTCCTATCTCCGAAGCAATGCGACGATCCGGATTGGTGACCTCGGAAGGAATCCCCACTGCCGAGACAGAACAGACTGTTGCCGATACAGAACAAGTTGCTGCCGAAGCGGAGGAAGGAGATATTGAGGAAGCTGATTCCGATGATGATTACCATATCGCCGTACCGAGCAAGCCCAGCCATTTGGACTTCGGAAAGTCGACTGTCTCCAAGGCTGATTTCTCCAAAATGGTGAAGTCGGGCTATTTCAGTGAAAATGAGAAGAAGCTGCTTCGCTTCGGGGGGGGAGGAAACTACCCCGAAGCCAGAAAAGGATGAAATAGTTATTTTCAAGAGTTTTCTGAAAGCTGGGTTGAGATTTCCTTTGAATAGAATGATTTCTGATGTGCTGCAAAGGTTTGGGATCTATTTTCATCAGCTGACTCCTAACGCTATTGTCAGGCTTAGCGTCTATATCTGGGCTCTCCGAAGCCAGGCGGTGGAGCCGTTTGCCGACAGCTTCTGTCGAGTTCATGAGCTGCATTACCAGACTAAGGCCAGAAAAGATGGATTGCATGAAAATTTTGGTTGCTATAATTTTGCCTATCGGAAAACCACAAAGTTTCATGTGATCAGCTACCGAAGCAAATGGCCGACAGGCTGGAAGTCAGAATGGTTTTATGTCAAAGTTGACAAAGACAAAGAGAAGCTGGTTCAGAGCCCTCTTGAACTAATCTTCGGAGAAACAAGACCCCGATGCAAAATGGCAGTAGAAGGTCCAACTTGGGCTGCACTGGGTGAGTTCAAAATTATTGCAGAACATATTGGCACTAGAGATTTAGTGCAAGAATTTCTGGCCTTCAGGGTATTTCCAACTATGAAAGAGTGGACTATGCCGAAGCTTAAAGGGGAAAAGAAAGAGGGGGAACTCGTCCGACTGCCTTATTATTATAAGTTTAAGAAATATTTTAAAGCACCCTACCAAGAATGGCTCGATACAATTGAAATAATGAGTAATGAAATTCTTGGAAATTACTCCAAAAAAGAGGACCAACTGATAACAGCAGCCTTCGGCACTCGGCCGAAGCGAAGGCTGAACAGGGTGCTTGATGCTATAGGATTTGAATATGCTGATTATGGTCGACTGGGCAGAGATGCTGGAGGCCCGAAGCGAAAAAGAATTGCCAGCGCTACTGACGAAGAAGTCGCCAAGGTAGCCAAAAAGAAAAAGAAAGATTCTGAAAAACTTAGCCCTGAAGAGTTAAACCCTGAGCCGAAGGTGGCCACTACAAGAAAGAGAAAAAGTGCATCTCCAGAGCCGGAAACGCTGGTTCAAGAAGAAGATACTCCTGCTACTCCTTCTGCTGTTGAAGTAGAAGAGATTATGAAGGTAATGACTGAACCCTTGCCTATCAGGCTAAGTCCGCTGGCGCTGGAACTGACAAAGTTTTTTTAGAAGGACAAGGCAGCTTCGGCAGACGAAGGTCCTGCACTGCCGAAAAAACGAAGGATTATTCAAATAGCAGATGTAATTCATGGGACACCGTCTCCAACACCGGCATCAAAAATTGCCATTGATCAAACTGCCAAAACTGCCGAAGCTGAAGGCGCCGCAGCCGAAGCCACCAGAGCGGAAATTTTCGAAGCTGATACTGGCGCAGCCGAAGCTGCCGAGGCTGAAATCGGGGTCACAGAAGATCCAAACCTAGAAGAGACACTTGAAGTTATTGATAACATACTCCTAAAAATGACTGAGGAGGAATCTGTTGTGGCTGCGGCAAGCACAGCTACTGAAAAGGGGAAAGAACAAGCTGAGGACATTTTGGAGGAAGAAGATTTTGAATTTCAAGATTTACTTGGGCAAGGACTGACAGACGCTGAAAAAGCAGAACTTAAAAAATGTGCTATAGCCTGCGGATATAAGCCAGGGGCTACACTGTTCGGCGGTGTTAACGATGGAAAACTGAGGTGCCTTCGAAACCGCAGCGAAGCTAAAATTGTTAGAACTCTCTGCAAAAATATTGGCTTGCCGAAGCTAGAAGCAGACCTGTGCCGTTATCAACGACACCATATCGCCGGAAGCTTGCTTTACGCTAACTTCAAGGTAACAAATATTTTTGTTATTTTATTACTATTATTATTATCTTTTAGGTCGTGTTTTAACGAAGATCGTTTCGACAGAGCATATTATTAAGCAAGGTTCTAAAAATGCAACAAGATCTGGAAGAAGAGAAAAACAAAGCCGTCATTCAAGATTTGGCTGAAAAAGTTGAAAATTACGAAGCTAGTCTGAAAAAGAAAGACTTCACAATCCAGGACCTTGAATCATGGTCAAAGAGCACGAAGGTGCATTAGAAAAGAAAGATTTTGTTATTCAGACCATGGAGGGTTCTTTGGCTGAAGTCCAAACTGAGAATAACAAGTTAAAGAATGAATTGCTCCGATAGTCAGAAAAATTCGAGCAAGAAAAGAAATATCTTGAAGCAAGCCTCAAAACTGAAGTGGATAAAAATTCAAATTTGCAGAAAACTTTTAAAGAACTTCAGGAGAAATGCTTAAGCTTCGGCAGCCGATGCGTGCAGCGGCTGAAGGATGTGTTTCACTCTGTTGGAGCTAGCTCTGTGAAATTTACACCTTCAGCTGAAAATCTGCCCAGAACATTAGAATATATTGAAGGCGAAGTTGATGCCCTTGACGAAGTTATTGGTGGGCACACCGACTTCTGCGCCCTGGTAGCTTCTTGGGGCACAGCTACTGCTTTTTTGAAAGCTGGCTACACGCATGGAAACATTGTGAACAGACCAAACTTCAGCTTGTCAGCATCAGATCTGATAGATATCCCAAGCCTAGCCCGAAGCATTGGAAATAGATTCATGACCCAGATCTGGGTAAGTGGCGGGCGAAAAATGGCAGGTGACGAAGCTCGAAGCCATCTTAAGCCGGTAAGAAACTTATGTTTGTTACTTTTACCTTCTCCTTTGAAATTTGCACCTTTCTTATTCTGCTGTTTGGTACACACAGGATGACGAAGCTGAAGAATGACGAAGCTAAAGTTTGACGAAGCTGAAGACGAAACCTAGGCTGAAGCTTAAAGTTGCTTACAATATGCTTTCCTGCAAAAATTCTGGAGAAATTCTTGTAATATAGCTATGGAACAACTCATGTAAATTTGTACATACCTTGTAATATATTATGTCTCCCTTATCCGCATACAGTCTGCTTTGCTGTGGACGAAACTTCTCTTTTGAGCCGAAGGCGAAAAACACCTTCCCTTCTTTTCGTACACAACGAAGCATAAATTTTTTTTCCTTCGAAGTTTTTCCTCATTTCTGAAGCACTTGTCTTCTTTGTGTAGCATGATGATGATTCTATATATGTCTAAATGAATGTTTATGAATGCAAATGACATGATGACATGTACTGTGCAAATGAATATTGGGACACATGTTCAAAAACCATAAGCACAGCCCTTCATCCCCTCAAGAATGATACAAATATTTTTGCCGTTTACTTTTCGGCTTCACCGTTTACTTTTCGCTGTATCAGCGTTGACTTTTCGCTGTAAGCCTCCCTTGGGAGCTTCTTCGCCTTTTACTTTCAGCGGAATCAGCGTTTATTTTTCGCTGTAAGCCTCCCTTAGGAGCTTCTTCGCCTTTTACTTTCAGCGGAATCAGCGTTTATTTTTCGCTGTAAGCTCTGCATTCCCTTAGGAACGACTTTTGAGCTTCTCCCTGTTTCCTTTTCTTTTTTCCTTTGCGTTTACATTTACATTTTTGGGGGATGTCATTCTCATAGAATTGAAATAAGGAAAATTACATGTTGTGGCCCCATTAAAAACCTTTCTCCCCCTTTGGAAAGGAAAAGGGTGCCACAAAAAAGAATATAAAAAAATTACATCATACTAAACATAATATCGCCGAAGCTCATCCGCATTCCACGATCTAGGAATGTCGTTGCCGTCCATATCCTTCAATCTGTAGGAACCGGGTCTTGACGAAGATACTACTAAAAAGGGGCCTTCCCACTTCAGCTGTAGTTTGCCTACTGTCTCAGGATTGGCTACTCTTCGAAGTACCAAGTGTCCTGGTTCAATGTTCTTCAGCTTAACCTTTCTGTCACGCCATTTTATTGTTTCAGCTTGATATTTATTGATGTTTTCCACAGCTTGAAGTCTGATCCCTTCAATAGCATCTTTTTCTACAAAGCAATCAGCTTCATTTTCGCCTTCTGCCGAAGCTACTGTCCTTATTGATCCTGTTTTGGCCTCTTCTGGGGTTATTGCTTCGTCACCAAACAATAGTTTAAAGGGTGTAAAGCCTGTTGATCTTGACATGGTTGTGTTATGACTCCACACCACTTTGATTAACTCGTCTGGCCACTTTCCCCTGGGCTGATTGAAGATTGACTTCATTATTCCTGTCATTATGATCCCATTAGCTCTTTCGACAAGTCCATTTGACTCCGGGTGTCGGACTGATGCAAAATGGATGTTCGTGCCGATTTGATCACAAAATTCTCTGAAGGCTTCAGAATCAAACTGTGTCCCATTATCCACAGTAATAGCCTTCGGCACTCTGAAGCGACAAACAATGTTTTGCCAGAAAAACTTTTGAATAGTAAATGAAGTTATTGTGGCTAAGGGTTTTGCCTCAATCCATTTGGAAAAATATTCCACTGCCACCACCACATATCTTAAGTTCCCCTGTGCTGGTGGTAATGGACCTAGCAAATCGAGACCCCACCTTTGCAACGGCCAAGTGGGTTGTATTAATTGAGTTAAAGACGAAGGTTGTTTTTGATCTCTTGCACATTTCTGACAACCTTCGCACTTTTGAACTAAATCCGCTGCATCCGAAGCTGCCTTTGGCCAATAAAATCCTTGGCGAAAAACTTTCCCAAGCAAGGGCCTAGATCCAATGTGAGATCCACACAGACCTGCATGTATGTCCTTCATTAATTCTATACCTTCGGATCTGGATAAACACTTGAGCAATGGGGAACAGACTCTACGCTTGTATAACTCCCCTTCTATCATGACATATGGTCGAGCTCTTACTTCTATTCTCCTGTTATAAGCTTTGTCGTCTGAAAGAAAATTACCCTGAAGGAAAGAGATGATCTCAGTTCTCCAATCTTCACTATAAACAGGGGATATGTTAAGGATTGCTCTTTCAAGAAGCTCGACCGAAGGTGCTTTTATTGTTTCAAAAAATACTTCCGAAGGTATACGCAGCCCCTGGGCTGCTGACTTAGCCAATAGATCAGCGTATTCATTTTCTCCACGAGGAATATTTTTGACAGAGAAACCTTCGAAGGAAGCCTCAATCCTTCGGACTGTATCTAGATACTTTTCAAGCTTCGGGTCTCTTGCTTTGTAGCTCTTGTCAATATGACCAGAGATAACTTGAGAATCAGTTTTAAGAATGGCCCTTCTGATTCCCATTGCCTTTAATTTCCGAAGACCCAAAAGCAGAGCTTCATACTCAGTGATGTTATTTGTGCAACTAAAATCAAGTCTTGCCGCATAACAAGTTTTAACTTTGGAAGGTGAAACCAACACAGCAGCCGCTCCTGCTCCGAAGGTTCCCCAAGACCCATCGCAAAACACTGTCCATGCTTCGGCATCTTTATTTGTTTCTTCCTCCTGAGCCCCTGGCGTCCAGTCAGCAATGAAGTCTGCTAACGCCTGGGACTGAATCGAAGATCTATGAACATAATCAATACAAAATTCATTGAGCTCTGCAGCCCATTTTCCAATCCTTCAAGTAGCTTCTCGGTTTCTCATAATATCCTTCAGAGGTTGTGAAGAAGGAACAATTATGTTGTAAGCTTGAAAATAGTGCCGAAGCTTCCTGGAGGCCATCAAGACAGCATACAGTACCTTCTCCAATTCTGTATAATTTTTCTTTGATAAACTAAGAACCTCGGATACAAAATATATTGGGGCCTGCCTCTTAACTTGGCCTTCAAGCTTCTCCTGAACAAGTGCTGCACTTACCGCTGAGTGCGAAGCTGCCACATATAATAACAATGGAGCCCCTGGCGTAGGTGGAGTTAATGTTGTTAGATCTATCAAATACTGCTTCAGCTCTTCGAAGGCCTTCTGCTGGATTGGTCCCCATTGAAAGACTTCGGCTGACTTCAGCACTTCGAAGAATGGTAAGTTTCTCTCTGCTGATCTAGATATGAATCTGTTGAGAGACGCCAGCCTTCCTGTCAATCTTTGAGCCCCCTTTTTTGTACTTGGTGGTTCCATTCGAAGTATAGCTTCAATTTTGCTTGGATTAGCCTCGATTCCCTTTGTTGAGACTAGGCAACCGAGAAATTTCCCCTTCTTTACTCCGAAGACACATTTTTCTGGATTCAATTTTAGACCAACCTGTCTAAAATTAGTGAAGGACTCCTACAAATCAGCAATGTGGTTATCTTGCTTCGTGCTTTTTACAATGATATCATCAACATAAGTTAGCACATTCCTGCCTATCTGAGAATGAAGGACCTTCGCTGTCATTCTGCTGAAACTTCCTCCGGCATTCTTAAGCCCCTCAGGCATCCGAAGGTAACAATATGTCCCACTAGGGGTTATGAAGCTGGTTTTCGGTTCATCCTCCTTCTTCATCCATATTTGATGATAGCCTGAATAGCAATCCAGCAAACTCATAAGCTCTGATGAAGCTGCTGCATCAACTAAGGATTCTATCCTTGGCAATGGAAATTAGTCCTTCGGACATGCTTTATTGAGGTCAGTAAAATCGATACACATTCTCCATTTACCATTGGCCTTCTTCACCATAACAGTGTTAGCCAACCATTCTAGGTATTTTACCTCTCTAATAACTCTGGCACTGAGGAGTCTTTTCACTTCATTCCGAGCACCTTCGGCCTTGTCATTAGACATTTTCTGAAGCCTCTGCTTTCTGGGTCTGAAGGATGGATCAACATTGAGCGAATGCTCAATAACATCCCTGTTAACTCCACAAAGATCATTAGCTGACCAAGCAAAAACATCTTTATTGTTGAACAAAAACCTTATCAAGGTTTTCTCCTGTTCTTCAGACAATTGAGATCCCAATAGCACCTTCTGCTCTGCTATATCCTCACATAAGAGCATGGGTTTCGGCTGGTCAGCCGAAGTAGCTTTTTCCCTTCTGAACTTTTATTGCTCACAAGCTTCAGTTCCATCTATATTATGGATTGCTTTTGAGTCTGTCCAATTTCCTTCGGCCCTTCTGGCAGCTTCTTGACTTCCATGAATAGCAATGGGCCCTTGGTCCGAAGGTATCTTCATGCAAAGATAAGCTGGATGCAGAATTGCTTCGAAGGCATTAAGAGTACCACGACCAATGATTGCATTGTAAGGGTATTCCATGTCAACAATATCAACCACAATTTGTTCAGTCCTTGTGTTGTTGATAAATCCGAAAGCCACTGACATTGAGATTTTGCCGAGTGCTACAATCTGCCTTCCTCCGAAGCCGCAAAGGGGATGTGTGGCATCAAGAATTTTATCTTCGGGCTCTTGCATCTGTCTGAAGGCCTTAGCAAATATGATATCAGCTGCACTGCCTGTATCAACCAAAACATTGTGGACCAAAAATCCTTTGATAACACAAGAGATAACCATAGCATCATTGTGTGGGTAATCCTTGATTTGAAGGTCCTCTTGGGAGAATGTAATAGGAATGTGAGACCATTTTGACTTGATGAAGGGTCCTTGCACCCCGACATGTTGTACCCTTCTCTGTGCCTCCTTCTGCTTCTTGTTGGCTGGCTCTGAACATGAACCGCCTGTTATCGGGAGTACCAGCTTCGAAGCCGAAGCAGCTCCAGCTTGAATGTTGAACGAAGCCATCAGCTCAGAAAAGTGGAAGTGAGTTCACCGGAGGTGGGCGCCAATGTTGGGGACTTGTTCTCAAATGCTATGAATTAAGAACAAGGCAACATAAAATGTTAAATGTTAATGCCCTTCGCCCGCTGAAGCATTATTTCCTCAAGGATTTAATGAACTTCGGACGAAGGTTAAAAATGGAACAATTACGAAGGATGAATCTTCGTAATTGAACTCTCAGAAATTATATAAAACAATACAAGATATGAAGCATTAAAGACAAATAAATTATAAGTAGACGACATCATTTTTATATTATATAAACTTGATGTATTCAAATATTAAACACATTTATACCTCTGTCTTGGCAAAGAATAATTTCCGAGTGATGCGATTGCAATTACAGGAATGTGTGAACAGTAAAGGAATACTGTTCACTATTTATAGGCACAGGACACAGCCTGTGAGGAATTACAATCATACCCCTCATAAAAGTTTACAACATTGACTCAGACCTTTATGGGCTAAAAGGTCATTCTATCTTTAAGTCGGTTCGACCCTTCATCTTCGGATATGTTGTAATATCGAAGCTTCATGAATGGTGCCTTCGGCGTCACGTATGAGCAGCTTCAGCCGAAGCTGTCTCTTTCTACAGGACCTTCGGCGACGAAGCATGGTCCCAACAAATAGCAACAGTCATTGACAAGCGGGACCCTCCAGTTTTCAACGCACTAGGTGTATAAATAAGAGCTCACCACGAGTTTATTTGGCACACTTTTTTGCCATCTGCTCTTGCTCACCCGACTTTTAGCCTATGCGCAACAACACTTGCTTGGCTTTTTAAATTTTTAAGCTTCGGTTTCGAGAGCACTTTCTCAGCATTTGCGAAGATGTCTGAAGATAAGAAAGTTGTTGCTGAATCAAAGCTGAGCCTTTCTGAGGAGATGCATCTCGGCTTTCTTCAATCAATAGCAAAGACCAATACAGAGAAGATCACTAGGGAGATTTTGGAGGGTTTATCTGAAGACACTGGTGACAGTGACAGTTATGATGTGGATAGTGGTGGCGAAGATTCCGAAGATCGACCTTGGCGACCAAGCCATGCGGTTTTTGGTAAATCAAGTATTAAACAAAGCCATCTTGTCAATATGAGGGGTAGATATTTTCGGGACTTGTCTATTGTGAGGGCTGACGAAGGAGAGAAAACTTGTCCGACTCCCGAGGAGAATGAAGTCGTGATATTCCGAAGCTTCTTAAAGGCTGGACTGCGGTTTCCCTTGAGCAGTTTTGTCGTGGAAGTACTGAAGATATTTGAAATCTGCCTTCATCAACTTACTCCCGAAGCAATCATAAGGATGGGCATCTTCGTCTGGGCCGTGAGGAGCCAAGGTTTAGAACCAAATGCAAAAAGTTTCTGCAACATACATGAGCTATTGTATGAGACAAAACCTTGGGGTAAAGAGCAGTATCACAACAATTTTGGCTGCTACAGCTTCGGCGCCCGGTCTGGGTCAAGCTGTCCCGTGCCAACCTTTCGAAAGAGGTGGCCCGGCGACTGGATGACAGAATGGTTTTATGTGAAGAGTGACTTGAAAACACGGGAAGATATTAAAGATATCATTATGCGCCCTATCTGGCAACGCTTCGGCCTCCGGAGGCCGAAGGTGGAAATGAATGAAGCAGCCGAAGAATGCCAGAGAGCCTTCGGCGTGGTTTGCTCTTTTATTAGGACAAGGGATTTGGTCCAAGAACATATTGCCTTCAGAATATGGCTACTTGTAGAAAAGTGGGAAATGCCGAAGGAGACCGTTAGAGAAACTGACGAAGGTGGATTAGTTAGGCTAAAATACACATTCCAATATGGAGATAAATTCGTCGAGCCAGATGATGTCTGGCTAAAAAGTATTAAGGCCATAAGTGATGAATTGCTTGGATTATACTCGAAGGCCGAAGACACTGCACTATCAGCGGCCTTCAGAGGCCGAAAGAAGAAGAGACTCAACCGAGTATTTGATGCAATTGGATTTGTCTACCCCGACTACCGTTATCCAACGCGGGGTCAAAAAGAAAGAATACATCTTCTGCGAAGGAAGTTGCTTCAGCCGCTCCTAGTGAGCCGGCGCCGAAGAGGAAAAGGGTAAAGGTTCTCACACACCGGCCACGTTATATTGAACCGGCCACAGTGCCTGAGTTTGTCGGTGAAACCTCTTCGGCCACCGAAGCTAAAGAACCAACTCCCCTGCCGAATATTGAAGGGCTGGCCGAAGTGCCGGCGACGGAAAAAATAGAAGAACCGAGGGCTGAAGAAACAAAGACATCGGAAATTCTAAGTCCTTCAGCAAAAATTGAGGTGCCAATGCCAATGCCAATGACGACCCCAAAGAGAAAAAGAATGGTTAATGTACTGGATGTATTGGAGACAATAAAGTCTTCAAGCACTACTCCGAAGAAATTTGGCAAAACTTCCGAAGTGCAAATCGAAGCCTTGGGTGCCGAAGCTTCAAAGCATCAAGTTGAAACTGAAGCTGGGCCTTCAGAGTCCGCCAAAGTAAAATCCTTGGAAGCCGAAGAAATAAAAACAACAGAACAAATTTTGGCCGAAGAAACTGGCACTGCCGCCTCCGAAGCATTTTCCAAAGCTTTCGATTATATTTTACGACATGCTTCGAGGAAAGAATTGACTGCAAAAGAAAAGCGAGAGGCTCAGTTTTATGCCCAAAAACTGAAATATCCAAAGGGGGCATTGATATTCAACAACAGCGGAGAAGGAGACTTCTTGTATTGTCTCCCCGACAATAAGGAGATTTCTGTCTGTCGGGAGATGAGCAAGAGCTTCGGATTCCCAACATTAGAAAACGGGCTCTCGGTGTTATCAAAAGACGAGCTAGCCGACAGCCTGGCGTATAATAGCTTAAAGGTGCGAAAATGAGGTCTTTGTATTATTTCTTGAAATTAAAATTTTTAATTTGCTTAAACTTATTGACGCACACACAATTTTTTGCAGGGCCTTATACTAAGCAATGCCCTCAGGGCTCAAAAAGATGCTGAAGACGAAGGGTGTGTTATGGCCCTGAGCAACCTTCGTTCCGAAGTAATTGAACTAAGGAACGAATGTCTCAAAAAAGATAAAATATTACATTCATTGATAAATAGAATAAAAGAAGACGAAGCTACTTTTAAAGCTCAAGCTGAGGCTCAGAAGCGTGAAATTGAAGATCTTCGAAAACAACTAGCTAGAGTTAAAGAGGAACGCACACTTGAAGAAACAAAACGAGAAATCAGTGAACAATGGGCAAATCACTTGGAAAAAAAACGTTGAAGAGCTTCGTGCATCTAAGAAAAGATGCTATGAAAAATCTATAGAATGTGTTAAGAAAGTAAGAACCAGCTTCGCCAGCGTTGGGGCTTTCTCAAGTGAAGAGAAATTCATAAGGGGTGACCCCGAAGGCCCAATTGAATGGATCAGCCACGAAGCTGAAGCCTTTGAAGAAATTTTGAATAGTTATGGAGACATATGTGCCTTTTCGGGTGCCAGGGGGATTGCTACCATTTTGGAGAGGAAAGGTTGTGACCACGTGAAATTCTTGGCACAATCCGAAGCCGCCTTATCCTATGAAGATATAAAAAAACCCTCGGCCGAAGCGAGCCTGGTAGGTGGAAAATTTTTCACCGACATCTGGGACAATGGTGGCCGGGAAATGGCCCAAGAAATTATACGAAAAAGCGAAAAAGACATTCATGACGCTAGAAAAGTAGTAGAGGCCGCTGAGAAAAGTGCAGAGCCCGAAGGGCAAATAGGTATTGACTAGTGGTTTTTGACTTTTTGTTGTAATTTTTTGATTTCGAACTTGTTCACGGTTTGTAATAGTAATATAGCCGTATCTTCTCCTCCCCCAAAACCTGACGAGCCATCTGCGGACCCCCACGCGAAGGGGGACGACGAAATTAAGAAAATGGCTGAAGCCATCATGGATAAAGTTGTCGATCAGCTAATAAATGAAGCTGCAGAAATAGTTCTAAGGGAAGATTAGCTGTTATTGTAAAAAGATTTAGAATGTAACGTTTGTTGAGAAACATGTGTAATATTTTGTAACTTTGAATGTAATATATTAGTTGTTTACAGTTCTATTCTTTACGATGCATGAAACTTCATATACATACCGTTTTTGAGCCTTCGGCGAAAAAACACCTTCCCTTCTTTTCATGATTCGTAAATAATATCCGTGTTCTCATAAAATCAGTAACCAATCCTCGTAAAATCAATAATCAATATATCTTTTCATTTCAGAATTTGACGAAGGTATAATTCCTCGATAGTTATTTTTGTGCCCTATCACTGTTTCTTCGAAACAATCTTCGAATATCAATACTGAGACCCCCTTCTTGCGTTGTTGATGCAATATGATGTATGATGTTATGCTGTGCAAATGATGTAATGATGTGATGTTGTGCAAAATGATATTTGCCGAAGATCGACGTTTTTTCACTGCAAGCCTCCCTTAGGAGCTTCTTCGCCTTTTACTTCAGCGGAATCAGCGTTTATTTTTCGCTGTAAGCCTCCCTTAGGAGCTTCTTCGCCTTTTACTTTCAGCGGAATCAGCATTTATTTTTCGCTATAAGCCTCCCTTAGGAGCTTCTTCGCCTTTTACTTTCAGCAGAATCAGCGTTTATTTTTCGCTGTAAGCTCTGCATTCCCTTCGGAACGACTTTTGAGCAGAAAACTTACACTGCGCTCCCTTAGGAACGACTTTTTGCTGCTTCGAAGAAATTACGCTGCGTTCCTTAGAACAAAATTTTTGATAATTCGAAGGTCCTCCTTGCCACCATAAATTGTTATGCTTCGGCAACTTAAGCCTATGGAGAAGATATATTTTCATTATGGTAAAAAGCGAAACTGTTACAAGAGATTAAAAACGACAAAAAGCACTTAAGCCTCCCATAATTGTTCCTTATTAAAAAGAAAATAATACTGAATGCGAAAAACTGCTGTCGGGGTAGGATATTTGTCAGTAAATATGCTTTGACTCTGGCACAGTGCTATTGACTGTGCGAGCTTCGGACTCTTCTCTGAAGTCCCGTTGAAGGTGAGTGTGCTGACTCCCTTCTGGCTGCTGGCCTCGTTGCGTTGGTGGTGGAGGTGGAGGCTGTTGCCAAGATGCTTGAGGTTGGCTTGCCGAAGCAACAGAAGCTGCAGGGTCGTTGCCTACATATTCTGGAATGTAAGGCGAATGGTACGAAGCAGTATGCATGACTTGCTTCGGCTGCCTCTGTTGTGCTGCAGCTTCTGCTATCTCCTTTTGCTTCTGGATGGTAACATGGCACATCCTAGTGGTATGGCCCTTGTCCTCACCACAGAATAGACAATAAATTTTCCTTGGCTGATCCCCAAATCTTCCTCCGAAGCCCCTGGTGCCTCTGCCCCTTGGAGCTGGTGGCCGGAAAGAGCTTTGCTGCTGCCCCAAAGCTTGCGAGGAGTACTGTGGCCTTTGCTGTTGATTCCCTCTATCATCACTCTGAGTAGAGTTGTGAATTGACCTGACGTGCCTCGGATGGAATCTTCCTCCGAAGCCCCTGGTCATTTCAGAGAACATGTATGCTTCCTCCCTTCTTTGGCGGAAGTCATTGTCAGCTCGAATATACTCGTCCATCTTATGGAGCAGCTTCTCCAAAGTTTGAGGAGGCTTCCTGGCAAAGTATTGAGCTGAAGGTCCCGGCCGAAGCCCCTTAATCATGGCCTCAATGACAATTTCACTGGGCACTGTTGGTGCCTGTGCCCTTAGACGCAGGAACCTTCGGACATACGCCTGAAGGTATTCTTCGTGGTCCTGGGTGCACTGGAATAAAGCTTGAGCAGTGACCGGCTTCGTTTGAAACCCTTGGAAGCTGGTTATCAGCATGTCCTTCAGCTTTTGCCATGAGGTGATTGTTCCTGGCCGAAGAGAGGAGTACCAGGTTTGTGCAACACTCTTGACAGCCATGACGAAAGATTTTGCCATGACTGCAGTATTGCCACCAAACGAAGATATGGTTGCTTCATAACTCATCAAGAATTGCTTCGGGTCTGAATGACCGTCGTACATGGGGAGCTGGGGTGGCTTGTAAGACTGGGGCCAAGGTGTAGCCTGCAGTTCTGTTGACAGAGGAGAAGTATCATCAAAAGCAAAATTTCCATGATGGAAATCTTCATACCAGTCGTCCTCGTTGTAGAAGCCCTCCTGATGAAGCTCTCTGTGCGGAGGCCTTCGGTTCTGGTCATCTTGAGCAAGATGACGAACTTCTTCAGAGGCTTCGTCTATCTGCCTTTGCAGGTCAGCTAGACGAGCCATCTTTTCCTTCTTCCGTTGGACCTGTTGATGGAGCATCTCCAAGTTTTGGATTTCTTGATCCAAATCGTCCTCCGGAGGCGTTGGGCTGGTGGCCTTCCTCTTCTGGCTTTGGGCCTCCCTAAGAGAAAGGACATCCTGATTGGGATCCAGCGGCTGCAGAGCGGTAGCCCCTGTTGCTGAAGCTTTCTTCGGCGGCATGACGAAGGTGATGCTTGCCGAAGGTGTTCAAAACTCAAAAAATGGAAGTGAGTTCACCGGAGGTGGGCGCCAATGTTGGTGACTTGTTCTCAAATGCTTCGGTTTGAAGGAAAAGTAAAGGTACAAGCGTGATGCAAAAAGTGAATGCCAAGTCAGCATGAACAGTACGGGAGTACTGTTCATCTATTTATAGGCAAGGGATGCAGCCCGTATAGAATTACATTAATGCCCTTTACATTTATCAATAACTCCAATGTTGGTGACTTGTTCTCAAATGCTTCGAATTAAGAACAAGGCAACATAAAAAGTGTTAAATATTAAAGTCCTTCGTCCTTCAAGTCATTATGTCCCTTCGGATATAATGAATTCTGGACGAAAGTTATGAAGGAAAAAACCTTCGTAAGCACAATAGATGATAAGGAAGAATTCATATGCGAAACACGAAGAATAATATAGATATTATCATCAACTTATTTTTATTTGCATTATCATATCCAGAATAACAAATTATAAATGTACCTTCGGTTTGACGGAAAGTAAAGGTACAAGCGTGATGCAAAAAGCGAATGCCAAGTCAGCGTGAACAGTACGGGAGTACTGTTCATCTATTTATAGGCAAGGGATGCAGCCCGCATAGAATTTACATTAATGCCCTTTACATTTATCAATAACTCTATAGTAATTCTTCGAGGTCTAATTTGTCTTTTCATCTTTAAGTCGGTTCCCCTTCTCTGCTATCATGCCGAAGCTTTTCTGCGCACAGCTTCGTGATCATTTTATCCTTCGTCATAATCGCCTTTCGTCTCGCTCAGGCTTCGTCCTGACCATACTCTTGTATACTCATAACCCGATTCCGAAGATACCTGTTCACATATTTCACTTGGAAAACTTTGTCAAATCATATTTTTGAGGACCTTCAGAAGCCGAAGGCCCCCAACAAATAGCATAAAGGTATAAAAGTTAACTTTGTATCTGAAAACAAATTGTTTCTTTTGCTTATATTTGATCTTGATCTTCTTTTGTAGGGCCTAATCCTTAGCAATGCCCTTAGAGCACAGAAAAATATTGAAGATGAAGGGTATACAATAGCTCTGAACAACCTTCGTTCAGAAGTGATTGAACTAAGGAACGAAGGTCATGAGAAAGACAAGATATTAATTTCATTGGTAAACAAAATAATAGAAGACGAAGCTAGCTCCAAAGCTCAAGCTGAGGCCCAGAAGAATGAAACCGAAGACCTTCGGAAACAACTAGCTGAGGTCAAAGTAAAATGCGCTGTCGCTGAAGCTGATCGAGATGTCAGCGAATATTGGAAAAATTATTTAGAAAAAACAGTTGCAGAACTTCGCGCATCCAAGGAAAGATGTTTTGAAAAATCTGTGGAGTGCGTGAAGAAAATTAAGACCAGCTTCACCAATGTGGGCGCTTATTCAAACGAAGACAACTTCATACGAGGCGATCCCGAGGGTGTTATCGAGTGGATCAGCGGAGAAGCCGAAGCTTTTGACGAAATCTTGAGTGACCGTGGGGATGTCTGTGCGTTTTCTGGTGCGAGAGGAGTTTCAGCTATCTTGGAGAAGGCGGGTTGCAATCATGTTAAAACCCTAGCTCAGGCCGAAGCTGCCTTCTCCGTGGAGGACACGAAGGATCCGTCGGCCGAAGCAAGTTCATTGGGCGGCAAATTTTTCACTGATATTTGGGAAAATGGCTGCGGAGAAATGGCCCATGAAATAATGAAGAAGAGCGAAAAAGATATCCACGACTCTCGAGAAGCAGCGAAGAAAGCTGAGAAAGCTGCAGAACTTGAGAGACGGATAGGTATTGTTTAATGGCTTGCATCTTCGCCGTTTGTTTTCGTGGCTTCAAACTGATTGATTTTTTCTATCGCAGCTGAGCTACCTCCTCCACCGGAGCCGTTCGACCCCCTGGCCGATCCGGAGACAAAGAAGGCGATAGAAATCATTAATATGGCCGAAGCTATTATCGACGAAATTGTTACCAAACTGCTTAACGAAGCTGCAGAAAAAGTTCTGAAGGAAGAGTAGTAGTTATTGTAAAAACATTTCTAGGATATTAATGTAACATTTGCTGAACTAAGTCTGTAATATTTGATGTTTATAATTTTGAATCTAATATGTAAGTTGTTTGCAATTCAACTCTTTGTGATGCATGAAACTTTATGTACATACCGTTTTTGAGCCTTCGGCGAAAAAACACCTTCCCTTCTTTTCATGCTTCGTAAAGAAGAGTTTTTATGCCTTGCAAGAACATCCACACTCCGTAATAAGATCAATGCTTCGTACACAATAGATCCCTTCTTCCACAACAAAACTGATGAAGCTGTAATTCTCAGCTTACTTTGTGCCTTAGCACCATTTCATTTTTGTAAATCATCCTTCGAAGATCAGCTTCGTTTCCAATTCATGTCATTGGTGTGATATGATGTATGATGTGATGCTATGCGATATGATGCGATGATATGATGCAAAGAATGATGCTAATGCCGAAGACACATACCCACGCTGAAACACAACCTTTGCGTCCCCTTAGGAACGATCAAAATCTCTTTGCCGTTTATTTTTCGGTTTCACCGCTTATTTTTCGGTGTAAGTTCTGCATCCCCTTAGGAACGTCTTTTGAACTTCTTCGCCTTCTATTTCGGTGGTATTCGCATTGACTTTTCGCGTTTCGCCTTATATTTCGGCGGTATTTGGCTCTGCATTCCCTTTGGAATCACTTTTGAGCAGAAAACTTACACTGCGCTCCCTTATGAACGACTTTTTGTAGCTTCGACAAACTTACGCTGCGCTCCTTAGGAACGAATTTTTGTAGCTTCAGCAAACTTACTCTGTGAATTTTAGCTCCGCATTCCCTTAGGAAGGATTTTTGAGCTTCAACAATTTTTGAGCTTTTTGAGTCTATGGAGAAGATATATTTCACTATGACAAGAACGAAGCTATTACAAGAAATCAAAAATGACTAGAAAACTAGGTTTACATTGACTATTCCTTATTAAAAAGAAAATGACAATGAATTTAAAAATACTTTAGAGGTAGGATATTTCTCAATATATGTGTTTTGATTCTGGCATAGTACTGTTGACTGTGCGAGCTTCGGATTCCTCCCTGAAATCTCGCTGCTGATGGGTCTGTTGGCTCCATTCTGGCTGTTGTCCTCATGAATAGGCAGGTTGTAGTGGTGGCGGAGGTAGAAGCTGTGGCCAAGAAGCCTGTGGCTGACTAGCCTAAGCAACAGAAGCTGCAGGATGATTACCCACATATTCTGGTATGTAGGGTGAGTGACACGAAGCAGTGTGCAGGACCTGCTTCGGTTGATTTTGCCGGGCTTCGGCTTCTGCGATCTCCTTCTGCTTTTGAATGGTGATTTGGCACATTCTTGTAGTATGTCCCTTGTCTTCACCACAAAATAGGCAGTAGATCCAGAAGTGGTATCAAAGCTATGCTGACCCTAGGTCGTTAGACTAGTTAGAAATGGAAAGCCTAGTTTGTTCAAAACTTGCTAACTTCATTCTTATAAAATTATTTTTATCAGCCTTACCTCTTTAAAATTCAACTGAGTTGACATTTTCTCTTGTAGATGTTTCGTACCCTTCAAACCACTCGAGTCAACACCAACTACGCCCCTCCGCCATGGCAAGCTCCTGTCTACCCAGTTGTAGTGGAGGAAGTTCCGGTGGATCTCCCTCGCATTCGAGTGGAGCATGGAGTCATCTTGGAGGACAGCTCGGAGGAACTTCTGCCGATGCCCACCCCGTTGGCAGAGTCACTGACCTTCGCAGCTAGGTCATCGACCTCAGCATCGCCTGCACCAGCAGTTCAAGCTCCTGCACCCGGAGGCGACGACCCAGACGACTCTTGGGATGATGATGAAGATGACGATGACGAAGATGAGGAGGACAACAACAACGAGGAGGCCAACGATGCTCAGCAGGAATACTTCATGGGGTTTGGGCCTGTCACCGAAATTACACAACAATGTTCGAGACGGGGCACTTCCCCAACCTGCTGCAAGACGTGCTGCATACGTTGGGATCCTACGTCTGACCCTTGTACGAGACAAGGCGAGTGTGCGAGCCTCCTCGGGCTTGATACTACATCACTCGCATCCACGTCAGGGTGATGGATGCAGGGGATAGGGGGTTCAGGACTCTATTAGCTCATGAGTCCCTGACACCGCTATCCACCTACGCTGCTTCGGGCAGCGATGCTGCCAAACAGAATCTTTGGTCTCTCCGCCACACCTACCAGTAGCAGCTGCATGACACAAGGTTTAGGCATCTTCCTCTAAGTCTTAGTGAAGGAAGCCAGACCAGCATCGTTCCAGGTGGAGCTAATGAGGATCGCCTCAACACCCTAGCTGGTGTAGTGGCCGGTCTTAACACCGACCTAGACAGTGCCACCCTGAATCTCTCTAGGGTGCACTTGGAGCTGGAGGATGCCCACGCCAGGTTTGCAGCCCTGGAAGCCCTACTTCAAGGACGGGATCCCCCTGAAGCCCAGGTCCCCACCATGGCATTGTCCCCTCCTCGCAAGAGGATTCGCTATGGGGAGCCCGGATCCATCACCAGACTACTTTGAAGTTTTAAGTTATAAGTTGTAATAAGATAGTTCTCGCGTCAAACGATGAATACTCTTTTATAAGTTATCTTTATAATAATAACAACCATGTGATGGTGTTGGTTGCAATGTTTGATTTGGATTTTTTGTTTGAGTGCAATGGTCTTACGGAATGATGGCCATAAGAGCATATAAAAAATAAACTTAAGCTATTTCCCTCTAGAATCTTTATTACTCCTCACTCCTCTAAGAATTTCACTTTCTAACCAATCAGATGGTGAACGCTCGTTCAGGACCCAACAACAACAGCAACCAGTGTGGTCAACAGATACCACCACCACCCCGAACCCTAACATGGAGCAGTTTATCGTATCTCAGATGCAGCTTCTGTAGGGACTCACTGCGTCTGTTCAACAGATTTAGCAAAACCAGCAGAACCACCAACACCAGTAGCAACAGCAGAATGTACCCCCGGCTAGAGATAAGCATCGGGATTTTATGAGCCATCACCTGCCAACTTTCTCTCATGCGGTTGATCCTTTAGATGCCGATGACTGGCTCAAGGTTATCGGAAAGAAGTTGGATATCACCTAGTGCAATGACCGGGAGAAGGTCTTGTACGCCTCGGGAAGACTCGAGGGAGCCACGTCCGATTGGTGGGATGCCTTCACAGCGGCACAACCCAATGCGGATATTATAACCTGGTAGGAGTTCCAAGTGAACTTCCACTCTCATCATATTCCCTCGGGGAATATGAAACTAAAGAAGAAGGAGTTTCTTTCCCTTACTCAAGGGAATATGATCGTCAGTGAGTACCGTGATCGCTTCACCCAGCTTTCACGCTACGCATCGAAAGAAGTGGATACCGACGAGAAGCGGCAAGAGCATTTCTTGGATGGATTGATTGGACCACAGAACTATCAACTTTAGAGTCATACCTTCCCCAACGTCCAGACTCTGCTGAACAAGGCAACTGGCCTTGAAAGCAAAAGAAGGGAATTGTCTGACCACAAAAGGAAGTTTCAAGGTCAGTCTAGCAGGAACACACGCCCGAACAACTCGCAGGGTTCTCAGTTTCGCTCTGGAAATCAGGGTGGAAACAACTATCAAGTGCAACACTCTGGACAACAAGGCCAGAAAAGCAATCAAAGTCAAAATCAGCAGAGGAACAACTCTCAAACCAACCAAAGGTCTGGTGGGAATTCGCAGACTCGTCAAGGTGGCGCCGTGAACACACAGGCCAAAAGCAACAATGCACCAGTCCAACCCAATGGCTGTTTCAAGTGCGGTGAGCTTGGCCATTATGCTAACAACTGCCCTAGGTGCAACCAACAGACACCTCAGAAGAATAGCGGATAGAGAACTGACCAGAACACCCCCGCTCGTGGATCTGCGCAGAACAAAACGTCGTAGAACCAGAATAGAGGAAGGGTTAATCACATCACAGCGGAATCAGTGCCTGAGGATGCCAATGTGGTATATGGTATGTTTCTTATCAACTCCATACCTGCTTCAGTTTTATTTGACTCTGGAGCATCACATTCATTTATAACTGAGTCATTCGTGGAAAAACATAACATACCAAAGCACCCTCTTAAGAAGATGTTACATATTAGTTCACCAGGAGGTAACATGAAGGACACACACTCATGCCTCAATGTTAATCTCAATATTCAAGGAATAGATTTTCCAGTCAACCTAGTGGTCTTAGGATCCAACGGTATTGATGTGATTCTTGGATGCGACTGGTTGAAAAGTTGTGATGGAGTGATACAATATGCCAACAGAACAATTATGTTGACAAGTCCTCAAGGTGAAAGCATCCTAGTTAGCACAGATATGTCAACAGATGCAAAAGGAGAAACAATGATAAATCACTTGGAAGAAAAGCCCATAGAAAATATCAAGGTAGTGTGTGAATACCCAGACGTATTTGTGGAGGAATTACCAGGTATGCCACCTGACCGTGATATAGAGTTTTCTGTTGAATTATTACCAGGAACTGCACCTATCTCAAAAAGACCTTATAGAATGGATGTCAAAGATTTAGTAGAACTGAAGAAACAAATAGAGGAATTACTAGAAAAAGGTTTCATTCGCCCAAGTTCATCCCCTTGGGGAGCCCTAGTTCTATTTGTGAGCAAGAAAGATGGTTCGAGAGAATATGTGTTTATTATAGAAGTTTGAATGAAGTAACTATTAAGAATAAATACCCATTACCTCGGATTGAAGATTTATTTGATCAGATGAAGGGAGCTAATATATTCTCGAAGATAGATCTAAGGTCGGGATATCATCAGCTAAAGATTCAAGCAGAAGACGTACCTAAGACAACCTTCACTACGAGATATGGGTTATATGAGTTTTTGGTCATGTCATTTGGACTGACTAATGCACCGGCATATTTTATGAACTTGATGAATAAAGTATTCATGGAATATCTGGATCAGTTTGTTGTCGTATTCATTGACGACATACTGATATACTCTCCGAATGAAGAAACACATGAAGATTATCTAAGACTAGTTCTACAAAAGCTTCGTGACAACCAATTGTATGCAAAGTTCTCGAAGTGTGATTTTTGGCTGAAGGAAGTTGCTTTCCTAGGACATATTGTTACTTATGGTGGAATTAAAGTAGATCCAGGAAAGATAAGTGAAATACTAAATTGGAAGCAACCAAAGGATGCGTCCAAGATTAGAAGTTTTCTTGGATTGGCAGGATACTACAGAAGATTTATTGAAGGTTTTTCCAAGTTAGTGAAACCTCTTACCTCACTACTAGAGAATGGTAAAGAGTTTAAGTGGGATGAAGCATGCCAGAAATGTTTTGTGGAACTCAATAAAAGGTTAACTACTGCACCAATATTGGTAATGCTAGACATTCACAAAGGATTTGATGTGTATTGCGATGCATCACACCTTGGACTTGGATGTGTGCTAATGCAAGAAGGAAAAGTGATAGCTTATGCATCAAGGCAGTTGAGGAAACACGAGAAGAATTATCCTATGCATGATTTGGAACTAGTTGTCATAGTGCATGCTTTGAAGATTTGGAGACACTATATGATTGGAAACAAGTGCAAAATCTTCACGGATCACAAAAGCTTGAAATACATATTTACTCATAAAGAACTCAACCTAAGATAGAGAAGATGGCTTGAGTTGATCAAAGACTATGATTTGGAAATATAATATCACCCAGGAAAAACAAATGTAGTGGCTGATGCTTTGCGTCGTAAGGGTCAAGTGAACAACATCACTACTCATTTGATGTCACAGGAATTGTGCTAGGAAATGGAACAACTCAACCTTGGTATGCTCAATAATATGGAAGCAATAGTTATGGAAGTTGAATCTACTTTGGAACAAGAAATTCATAAAGGACATGAAGCTGATGAGAAAATTAAGGAAATTAAAACTTTGATTGGTTTGGGTAAAGCCCCAGATTTCACGGAAGATGATCAAGGCACAATATGGTTTAAAAAGAGAATATGTGTACCAGAAATCGAACACCTATGCCAACTTATTTTGAGAGAAGCTCATGATTCGGCTTACTCTATTCACCAGGGAAGCACAAAGATGTACCAGGATCTAAAGGAAAAGTATTGGTGGTACAGTTTGAAAAGAGATGTTGCTACTCATGTTGCATTGTGTGACGTGTGTCAGCGAGTTAAAGCTGAACACCAAAGACCAGTAGGATTACTACAACCTCTCAAGGTACCTAAATGGAAATGGGAGGAAATCGGTATGGATTTCATAGTTGGACTACCCCATACTCGAGATGGCTATGATTCGATATGGGTCATAGTAGACAGGTTGACTAAAGTGGCACACTTTATACCTGTGAAGACAACTTACTCGGGAGCCCAACTAGCAGAGTTATACATGTCGAGGATTGTTTGTCTGCATGGAGTACCAAAGAAGATCGTATCAGATCGAGGAACCCAGTTTACCTCGCGCTTTTGGAAACGACTACATGAGTCCATGGATACCAAGCTAAACTTTAGTTCAGCTTATCATCCACAAATGGATGGGCAAACGGAAAGAACAAACCAAGTGTTGAAAGATATGCTAAGAGCTTACGCTCTAAAGCATGGTAGAAGCTAGGATAAAAGTTTGCCTTATGCAGAATTCTTGTACAACAATAGTTATCAAGCAAGTCTAAAAATGGCACCATTTGAAGCACTTTACGGACGAAAGTATAGAACATCGCTTTATTGGAATCATACCGGAGAAAGTCAAGTATTTGGTCCAGAAATTCTACAAGAAGCAGAAAAGCAAGTGCAGATTATCAGAGAGAATTTGAAGACATCACAGTCAAGACAGAAAAGCTATGCTGATAATAGAAGAAGAGAGTTGATATTCGAAGTAGGAGACTTTGTATACCTTAAAGTTTCACCAATGAGAGGAATGAAAAGATTTAAGGTTAAGGGAAAATTATCTCCTCGCTATATTGGCCGATTCAAGATTTTGGAAAGAAAAGGTGAAGTAGCGTACCAGTTAGAGCTACCCGATAGTTTGTCGGATGTGCATGACGTATTTCACGTGTCACAACTCAAGAAGTGCTTGAGAGTACTAGAGGAACAGTTACCCATGGAAGAACTAAATGTTAATGAGAATTTGACTTATTCGGAGTACCCTGTCAGAATTCTGGAAACATCTCACAGAATTACACGGAGTAAAGTCATTAACATGTGCAAAGTTTAGTGGAGTCATCATTCAGAAGATGAGGCCACTTGGGAAAGAGAAGATGAACTCACGACAGAATTTCCCCAATTATTCTCAGAAATTCCTTAATCTCGAGGACGAGATTCTTTTATGAGCGGTAGGTTTGTGACACTATAAAAACCATCAACTAAAATAATACATTTAAGAGTATTAATGATAATTAGGGTAATAACTTTTCTTTTTAATGTTTGATTTTTATTTTTCATAGAGAATATTTTTTGTTTTAGTCATGTTTGATTTTGGATATTTAATAGAATTTCCTTCTTAATGAAAATCCAATTAAATAATATAATAATTAATAGTCCAGAAATAAATATTTTAGTTATAAATAATTTTGGTATAATTATTATGATTTTTAGGGTTATTTAAAAATAATATTTTGAAATAGAAAAGAAATAGAAAAAAACAAAAGAAAAACCTAACCCTAGCTGTGGCCCACTAGGGGCCCATTAAGCCCCATTCGCGCCCTCCTCCCCTTCCCTCCCAGTCGTCGCCGCTAGGCACTGCATGCACGCGCGCCCACGCGTGGAGCCGCTGCCTCGCCGCGCGCTCGGCGCCGCTGGCCATGGCCGCCCCACGCCCGACCGCGCCGACCCGGCTGCCCGCGACCTTGACGCCAACCGGAAACTGTTGGCCCCTTCTCTCTCCCTTCCCCCATTCCTCTCCATTGATGCCATTAGAAACGGTCGCCGCCATTAATCCGAGTAATGGAGCCGCCGGCACCTCTCCCTCTCCCCTTGACGTCTCTCCCTCTCCCCTCCTCTCTATAAAAGCCGGTCGTGCCATGGAGTTCTCCCTCCCCTACCCGAGCTCTCTCTCACTCCTCGCACTCTCTCTCCCTCGCCGTTCGTCGCCGGAGCTCGCCGTTCATCGCCGGAGCCGTGCCACCTTGCCGAGCTCGAGCCTCGCCAACCCCACGCCCCTTCCCCACTCGGCCGACCCCCGTCGAGTTCCTCCCTGCACAAGCGAGAACCTAAGGTTGAAGACAACCCAAAACAATTTTAATTTATTTTTGAAATTATGTTTGAATTAATTTATGAATTTTGTGAATTATCGTTGTAATATTGGGATGATGTGATTTGGCGATTCATGTGTATGTGAATCGTTGAGTATATGTGTATGAATTATTATTAGACATGTTATTTATGTGCAATGGTTTTGGATTTGAAAGAATGACAAAATTCGGTAGACATGTGATACAAATACTAAATAAGTGATTTTATAACTAATTCTATTTAAGATGAATTTTAATGTTTATATAGAAGTTATAATCAAAAGGATCATTTAGGCAGTAAAGAAAAGTGGTGTAGAATTTATCTTGGTGCCAGAATTATAGGCTAATCCTCGTTCTAAGTTATTTATTAGATGTTTTGACCTCTGATTATTATTGATACTTTCTTTTAGAAAGAAAAGAGAAAACTAAAAGAATATCACTAGTCGTAATGAAAATATGTTTTTACTAGCCAAAATAAATGTGTCCATAAGTATAGCACTTAAATTCTTAAAATTAGTAAAACACTTGTTTATGTCATAATAACCATGATTATGTTATTAAAAGTCTAATTACTGATTTATACTGATTATTAGAATATTAATGTTATAAGAATCATGAATAAACCATTTTTAGTTATACACATAAGTTCTGTTTAGAAATAAATGGAATAAAATATATTAGTCTATTATTAGTAATAAAGAAAATAATTAGCCTTTGTTTTCATAAAGAATGTAAATACTAGATAAAACTAGTATTATAGCCACCTACTCATAATTTCATCAATAATGACTCGCAGTAATAGTCATAATGAATTAATAAGTATTTACGCTTTAAAACGTATTTATGAGTGTGATAAGTGTGATGTATGAATATGAATGTAATGGTGAATGATTACCCCTGTACTGGTGTATGTTTATTTATTTGGAGTACGTATTCTTTTGTATGTGCGATACGCAAATCGATGCTAGAAGTGGACTATGAGTTAGACGAGCCAAACACGTTTGAGGACGACCCACAGGAAACTTTCGAGCAAGGCAAGTGGATTCTCCTTCTGCATATTCTGTTTGTACCCAATTAATGCATATAATAATGTTTACTTTTTGGACATATTGCATAATTTGATGGAATTTGCCTAATTAAGGATTTCCTAGATTTACCAACTGTATTCCTTGATTACCCTGGGAAAATACTATGCTTTGCAAATTTTTGCTACCGCTCAACTTGATAATTTTGATGTCACTCATTATTTGATATTAATGTTCCGGAAATGAAATTGGCATTATGTTGTTAACCCGAAGGTTAAACAAGATTATTTCATATTAATTGGAACATGGAGTGACCACCCAGGATAACAGTGCAACCACGAGTGCTATCATGGCTCTGGCTTTGGTAATTAGCTTTATATGCTTTGTACCTAGCAACCTTACCTGAAATATGGGAAAGAGGGGAAGCGGAAGTGGTGGTAGCTCACGTTAACATGGGGTCGTATTCTTGGCTAAGGTACCTCGCCTAGAGGGCCTCCACACCGACTTGGAAACCTTAGCAGGTTGCTTTGTATTAAGTGTATTTTGTGAAAGCCTCATAATGGATCCCTAGCCATTCACATCGGCAGTGTTTACGGGTCCGATCAACCCAAGCTCGATGGGATACATGGCTTGTGGGTAAAGTTGTACCACCTCTACAGAGTGTAAAACTGATATATCAACCGTGCTCACGGTTAAGAGCAACCTGGACCCTCACATGATAATTGAAGTTAAAGATGGACAATAAATAGAGATCTGATGATCTACCAATGGTTTGCTTAAGTGGTTTCACTTAAGTGTTTTTGATATACTCTTATACCTTTGTTTAAAAGGGATACTTGGGATACACACTTATTAGTAAGATAGGTGTTGTTAATAAAATATTGACCAACTAAAATGCTTACTGCTCAACCTTAGCCTCACCTTATTAAACTTGCATTAATTTTCCCCCACTTGCTGAGCACTGACCATAAGTGAGCTCACCCTTGATAATATTTTGATCATAGGGTGATGAAGAAGACCTTGATGGAGATTTCGATGAATACTGAGTCTAATGATGCGCCGGTCATCTTCCTAAAGGAGATTACCCATGTTATTTCCGCTTTACTTTGATGATACATTTTAAGATACTATTATCTGGATGTTGTAATAAAGACTATACTACTCCCTTTGCACCTTTCTTGCATTGTCTTTTGATGTATTACACTTGTGACGTCAACATATGTGTGGAAATGGATCTTGGCACACATATGCTATGCATTCAGTTTTGCCCCCTGAACCGGGTGTGACAGTTTGAAGTGGTAGTTCATTTGTGGTGGCATAGCGACCAGAAATAAAAGAACGCATAGCTCTAGAATCAAATAATATGGCTCCTAGAATTGAATTAATGTAAAACATACCGATAGCGATGTCCGCTCCAGCAGTAGTGGCCTCGACACTGACTTGGTTGACCCTGGCTATGTTGAATCCTTTGCCAGAGGTGGGAGTCAGTTGCTTATTCTGAGTGGGTGTGCTAGAATTCCCCATCGAATAAGCATTTGCATAGTGCCCAACCTGACTGCACTTGAAGCTTGTGGGGCATGTCCTCTGTCCTACGGGTCTCGCTGGGGTGCCAGTGGGGGCAGCCTGACGAGTGTGGGGTGTTTGCGTGGTCCTCCTCCAGGACGAGCTGGTGTACCCTAGGGTAGAACATAGAGAGGACAAATACTGCTGCTACCCTGCCCCTAGGTAATGGCCTTCCGCTTCATTTCTCCCAATTGAACACGCTTGTGTTCAATAGCTAGAGCTTTGTCCAAGAGTCTCTGAAATGATGGGAAGGTGTGAGCAACAAGTGCATACTACAGTGGTCCATTCAGTCCCTCTATGAAGTGCTCTTGCTTTATCTCATCATCAGCCACTTCATCTGGAGCATATCTTGATAGTTGAATAAATCTATCACAGTACTTGCTGATTGACATATTGCCTTGTTTAAGAGATAGAAATTCCTTCTTCTTAATCTTCATCAGTCCAGCAGGAATGTGATAATTTCAGAACTATGTGGTGAATTCTGCCCAGGTGATAGTATCAGCAGCATCATGGGCAGCAGGACCAGTAAAACGACCAGAAGCATAGAGCACCTTCTCCTGGTCAGAGCATTGAGCAATATTTAGCATCTTTTCTACTGACTTTAACTAGTCGTCGGCTTGTAGAGCATCTGGAGAGCTGGCAAATGTAGGAGGCTTGTGGCTCATGAACTCTTGGTGCTTGTCCTGGGGTGGAAGTGGTGGTGTGGTGGAGGCATTGGTGCTTGCTGCTGTCGCACCATTCTCTCTTTTCGCATTTCCTTCCTCATCTCATGCCTTTCCTAGCGCATCTCTTGACGTTCCTGCCGCATTTGTGCTTGCATATCCGCCTTAGTGTTGGCCATTTGTTATAGCATCTGCATCTGAGCTGCAACCACTGGATCAGTCCTGGCCGGTGGAGGATTCAGAGGATTCATTTCTGCTTGTTGTTGTCTAAGCACCCTCCGGTTGTGTGGGTTGGCAGGTAGATCAATTCCGCCTCCCTTCCTGGTATTGACGATCTGGGTTAGAAATACATGGTAAGATAGAATTGTAGAATAGACGAGTAATTGTGAGGTAGAATCTTTTTTGGGGTTTTATTAGTTAAGTAGATTAGTGTGTCACCTACTCATTCTAATTACCTTATGGTGGTACATGCTAGAATGCCCTGCTATACAATTTCAATCAATCAAAGAAGCGACTCAAGCATTTACCGTATGTTGGGGGTCTTCTTCTTCGCCGAAGGTCCTCAAGACAAAAACACATTCGGCTAAATAATAAAAAGGCTCGCCGAAGCTATCATCAACCTCGGTTTAGCCTCCCAAGACGAAGACCTGCGTACAAGCAACGTTGCAGAATGCCGAAGCTCAATAGCTTTGGCTCGGACTAAGCAAAGAAGGAAAAAGACTAGATAGACCTTATTAGTTTTAGTTGCTTGTAAATAAACGTTCAGGGGCATGAATGTAATCTCACATGGGCTGTGTCCCGTGCCTATAAATAGATGAACAGTAACACCATACTGTTCACGCTGAATTGTAATCACTCTCTCGCATTCATGCTTTCGAGAAAGCCGAAGGTATCAATGTAATATTAATACTATTGAATATTCATTTATATTTTATTGAACATGAGCATAAAAGAATTAATAAGATGCAGTTATTGTCTTCATCCTTTTGCATTCTTATTCACATATTAAAGGATGAAGGTATGTCCTTCTTGACCTTCGTCTGATGAGCATTATACCCATGTGGAGATAATGCTTCGGAAGATGAAGGTCTGTAATAATTAACAATTGTGTTGCCTTGTTCTTGATACACAATATTCGAGAACAAGTGACCAACATTGGCGCCCACCTCACGTGAACTCACTCCCACGATTGCAACAATGGCTTCGCAAGACAACCAAGTTGTGGCACCTTCGACTACGAAGTTGGTGCTCCCAATCACGGGCGACTCAAGTTCTGAACCAGCCAATAAGAAGCAGAAGAAAAAAGCACAGAGAATGATACAACATGTTGGAGTGCAAGGACCCATCATCAAGTCCAAATGGTCCCATTTACCAATCACAAATATCAGGAAGATCTTCAACTCAAGGATTATCCTCACAATGATGCAATGGTTATATCTTGTGTCATCAAGGGGTTCCTGGTCCACAATGTCCTAGTAGACACAGGTAGTGCGGCAGACATCATCTTTGCGAAGGCTTTCAGGCAAATGCAAGAGCAGGATGACAAGATACATGATGCAACACACCCCCTTTGCGGCTTCGGAGGAAGATAGATTGTGGCGCTCGGCAAGATAACTATGCCGATCACCTTCGGCTATGTTCACAATATAAGGAAAGAATAGGTTGTTTTCGACATTGTTGATATGGAGTATCCCTATAATGAAATCATTGGTCGAGGAACATTGAATGCTTTCGAAGCAATACTCCACCTAGCATATCTTTGCATGAAGATACCTTCGGACTAAGGGCCTATCGCTGTGCATGGAAGCCAAGAGGCTGTCAGGAGAGATGAAGGGAACTAGACAGATTCGAAGGCCATCCATAACATAGATGAAGCCAAAGCTCATCAACAATACAAACATAAAAGAGACAAGGTTGCCTCAGTAGATCAGCCCAAGCCCATGCTTTTGTGCGAAGACATAGCCGAGCAGAAGGTGATGGCAGGAAGCCTTGCGACTTAGTGCATCTGCCACCACATTGGCCTTTCCTGGGTGATAGTGAATTTCTAATTCATAATCCTTAACCAGCTCAAGCCATCTCCTCTGCCTCATGTTTAGTTCTGACTGGGTGAAAATATACTTCAAACTTTTATGATCTGTATATATATGGTAGATATTTCCCAGCAGATAATGACGCCATATTTAAGGGCATGAAACACAACAGCTAATTCCAAGTCATGAGTTGGATAATGTTCCTCATGCCGGCGCAACTGTCTTGAAGCATATGCTATAACTCGACCCTCCTACATTAAGACACATCCGAGGCCACTGTCGGATGCGTCACAGTACACATCAAAAGGCTTTTCAATGTCCAGTTGAGCCAATACCGGAGTAGTGGTCAATAATACCTTCAATTGCTCGAAGGCTTCGTTGCATCTTGAGGACCAGTTAGATTTGGTATCATTCTTCAACAGACTTTTGATTGGCTTCACAATCTTGGAGAAATCCGGGATAAATCTGCGGTAATAGCCAGCCAGCCCAAGGACACTTCGAACTTGATGTACAATGGTTGTTGGTTTCCACTCAAGAATATCCTTGACCTTGCTGGGATCAACCACAATCCCATTTGCAGACAATACATGTCCCAAAAATTGGATTTCCTCCAGCCAAAACGCGCATTTGCTGAATTTAACATATAATTGGTGCTCCCTTAAGCGCGTTAATACGATCCTTAAATGTTTAGCATGCTCCTCTTCATTCTTGGAATAGATTAAGATATCATCAATGAAGACCACCACAAATTTATCCAACTCGGGCATAAATACCGAGTTCATTAGATATGTGAAGTGGGTAGGAGCATTTGTCAACCCTAAGGACATATCCAAATATTCGAATAATCCATACCGCGTAGTAAATGCGGTCTTGGGTATATCTTTGGGCCGAATACGGATCTGATGATAGCCTAACCTGAGGTCAATTTTGGAGAATATTCGTGCTCCAGTAAGTTGATCAAACAAGATATCAATCCGGGGAAGAGGGAACTTGTTCTTGATCGTGACCTCATTAAGGGGTATGTAGTCCACTCACATTCGAAGTGTTTGAACCTTCTTCTTGACAAAGATTGCGGGACATCCCCAAGGTGATGAATTGGGCCGAATGAATCCCTTGTCAAGCAAGTCTTGTAATTGAGTCTTGAGCTCCGCCAATTCATTTGGTGGCATCTGGAACAATCTTCTAGAAATAGGAGTTGTATCGGGCTTCAGTTCGATCACAAACTCTACATCCCTTCCTGGGGGCAATCCAGGCAAATCTTCAGGAAACACATCCGGAAATTCACATACTACCGGAATATCCTGGATTTCGGGAATGATAGCTTCATAGACCGATCCAAATGGTTTAGTTGTAATAGCTACAGGGATGTACAGGAGAACCTCTTCATGGCCATGGCTCAACTTGATAGTCCTTAAGTCAGTGTTAAGGATAGCTTTGTGCTGGGCTAACCAATTCATGCCCAGAATTACATCTATATCTTGGCCTTTCAAAACAATCATGTTGGTGGGAAAATCCCGTTCAGCCAATGTTACTAGCACATGGAAGGCTACTTCCTTAGTAAATATTTGTCCCCCGGGCGAATGGATAATAAACCCTTCCCTTGATTCAATGCAAGGAATGCAATATTTTTCCACGAATTTCTTAATTATGAATGTATGTGAAGCACCAGAATCAAAGAGAATGACTGCTGGGAGATTGGCCACAAGGAACGTACCCATCATTACTGGCTCTCCTTCCAGTGTAGTGGCCACTTGAGTATAATAAATTTGCCCAGTCTTCTTGACATTTTTGCCTGCTAAATTATTATCCATGTTCCCTTTGCCTTGATTTGAGCTCCTAGAGTTATGCTGATTGCTGGAGTTATTCTGCCTCAGATATGGACAGTCTTTGATAAAATGACCAGACTTTCCACAGTTGAAGCAGCTAATTGAAGAACTAGGGAGGGCGGGGAAACGAGCACCAGGGACACTTGGCTGATTTGTATAAGTGGGGCCAGTGGCAGGGTGAATGAAAATAGGTTGTTTGAACGAATAGGAGGGTGGACGAGGCAAAGAACGATTCTGATTAAATGGTCGGATTACCAACCTGGTTCGGTTCTCAGGTCCCTGATTGGACCTGTCAACTCCAAATCCCTTTGATTTTCCTTGGCCTGTATTCTTGGCTTCTACTGCCAACGCCATGCTGACAGCTCTGCTATAAGTAAGGTCTAGACTGGTGGCCATTTTCCTTTGGAGTCGGTCGTTGAGTCCTCTCATGAAGCAGTTCTTCTTTTTTCAGGTCAGTGTTTACTTGGTCAATCACATATTGGGATAAATGATTAAACTTGTTGAGATACTGCATCACAGTATCCCCTCCTTGTTTTAGTCGGATAAATTCCTCTTGTTTCATGTGAAGCACTCCTTCTGGAAAATAGTGTTCACGGAATGCCAGCTTAAATTCATCCCAAGTGACCTGATGTTCGGCTGGTTGAATTGCCACAAAATTTCCCCACCAGGTACTGGCAGGGCCTCTCAGTTGTTGGGCAGCGAACAACAGCTTCTATGTTTCTGTGCAATGGATTAATTCGAACTTCTGCTCCATTACCCTTATCCACTCATCAGCTTCAAGAGGGTCTTCAGCTTTAACAAAGAGTGGGGGACGCATTTCAGAGAAGTCCAGATACAAGGTTTCACGTGGTCCCTGTGGAGGAGCCCTTCCGCCTTGCTGCTGGAATTGATTACCCACCATCTCACGTAAAAAGCGGGTTTTATCTGTATTTGCATTAACCAAGGCAGCGATAGTCTCGGCCAGCGTTGGTGGTACAGGTGGTGGATTAGGAGTATCTTCCCGACCACGGGAAGTACCCGCATCGTGATGCGCACGAGTCCATGATGGCATCTGAGGCAAAGAAATATTTGGGAAAAATATAACATGCCGATACACACCATCATTTTACATTACCAAGATGTAATGATACAGACTCAAGTGTACAACATGACTACATTACTTATTTTACATAGGTATAGTTCCTACACTATACTAGTCTAGTTTTCGTCGTCCTTGTTTTCTTCATTCCCTGCAGTGGGAGACCGATCGTCAGCCAGGCTCATGGAAGGAGGAGGCCTAAAAAGGTCCAGTTCCCCATCAATTCCTTCACATGTTGTCCCTGATGGACCGACTCCCATTGCAACAGGGTCGGCAGGCACGTCCAGGTGCAGTCGCGAATACAATACATGCACTTCCTCATGTAAAGTGTTGCAGTATGCCTGCAAGTTGTCAAGGGCCGCAGTAAGCTCGGTTACGCGAGCACGAGCTTTGGCTTCCCAGTCCCAAGCAACCGAACGTGAGTTGATGGCCCAATCGACCGCCAGATCCCGTTCAGCAAGCTCGTCTTGCAGGCGTCTGACGTCAGATGCCATCTCATTTATACAATGACCGTCTTGTCCCCGCACCCTGTTTTGGTGACGTAGCTCCATCCGAAGCTGTTCCACATGGGCTTCCAAGTCTCCGATTGGATCGTTGTTGCCGCTGCTGCTCCCTTCATGTCTTGGAGCCAACTAATGACGAGGCACGCTAATAGGTCCAGTGGACTTACGCGCGGTTTTCCTTGTGCGCGGCATATGTCCATAAGGGGAAATTTTTATTAGTATAGTTTTTAAACATGATGCATGCATAATTAAGGAATCAACCTTCGTTGATCCTACTTCCCATAATTTGCACTCTATTACCTGGTCTTACAAGATGAGAACTTCCAGAACGTGGCAAGGTAAGAAAGAAAGAAATTTTCTTGGATAAGTATTTGAAAATTCTTTTTGAAATGCTTCATAATATCTGAAGAGATGGAATTCGCTGCGATACCAGCTATGACGGAACCTCCCAAGTCATTAGGCCCACCTACAGTTGTCCTTGTCCAACGGACCTTGGACAACCTGTAGATGCACGTAATCACTCGACAAATTCGGTATCTGTATCACTTTCCTCGTCCAAGAGCGTTTCACCCGTCACACAGATATTACAACACATCGGAGAAACGAATAAGCAGAAGCGAATTACAATAACTTAGTTTACATTCATTAAAATATAGAAAGAGTATTATTATTACATCACCAGGTCATAAGAGTGCATAAATATTATTATTACAAACTTGGGAGGCAAAAACCCCTCCCGCATAATTGTATATTGTTTTTCAAAGGGAGGCCAACATCCTCCCGCAACCACTTCACTGTTGAGGTTCGTCCTTGGGCACCACCTTAGTGCAAAAACAACAAAATTATGTTGTTTCCTCACCTACAACAACATGGGTTCGAAAACCCTGAGTACGAAGTGTACTTTCGCAAGGCTTACCCGTCAAAATAAAAGACTATCAAGGATATGCTGGCTTAAGGGAGTTAAGGTAAGGCTTAATCAAGAATCAAGACTCTGTTTGCAAAAATGCTTACTAATAGTGGATCCTTAAAAATCCAGTTTTATTAGCAAGTTAAGTCATTATCTGTCACTAGAGTTCTTTCTACCCTAGTTCAAGCACTTGGTATATACTAGCCATTCTTTTATCACCCCTTTTTATTCACTGGGATGCTACGTGTAAGTCAGTGACCAAGTCTTCATGTTCGAGAAGTAACGGCGATCCGAATCGATTAATACTCAGCTGAGGATCTCCAATCACACGACATATGTAGCACTTAACCCTTGCATATGTCAACTCGCCACCGGGGTTCTTAAGACCAGACCGGGTTCACGCCAACCGAGAGCACAGATGCAGCACCGTCCAGCCTCTTGCCACGGAGGGTACACGCTACTCTCGCCATCTCTCCACTCCCATTGCGTGTTGGCCTTTCTGGTATTAGTCTGCCCAAGGCAAAGCTTACCCATGACGAGGCATGTGACCAGTTAAAGGGTCCTCGGTCAGCAGGCCCACATCGAGACTGTCCTTAATCGACTCAAACGAAGACACTACACCGAGACTCTCTTCTCGTGCAAGTCACCCATCCGGTCTCAACTTTATCATTTCAACCCAAAGTTTGGTACCTAGTAGAGGTACATCCTTCCAGATGTTGAACCCATCATGGCCATGATGGATCCACCATCAAGTTTTATTTTTGAAAACATCCCATCCACTGTGAAGCATCACCTTTTGTTTTTAAAATAAAACATTTGTTTTTCTAAAGCAGGACTAAGCATCAGAAAACCTTTTAATAAAATAGGTAATCAAGGAATGGTAAAAATAGTTCCAAGGAAGGAAACAACAATTGGTTTAACACCCAACTCCTATTACCTAATGCATCATTCAAGTGATAATGAGTTTAAAACATCAAGGAGGTGGCAAATGCACCGGGGCTTGCCTTGTGTTGTAGGAAAGTCGGGCTCTGTTCCACATATGTCAAAGTAAAAACAGTTCCCGACAAGTGGATTTTCTGTTGATGTAGTAGGCTCTTCCTCTTCAACAGTCACTTCTTCTTCGTTTTCTATTTATAACCATGAATGCTCATGTAATGCTTATGAAAATGCAATAATAGGAAAGATACATTAAGTTGTATCTTGAATACAACTTTCCTTCACGGTGCACGAGGAAAACTATGGTTTTTCTAGGTTAGTACCTTAGTAGGGTTAGACATTTTTACCCTAAGGAGCTAGGGTTTTGGGTTTAGGAATCAGACAATGTCCAAAGCAAGTCAAACTTCACTCATAGGGTCTAAATATCATATTAAGCTTATCCAAAAAGTTTGGTGATTTTTGGAGTCACTAAATAATTCCTAAAATTCCAGAAGTATAGGTTTAAGCTCTTTTAACTACTGATTAATTCCTTGTTTGGACTAAAAATCCTAGAACTACTTTTATTAAATACTAGAGAAATTTAGGAGTCCAACAAAATTGGGCTCATATTTTTATCATTTTCTATAATTTTCTATGGATTTCCTAAGCTTGGTAGAAAAAGAAAAAGAGAAAGCATAAACAGTAATGGGCTGAAACTAGCCCAAGTCGGCCCACGCACAGGCGAAAGCGCGCCCGCGCGTGCCCGCGGCGTCAGATTTGCACAGCAGACCCTGACGATTTGAAAAAACCCTTAAAGAGTGTGCAGCACTATTTCTCTATGTCACTGACCATCGCAAACAGACCCTCCCCTTTTCTATTTCTTCACAAGTCGAGACCCCCGACCAAGGACGGCGGAGCAGGGATTCCGGCGAGCCCACACCAGCCGGAAAACGCAACGGCTATGCTTCTCCATTGTACAACACCTAATTCTACCCTGAACGACCATTTCCCCTCACTCAATTGCAAGGTTCTGGCTCACAATCACTCTGTCCACGGTGATGGCACAGATCGAGGACAATTCGAGGTGTTCCCGGTGATCTAGCGTGATCTAGTTCAATTGGCCGGGCTGTTAAGCATCTACAGCACATAGGGATGCTGAAACGAGAGCGAGGAATACATGAATGGACCTCTAGAGAGCTAGCCACGGAGAGCTCACTCACGGTGGAGTTTTGACTGAATTGGGGGAACTTGGAAATTGGAGCGCTCTGGTGGACGATCTGAGGCACGGGCTGGTGCGTTGGGTGCGTGACTACCTAGCGGAGCTCACGGCATGCTCAATTTATAAGGCCCGAGGGCGATGGCTCATGAATTTGGAATGGCGCGCTAGCGGCCGGAGAGAGGGAAGAACATAGGCGCAAGAGCCACGTGGCTTTTACCGTGGCAGGCTTACCGGCGACGAGCCGACAATCTAGAGCGGCTTACTGCGACGTGGTGAAGCTTCAAGGCACGTGGCAACCGATCGGCAGGCGGCCAACTCCGGTGAGCTTATCTGAACCGGCCGTAAGGCAAGGGGGTATGGCGGCTAGCTCCTTGTCTCACCCGCGACGAAGATCTTTTTACCTTGAAGTGTTATCCGGGCACCACTGAGCACGAATCACCTCGCCGGCGCGAATCCAGGCGCGGGGGTCGCCGGCGGTAAGGTGCACTGCACCAGGGATCTTCTTCAGTTCACTGTACCATCAGAACACCATTTAGAACACCTGACAGAGAGGTTTGCAGCACCCAGATCTCCAATTTTTATGTGAGAACTTGTTAATCCACCTATAACAAAGTTCTAGCCCTATAATCCAGCTACAATCTTGCTATAGTAACCATACTCAAACACTCACTAGATTATCTTCAAAAGAGCTCCCAGATTTCATCCCAAGTTACTGTCAATAAAAGTTCAGACTGTGAGTTGACTGACAGCCAGACTTTAGGCCTATTTATCTCCCAGTTTTGTATGACACCAAGGTTTAATCACTTAAACAAAGTTATGCTCCTATAGTAGCTCTATAATCTTGATGTATTGACCTAGGGAAAATTCTTCATGGATTAAAATATATAAGGCTCCAAAGATGCTCCAAGTTCACTGAATTTCAGAGTTAGGCCTATATGGTTTAGGTGGTGCTTTTTGCAAATAAGCCCAAATCCCACAATTTGACTTGCAAATCCTCAAATGTGAGAAACACATGATGTGTGGTGTTCTATTACTTTGGTATTTTCACTTGGGTCCAAAAGTGCACAAGATTTACACTTAGCCCCCTAGGGTTCCAGTTTAGGGTTTTCTAGGTGTCTTTCAGGGTTTTTAGCACTTTAGGGTTTTGGTGTTACTAAAGTTCATCAAAGATGATACCTTATGATCATTTCTCATGTCTTTTGAGGTTTTCACACATTTTGGGCTTCACTCATAGCCATAAGCCCTAATTTAGGGTTAAGCACTCTACCCTAGGGTTAACCACACATCAAGTCACATCAGTACAATTGATTTGAAATTTTTACCTAATGAATGCACTCTAGGTGTAACAAACACATGATATGCCAATGCTCATGATGTTATGCTCAAGTTTTAATGATAGTAACACCAGGGGTGTTACAAGTTCGGATGGAGCCACCAAAGTCAAGAAAAGGTGCTCAGAGATTTAGCATAAAGGAATATGCCATTCTTCGAAGTACTAAAGTCAGCTGAAGTTTTTCAATGGGGACCGACCCAACAAAAGGCCTTAGAAGATTTGAAACAATATCTTATATAGTTGACAACCTTGATTCCACCTTTATCAGGAGCCCCATTGCTATTGTATGTAGCTGCTTCCCACGCTGCAGTAAGTGCAGCGCTGGTTCAAGAAAAGCAAGAGGAACAAACAAAGAAACAAGTCACAATTTATTTCGTCTCCATTGTATTAAGTCCATCAAAGAAACTACATAGAGTTGGAGAAGGTACTATATGTTGTACTGATGGCCTCCAAAAAGCTTCAGCACTATTTCCAGTCCTACCATATCATAGTACCTTTGTCTCAACCTCTAAAGGATATCATAAGAAACAGAGAAGCTACAGGAAGGGTTGGCAAGTGGGCTGCAGAGTTGAACGAGTTCACCATTGACTTTGTTCATAGATCTTCGATTCAATCTCAAGCATTAGCAGACTTCATTGTCGATTGGACGCTTGGGGCTCATGAAGAAGTACATCCAACAGATACCGAAGCTTGGAAAGTATTCTATGATGGATCATGGGGAACCTTTGGCGCAGGTGCAGCTGTTATTCTAAATTCACCATCAAAAATCAAAACCTGCTATGCAGCTAGATTGGAGTTCAATTGCACAAACAACATTGTAGAATACAAAGTTGTCCGTTTGGGGCTTCAAAAGCTTAGGGCCATGGGGATAAGAAGGGCAGTGATTAAATCTGACTCTCAAGTCATCACAGGCCAGATTGACAAAAGTAGTAAGGCAAGGGACCCGAAGCTTGAAAAATACCTTGACACAGTCCGAAGGATGGAAGCCTCCTTCGAAGGATTTTTAGTGAAAATATCCCAAGAGGAGACAATGAATAGACAGATTTACTAGCTAAATCAGCGGCACATGGGCTCCCGCTTCTCCCAGAAGTATTTTTTGAAATTCTGAAAGCACCTTCGGTCGAACTCATGGAAAGAGCGGTGCTTACAATTTCACCTGTGCATAGCGAAGATTGGAGAACATAATTGTATCTTTTCTCTACGGCAACTATCTTTTGGATGATGAAGTTTACGTAAAAAGGATGCATGCCAGAACAAGGCCACATGTGACTATAGAGGGGGAAATGTTCAAACAAGGAGTATGCTCCCCATTACTAAAATGCCTATCCAGAGCCGAAGGTCAAGAATTGATGAAGGAAATACACTCAAGAATATGTGGAGCCCACATTGGATCCATGCCACTCCTTGGCAAAGTTTTAGACAAGGTTTCTATTGTACAAAGGCTGCTTTGGATGCGATCTAGTACAAAAATGTGAAAATTGTCAGAAGTGTACTAGGGATCAGAAACAACCTTCATCTCTAACGCAACTGATTCAGCCCACTTGGCCATTGCAAAGATGGGGACTAGACTTACTAGGCCCACTTCTACCAGCCCAAAGGAATTTGAGATATGTTGTGGTAGCAGTGGAATATTTTTCAAAATGGATCGAAGCTAAACCACTAGCTACAATAACTTCGGCCACAGTTCGAAAGTTTTTCTGGCAGAACATCATTTGCCACTTCGGTGTGCCGAAGGCTATCACAGTTGACAATGGAGCACAATTCAACTCTGAAGCATTTAAAACCTTCTGTGGTCAGATTGGAACGAAGATACACTTTGCATCAGAAAGATATCCAGAATCCAATGGTTTGGTAGAACGGGCAAACGGAATCATCATCACATGAATAATAAAATCAATCTTTAATCTTCCAAAGGGAAAGTGGCCAGACAAATTGGTGAAGGTAGTGTGGAATCACAACACTGTTGTTTCAAGGTCAATAGGTTCACTCCATTTAAGATTTTGTTCGGAGACAAAGCAATAACATCGGAAGAAGCAAAAATAGGATCGATAAGGACTCTAGCTTCGGCAAAGGACGAAGACGCTTGCAAAATATCAAAAGACGCCATAAAAGGGGTCATACTCCAAGTAATAGATCATATCAATAAATACCAAGCCAAAACAGTAAAGTGGCAGGACAGGAAAGTGAGGTTAAAAATATTAAGCCAGGACATTTGGTGCTTCGAAGAATAGCCAACTCAGAAACAGCGGGAAAGCTACAACTCAAATGGGAGGGCCCCTTTTGGTAGTATCTTCATCAAGACCTGTATCGTACAGGTTAAGAGACAAGGATGGGAATGATATTCCAAGATCCTGGAATGCAGACGAGCTTCAGAGATATTATGTGTAACAACAATGTAATTTTAATTCTTTTTCCTACGGTACCCTTTTCCTTTTGAAAGGGGAGAAAGGTTTTTAATGGGGCCATAGGTTTCATCTTTCATTTTCTTTTTGTAGCCCTGTCCAATACAAGGGTAAGTTTCCCCCATATGTAAAATGTAAAGATCTGAGATTATACACCATCGAGTGTAAAAATATGAAAAAGCTTCAAAGTCATTCCTACGGGGATGCAGAGCTAAAATGCCACCTAAGTCAAAGGTGAAGAAGCTCCAAAGTCGTTCCTAAGGGGATGCAGAGCTTAGCTCCAAAGTCATTCCTACGGGGATGCAGAGCTAAAATGCCACCTAAGCAAAAGGTGAAGAGACTCCAAAGTCGTTCCTAAGGGGATGCAGAGACTGGGTGTGTATTTATGTGGGTTTTTGTTATCTTTGGCATACACTTGCGTACTTCATGACATCATATTTTGCATTCATACAAACATGCATTAGACATCTGTAGCTTCATCGCACCATGGCACATTGCATAAGACACTAAGGGAAGGTGCTTTTTTGCCTTCGGCTCGAAAATGCTTCGTTATGAATGAAAAGGATGTTTTTGACTTCGCTCCAAAATGCTTCATTTTGAACGAAAAGAAGGGAAGGTGTTTTTCGCCTTTGGCTCAAAACAAATAAGGTGGTTCCGTCCAAACCAAAGCAAACGACAACATATGAAGGTAAAATTGCAAAGGTAAAAGTATATTACAATCCAATTTTTTTATCTACATACATTTTTTGTACAAAAGTTAGATGAATTTTTCTAAGGCTACACGAGAATCCTTCACCTTCGGGTCTCCAAACTATACTAACATTTTCTTTAGCTTCGGTTCTTCACTCTTCGCCAATATCAGCCTGAGAAATTTCTCATATGAAATGTTTAGCAGTATGAAGCAGGAAAAAACAGAAGGGGGGAGTAAGGATGTTTTTATACTTCGTCAAGGAGAGCTCGAGCTTTGTTTCTAGCTAGCTCTCGGCCACCCTTCGTCCAAATTTGGGTAATAAATCTGTTACCCATGCTTCGAGCCTCACTTGGAATACTCTCAAGGTCAATCGGGGAAATAGTGAAGGTGAGCTTGTTAACATTTTTCAAGTGCTTACACCCGGCTTTTGCAAATATAGTACCAGTTCCTCGAGCGGCCACTAGAGCGCAAAAATCTACATGCCCTACCATCACTTCGTCAAATTCATTGATTTCTTTTTCCACAAACTCAAGCGCCTATGGAATATCGTCGGTACAATAATTCGCTTCTCTTGACATTGGCCCGACCAAATTGAAAATTTCGCGCAGACGAAGGGAGCACCGAGTTGCAAAGCCGGAGCAAGTGTCTCGAAGCATTCTGAGGGCTTCGTATAGCTTAGAACTTTTCTCTTCTTCAACTTTGACTTCATCTTTTAGTTCTTTAATTTCATGCTCATAGCAGACTGCATCATCTTAAAAATTTGAATTCACTTTTTCATGCTCTATGTTCAGCCTTTTCAGTTGTTTGTCTTGGTCAGAGATTTGAATAGTTTGATTTTCAATCTGAAGGTGATCTTTGGCCAGGTCCGCTTCGGTAGTTCTAATTTAGAATCCTTTTCCTCCAAAAGATTCTTTAGTTCTTTCACTTTTTCTTCCAAGTTACTGATAATAGGCTCATTCTTTCTATCTTCGCCTTCCTGTTCCAACTTCAAGGCTTTGATCAGAAGTAGGCGCTGTTGAAAGAGACGAAGCTACATTAGCTTGAAACTCTTGAAATTTAAAAATTAATAAATTGAAGAGGTAAACATTAAAATTTGTACCTTAAAATTTGAGTAGAATGAACTTCGAGTAATATGTTGCCTCCTATAGTTCCACAGGTCTCGTTCGAGCTTCGGGAATCCGATGCTCTTGGATAAAGTATTGACAATCTTTGCTCCGACACGATTAGGGATACACCCTAGGATTTCTTTGTCAACACCACCAAAGAGCACGGATCCAAGCTTGTAGCCACTAGCAATAGAGAACTCTTTCAGTTTAGAGATATCTTCTTTGGAGAGTTCCTGGCCACCCAAGTGTCGTAGGTCCAAACCTTTGTTGTCCGAAGAAGCTCCTTCCAATTCTATCATCTTTAAGGGCGAAGCCCTACCAGTGGTCACTTCATCCATTTCCCTCTCGAGAACCACATCAGCTATAATCCGATCAATCTCTGACATTGTGGTTCCAAGAGGGCCTCCGCTATTTTCAGCTTTAGCGACCATTTCATCAGCTTCGACACCGGCGGGGGCAGCAATTTTTTCTATCAAGACCGGGGGTGGGGTCATATGGATGGTCCTCATCACAACTATCATGTGTCGTTTCTTCTGACCACCCTCACTTCCCCCAGTCGCCAAAGTAGTCTTCTTCTCCTCTTCCGCACCTTTTTCATCCCCCTTCTCCTTTGACAGCAATAAGCTAGTCAGATTTGACCCTAGAGGACTTAGCATAGCAAATGGGAAGGGTTCAGTCATTATCTTTAGGATTTCTGTTACACCGATGGAAGAGGACAAAGAGGTTCCAGCAATCTTCTCTGGTGAATCTTGTACCTTCGCCTCGATAGGGGCTAGAGTTGAAGACTTTCGTTTCTTGGGAGCCGAAAGCTTTGGCTACGTTAAAATTTTTTATTTCTTGGAAGCAGCCCTCTGCTTGTCTTTTTCAATGGATCGGATTGCTTGCCTTTTCAAAATGCTTAAAATCCTATTTTTCTTCGCTCCCCCAACTTCTTCGTCAAGCCTTTCATAGTTTGGGTACTCGAAGCCAAGGGTGTCCATTACCCGGTTCAACCTTCGTTTGTTCCGAGTACTGAAGGCAGCTATCATCAATTGATCCTCTTTCTCCATATATTTTCTAAGGATCTCATTGCACATTGTCTCTATCATTTCCAATCATTCGGCATAGGGGTTGCTGAAAGTGTTCAAAAACATGAACCAGTATGGCAACCGAACAAGCTCAATTTTTTTCCCTTCATCCTTCTTATTTGGCATTCCCCACCCACCAGATGTTGGAAAGGTTTTGTTAGCCACATATTTTTGCACCAAATCTCGAGTACTAATGTGCTCTGCCACAACACTGAATTTCACTTCGGCTAATTGGCATGGGGAGCGAAGTTGCATATTACACAATGGCCTCGTCATATCGAAGCTTAATTTCAAGGGACTCATTACCATGCTCATGAGCTTTTCCCTTTTCTTCTCATCAGCTTTTACATAAAACCATTCATTTGTCCAACTGGTAGGCCACTTGGTATGATAACCAATCACTGGAGCCTTTGTGTCTTTCCGGTATACGAAATTGTAACATCCAAAGTTTTTATTTAGACCATCTGCCCTTGCTTTGGTCTGATAATGAAGCTCGTGGACTCTGCAAAATCTTTTGGCATTAGCACTTTTTCCTTGGCTTCGTGAAGCTCAGATATATACACTAAGCCTGACTATAGCATTTGGAGTTAGTTGATGAATATATATTTCAATTTTTTTTCAAAACTTCACCGATCATTTAATACAAAGGGAACCGAAGCCCTGCCTTGAAGAAGCTCTTAAAAACAACAACTTCATCATCTCTTGGCTCTAGAATTATTTCGTCTCCGGCAAATCACAACAATTCATCATCATTTTTCCCAAAATATCCAAGCTTCATCATTAAGACTAAGTCTTCCGCCTTCAGGGTGTATTTTCCAAATTCAATATGGCTAGGTTTGCTTGGACTCAAAATGCCATCATCCTCATCATCATCACTAGCAGCTTCGGCAATTGCATCATCTTTCTCTGGAATAACCTCTTCTCCCTCCTGAACAACCAGCCCAGACCATTTCATTACTTCTGAGATCGGGGCCGTCTCAGCTGCTTCAGTATCCTCACCTTTGTTTGTTAGTCTAGCAGTAGACCTGATCCTAGCCATTTCAGTCCTTAAGACGAAGCTAAATTTCAGCTAACTTGATGATTGTCCGAAGGATACACAACAAGTGCACAGAAAATAGAAAGCTTCGGCTTCAGTACAACGATGCAATAGCAATGAATGTTGTGGTAACTTCTAACTAACTCATCTGTTTATATAGCTCTGCATGTGAAGAAGGCGAACCGCTGTAACCTGCATACTGATTGATCGATGGACCAGCGAAGGCCGTAACCTTTTATTCGTTTTTAATAACAAGCTCAGGGAAGGTGTTTTTCAGACCATCGACATCCAGAAGCCTTCATGTTTTTCGCGGATCGAGCTCGTTATGAAAAAAACAACCTAGCACCGTGAAGGGGCTACTGTTGGGGGTCTCCTTCTCTGCTGAAGGTCCTCAGGATGGAGAAATTGCCTATAATCAATGAGACTAAATGCCGAAGCTACAACAAGCATGCGTGAAGCGCCGAAGGATGGCAACTTCGGCTCAAGGTGGTTGTGAAGGTCAAACATGATGTTGAGCCGAAGAGGAAAAGACTCGTTAATCCTTGATGTTTGTATTAGGATTATGTGTATATGTCAGGGTCATATATGTATTTTTGCTCGGTCTGCGTCTCATGCCTATAAATAGATGAACAGTACCTCTGTACTGTTCATGCTGAATCAAGATTGTACTCTCACTTCCATCTTCGAGTGAGCCGAAGGTATAAATGTAATATATACATATCATGTATTGCTTTGTCGATATATGATATAAACTTCAATGTTATTTAATGTTTGGTATGATATAAATAATTATTACAATATTACATCGGAAGATACATTTTCGTATTTGTGAATGATGAAGACTTGTTCTTCGTAACCTTCGTTTGAGAACCATCAAACCTGGAAGGATTTGATGCTTCGAAGGACGAATGTCCTTTTCATATAATATTTGTGTTGCCTTGTTTTGTGATTAAGCTATCATAAACAAATGACCAACATGCGTCGCTATCACACAAGTCCCTTGCGTATGATAGAGAGGTAGTTGGCATTTAACACAAAATTTTGCGCTAATGAAGCTATGTGATTTTCTGCTGGAACTGCTGCGGCTGCTGCTGGGGTGGGTTGTTCCTTGGAGTGGGTGGTGGAGGACGATTGGGTGCTTCCTGTGGTTGGGGTGGTCTAATCACCCATATGTCTGACTGCTGCTGAAACCCTCTTCTCTGGTTGCTGGAAACAATCCGAAACTTCTGGGGCTGTGACAAAGGTCCTGTCATTGGTGCCTTCATTTTCTTTTCTGCCCGGTGAGCTAGAATATATTCTTCCAAGGAGATGGCCAGGTTGACCAACTCATTGTAGTTGTTGGCCCGAACAGTGTTGAGACGCTCCCGGAGTTTTGTGCTGAGCCCTCTCCGGAACATGTCCCTCTTCTTTTCATCTGAGTCTGCATGATATCCGACGTACGGGCATAGGTCATTGAAGGTCTGGGCATACTGTAGTACCATGCGAGTCCCTTGGGTCAGTGCTAGGAAGTCATTTAGCTTGCGGTCCATGATGCTCGCGGGAATGTGGTGTCCCCTGAAGGAAGTCTTGAATTCTTCCCAGGTTACCATGTGGTCAGCGGGGAGCATGGCGAGAAAGTGATCCCACCATGTCATTGCAGGTCCACGGAGCTGTTGGGCGGTGAAGCGTGCCTTGGCGGTGTCAGGGCAAGCTCCCGTGAAAAGGGGAAACCTGGACTCCACAACTCTGAGCCACACATCGGTGTCCAGCGGGTCCTCAGCATTTGTGAACTTTGTTAACAATAGACAGGAATCGAGAGAACATAGTGTCTATGGTATCTATAGCCAATTGCACTAAGTTCTCATAATCTCGCTAGTACATCTCAAAAAGTTTGGTCTTTAAATGATCATTGCCCTCATGGAATCTCTCGAGGGTGCATCAAATCTCATGAGCTGCAGCCAAATGTCCAACTCGCTCAAACTCAGGCAGCGATAGACATGAGAACAAAGCGTTTTGAGCATTGTTTTCTTCGAATCATGGAACTGCATTTGAATCGAAGGTGATCCAAGCACTCAAAGCATCAATGGCAACATCAAAACAGATCTCCTAGACGCGGTACCCAATACCGTGAAGATATGCCGACATGCGAATCTTCTAGTACGGTTAGTGTGTCCCATCGAATAACTGAGGTTTGCCAACACCTTGTTACATGTCACCTTCGTGAATTTCAAACCGATTAGGGGAAAAGGATATCCTTAACCGGCTTTGATACCAATTGAAGGACCGGTAAGGCAACCAGAGGGGGTGAATGGGAGGCACTAAAATTCTCTTCGAGAACAGCATCGTGACTTTGATCCTAAACTTGACCCAAAAGCTCTAGGACTCGCAAAGCACCAAATTACTGTGTATTTCAATCTAGTATCGTTTGAATACACAAAAGTCCTAGAAGAAAATCAACCAAACTGTCTGAATCAAAGTCGAAAACACAGAACGGAGGGAGCGGCAGTGTCGGGCGTCTGGCCAACAGTGCCCGGCCGCGGTAGTGCCACACTAGGGTCCAGCAGTGCCACACACCTATAAAAGAAAAATTGCTTCAAACTTCACAAAAAGATTCTATGGGGGAAAGAAGATGATATGTGAAGTACCGACTCGAGCAACTCAAAACTCAAAACGTAGATTAGAAATCCCATTTTGGTTGGGTTTTAATGGGGTTTTCTACAGCGAGTTCAAACTGAGTTCATCTCGAATCATGACCAAAATCTACACCAACAGAGTGTGTGTAGTGATCTGAGAAGTGTAACTCACCACCAATCAATTCTCAAGCTATATCCCCACACAAGAATGTGATGGTTCTTCACAAAATCACAAAGAGAGGAAAGGGAAGTACACGAGAGTGAAACAAACCAAAAAATTACATGGAAACAAAACTAGGATTTAGACTCAATGAAACCTATGGGTGGAACTGGCCACCCTTCCTTGGATCAATTATTGCAGATTACACAGATGTAGTTCAAAACTAGCAGATCTCTGGTAGGAGCAAAACTAGACAGAAAACTAGTGCTCTCTCTCAAGTGGAAATCTAAAATAGTGCTCAAAGAGATGTGGCTACTAAGATGGCTGTAACAATAGCCCTACCTCTCTATTTATAGAGGGTTAGTTTCCTAGACTAAACTACCCCTATGTACATAGAGCCTATCCACTTCACCTAGGTGCAAAATGGACCAACTCCTGGGTTTTTATCCGATTCCCACATGCTCCACACGAAGTTGCTTAACCTTGACGCACCCTTCGATGTGATGTTGTGCCACCACCAGTTCCCACAGAAACTGCTGCCACCGAGTTTTGAGGTCAAACTCCGTCGAAAACCCGTCGATCGTAGTGTTGGGTGGTTTTTTGAGGATCAACCACCAAACCACCATGAGTATCACACCACTTGTGTGTCTCTCATGTCTTGGACATGTGCCCCGCTAGTCCCCGACCACGCCGGCAACACGGTCCGCTCTGCGACATCCTCGCGCGAGTGCATGTCCCAAGTATCAGCCACCACGGCTAGTCATCCCGCGACTCTGGTCCCTCAGTCATGTCTCAGCGCCCGTCCTTCACCACTCTCGATCCATCGGCACGAACCCGCATGACCTTCACCGTCAACCACCGTCCTTGTGCTCCACACCTGCACACCACAAGGCGATCGACATGGTTGCACAACACATAACTCACGCCTCAGTTAGTCCATGACTCACCCGAGATGCTACCCGTTGACAATCACGCATCATCAACCCGAACATCAAGGGACAAAGCAACCTTGTGTTCGCAGGTGATGACAGTGTTCCTGCTGGACTAGCTCTTAGATTGGAACTTTCTCTAGTGTTCCATCAACTCCTTCCTCTTGCTTTATAGTCTTATGACCTTGTGCATAAGAGTCTAGAAATCTAGAAAATTATGGCTCTATTGCTAATAGTTGAGCAGTCCAATCAGCCATTCTAAGAATCACTCTTGTGCTTCTCAACTATGTCTGCTTCCTTAGAGGCGTAACACGATAACTGGCTGAAGCAAACATAATATTAGCTTATCGACATGTTGCCCTAGGTAAGCGATAAAATTCCCTTCTTTAATTTCATCACACCCTAGGGGATGTGAGAGCACCTAGATGGGGTGCATAGGTGATCCTGCAAAAATACGGCTCCAAACACAAACTTGGTCTAAAATTAGGAGTTAGTGCAAAACTAAACCAAGTTTGAAGAGAGAAGAGAGAAAGTCTTCTTCACTTGATTGCTCTTTTAGAAGTGAATTATACTAAGAGAAATATTACAAGTGAAAATTTAGAGAAATTAGAAAGTAATAAAATCACAAGAAAGTAAATGCATAAGTGAGACAGGGGATTTTATCCCGTGGTTCGACCAAGCCTGAATGCCTTCTTACATCCACGTTGTGGTGTCCTCTCGACAAGGGTTACTTTCAACCCCTCTAAAGTGATCTAAAGATTGAACTTGAGTGCCATGGTCTACATTATATCAATAGTATCCCTCTCTCAAGGAATCTCCACAAATTGGAGTTTTTTGTAGCTGTACACAAGGTTAGAGTAAAAACTAAGCACAATAGAGGGCAGAGAGTCCACACACAAGAGCCAAAACCAGCAACACAACACAAGAACAAGATCACAAGAGCACAAAACACATAGAGTCACAAGAACATCTGAAACCTATGCTCAGATCTCATTAGAATCATCAGAACGCGTTGAGGCAGAGTGTCGGATTGTAGAGAGGCTTTTGGTATGCTTGTGTGCTAAAGAGGTGCGCCATGGGGGCTCTTTTATAGCCCCAAAAGGCCCCATAGTCGTTGCCCCTTCCATAGAAAACTTGCTAAAAATCTACAGATCTCTAGGGCACCGGACCAAGTCCTATAGCTCCATCCTCGGGATCTAACTAGGAGCAGACGGGCACTAGACCGGTCCGGTGCACCTCCGGACTATGTGCCACGTCAGCTAGCCATTGGCCAGTGCACACCCGTGGGAGATAACCGTTGAAGACGGTCCGGTGCACCACAGGACCGGTTCCTCTAGACAGTCCGGTGAATTATAAAAATAATTCCCGAGATTGTAGACTTTGTACGGATGGTGGTCCGGTGCACCACTGGAAGGGTCCAGTGCACCAGGCTGTCTAAAGCCTATGTTTAGGCTCACTGCAGACGCGGTCCGATGCGCCACCAGTGAGTCTCAGACTTGGGCAAATAAGTCATTTATTGCCAAATCTTATTCCATTTGACTTGGCCTTTCTTGTGAGCTTCCCTATGATTAGTCAAACATAGTTAGCACATAATCAAATTAACTAAGTGTGGGAAACTCACCTTTTCACCAAAGTTTCACTAGGATTTGCATTTTGGCTCAAACTAAGTCCTAGAAGCACTTTTCTCATAGAATAGAGTTAGTAATAAAAAAACAAAAGTGCTAAACACATAGTATTAGGCATATGCAACTTGTCTAAGTACTCAAACCTTATGGTTTTACCCTTTTTACCGAAAGTTGCACTTTCTAGCCTGTATTTCAGCTCTTTTGGACTTAGTGCCTTCAAACTGCCTTCAAGTGGACATGTGCTCATACTCATATCAAACTAGTTAGTCCATGTTGGTGTGTTGGACACTTAGTCACCAAAACATGTAGAAATCGCTATCTAGCACATTTCCCTTTCAGGATGTGATGGGCTCGAAAGTTATTCTAAAACTCCTGCCAGTGATGATATTAGTGTCAACGTGGACTATAATGTATGTGTCCCATCAGTCAGACACTTCTTCAAACCTTCTTGATGCATGCATGACTCTTCCCCTGTCGGTGCACTGAGTGATATCCAACTTATTGCTTATTAATTTAAGCCACTCATCAGCATTCAATGCATCAACTTAATGGGAGAAAGTTGGTGGATGATGGCTCATAAACTCTGTGTTTGTCTCTTGTCTAGTGTGCGTTTTGGTGTTGTTGTTGCTGGTTCTGCTGTTGTTGGAGTTGTTGTGTAGAAGCAGCTAGATTCTGCATCAGTTGCATTTGAGTGGCGATGAATTGCTCCATAGTTGGGTTTGTTGGGGGTGGCGGCAACTATTGACCAGAGTTTTGACCTTGGTTTTGTCCTGCACCTGATCGGCTATTCACCATCTGGTTGGTAAGAGAGTGAACCCTTTTGATAAGTAAGGACTTGATAAAGAATTTAGGGGCCTAGGTTTTGAACGAAAGTTAACTTGTGCTTATTATTTAGTTATTAATGCTTTTGTGGTCATCATTCCACAAGATCATTACACCCAGTGAAAGATTCAAATCAATGTTTATTCAATCATCAACCCATCAGATAATATCAAGATATCGTCATTGTTTCATTGTCTACCATGTTCGACCTTATTACAATAAGATCGATGACAAATCTAAAGAAGCCTAATGATGGAACCGGGGGTTCCATAACGAAGCCTTTGGCATGGAGGAGACACAGATGCGAAGGGTGCTTCCTGTTGGTCACTTGTTTTGGTTCCTAAAAGGTATCAAAATAAGACAACACAATTAACAATATGAGACCTTCTCCCCTTCTACTTATCTTCAGTTTTGGAGATAAATTGAGGAGAGAATGACATTATAATTGAAATTCTAATAGAAACAAAAATATATAAATACACTCAAGGGAAATCTTCTCTATTGTATTCCTCATGTTATCTTTTTATTATTACCTACGAGTACAATTATACCTTTGTAGGTTCAAACAACAACCTGTAGGCAAAAGTTAACACAACTTCGGTTGCGGAGCTAATCAGTGTGGTATGAGTTCATGCCCCTCTATATGAGCATTGTTCACCTATTTATAGGAAATACCAGGTATACAACTCTGTGAAATTATAATCTTGAATCCTATATATATAGATATGAAAACTACTGGAGACATCATCGTCATTTCTTCCAAAGAGACAACACTCATGTTGGTCATCTTCATTTATGGGTTAGTTGCTTTGTCTTCGACGACAGGCTTTGGCTGAGTGTTTGAACTGAAGCTTCTTGCTATCCTCTTTTTACTTGTGTTAACATCATTCCGCAAATACAGACTAATAACTCATGAAATAGATTGTAGAACCATTAATAATAATTAGTTTTGAGGACCTTTGGGAAAGGCTTTCTCCCAACACTTTTTCTTCTCCTTCTTCAGGTGGGTTCCTTCCTTCGAGTTGGGCTTTCAACTCGAGAATCCTTGGGTCGACATCCTACAGTTCTTTATGCTTCTTAGAGGTACTTTTTGTCATCTTTAAGGATTGGCTATAATGGTGGGGTTGTTTTTTGTCATCTTTAAGGAAGATCCATGTGTTCAACTGTTCCTAGAAATCAATTTTTAGTTGTTGTGTTCCTGAAAATCATTTTTATGGGGTTGGCTGGCCGATCCATGAAAATCATCAGTTTCTAGATACTCTTGGCAGGGACAATTGCAACAACCGCCCTACGAAACGACTAGCGTTGAATTTGTGCTGTTGAATGACCATTTTCACTCTGGGTTTGATGACCTCGAATCCTCGATCGGGGTGGCCATTTCTCAGTTCCTCTTGCTGTATGCATGCATATATCTCAACCAACAGCGAGGTACACAGTTGTGGCATCGGCTCTTTCTAGTCGGTTGTCAGTGGTACTTTGCAACGGATTGGAAGTATCCAATGAGATAGAGACGACGAAATCAATTTGGCATTTGGTATATATATCTTATTCAAATTAATAAAATGAGTCGTCTCTTGATGGGTCTCTAAGTAGCTAAGTAAAAAAAATCAAGAAACGGTCTCTTCACGAAGAGTCTATCTCTACGTGACTCTTTGATACATAATATGTATTGACTACATTTATTATCTAAAGGCTTAATATTATATTATACAGTCTCTTAACTATCTCTTGTATTTAAAAAACTGTTCCATATGATTAGAGTTGTTAGTTGTACGTGCTCTAACCGGTTCCACAGGAGGGGGGCCAAAGGCCATTCATGTTGATCCACACTGCGCCGCATCGACAGCATCTCAGCCCTGATACGCTCAAGATAAATAAACTAGAAATCCGGCAATGGTGACGAGACGAGATAGCTCTTTCACGTCGTCTTATCAACATACCACGTAGACTTCGTCTCAGATATCCATGCGACAAAGCACTGCTGCCTACCGGATTAATCCCACTAATACCGAATCCAACACGAACATAGATCGATCTGAACCACACCACCATGCAAGCAATCTACACCCAAAAAAATGCCACTATATATTTGATGTTCATCAAAATTTCTTTAGACCCCGTTTGGATCCTTTGAATTGAATCATATTCATAATTGTAATTTAAACATAGATCAATTAAACTAATGTAATTTATGTGGAATATATTTGTATAATATTGTTGGTCATATGAGAATCTACTGTAAGGTACCAAGCCGAAAGGAATGTTATATATAAGTTGAAGAATAGACATAAAAACCGGCGATATATATATCAAATTAATTTTTATCCTTCACCCGATATATGAATTTAACATAAACTTATATATAAAGTTTCGAAAGTGGTGTAATGTCAAATTTAAGACAAGTAACATACTCGATTAAGTAGAGTATAATTCCTTAAAAATTAACTGATCCAGCTAGAGAGCCCCTAAGTTTGATTAGATTTATATAAAAAAAACTGTGGGTGAAACTTAAATTTTATGTATTTCTCCAATTTTCCTTAAACTATATATACAGTTTCGAAACAAAATTGTGGGGCGAAACTTATGGCTGTAATTACAGAAAAACCTAGAGCAACCGCAAGTGTATCTCTGATATCCAAGTAACAAGAGATCCGGTCTGTGGCATGCGCATATATGCATGCAGTCAAAGCGTTCAGTGCATTAGTGCACGTACAACCTGGTACTTAGCTGTAGATTTGCGATATACGTACAATACTGCCTAGTGTAATCGCACCACCTCTTACCACCAAAGTTGCCCCTTTTTGGGGTTGATGAGCGAACCGGGATTCGACAGGATAACGAGGGACGCTGCCCTAGTTACAACTAAAGTAATGCTTCAGGGTGCCCACGATTAACTGCCAGCCCAAGTGGCCGTGCTGATCGTTGCGATTCCGAAGCGACCCCCACTATACCTTTTCAGCAATCGTATCGACTCCCTTCAAAAAGGCCATGGCATTTTCGATCCAGCCAGCTTTACTCAATATGGATTTTCTCATTCGAGCAACCACTCCATTGTAGACAAGCATATAGTCCATGCTAACACTACAATCTCGGTAAGGAGATGGGATGGGTCGACGGTAGTTGTGACGCGAGAGGAGCGAGTAAGGTGGAGGGGGTGGCGAATATAAGGTTCTACAAGCGACGGGGTCACTAGAGATGATGAGAGATGATACAAATAATATTGTCTATTAGATTTGAGTAACTAAGAAAAAGGGGTTATACATAGATCTGAATCGTTGGTTTTGACAGTGTGTTGAGTATGGATCTAATTTTTCGGTGGATTTAGTGTAGGTTATAGATAGATTATATATTGGTATAGATGAAATAGTATATCATAAATATTTTCTTGAATTTAGGAGGATAGATTCATTCTTTATGCTAAGTATTAATTATGGTCTTGTGACAACAAATATATAATGACGTGTCGTTCTATTAGGATATCTCCAACAGGCTACTCATCATCTTATTTGATTTCAAATTTCACTCAATAAACAGTGCAAAACAGTGTTTGACAAAATTATATGTATGATCTGTTGGCCATACCCTTATACTTTCCGTTCATATATATACTTTGAATTCGATATCCAACCACCTGTTTAGCTAACAATTGGGTCCAAACGAAATTAGCTAGATAAAAATTAGTACCTTTTAGTTATTAGCTGCTAGCTAGCCTTAGCGCACTTGATCCAAACAAACACATTAACTTAAGAATTGTTTGGTTTGAGAAATGATATAGTTCATCATCTTCTCACTTCTCATTTTTTTTATTTGGTTTGTGGAATGGAGTGAGTTAATCCATCATCACTTCATTCATCATAGTTAATTGTTTAATACTAATATGTGTAATGGAGTCATCTCACCAGATTTGAGGAATGGACGCATAATGCACCACTTCATTTTGGATAGAGTGATTCATCAAATCAAACACCTCATTAGTTCTGCAACCCGAACATCTCGTTAATTTATTAGTACCAATTATAAACTAACCATCGGTTAGTTAAAATGATTCTTCCTCGCTGCTTCCTCTCCTCGCCTGAGGACCTCGAATCGGTGTGTGTATATATATGGGCCTTGGGCTGCAAGTGTTTGACCACATCGATCGATCACCATCTGTATGTGGACAACAAATATATATTGTTGTTTGTGCATGCTATAGATAATAGATCGTTTGTTCGTTGCTCACTTGTAACTTTGTCGTCTTGCTTGGTGCTCGATACCATGTCGTCAAGGATGGCAGCGGTGGCGATGGCTGCGTTCCTGTTCTGCGCTCTCTTTGCTTGGACGTCGTCGGAAGCGGCACGCATGGGGCGGACGGGTGATGAGGTCGTTGTTGTTGCCGCCGCTAGAGCTGTCAATCGAGGTGGCAGAGGAAGCGGCGGCAATGTGGTCTACTGGGAGAGGCAACGACAGCAGCGCGGACTCATCGTCGGCGGCCGTCGGCCGAGGCTCGCGTCGTTCACGCCACGTGACGACGGTGCTGGCGAGGTTGGCGGCTACAAGAGAGAGGTGCCCTCCGGCCCGGACCCTAAACACCACGGCGACCCGCCACCCACGTCGGCTGCTCCGACGACGAGCCCATAGAAAGGAAGTAAGACGAGGGAGTAATGACGTGGACGTGCATGTGCAGGCGTTGTAGAAGGCGTAGGAGTAATAATGTACGCGCGCGCGCGTACGTACGTGCTGTGTTGTTGGGTCCTTATTTGCATGTTGGCTTGTACCGTGTGCAATGTTTCTTGTATTCGTTCAACCGGTAGCTTGAACGAGTTGAAATAGTTTCTCCTCATATATTTATATATATAACAAAATGCGTGGTCCATATATAGATGTCCAAACGGGCGGCACGGCCTGATCTAGCCCGAGCACGTTTCAGCACGGCCCGTTTGAGCCCGTCATGGATGATAAGGCAGAACCATTAACTGTGTTAGGCCTTGCCGCGCCGACGGACTGATAGAGTCAGCCGAGCACGGCACTGTTCAGGCCCAACCGTGCCGGGCTGGCCCGGAAAGCACGACCCATGAAGGAGCCTGTGCCAGCCCGAGCACGGCAAATATCAGAAATATATATAAATTAGAAATATATATAGAAAAATATATAGAAATATAGATACGCACACGTTGGAGTTCCTCACGGCGCGCACTGGTTCCTCACGGATCCACACACGCACACACCTCACAGATCCGAGCCGACGCGCACTGGTTCCTCACGGATCCACACACGCACACACCTCACAGGAGCACTGGAGTAGGGAGGATGGAGCACCGGAGCACTGGAGCAGGGAGGAGGGAGCACCGGAGTACTAGAGCAGGGATGAGGGGCACCGCACCACTGGAGCAAGGAGGAGGGAACACCGGAGCACTGGAGCATGGAGCACCGGAGTTCGCCGTGCGCTGCATCGCGACTCCGAGAGGACCCAGAGAGCACTGGAGCAGGGAGCACCCGAGTTCGTCGTGCGCCGCGCCGGGAGGAGGGAGCAGGGAGCACTGGAGTTCGCTATGCACCGCGCATGGAGAGGCAGGAGCCAGGGATGGAGGGACCCCAAGACTGAGAGAGCAGGGAGCACAGGAGTTCGCCATGCGCTGCGCCGAGAGGAGGGAGCTGTCACACCCGGTTTTGGAAGACAAACCGAATGTGAACCGTGTACGTGCCAGGATCAGAACTCATGTACACAGCGATTACATAATTGGACATCATCACACAATGCTTAAAGTAAATAGCGGAAAGGGTACTTTAATTACATCAAGATGTCCGAGACATCCACAGAGTCTAATACATGTCCATAGTGTTCAACATTAATATCAAAGTGCGGAGAAACGAAACGTAGAAGATAAGCCTACACAGGCAGCTGACTGGGGGTTTGCCACTAAAAAAACTAGAACTCATCGTATTGCTGGAACTCCTCAAAGTCCTCCATGTTGCCAACATCTCCTCCTGAGCACTGAGTACAGTGGGGACAACCTGGGGTGGGGTGGTTTGTAAAGAAAGGGTGAGTACACTTCAACGTACTCAGCAAATATCCCGTTTGGCTAAAGTGGACTAGTTGTATGTGGAGTTAAGGTTAAGTAGTTGCTTTTAGTTGATCAAATTTTATTACTATAAGTAGAGCCAAATTTTAGTAATAAACCCAGTTATTACCCAGAAGCACTCCCTCCAAGAGGAAATACCAGAGATCGAAATTATAACCATCATTGCTAATCATCATCATAAAAGTAACCAAGTTCTTCTAATCAAAGAGGATCCCAAGGCTGCTCATAACCGTGAGCACGACTGATATACTAGTTTCTAACACTCTGCAGAGGTCGCACACTTTACCCACAAACCGTGATTCCCATTCTGCCCGGGGTTCTAGCCTCCCCGTTGATAACTACTAAGGTGACCCAGCAGGGTCTCACTACGTAGCCTATACAAAGATTTCCCAGAGGTCATAGTCGCCCGTTAGGTTTCTCCAGTTTAATAAACACAGTACATCTCTCCAAAGGAAGGGTGACTAACAAAACCAAATCAAAGAACCTCTGCAACCAGCCTCGGCAGAGCAAGTACTGTGCCCGGACCCCATTGACGGCCCTACGGCGAAGCCAACTACTCCTTTAGTTCCTCTAATTAATTAGCTAAGGGCGTCCCATTCCACCCTCATTGCTGCACTATTATCCTGGGTTGTCACTCCCCAAACATGTCCTTACGGAGAGGTACTCAGGAAACAGCCTGAGCCCCCTAAAGTAATCACAAGAACCTCATCGGGATAACATCATCGTATCATAAATTATCACATCATATTCATTGATTAAGTTAAAGCAATAGCATAAGCTAACCATGATTAACCCAAAAAGGTAAACAAGGGTAAGGTAAATACAGACTAGTCAATCCTTAAGTTTCAATAATGTAATGCAGGACAGTGAATTATAAAGTAAAGTAGGACATGATAGGTCTGAGGACACTTGCCTTCGCCAGGTTGTTGCTCCGAGGGATCTTCGGCAACACACTCAGGAACCACGAGCTGCTCATTGTCTAAATAAAGCGATCATACATTCAATACACTTGGAAAGTACAAATGAACATCACATCAAGCATGTACCAATCATTGGAACACATCTCAAAAGGTATAGTATTAAATAAAGGATAAAGAAATCAAATTATAGAATGAACTAATCTTAATTAGGAGTTGATTACTCTCTTAGTGTTTGGAACATATCTCAAAAAGTTAAGGTAGTAATTTAAACAAAGTAAGAGATTAAATTATAAGATGAACTAATCTCCTTTAGGAATTGATTATTCTTTAACTGTGGTCCATAATTACATAACCTAATTCTATTCATTTTGTTGAGACCTAAAAGTTAAACAAAAGATGAATTCATGTAATGCGTATGACTAATCTCACAAGATTAAATATACTTTAACTTCTAGGGCTTTCATTTTATTTATTTCATTAAATAAATAAATCAACATATGCATTAATCTTATACCCTAGGTGTAAAATTAAAGTGTATAGACTATAAATGAACATAATATATTTGGATAGAGAATAATCTTATGAACATTTTGCAATTTGAACCACTAAATTTGGAGTTCATATGAAAAAGATATGAAATAAACAAGTTTTGAAGTTTGAAATATGAAATTAGGGCTAATTCTGTGATTAAATAAAAGTGCAGGGGACTAATTAAAATAAACCAGGGGTCTGCGTGCTAAAATTCAGGACGGCGGGTTGATTTCCTAAAAGCCGGGGGTCTCTTAAGTAAAACTCACACGCGAAGGGGTACGGGGTAATCTCGACCGTCGGATCCGAGATCAACGGATAGGATTAGATCGCGCGGAAGCGAGAGCGAGGACGCGACTGACAGGCGGGAACAAGGCGTCAGCGAGCCAGGGCGGGCTGACCGGCCGGGCCCAGGGGCAGGGGAACAGGTGAGGGGGAGAGGGGAGAGCGGCCGGATCCAGATCGGAGGGCTGCGGTCAGATCTGCACTGATGAAACCTAAACCGCCCGATCTCGGACGGACGCCCGAATCTAATGGCTGGGGGCGGACCTAAACGCGGTGGCACCGCTCGGTCCCGCGGCGAGGGCTCGCTAGAGACGAGGGGATTGGCCACGGCGGGGCTCCAGAGGCTTGGGAAATAGCTTGGGTGCGTTCAGGGCGGTCTGGCGGACTCAGCCATGGGCATCACACTGGCGCGGGAGCACCAGAGGGCGCTGCACACGGCGAGGCGGACTAATGGCAGCGCGGATCAACTCCGGCGAGCAATCACGCGGGCAAAAGGGCAATAACGGCCGAATTAAGGGCGCAGGCAGGTTGCTCACCTCGAGTGCGAACTCCGGAGCGTGAGAAGGACGGCGAAGGTGTGGTGGAACCTCGGGTTGACGGCGGTAAGGCTCTAGCTGCGCAAGAACTGCTCCGGTGAGCACGGGCCAGGCAAACTAGAGAGGGGGAGGGCACACCGAAGTGTGTCCCGAGCAGCTAACGGCAAGGCGGAACTCACCGAGGCAAAGGACGGGCGCGGGCGCGACGGTGATCACAAAACGGACAGCGACCGACGGTGAGCGGTGGCGGAGTTCTCTGGTCGCGCGCGCAGAGCGAGAGAGCGAGGGGCCTCGGCTGAGGGCGCAAATGCGCAAGGGGAGGTGGGCGAGCAGGGCGCGGGGCTCAAAAGGGGCGCAGGCGCGAGGACGTGGCCGAGAATGCACGGACGTGGGCGCGTCCACGGTGGGGGATCGTGGGCGGGAGGTTGGGGATGACTGACAGGTGGGCTCGGTGGGACAGAGAGAGAGCGGACGCGGGGAAAAGGAACGGCGCCGACAGATCGACCCCAAAGAGCAGCGAGAGGGAGAGAGAGCGCGCGCTCGGGATGGCGCCGATAGGCGGGGCCTGCCTATCAGGCACCAAGGGCACGCGGGCGCGCTTAGGCTGGGCTTAGTGGGCCGATTGGGCTGAAATGGGTTTTCTATTTTCCAGGTAATTTCTAATTGTTTTTCTATTTATTTTCTCTAGGGTTTTCAATTCAAATTCAAATCAAGTTTCAAATTCAAACCAAATCAAACATGTGCAGTAATTCAAAGAATATTTAGGCTCAATATGATGCAACATTTCATGACTCATATGTTTTGGGAAAAATAAAATAAATAATCCCTCACTAATTAAACTAACCCTAATCAAAAGAGGAAGAGGAGCCGCGAGAGGAGAGAAAGGAAGAGCGCCACCGCCGTCAGGATTCCTTCGCGACTGTAGTCGGTCGTTGGGCGGATTGCGAGGGTGGGAAGGAGCCTTGGACCCTGATGCACGTCTTCATCGCCGAATCGAACTTCGTGGGTAAACGGAGCTGACAGAATTGCTCACCAGTGTGGCGTCTCTACCGTGGATCCGCCATTCCTCGTCGGTGGAGCTTGGTGTTGCACAATCGGAAGTAATAGAGCAGGTTCTGTGTTCGGCATGTTCAATTCATCATGTAGCGCCACCTAGGCCGAGTTTTGGGTATCGGGGAAGCAAGTTTTAGGAGTTTCCGGCGATGAACCGCCGTGTTGGGGCACGGCGCCGCCGTCCAGATGGTGTTGGTTGGGGGAGATTGCCAGCATCGCTCGTAGACCGTAGATTTGCAGACGAGTGGTCAGGATTAGACAAGAGGTACCGATTCGGCTAAGGCTTCTCTCGGCCGTCGATCATGCGGTTAAGGGCGTGGATTGATCGGGTGGTCATAAAATATGAGTCGTACATCCTTGATCCCACGGTCGTGGCGTGTACCGATTCACATCAGTGTAGGATCTAATCCCGACCGTCCGGTGGGGATCCAACAGTGCAAATCAAAACGTACCCCTTCGGCCTTGTAACTTTGCGTAAGAGACCCTGCAGTTATCAGAAAATAACCCGCCGTCCATTTTTACGGTGCTCGGTGTCTGGGGATTCTTATCCCGAGCCTCCTGGCTTTTGATTAAATCCTGTGCGCAGTCCAAGAAATAAAGAAAAGAGGGAAAATGAATTTAGAAATTGATTTTGGGTTTAAAAATAATTGCAGAAACTCATTTAATTCATATAAAATTCATATTGAGTCCAAATTTAACCATTCCAGTTTCTATAATTTTGTAAGATTATTGTTTATCATCTAGTGCCATTGATTTGACATGAAAGCCACTTTAAAATTTTATCTCTTAATTAATCTCGTGTCAAATACATAAAACCTTCATAAAGTCATAACTCTTTCATTTTAAATCCGATTTGACTCGTTCAAGTTGCGTTAGTATCGTATGAATATTTACTATGCAATAAAAACATTTATTATACCATGTCTCATTATTTTATAATTAGGTCTTTATTTAACTTATGTTGGTTAGTCTTGTTAATCTGCTTATCATTATAACCTACTAGAATAATATCTATGGTCAATTTATAACTTAGATTAAAGTTGAGATAATTATTTATAGAATAACCTCTTATATGATTTATATTAACTAAATTATAATATAGTTTAATATTTCAATCACATAGATCTTTTATAAAATCATAACTCCTTAATCGTAACTCTGATCTTAGTAGTTCTCGATCCCACGATCTCGTAGCGACGTGTAGATTATTATTATTATTCAGTTTGTTCTTATGTTTGGTGTGATGTTAATTTTATCTATACCATGTTTGTTTGTATTGCTACGACTAGCAGTGAGGTCATGAGGATCCGAAGAATAATCCTGGTACCTGGAATCTCAAGTCTCAGGCAAGTTGTGCCCTTGATCACTTTTGTTTACCCAATAATATTCTTTATTATCGTTATTCAATGCATAGGTTTAATTTTGATGGGACCCAATAGGTCACCCTAGTCTGTTAATCCATTTTACCTTGTTATCCCTAAATCACTTGGGTAGTTTTGCTATTGCTTTACATGGTTTTGGGATAATATTTCATTATATCCATGTTCCAATTATTTTGTTATTCTATTTATGTTCATGTCAAGATCATTAATGTTAATTGGAACATGGAGCTTAACTTGAGAAACACGTGCCACCACAAGGGTGGAATGGGACGCCCTTGGCTAACTAATTAGGAAAGCTAGTGGAAGACTACCTTACCCGAAAGGGGCAAGGGCAGTAGGGGACTTGCATGCAAGGAGGTTCTCGGGTTGATTTTGCTGCGATGGCGGTCAGACGATGGATTCTTGCAAGTGCTCTTCCCATAAACTGTAGCGGGTTTTCGGAAGCTAGTTGAACTTTGTAAAGGCCTCGTAGTGGATCCCTAGCCATTCACCTCAGTAGTGTCTAAGGGCCTTGCAAACCCTGGCGACATGGGATACACGACTTATGGGTACAGGGTACAACCTCTGTAGAGTGTAAAACTGGTATACTAGCCGACATCACGGTCATGACCAGCTCAGGACTCTTGCATGATTAAATATGGAACCTAAACTCAATTTGTCATTTGCATTTGCATGGGATTATTTATTAATTTTGTTCTATTACTTATATTATGGTTTGGTATTTACTTACATTTAGTAACTCCTAATAAAATTTTGACCAAATTATAAAAGCAATGCTCAGCGTCAACCTTTATTTTGTTGATCAACCTTACATTTAACATGAACTCCCACCTTTTGCGAGTTCATGCCACATTATTCCCCACAACTTGTTGAGCGATGAACATGTGTGAGCTCACCCTTGCTGTCTCACACCCCCCCCATAGGAGAAGTACAGGTGGTTCAAGTGGAGCCACGTTTCGAGGAGTTCGATTTGATCTAGGTGGCGTCTCCCAGTTGACTTTCGCCAAGGATGGATTTTAGATCCTTTTATATTTACCTTTTATTTTGTAAGACTTCCACTATGTAAGAAATTTCTCTAATTATTGTGACATTTATCTCTATACACTCTATTATTATATATGTTGTCTTCTTTGGCGCATGTATGAGATCCACCCGGCATTGTTCCCTTAAAACCGGGTGTGACATGGTCGATGCTCACTAGCGAGCGCCGCCGTGGTGGCGGTGATCCCTCCACACCATGGCTCGGAGGAAGGTGATGGCCTCCTGGTCGTTTGATCAGATACTGGCGGCTGGGATCAGAACATGTAGCCAATTGGTTAGATCAAATCTGCACCATATATGTTAGTGTGTATGGCTCTGATTAGATCCGGTAGAGTTCGGATTGGGGCGCGTGTGGGCCGTCAATCCATTGATGGACAGCTCTGATCTGTTGCCACATGTCGCTTCAACGTGGTCGATCCAAGCCCTTGGATCATGATCGGGCGGATCCGAAAGGGTCTTAGTCAATTGAAATCAACACCGTCGAGTTCGGATCCAAAGGACACAATTGCGTACCAATTCAACTTGGCTCGATCTAATCCGGATGCTCGGTTAAGGATCCAACGATCGAGATCCGTCCGGACCCATCGGTCGCGCAAGTTTACATATAAACCCCTCTTTTTACATAGTAACAACCCGCGATCCACTTAGGGTTAGCCTGAGTCTTAGTATATTTTGCGCCAGAGCCCCTGACTTCTTTGATAATTGACGCGTAGTTCAGAGGGTAGTAAAAACAGAGAATTAATTATGGAAACTATTTTTTAATGCAAAATTAATTCTAGAAACTTTTGAAATTATTTTTTAATTAATTTTAACTCCAAATTGATCAGTGCCATTACTTTTGTTTTAATATTGTCTATCAACTAGTAGCTCTGTTTAGCCATGAAACTTAGATTAAAAATTGTCGCTTGAATTATTGCACACGAAGCACAAAATAGCTTCAGAAATTCATAACTTAATGACCGTATCCGAATTTAGTGATTCTTGTTCCTACGATGTCGTTACGTAGCGTAGAATATTATCATGCATTCTGATCTATTGTTGGTGTGATGTTAATTTCTGTCATCCCATGTTTGTTTGTATTGTTGCGAGGATGTCCTCATCAGGTAACATGACTTGTGGGTAAAGATGTGCAACCTCTGCAGAGTGTAAAACTGGTATATCAGCCGTGCTCAAGGTCATGAGCGGCTCGGACCCTCACATGATTAATTTATGGAATTAAATTCAATTTGTCATTTGCATTGCATTGGGATTTATTATTATTTTGATTTACTATTACTATGGTTTGGTATTTAATTACATTTAGTAACTACTAATAAAATTTTGACCAACTTATAAAAGCAATGCTCAGCTTTAACCCTTACTTATTGATCTGCATTGCACTTCACATGAGCTCCCACCTTTGGTGAGTTCATGCACATTATTCCCTACAGCTTGTTGAGCTATGATATTTTGTGAGCTCACTCTTGCGATATATAACACCCCCCCACAGGTGAAGAGCCAGTGGTCGAAGAGGAGCCGCCCTACAATGAAGCATATGAGTTGATCTAGGTGGCGTCTCCCAGTCAGCTTTGTGACGCTATGGAAATAATATTTAGTTCGCTTTATTATTATCATTTATTTTTGTAAGACTTCCGCTATGTAATAAGTACATTTATGATATTTATGACATTTGTCTCTATACACTTTGTCATTATATGTGATGTTCTTACTTGGCGCACATATAAGACGCACCCGGCTTTATCCTTTAAATCCAGGTGTGACAGAAGTGGTATCAGAGGCAAATGTTGACTATAGGACGAAACCTAGATAGACCTGGACAAAACCCTTACCTACTTACCCTACTCTGATTATTTCTATACTTATCTTGATCCTGTCTCACCTTCTACTGTTCTACTCTGATTGTTCTTACCTTTTCTATTCTAAGACAAGGAGGATTTCACACTTTGGAATCCTACATCCATGACCCTCTATAGAGATAGGAGACCTAGGACAAAATTAAAAATAGTTTCTCTATTTAAAGTAATTGGATGTTTGTTCTTATGGTAAATGCTTGAATTGCTTCTTTGATTGATTGAAATCAGTATAGCAGGGCATTCTAGCATGTACCACCATAAGGTAATTAGTATGAGTAGGTGACACACTAATCTACATAGCTAATAAAACATCCAAAAGATTATGCCTCATAATTACTCGTCTATTCTACAATTCTATCTTACCATGTATTTCTAACCCAGATGGTCAATACCAGGAAGGGAGGAGGAATTGATGTACACGCCAATCCACACAACCGGAGGGTACTTAGACAACAACAACAACAAGCAGATATGAATCCTCCAAATCCTCCACCGACCAGAACTGCTCCAGTGATTGCAGCCCAGATGCAGATGATGCAACAAATGGCTGATACTATGGCAGATATGCATGCGCAGATATGACAGGAACGCCAAGAGATGTTCCAAGAAAGGCAAGATAAGCGGAAGGAGATGCGCCAAGAGAGGATGGGGCGATAGCAGCAAGCTCCATTGCCACCACCACTACCACCATTTCCACCCCGGGGCAAGCACCGGGAATTTATGAGCCACAAGCCGCCTACCTTCGCTATCTCTCCATATCCTCTACACGCCGACGACTGGTTGAAGTCAGTAGAGAAGATGCTAAACATTGCCCAATGCTCCGACCGGGAGAAGGTTCTATATGCTTCTAGTTGTCTGAATGGTCCTGCTGCTGAATGGTGGGATTCTTCTGTTGCTGCCCATGATGCTGCTGACACTATCACTTGGGCGGAATTCACCACACAGTTTAGAAACTACCACATTCCTTCTAGACTGATGAAGATTAAATAGAAGGAATTTCTATGTTGGTTAGTCTTGTTAATCTGCTTATCATTATAACCTACTAGAATAATATCTATGGTCAATTTATAACTTAGATTAAAGTTGAGATAATTATTTATAGAATAACCTCTTATATGATTTATATTAACCAAATTATAATATAGTTTAATATTTCAATCACATAGATCTTTTATAAAATCATAACTCCTTAATCGTAACTCTGGTCTTAGTAGTTCTCGATCCCACGATCTCGTAGCGACGTGTAGATTATTATTATTATTCAGTTTGTTCTTATGTTTGGTGTGATGTTAATTTTATCTATACCATGTTTGTTTGTATTGCTACGACTAGCAGTGAGGTCACGAGGATCCAAAGAATCATCCTGGTACCTGGAATCTCAAGTCTCAGGCAAGTTGTGCCCTTGATCACTTTTGTTTACCCAATAATATTCTTTATTATCATTATTCAATGCATAGGTTTAATTTTGATAGGACCCAATAGGTCACCCTAGTCTGTTTATCCATTTTACCTTGTTATCCCTAAATCACTTGGGTAGTTTTGCTATTGCTTTACATGGTTTTGGGATAATATTTCATTATATCCATGTTCCAATTATTTTGTTATTCTATTTATGTTCATGTCAAGATCATTAATGTTAATTGGAACATGGAGCTTAACTTGAGAAACACGTGCCACCACAAGGGTGGAATGGGACGCCCTTGGCTAACTAATTAGGAAAGCTAGTGGAAGACTACCTTACCCGAAAGGGGCAAGGGCAGTAGGGGACTTGCATGCAAGGAGGTTCTCGGGTTGATTTTGATGTGATGGCGGTCAGATGAGGGATTCTTGCAAGTGCTCTTCCCATAAACTGTAGCGGGTTTTCGGAAGCTAGTGGAACTTTGTAAAGGCCTCGTAGTGGATCCCTAGCCATTCACCTCGGTAGTGTCTAAGGGCCTTGCAAACCCTGGCGACATGGGATACACGACTTGTGGGTACAGGGTACAACCTCTGTAGAGTGTAAAACTGGTATACTAGCCGAGCTCACGGTCATGACCAGCTCAGGACTCTTGCATGATTAAATATGGAACCTAAACTGAATTTGTCATTTGCATTTGCATGGGATTATTTATTAATTTTGTTCTATTACTTATATTATGGTTTGGTATTCACTTACATTTAGTAACTGCTAATAAAATTTTGACCAAATTATAAAAGCAATGCTCAGCTTCAACCTCTATTTTGTTGATCAACCTTACATTTAACATGAACTCCCACCTTTTGCGAGTTCATGCCACATTATTCCCCACAACTTGTTGAGCGATGAACATGTGTGAGCTCACCCTTGCTGTCTCACACCCCCCCCCCCCACAGGAGAAGTACAGGTGGTTCAAGTGGAGCCACGTATCGAGGAGTTCGATTTGATCTAGGTGGCGTCTCCCAGTTGACTTGCGCCAAGGATGGATTTTAGATCCTTTTATATTTACCTTTTATTTTGTAAGACTTCCACTATGTAATAAATACTCTAATTATTGTGACATTTATCTCTATACACTCTATTATTATATATGTTGTCTTCTTTGGCGCATGTATGAGATCCACCCGACTTTGTTCCCTTAAAACAGGGTGTGACATGGTCGATGCTCACTAGCGAGCGCCGCCGTGGTGGCGGTGATCCCTCCACACCATGGCTCGGAGGAAGGTGATGGCCTCCTGGTCGTTTGATCAGATAATGGCGGCTGGGATCAGAACATGTAGCCAATTGGTTAGATCAAATCTGCACCATATATGTTAGTGTGTATGGCTCTGATTAGATCCTGTAGAGTTCGGATTGGGGCGCGTGTGGGCCGTCAATCCATTGATGGACAACTCTGATCTGTTGCCACATGTCGCTTCAACGTGGTCGATCCAAGCCCTTGGATCATGATCGGGCGGATCCGAAAGGGTCTTAGTCAATTGAAATCAACACTGTCGAGTTCGGATCCAAAGGACACAATTGCGTACCAATTCAACTTGGCTCGATCTAATCCGGATGCTCGGTTATGGATCCAACGATCGAGATCCGTCTGGACCCGTCGGTCGCGCAAGTTTACATATAAACCCCTCTTTTTACATAGTAACAACCCGCGATCCACTCAGGGTTAGCCTGAGTCTTAGTATATTTTGCGCCAGAGCCCCTGACTTCTTTGATAATTGACGCGCAGTTCAGAGAGTAGTAAAAACAGAGAATTAATTATGGAAACTGTTTTTAATGCAAAATTAATTCTAGAAACTTTTGAAATTCATATTTAACTAATTTTAACTCCAAATTGATCAGTGCCATTACTTTTGTTTTAATATTGTCTATCAACTAGTAGCTCTGTTTAGCCATGAAACTTAGATTAAAAATTATTGCTTGAATTATTGCACACCAAGCACAAAAAAACTTCAGAAATTCATAACTTAATGACCGTATCCGAATTTAGTGATTCTTGTTCCTACGATCTCGTTACGTAGCGTAGAATATTATCATGCATTCTGATATGTTGTTGGTGTGATGTTAATTTCTGTCATCCCATGTTTGTTTGTATTGTTGCGAGGATGTCCTCATCAGGTAACATGACTTGTGTGTAAAGATGTGCAACCTCTGCAGAGTGTAAAACTGGTATATCAGCCGTGCTCACGGTCATGAGCGGCTCGGACCCTCACATGATTAATTTATGGAATTAAATTCAATTTGTCATTTGCATTGCATTAGGATTTATTATTATTTTGATTTACTATTACTATAGTTTGGTATTTACTTACATTTAGTAACTACTAATAAAATTTTGACCAACTTATAAAAGCAATGCTCCGCTTTAACCCTTACTTATTGATCTGCATTACACTTCACATGAGCTCCCACCTTTGGTGAGTTCATGCACATTATTCCCCACAGCTTGTTGAGCTATGATCTTTTGTGAGCTCACTCTTGCGATATATAACCCACCCCCACAGGTGAAGAGCCGGTGGTCGAAGAGGAGCCGCCCTACAATGAAGCATATGAGTTGATCTAGGTGGCGTCTGTGGCGGAACCACCCGAATTATTCCAGCTTAAGTGCCCAAGTCGCATCCTTAAGGGCAGCAACACACTTAAACAGGAATAACCTGTCAGTCCCTCGGATCTAGTCCGATAAAGCCACTTACCAGGATCGAATACCACTAGCTCACACGAAGGTGAGGCACAGAGATATACAATAAAACATAATACCACAAATTTAATAAGTATCATTAGTGTTTACATTATCGGAGTTTCAAAAATGATAACCATAAATTTTAGTGCAGCGGAAATAACTAACAGAGAAAACCGAGTAACATGGCGAAGCCTGGCCACGCTACTCCTACTGGTCCTCTCCTGCAGAAGCAATAACCCTCTCGACCGTCTATCCCGGTGGCAGGGATGAAGGCCAAGTCACATCAGCAACCAATTATCCTAAGGAGTACCTGCAAAAATTATGCCACAAGCAAGGCTGAGTATACTAATACTCAACTAGACTTACCCGGTGTGAGGAGTCTACTCCTCTACCTCTAGACATGCAGCTGTTTGGTTGAGGGGTTTGGTTTGCCAAAAGCACTAGCAGAGTCTAAAATCAAGTTTTAGCTTTTCAAGTTTTAGTATGATCCTTTTTAAACTAGATGAGTACCTAGCTATTCATACATGGTATCAAACATTTTATCAATCAACATCTTTTCCAGTCACCTCATTTCCACTTATTACTCAATGCAGTACAATGGATCAAGCACTCTCATTAGCTGCGAGAAGCAGACGATTCGAATCGAGTTTTTATCCTTGCAAGGTAAACCTAAACACACGACGTGGCGAGGCACTCCGTCCCCACACACATCAACCGTCCCCATCGATTCCCCGTCAGCAGAGAGGGGCTCCCGCCTTGGCGTACAATGCCTCACTGACCCTGACTGCCGTCGTGCAGTGACCGCACTTGTACCCACCATAACCGGAATGGGAGACCACGTCTCAGGTCGCGTGAGGAGGGCAATCTGCTGCCAGGTTCAATCAGGTACTAGGCTTACCGATTTACCATATTTCTCGGCATATGTTTAGTACGTTCAAACGCTTGACACAGGTATCCACACGTTAATCCTTATTCCAATTTCATCTCGTAGACCACGCATCCCCATGGATCCGTATCCACAGACCATCATCATTCTGATATAAAAATGGATACATTCAATTCCTGACCTCGCGCGAGTGCTAGAAAAATCACTCGACTTCTACCGAGATCCCTAATTAGTAAAGCAGCTACTCGACCTAGCATACTAGTATCCATCTCAAAGGGAAATCCTGAGGTAATGCAACTAGGGTTTCAGGCAACTCCTACACTTAAGTGCACAATACAAGCCTACAATCATTAAGTGTAGTAAAATAATATATAGAACTGGTTATGCATAAAACCGGGGCTTGCCTTTAATTTAACACTTAGATAGTGTTTGCTGGGGTGGGTACTCGCTTGGCGAGCATCCACTGGGTAAGTCCACCATTCTTCAGGTCGTCCACCAACTGCATCTTGTGGTTGGCACCACATCACTGGCTCGATCATCGTCTCTCGGTCCTAAATGAGATGCAATATGCATATGTATGAATATAATGAAATAGCACAAGATACTTTAAGTAAATGCTAGCGAATTAAACACTAAGTAGCGAGACATCACAAGCAACCACACCCACTAGCGTTAGCTAACTACATATCGTCGAGCGCACAACATTACACCACTAAAAAGACGACAAATATTTTGGATATTTACGCAACACAATACTACATCACAATTAACTAGAGAAAGAAACGTATAAAAACATGACACATATGTTATCTCAAGCTTGGCCATGGCAATTCTATATGAATTTAGTGCTAACCAACCATTTATAGCCAAAAGGGTGAACTAACAATTAATTGAGCACATGCAGATTTTTAGGACAGTGTTGAATGTGAAATTTATGATCCGTTGGTGCAGGGCTGTAGAAGGTACACGAAGTTGCCTGCTGCAAAATAGGAGAGAAAGCAAATTATTAACAGGTATATAAATGAGATGCACGGCGATAGGTGACCAGTAATGCATAATCAAGAGGCATGTCAGGATAATGACGCAAGGCTATAAAAGTGGAATCTGTTAGTATTATTCCTATTATTTAGACTAAGTTAGTTCCTATTATTTAGTAAAGGTAGCTCCTGTTATTTAGATTAAGTTAGCTATCAGGTTTCAGAATCGACTATATAAATATGTTGTAAGCTACAGTAACGCGAACAGAAGAAAAAAGAGCTTACAATTACCTTTTTTTTTATCTGTTATCTATTTCCTTTGTTTTTCTTTCTTTGGTGTTTTGCCGAGAAAAACACTCGAAATTCTCTGCGAAAGTGAGATCATCGCTGTTGCTTAAAAGAAAATACTGGTAGCAACAGATTTGGCGACTCCGCTGGGGAACGATTTGCAATCGTTTCACATCGACAAACTGCTGGCGATTGGCGTCCTTATCGCCAATCATAGTCAAGGCTATGGAGGAAAAGACAGCAAAGAAGGCGGTGCTGGACAAATCTGAAGTTCATCCCTTGAACGTGATCAAGGTCACAATGGAGGACCTTGCAGAGGCGGACCGGAAGGAGATTGAGGAAGAAATTGCACGAGAGATGGAGGAAAAACGAAACGAGAGATTGGCTTGCTTTCGAAAAACCAAGAATGGTGTGATCAAACAGATTGGTGGGGCAAGCACGTCCAACAAAAAGGTAAGTTCATCTGTCACTTGTGAAGAACTAGCTCATATGATTGATACCGCTGTAGCTAGCAAATATGGGACTGATGTCACAGAAATAACACACATGATTTCTGAGGGAGTGCGCAATGCTTTTGACACATTTAGATCTGAGTTTAAGCAAGATATGAATAATAATATGCCTAGACAGATCCGATCTATAGTTCAACAGGTTCAAGGAGAATTGCAGGGTAAGCGTGTAGAAAATCTTTCATATGCGCCTAGTTATAACGGAGCAGCTGCACATAATGATGTAAACCAAACTGTTAATGAGAGGAGTGGGGATTCGGTAATGAACTTTAACCTACAGCAGCCATATTATCAGAGTATGGCATATGGGCCATCTATTCCACCTATAGGAAACAGGATACCACAAGGATTTGTTCCACATGATTACAGGATTGGGGAGCAGAGAGCGCTGTTATCAGCATCGGGAGTCGCACATACAACAGCTGAGGGTGAGAGATCTGAGGGTGTTAGAGAACAAGTGGCAAGGACTCTCAGGGAATTTGGTTTTGAGCCCAAAGGGCATACTAGGTCATATAGGAAGCCCTATCCTGAATTTTTTGACACTGTGCCATATCCTCGAGGTTTTAGAATCCCGGACTTTGTGAAATTTTCTGGGGATGATTCAAAAACTACCTACGAGCATGTAGGACAATACCTAGCGCAGGTAAGCGAAATTGGTATAACAGATGCCCACAAGGTGAAATTGTTTCCTTTATCATTATCTAGTACTGCTTTCAATTGGTTTACATCTTTAGCACCAAATTCAGTTACTACGTGGGCATGTTTAGAGCAGAAATTTCATGATTATTTTTATTGTGGTGATACTGAACTCAGGCTATCACATCTTACCATGGTTAGGCAGAAATATAATGAAACTGTTTCTGAATACATTAGAAGGTTTAGAGAAACAAGAAACAAATGTTATAGCTTAACTTTAGGGGAAAAGGATCTAGCCGACCTAGCTTTCACAGGGTTATCATCCTATCTGAGGGAGAAACTAGAGGGGCAAGATTTTACTGACATAAACCAAGTCATGCAGCGTGCTATTACCCATGAAAGTCGTGCTAGGGACAACAAACAGTATAGCCGATTTAGAGATATGAATGGCAGGGAGAAAGAGAAACAGGGGGTTAACATGTTAGAGCCCGATAATGACAGTGATGAAGAGACAGATGTATGTGTGGCTGAATGGGTAGATGCGCCAAAGAGTAGGCCCATGACGTGTGCTTTTTTAAAGCCAAGTCCAGGGAAAAGGGAAGAGATGAAATATACATTTGATGTGTCCAAGTGTGATAAATTGTTCGACATCTTATTACAGAATAACATCATTAGATTAAGGGAGGGGCATGTGATTCCACCCCCTGAGCAATTGGCTAAGAAAGATTATTGTAAATGGCATAATTCATTTTCTCATTCTACTAACGAGTGTAATTATTTTCGTCGTCAGATACAATCGGCCCTAGCTGATGGACGATTGACGTTTGGAGAAGCTAGCAAAATGAAGCTTGATAAAGATCCGTTCCCTATCAATGTAATTGATTTCGAGGGCCAAAGAGTGTTAGTTCGGACAGATCAGGCCGAAACTACTAAAGGCAAGAATGTGGTTATCTCTGATGATCTCAAACTCAAGATGATAAAACCGAAGAGTCCGGAAGTCGGTGTGTGGAAAATAAACGAGAGAAAAAGAGTTCAGTCTGTCTTTAAACCAACTTCTGAATTTTTGATCAATAAATATACTTCACAATGGAAAAGGAATGAGTTCCAACATCCTAGAGGTTTTAAGAGACCCAGGGCTCCAGAATGGGCACAAGGCAGTTTCTTTGGACAGAGGGGAGGGCCGTTGAACTGGAGAAGCAGGGAAGACCGTGCTCATGCAGAAAGCCAATATTTGTTCTCACAACATGAATTCCCGAAGCGGCCATATTTGGAGACAGAGCAAAGGCATGGAGGTGGAGTGTGGAGCAGGCTAGGGAGAAGCATGGGGAGACGGCCCGGGGCTATTGCCATATCAGAAGGCCCCGAAGAGTCGCGCTCGCAGATTCAAAAGAAATGGTCTCCTCGCAACCCAGTGGATGCTAGAGGGCTGTGTATGGGCAAAAAATTAGAAGGGGGAATTATTGTTGATGGGCAAAATGAGCCGCTGAGGAAAAGCTGCTCAAAAATCATAGTGGGAACAGTGGAGTGCGACATATTAAATGCTGCAGAAGGTTCCCAGGCAGAGGTGGCAAAGCAGAATGGTCAGGTGGCTGTCATAAATAATTACATAAAGAATGGTGAAGAAGTGGCGGCCAAGCCAAATGTAGTACATGGACACGTAGCTGCTGCTGGGATAAACAGATTATAGGTGATCAGGCCACAAAGTGGTGGTGGACAAGGGATGAGCAGCAAGCGCATGAGGCTTGACGTAGGGGCTGCACGAGAAATGAATAATTTTGCTAGCTGGGATGGTAGTGTACTGGACGTGGGGGGCAAGAAAAATCATGGTTCAGTTGCGCCCGGTACAAAACCAGCACCGAGATGGTGTCCACCTGGGTTAAGCCGTACGCAAAAGCGTCGTGTCCAGCGGTTGAGGACTATGGAAATGACAGAAAAGATGGAAGAGGAGGAACGTGACAGATGGTTTAACGAGGATAGGCCAATGGTTATCCCTAAGAAAACGTGGAGGGAGAAACGATTGGCCAGGGAGGAAAAAGATGATGACAACAGCAGTGGTTCCGATAAAGAAGAAAGCACTGAAGCACAAGGGGACATGGATATAAACATGGTGTTTGTTTTACCTAATGAGTTCAGAGCAGGAGAGGGAGATGTGGCTGAGCTAACATTGGGGGCTGAACGTGCTGTGTTTGAAAAAACAAGTGAACAGGGATCTCATCTAAAACCATTATATGTTCGTGGTCACATTGATGGGAAGCCAATGGGGGGCATGTTGGTCGACGGGGGAGCAGGTGTGAATGTGATGCCGCTATCCGTGTTTTCTAAGTTAGGATACAAAGAGAGTGAGCTAATTAAGACGAATATGAATCTAAGTGGGTTTTCAGGGGAGCCATCACAAGCAAAAGGAATTATGTCTGTTGAACTCACAGTGGGCAGCAAAACTGTCCCAACGGCCTTTTTCGTGGTGGATGTGAAAGGGAGGTATAATGTTTTGCTAGGGCGAGACTGGATACATGCTAATGGTTGTGTGCCATCTACTTTGCATCAGTTTTTGGTTCAATGGGTAGGTGATCAGGTGGAGGTGATTGAAGCAGACACCGCTATGTGTATCGCACTCATGGAAACGCCAATGGAATGGCAACACGGTAATATGCGGTGTTTGACAGGAAGAGATTTGTCAGGATATGATTTTATCAGTGTAGAGCGAGATAGTTTTGTGCCTATTCATGTAAAGCCGGCTGACATAGCACGGCTCAATGACTTAGCATTATAAATGAATGAACACGATAATTTAAAATGGTTACAGGAGAGGACAGATGAATATCGTTTAAACAAAAACGATATGGGTGAGGTGGTGGATGATTTTGATGACCTTGGAAAGTTAGGACAGGGGTTCTCATCTGTTGATGAACTAGAGGAAGTCGATATTGGAGACGGAAAGGTGCCAAGGCCGACATTTGTAAGTGCTAAATTAATAGCCGATCAGAGGCAAAAGGTATGTGATTTACTTAGAGAATTTAGAGACTGTTTTGCATGGAATTATACTGAGATGCCAGGGCTGAGTAGGGAGTTGGTTGAGCATAGGCTACCAATTAAGCATGGGTTTAGGCCACATAAGCAGCCACCTAGACGATTTAACCATGACATCCATGACAGAGTTAAGGAAGAAGTTGATCGGCTGTTAAAAGCAAATTTCATAAGGCCATGCAGGTATGCGGAATGGATCTCCAATATAGTGCCGGTTGAGAAGAAGAATACAGGGAAGATCAGGATTTGTGTGGATTTTAGGGATCTAAACAGGGCCACCCCGAAAGATGAATACCCAATGCCTATAGCCGATGAACTTGTTAATCAGGCTTCAGGGAATAAAATCATTAGTTTTTTGGACGGTAATGCAGGGTATAACCAGATTTTTATGGCCGAAGAGGATGTATCTAAGACAGCCTTTCGTTGCCCTGGTTTTGTGGGGTTGTTTGAATGGGTTGTGATGACATTTGGATTAAAGAATGCTGGTGCAACATATCAACGGGCCATGAACCTTATTTTTCATGATCTTTTGGGCATTGTGTTAGAAATCTACATTGATGATGTTGTGGTGAAATCGGCTGCTTTCAGTGACCATTTAGCCGATTTACGGTTGGCATTGGGGAGGATGCGAAAGTATGGTTTAAAGATGAATCCCCTCAAATGCGCATTCGGAGTGTCGGCTGGTAAGTTTTTAGGCTTTATGGTGCATGAGCACGGGATTGAGATTGATCCAAAAAAGGTGGAAGCAATTGATAAATTGGGAGAGCCGACATGCAAAAGAGACGTTCAAAGGTTATTAGGAAAGATTAATTACTTGAGGCGATTTATATCCAATTTGGCCGGCAAAATTGAGTCATTCGTACCTCTTATTCGGCTTAAACATGAATCTGATTTTAAGTGGGGAGCTGAACAGAGGGAGGCATTCGCTGTTATTAAGGGATATTTGGCAAAGCCGCCAGTGCTTAAAGCATCCAAGGCGGGAGTGCCTTTCAAATTGTATATTGCAGCACAAGAGAAGGTAATCGGCGCTGTTTTAATACAAGAACATGGTGGGAAAGAGAGTGTGGTGGCCTATTTAAGCCGTCGTCTGCTGGACAGCGAGAGCAGGTATGTGTTCATTGAAAAACTCTGCTTATCCTTGTATTTTGCATGCACCAGGTTTCGACATTATTTGCTCTCAAGTACTTGTACTGTAGTATGTCAAACGGATGTGGTTAAATATATGTTGCAGAAACCGATTCTTAGTGGTCGAGTCGGGAAGTGGGCATATGCTTTGATAGAGTACGATCTAATTTATGAGTCTTTATCTTCTATGAAAGGGCAAGTTATAGCTGATTTTATAACTGAACATAGGGTTGATGTAGAGCAGGAAATCTCATGTCTTAATATTCGTCCTTGGCAATTATTTTTTGATGGTTCTGTGTGCAAAGAAGGGCAGGGAATCAGCTATGTTTTAGTATCACCAAATGGTTTATTGCATGAAACATCAATTAGGATTGAATATTGTTGCACTAACAATCAGATTGAGTATGAGGCGTTGTTGTTTGGGTTAATGCATTTAGATGATATGGGAATAAAAGATATAGACGTGTTCGGGGATTCGTTGCTTGTGGTACAGCAGGTGAGAGGGGAATTTCAGTGTTTAGATGGTATGCTGCGTAATTATTTAGACAGGTGTCTAGATATTGTTAAAAAATGGATACTTTCACTATTGTACATATATCTAGAGATAAGAATGGTAGAGCTAAATTTTTGGCACAACAAGCATCGGGATATAACATAGAGAGAGGACAGTTCTTTATCAAGAAGGAGCCAATGTTTGCAGGCATCAATAGTATAGAAAGGACTAACTCAGGCCATAAAAAATTCGAGGCCGAGCAGCAAGATGGGATGGATAATGCTGATTGGAGGAAACCATTAGTCGAATGTCTGCAAAATCCCAGCAATACCAAAGATAGAAATGTTCGGAGGCAAGTTTTGAAGTATACTTTAATGGAGGGTGAGTTGTATCGACGGACGATAGATGGTCTGCTGCTAAAATGTTTAGATGAGGATGATTCAAAAGTAGCTATGGGGGAGGTCCATGAGGGTATGTGTGGCACACATCAGTCAGCCCATAAAATGAGGTGGATGCTAAAACGGGCAGGGTTTTATTGGCCGACCATGATGGAGGATTGTTTTAGATATTTCAAAGGGTGTGAGGCGTGTCAAAGGTTTGGGGATATTCAGTCAGCGCCAGCGAGCACATTGCATCCTATTATAAAACCATGGCCATTTAGAGGGTGGGGTTTAGATTTTATTGGTGAGATTCATCCATGCTCATCTAGAAGGCATCAATTCGTGTTAGTGGCTACTGATTATTTTACTAAATGGACTGAAGCTGTGCCTTTAAAAAATATGACGCATAAGGAATTAATTAGTTTTGTATTAGAGCATATTGTATACAGATTTGGCATTCCACAAACATTAACAACAGATCAGGGAGCTGCTTTTATGTCTCACCAATTTAAAGATTTTGCCAAATCTTTGCGGATCAAGTTATTGAATTCGTCGCCGTATTATGCGCAAGCTAATGGGCAGGCCGAATCTAGCAACAAGGTGTTGATCAGGTTGATAAAGAAGAAGATTGCAGAACAACCGAAGAGGTGGCATGAAGTGTTGTCAGAGGCGTTATGGGCTCATCGAGTATCTCGGCATGGAGCAACTAAAGTGACACCATTTGAATTGGTTTATGGACAAGAGGCAGTGCTTCCTATTGAGGTGAATTTACAGGCTTGCAGAGTAGCTTGTCAGAATTCGTTATCAGCTAAGGTATATGGTGAGCTAATGTTAGACAGAATTGATGGGAATAATGACAGTCGATTAACAGCCTTAAGGGAAATAGAGAAAGAAAAGCTGAGAGTGGCGAGAGCTTATAATAAAAAGGTGAAGGAGAAATCATTTCAGATTGGAGAGTTGGTATGGAAAACTATTTTACCCATCGGAGTCAAAAATAATAAATTCGGCAAATGGTCGCCGAATTGGGAAGGACCATTCAAAGTTGTAGGTATTGTGCACGGGAATGCATACTTCGTTGAGGACTTACAAGGAAGGAGATTACCCAAGGCCCTCAATGGCAAGTATTTGAAAAAAATACTATCCTAGCGTTTGGCAAGAGGTGTGCTAAGATTTGAAACTAGAAGTGGAGCTAAAGTCTCATTATAGTTGGAGCCAACTATAATCTAATAATGCTTATACTGGCTAAAATGAGCAAATCGTATGGGCACTTAATAGCACATGTGAAATCAGATTAGTTAGGAATATACCTTTGATTACTGCTCTGTGAATGTCACACCCGGCTTTAAGGAACAAAGCCAAGTGCATCTCATACATGCGCCAAGAAGACAACATATATAATAACAGAGTGTATAGAGATAAATGTCATAAAACACCAGAGTACTTATTACATAGCGGAAGTCTTATTACAAAATAAAGAAATAACCACAAAACGAACTAAGGATCGTCGGCGCAAATGTCAACTGAGAAACGCCACCTAGATCAGATCATACTCCTCGCCTGTGGCTCCTCCTGAACCACCTGCTCTTCTCCTGTGGGGGGGTGTGAGACAGCAAGGGTGAGCTCACACATGATCATAGCTCAACAAGTTGTGGGGAACCAGTGGACATAAACTCACAAAGGTGTGAGTTCATGTGATGTGTAAGGCTAATCAATGATAGGGGTTAAAGCTGAGCATTGCTTTTAAGTAGTTGGTCAAAATTTTATTAGCAATTACTAAATGTAAATAAATACCAAACCATAAATAAAGTAATAGAACAAATTAATAATAATCCCATGCAATGCAAATGACAAAATTGAATTTAAGTTCCATAATTTAAACATCAGAGAGTCCTGAGCTGCTCATGACCGTGAGCTCGGCTAGTATACCAGTTTTACACTCTGCAGAGGTTGTACCCTTTACCCACAAGTCATGCTACCCATCTGCCAAGGGGTCGCGAATCCCATACACCTCTACCTAGGAAGCGCGGCAGGGCAACACTACGAGGCCTTTACAAAGTTCCACTAGCTTCCGAAAACCCGCTACAGTTTATAGGAAGTTCCAATGCAGGGTTCTTGGCTGACCGCCATCGCAGCAAAATCAACCAAGGACCTCCCTACACTGACCACTCCCCTACTGCCCTTGCCCCTTTCGGGTAAGGTAGTCTTCCACTAGCTTTCCTAATTAGTCAGCCAAGGGCGTCCCATTAAACCCTTGTGGTGGCACGTGGTTCTCAAGTTAAGCTCTATGTTCCAATTAACATTAATGAACTTGACATGAACATAAATAGAATAACAAGAATAATTGGAACATAGATATAATAACTGATTATCCCAAAACCATGTAAAGCAATAGCAAACTACCCAAGTGATTCAGGGGATAAACAAGGTAATGAGATACACAATCTAGGGTGACCTATTGGGTCCCATCAAAATTAACCTATGCATGGATAAGTGATATTAAAGAACATTATTGGGTAAAAAGTGGTCAAGGGCACAACTTGCCTTCAATGAGCTCCTGCTCAGCTACTTCAATCTGCTGCTCACCAGGATCCTCAGTCACGGGCTCTTCTACTCGCCACAATACAAACAAGCACAGTGCATATAGAGAAATTAACATTACACCAAACATACATACAAAATACACAGTAATAATCTACACATTAAAATAAAATTCTAGGAACAGGAATCATAATTTTTGGAGTTATAGAATTTAAGTTATGGATTTTCAAAGGTTTTATGTGTTTAAAATAGGATTAAGTGTGGGATTAATTTTCTTACTGTTGTCATGATAAAACAGAGGCTCTAGGTTATAGATAATAAAATTAGAAAATTTCAGGAACTGGAATGAATTAATTTGAAGTTAGTATGTATTTTCTATGAATTTATAAAGTTCTAGTAATTATTTTCATGTTAGAAATCCATTTTCTATTCATTTATTCGATTTAAACTAACTCTGGGCTGGGCCTCATTTACCAAAAAGGCCAGGGGGCTCGGGGTAAGACTCCTAAGACACAGCGCACAGTGAAATAGAACGGCGGGTTCATTCTAAAATACCCTAGGGTCTCTTTAGCAAAATGTACCCGCGAAGGGGTATCCTTCATTCTGAGCCGCCTGATCCTATTCCTACGGCCCAGATTAAATCATAACTCGAGCGAACCGGCACAAAACGACAAGCGCATGATCGGGATCAGACGCACTAGATCGATCTGCGCGAAGCGCGCTGCCTACCGGTCATCGCCAAATCGACGGCCCTAACTGATACGGAGAATGGGTATGACGTGGTCTGTTCGGAGCCACGCACTGGTCAATCAACGGCTAGGAGTGACCGAAGTCCCTGAGATCCCAGATTTGATCGCGACCGCTTATGCGCGAATCAACGGTCGAGAGTGATCCGCCCAACCCGGGCCGACTCCGGCGGTGAAACAGGAACCTCGCGGCGGCGTGGTTCGCCGGAGCACGATGAAACACCTTACAGGTGATTGGATTGCTACGATGATGGGGAATTTACGTATATAAGCTGACAATGAACTTGATGGGAAGAAGTTTACCGTGAATCTGGGCGCAATCGACGAGGTTCACGCAGAGCCGCGGCACGGCGGTGGTGTACCGAAACCGACGATGAATTCCGTCCGCTAAGGTTGCTCCAGGTGTCCGCTGGTGGTGCGCGCACCCATTCCAAGGTTAGGAGAAGCTCCCCAGGCTACCGGAGGGTGCCAATCGAGATCAGGGCGCGAAATAGACGACGGCGCGGAGCTTCGCCTCCCGGTGTCGCACTGCTCTCAACTGTACTGAGGTGGTCGCGAAGAAGAAGGGAGGAAGAGCGAAACTGAGACCCCGAATCCTTTGTAGGCGCTAGGGTACCCAGGGCGCGGTCACCAGACCCGCGAGTATGGCGCGGTCTCCCGCCGAGTTCGGGGAAAATTCGTTGAGGGAGGTAGGAGACGAGCTGACTTGCGGGCCCCGTGGACCAGCGGCACAAGCAGCGGACGCTCGCGAGTGATGCACTGGCCGAGCGGGCCCATGTGTAAGTGGCAGATGACATTTGCGCGCAGGTGGTTAGTGGTGGGCTTCGTGGGCCGCGCAGTGGGGATGCGGTTGTGGGCTGAAATGATTTGGTGGTCCGACTGAATTCCTTCCTTTTTTTCCTTTTATATTTTCCTTTCTCTTTTCCCTTTTAGATTTTCCAATTCAAATTTAAATTCTAGTTTTAAATTCAAACTTGTGACAAATTTATCCTTTTATTATATTGTGCCAGGACAAGTTACAATTTGGAGATATATTTATATATATCATTTATATTTTTATATCACATAATATTTGTTTGCTTCTCTTTTCTAAATTCTAGAATCTCTTTTAGGTTTTAAATTCCACTTTGGGCTTTTTAATATATTCCTTGTCACATTCCTATTATATGTTGTCACAAAATGCACACCAAATAAAACCTCAACATGATGCACAATTTAATGGTATATCCTTTTATTAATTATTTATTTTTTTGAATATGGTGCTCACAAGTGATGATACATAAAGATTAAACTCACATAAAGAGAAATTGTTTCTCTATTGGTATTATTCTTAGCAAATTACAAAGTGGGTGTTACAGTGAAGTAGGGGCGAGCTTGGTTGGTAGCGGACAGTCATCTTCAGAAGATGTGGATCCAGACGTCTAGGAGGTCTGAATCGATGAAGTCGCTTCAACCTAGGGGCCGGAGCAGACGCACGGTGGGAGTTTGCTTCGGCCGTCTACCTGGAACTGCGTGCTCGAGCCTTCGCCGAGATGGTGATGCTGCGCGTGACGGCGGTGTGCTGGTGCCCTCACCAGACGCTGATGCTTCATGCGGTCGTCATAACGCTGGTGTGCCACGACCACGGTGGTGCTGATCGCGACCTAGGGTGGTCACGACGCATGGCGCGCCGAGGAGACTCCGTGCCGAGGAAGGGCTTCGTTGCTGTAGCAGTGGCAGCGGCGTGACCAGAGTTCTAGAACCCTAGCGGCTAGCGGTGGATGTAAGTGCTAGGCGGAGCATCAGACATGGGCTGAAGCGGAAGAAAGAGAGAAACAATTGGTCGCATATGTGAGCAGGGCCATTTTGGTTTAGGCACTTTGCGGGATGGGCCTGAGGTTGCTGTGCGCCTGTGCACTTGAGATATGGCTGGTGAACAGATATCATCATCCAAGGCGATTTTTTTTAAAAGAGAGAGTGTGAAGAGGTATTGCTAAAAGTGTCATATGAGCCGATTCGATATAAGAATCGATGCTGAGGTGTTTTTCGGCACATTATATTTGCTCGAAAAACAGGGGGGTATGTGTTGAATGTGAAATTTATGATCCGTTGGTGCAGGGCTGTAGAAGGTATACGAAGTTGCCTACTGCAAAATAGGAGAGAAAGCAAATTATTAACAGGTATATAAATGAGATGCACGGCGATATGTGACCAGTAATGCATAATCAAGAGGCATGTCAGGATAATGACGCAAGGCTATAAAAGTGGAATCTGTTAGTATTATTCCTATTATTTAGACTAAGTTAGTTCCTATTATTTAGTAAAGGTAGCTCCTGTTATTTAGATTAAGTTAGCTATCAGGTTTCAGAATCGACTATATAAATATGTTGTAAGCTACAGTAACGCGAACAGAAGAAAAAAGAGCTTACAATTACCTTTTTTTTATCTGTTATCTATTTCCTTTGTTTTTCTTTCTTTGGTGTTTTGCCGAGAAAAACACTCAAAATTCTCTGCGAAAGTGAGATCATCGTTGTTGCTTAAAAGAAAATACTGGTAGCAACAGACAACAGCACAGCAGTTACTAGTTTTAATCATATCTCTTCAAATATTCATCCAAAAATAGCAAACTAGGATTTTCTGGAAAGCTTAAAAGTGAACTATAACTTTGGTATTTTCACCTCAACCTGATTCAACACATAGCAAAGTCAAAAAGTGCAATCACAGCAGCTCTGTCTAGATTTGGACAGATTCAGACTTGCAACTTCAAAAATTTACAACTAGAGATTCAGACATCCAAACAAGTTGATTCTAGACTTTCTGGAAAGCTAATTAAATGTTGTACAAATTATTTATAAACATCTTAAGGTGATTCAATGTTTAACTAAGAATAAAAGACACTAGAAGGCTTTGTTGTCCCGAATAGGACAGATTCAGTCTTCAGATTTTAAACATTCATAACTTAATCTTCAGACCACCAAAAAGAGTGATCCAAGACTTTTTGGAAAGCTTGGCAAAAGAACTACATAACTTTTATAATCACCAAGAAGTGATTCTAGGTTTAATCAAATCAAACATTACAGTTTTCGAAATCTGTGCTGACAGTGGACAGAACACAGCAACCAGTTTGTAAAATTTATAACTCTTAAACTGTCAGGCCTATGGTTGTAAAATTTTAACACAAGCAAGATAAGAAAAGCGTCTACAACTTTCTTATAACGACCATGAACTGATTGCAACATTAAATTGAGCAAACAATGCAGTTTCTGAAATCTGTACAGAATTTGCACAGATTCAGTTACTAAATTTGTAAAAATCATAACTCCTAAACGATCGGACTTAAGCCTGTCAAATTTTAACACAAGTAAGATAATAGAGTTATCTACAACTTTTCTATAGCACATATCTACATAAAACACCATTTAGTTCATCAAACATACAGTACGGGGAAATCGCTGCGTGCAGCCCAAAACAGCAATTAATACATTTCAGCTTCTATACAATTCAAGAATTTCCGCATTTTAGAGACTTGACTTACTCTAACTTATATCAAGACAGACATAAGCATAGTCACACAATAGATGACGTGTCAGCTACGTAGTCATGCCATCACTTCACCCCACACTCCCAAGTAACAAAACAACTCTAACCGAACTTGGCATTTGGCCGATTGATTCCTAACCCATTTTTCATACCACCACTACACCACCCATCGCAAACATAGACTAATTCAATCATACTTCATATGGCAATTTATACAGAGTCGCAGAGTAACAATATTAACACATAGGTAAGCGACATTTCTTCACGACTTTTGGCTAAGTCGTCAAACAGACGACATGATGACTACGAAGGCATGTCACCATTTCATCACACACACTCATCTCCTATATGCGCACTAATCCATTTCTTGCGACATATGCATTCAAAATCAATCCACACTACACAAGTACACTTATCTCTTATTTATGCGCAGACTTAACACCTTTCGGGATAAAACGTCACTATAAACACCTTACACATAATTGCATTACCAACCGACTTGTTCTCTCGGAAACATCTAGTCGAAGCAATGAACCCAACCGTACACTATGTGCCAGGTGAAATTCAAGGAACGCGTAAGGTGTACTGGCTCGACTTATAATTATAGAGAAAGCGATGACTACTTTGGCATGTCACCACCTCTCTATTTAAGCCAAGTCAATTTCTACTATCGACTAAGAGTTCTAAGTATTAAACACATTATTACTTTTCATGCACAAATAAATCTCAACTTAACACCATTTTTGGTTAACTCGATCGACATACTATGCATGTCCTTCGCCCTTCAAAATTTATCGCACAACAGGAATCATCCTACTTGCTAATGACACCAATAATACCTACTGATCTATTATTCGCAACACGAACACAGTTACACGCCGCCTACTAGTTTCTAACATAATCCTTACATAACTCGTAATCCCACTACTCACTAACAATAAATCACGCACGACAACTACCACATCAACCGGTTAATTTATTTGGACACCGCCTGCCTAGCGTACCACTAGTACCCCACGTTTGACTAATGCTCAATAATACATCCTTTATTCGATTATACAACAGCAACCTAAGCGTCGTGTTACCCAATGCATACATCTTTCCTCGTCGCGAGTATAACCATATTACGGCATATACCCGCACTCCTCAATCAATTATCTTACGCCACCACTACTATATCATACCACGGCACACACACACCTACGTGTTCCCATATTGCGCACAAGACATCAACCGCACAAGTGACTCCCACAGGATTACTCATACTCCTCATTCACCTCTACTATCCCAATCACCAATCACACGCATAAAACAATTACACTTTTCACATAAACACCCATCGGTGCATCTCCCAAAACATAATCCGCATTTTGTAACTTAGTCTTCGCATCAAACAACGCATCACATATTTTTTTCCTATCAAAATATAAAAACATCCGAGTCCTTGTTCTACTTCCTTTTTGTCTATATAGTGTTCATTCATACAATTATAATTTCACGCACATATTCACACACGCACATCATCGACCAAATACGTAAACAAAACAAATCGTGAATCATTCAAGGCGAATAACCTAGCCAAAATCCGATCGGAGTTGCACATGCATGCCATCCGACGGGGCTCTTTGCCGACGAGCGACGCGCGAGGCGTGACGACGACAAGGGCTGCAAGCACGGTACAGTTTATTACACGATTTCTTGGTATGGTCATTTAATCGAACACGAAAAACGCATGACAACTAGCAGCTCACCGAGGTTGTTGTTCGCTGCACAGATTGACGACTAGCGGAGCTCGACGCCGACGTGCTGGGAAAACGATGGCAGCCAGGGCCGTGCAGATCGATGGGGCTTGCTGCTGTGGACCGGCACCGCTGCGCAGATCGGTTGACGCTGTCGCGGACAGCGCACAAGAGCACATGGACAGAGGTCCGGCCATGGCAGAGAGGGCGCAAAGAGGTGGAGCTGCAGGGGAAAAATAGCAGTGGAGCCGCTAGGGAAGGGGATGACGCAGATAGGAGATCGGGGCGCCATGGGGCTATGCTCCTGCTGTGCCTGCTGGGACCCCAAGCTGCCGGCAGGTGGGAAAACGAGCAGGGAGCTGCACGGCTGGGAAACAGGGGCGCCATGGGAGGAGCTGGAAAAATTCTAGGCATCATCCATGGGAAGTGGAGCTCGCGCCCATGGATTGGAGGACAGGGAGCAGATGTGTCGCGCCCTGGGGAGGGTAAGCTGGGCGGCCATGCAGTTCCTGCGCGCTGGAGAAGAAGAGGAGGACGCCATGGCCATGGCTGCTGCTGCACGAGGGAGAAGGAGCAGTGGGCGTCGAGCAGCTGGAGGGGAGAGCTCGTGGCCATGGGGAAGAAGAGCTCGAGTGTCGTGGGAGCTTGGAGCTTGGCTCCTTGCTGTCGAGCGCCATGGAGACGAGCGTGGCTCCCTGCTGCTGCCATGGGGAAGAAGGGCTGCTGGAAAATGGCTGGTGGTGGCTAGGGGTGGGAATGGAAAATTCCCAAATGCAAGTGAGGGGGGTCCGTATTAATAGAGGAGCCTTAGGGTTAGGGTTTCCTTAGTGGGCTAGGCTGGGCTGGAATGGGCTTGGCCCAAAACACTTAATCAGGCTGCGCTAAATTATTTTCCGGAATAAAAATGCTCCCGCGGAATTCGTCTGTGCAAAGACAGAGCGAGTTGGTGCTCGGTCGAACAGAACGAAGGATTATCCGTACTAGGAATTTGATTTGTTTAGCGTCGCTCGGAAAATAATTCCTCGCACCCAATTAGGAACAAAATGAATTGAAACCGATTGGTTTTGGATTCGTGATCGAGATCAGTCGGGTCGGGTTAATAAAAATCCTTGCCGGTGTTGATTTTTGAAATCGGTTCGGATACAAAGATATTTGGCCGAGTCGGATAAATTTGATTAGAGGACGACATATTGAGTATTCCGTGTGAGAGTACGAACTCAGATTAAAATAGTCAGACATAGATCAATGTTCGAGGAATTAAACTCGGGCTCAGACCAAATAACAGCCGTCGAGAGTTTGATTTAATGAGCTTCAGATGAGATTTATAAATCGAGATTGATTATCGAGTTTGCATTCGTCGAGAATAAAAGTTTTTAACAGGCTCCAAATTCGGCCCTCTGTGAGACTGAATAACTCCGAATTCGATGAAACATGAATGAATAATCTGGATAATCAGAGATAGACACGATCGAGAAATAGAAATTTTTACTGAGCATTTGAGATTAGGATAAATCTCCCGACATAACACAAAACTGACACCTGGGGTGTCACAGCGTCTCCCAGTCAGCTTTGTGACGCTATGGAAATAATATTTAGTTCGCTTTATTATTATCATTTATTTTTGTAAGACTTCCGCTATGTAATAAGTACATTTATGATATTTATGACATTTGTCTATATACACTTTGTCATTATATGTGATGTTCTTACTTGGCGCACATATAAGACGCACCCGGCTTTATCCTTTAAATCCGGGTGTGACAGAAGTGGTATCAGAGGCAAATGTTGACTATAGGACGAAACCTAGATAGACCTGGACAAAACCCTTACCTACTTACCTTACTCTGATTATTTCTATACTTATCTTGATCCTGTCTCACCTTCTACTGTTCTACTCTGATTGTTCTTACCTTTTCTATTCTAAGACAAGGAGGATTTCACACTTTGGAATCCTACATCCATGACCCTCTATAGAGATAGGAGACCTAGGACAAAATTAAAAATATTTTCTCTATTTAAAGTAATTGGATGTTTGTTCTTATGGTAAATGCTTGAATTGCTTCTTTGATTGATTGAAATCAGTATAGTAGGGCATTCTAGCATGTACCACCATAATGTAATTAGTATGAGTAGGTGACACACTAATCTACATAGATAATAAAACATCCAAAAGATTCTGCCTCATAATTACTCGTCTATTCTACAATTCTATCTTACCATGTATTTCTAACCCAGATGGTCAATACCAGGAAGGGGGAGGAATTGATGTACCCGCCAATCCACACAACCGGAGGGTACTTAGACAACAACAACAACAAGCAGATATGAATCCTCCAAATCCTCCACCGGCCGGAACTGCTCCAGTGATTGCAGCCCAGATGCAGATGATGCAACAAATGGCTGATACTATGGCAGATATGCATGTGCAGATACGACAGGAATGCCAAGAGATGTTCCAGGAAAGGCAAGATACGCGGAAGGAGATGGGCCAGGAGAGGATGGGGCGATAGCAGCAAGCTCCATTGCCACCACCACTACCATCATTTCCACCCCAGGGCAAGCACCAGGAATTTATGAGCCACAAGCCGCCTACCTTCGCTATCTCTCCATATCCTCTACACGCTGATGACTGGTTGAAGTCAGTAGAGAAGATGCTAAACATTGCCCAATGCTCCGACCGGGAGAAGGTTCTATATGCTTCTAGTTGTCTGACTGGTCCTGCTGCTGATTGGTGGGATTCTTATGTTGCTGCCCATGATGCTGCTGACACTATCACTTGGGCGGAATTCACCACACAGTTTAGAAACTACCACATTCCTTCTGGACTGATGAAGATTAAATAGAAGGAATTTCTGTCATTGAAGCAAGTCAACATGTCAGTCAGCGAGTACCATGACAGATTCATTCAGCTATCAAGATATGCTCTAGATGAGGTGACTGATGATGAGAGAAAGCAAGAGCACTTCATAGATGGACTCAATGGGCCACTATAGTATGCACTGGTTCCTCATACCTTCCCATCATTTCATAGGCTTCTTGACAAAGCTCTAGCTATTGAACACAAGCGTGTTCAACTGGGAGACATGAAGTGGAAGGCCATTACCCAGGGGCAGGGTAGCAGTAGTATTCGCCCTCGCTACATGCCGCCCCAGGGTACACCAGCTCGTCCAGGAGGAGTACCGTGCCTAGCTCAGTACGCTCCACAGAGGACTCCACAGACACCCCACACTCGTCAGGCTGCCCCCACAAGCACCCTGGCGAGGCCTACAGGACAGAAGATGGGCCCTACATGCTTCAAGTGCAGTCAGCTTGGGCACTATGCAAATGCTTGTACGGTGGGGAATTCCAGCACATCAGCTCCGAACAAACAACAGACTCCTGGCAAGGGATTCAGCATTGCCAGGGTTAACCAAGTCAGCGCCAAGGCCACTGCTGATGGAACGGATATCGCTATCGGTATGTTTTACATTAATGCAATTCCAGCAGCCTTATTATTTGATTCTAGAACTACACATTCGTTTATTTCTGCTCGATTTGCCACCACCAATGAATTAGCACTTCAAAATATGAAAAGACCAATGGTAGTAATTACACCTAAAGGGCCTGTTGAAGGAAACTACACGACACAGATTAACACTGACAATTATGGGAAGGGAATTATGGTCTACACCTGTAGTATTAGAAGAAAGCAGTATAGATCTGATACTCGGAATGTCCTGGTTAAGGAAAGCAAAGGCAATTATACACTATGAAAAGGGTGAAAGGGAAATGTGCCCTTAGGCTATTTCTAAGTATTTTGGTGATTTAGTGTCCAACACAAGTGCCTAAGTGATAAATGGTGGACAAAGTACAAATCAAGTATAAAGGTATGTTTCTCAGGCTTAGTACATAGTTTTAGAGACTAATGTGTTGTGTCTAAGTACTAGAAACAGGAAAAATCAAAGTTGGAATTAAAGATGGCTTTGTTCAGCCAAAGTCAGCTCTGTCTGGGTGCACCGGACTGTCCGGTGGTGCACCGGACAGTGTCCGGTGCGCCAGGCAGACTCAGGCGAACTTGCTACTCTCGGGAAGTAATTAACGGCGTACGGCTAAAATTCACCGGACTGTCCGGTGTGCACCGGACTGTCCGGTGAGCCAACGGTCGGCCGGGCCAACGGTCGGCCGCGCGATCCACGCGGGACACGTGGCCGAGCCAACGGCTAGTAGGGGCACCGGACTGTCCGGTGTGCACCGGACAGTGTCCGGTGCGCCAACGGCTCCAAAGCGCCAACGGTCGGCTTCGCCAAAGAAGGAAAGAAATCCGCGCCGGACAGTGTCCGGTGGTGCACCGGACTGTCCGGTGCGCCAGGCGACAGAAGGCAAGAATTGCCTTCCTGGAATGCTCTCAACGGCTCCTAGCTGCCTTGGGGCTATAAAAGGGTCCCCTAGGCGCATGGAGGAGGCAACCAAGCAACCTTTGAGCATTGTTGATCATTCACACTTCACTCTTGCGCACTAGTTCGACATTCTTAGTGATTTGAGCTCTGTTCTAGTGAGAACCTTGAGATATTGTCTTGAGCTCAAGTCTTGATCGTGTGTGTGCATATTTGCTGTGGTTTTTGAGTGTGTTGCTTCCCTCCCTTACTCTTGTACTTCATATTGATTCTTATTGTAAGGGCGAGAGACTCCAAGTTGTGGAGATTCCTCGCAAACGGGAAAAGAGCAAAGTAAAAAGAACACCGTGGTATTCAAGTTGATCATTGGATCACTTGAAAGGAGTTGAGTGCAACTCTCGTCCGTTGGGACGCCACAACGTGGAAGTAGGCAAGTGTTGTACTTGGCCGAACCACGGGATAAACCACTGTGTCTATCTGTGTTGATTCTGTTGTGGTTATTGTGTTTCGCTAAGACTCTTCTCTATCCACTTGGCATTACTGTGCTAACGCTTAACCAAGTTTTTATGGCATTAAATTCAAGTTTTACAGGATCACCTATTCACCCCCCCTCTAGGTGCTCTCAATTGGTATCAGAGCCGTTCTCTTCATGTAAGGGACTAATCGCCCGAAGAGATGGATCCTAAGGGCAAGGGGATGGTGATCAATGATAAGGAGAAGGAGTCCTTCATCAACGAGCCTAAAGATGACAAGCCTACCGACTCGGGCTCGGGCCACAAACGAAGAGATGGGAAGAAGAAGACAAGGCGCATCAAGGAGATCGTCTACTACGACGACAGCGACGAGTCCACTTCTTCCCAAAAGGACAACAATGACAACGACTACGAGAAACGGAAAACGGTCAATTCAAACTTTTCTTTCGATTACTCTCGTATTCCGCAAAGTACAAATACTCATTTGCTCTCCATTCCACTTGGCAAACCTCCTCACTTTGATGGAGAGGACTACGGATTTTGGAGTCACAAAATGTGTAGTCACTTGTTCTCTCTCCATCCAAGCATATGGGAGATTGTAGAGAGTGGAATGAAATTTGATAGCTTGGATAGTCCTATGTTCATTAACAAGCAAATTCACAAAAATGCACAAGCTACTACTGTTCTTCTAGCTTCATTGTGCAGGGACGAATACAATAAGATGAGCGGCTTGGACAATGCCAAGCAGATCTGGGACACCCTCAGGATCTCACATGAGGGGAACAATGTCACCATGCTCACCAATATGGAGTTGGTGGAGGGAGAGCTTGGGAGATTTGCAATGATAAGGGGAGAGGAGCCAACCCAAACATACAACCGGCTCAAGACCCTCATCAACAAGATAAGGAGCTATGGAAGCACACGATGGACGGACCACGACGTCGTTCGTCTAATGCTAAGGTCCTTTACTGTTCTTGATCCACATCTTGTGAACAATATTCGTGAAAATCCTAGGTACATAAAGATGTCGCCCGAAGAAGTTCTTGGGAAGTTCGTGAGCGGGCGAATGATGATAAAGGAGGCGAGATACGTGGATGACGCAATGAACGGTCCAATCCATGAGCCTCAACCCATTGCTCTCAAGGCATCAAGGAGCAAGGAGGCACTACCTAGCAAGGTAGCACAAGTTGAGGCGGCCGGGCTCAATGATGAAGAGATGGCCCTCATCATCAAGCGCTTCAAGACGGCGCTAAAGGGACGCAAGGAGCATCCCAAAAAGACCAAGACGAAGGGGAAGCACTCATGCTTCAAATGTGGTAAGATTGGTCATTTTATCGCTAACTGTCCCGATAATGATAGTGACCAGGAACAAGGGAACAAGAGGGAAAAGAAGAAGGCATACAAAAAGGCTAAGGGCGAGGCACACCTTGGAAAGGAGTGGGACTCGGATTGTTCGTCGTCCAACTCCGACAACGAAGGACTCGTCGCCACCGCCTTCAACAAAGCATCCCTCTTCCCCAATGAATATCACACCTGCCTCATGGCAAAGGAGAAGAAGGTAAACTCTCGAAAATCCACTTATGCTTCTTCTACTGAGGATGAGTCTAGTGATGTTGATGAAATAGACTATGCTAGTTTATTCAAGGGCCTAGATAGAACTAAGATTGATAAAATAAATGAATTGATTGATGCTTTGAATGATAAGAATAGATTGTTAGAAAAGCAAGAGGATCTCTTATATGATGAACATGATAAGTTTGTAGAAGCTCAAAAATCCCTTGCTTTAGAAATAAAGAGGAATGAAATGCTTTCTTATGAATTGTCTACATACCATGACTCTATTTCTAGTTTAAAGAGCATAAACGATGACTTGAGTGCTAAGTTAGAAATAGCTAATAAATCAACATCTTGTGTAGAACATGTTGTAGTTTGCACTAGGTGTAAAGATTTTAATGTTGATGCTTGTAGTGAACACCTAGTTTCAATTTCTAAATTGAATGATGAAGTGGCTAGTCTTAATGCCCAACTTAAGACTAGCAAGAGTGAATTTGAAAAACTGAAATTTGCAAGGGATGCCTACACAATTGGTAGACACCCCTCAATTAAGGATGGTCTTGGCTTCAAGAGGGAAGTCAAGAACTTAACAGGCCATAAGGCTTCCATCTCCGCCAAGGAGAAAGGGAAGGCCCCTATGGCAAATAGTGTGCAAAAGAACCATGCTTTCTTATACCATGATAGGAAATTTACTAGAAATGTTCATCATGATAGGAGTTGTAATGCTTATGGTTCAAATGCAATGTTTGCTTCTAGTTCTTCTATTATGCATGATAGAAATTTAGCTAGGAGAAATGCTATTAATCACATGCCTAGAAGAAATGTTGTTCATATGCCTAGGAAAATAATAAGTGAACCTTCTACAATTTATCATGCTTTAAATGCTTCCTTTGCTATTTGTAGAAAGGATAAGAAGATAATTGCTAGGAAATTAGGGGCCAAATGTAAGGGAGACAAGACTTGCATTTGGGTCCCTAAGACTGTTGTGACTAACCTTGTAGGACCCAACATGAGTTGGGTACCTAAGACCCAAGCCTAAATTTGCCTTGCAGGTTTATGCATCTGGGGGCTCAAGCTGGATTATCAACAGCGGATGCATAAACCACATGACGGGGGAAAAGAGGATGTTCTCTTCCTACGTCAAGAACAAGGATCCCCAAGACTCAATCATATTCGGTGATGGGAACCAAGGCAAGGTGAAAGGCTTAGGCAAGATTGCAATCTCAAATGAGCACTCTATTTCTAATGTGTTTTTAGTTGAGTCACTTGGATATAATTTGTTATCTGTTAGTCAATTATGCAATATGGGATATAATTGTTTATTCACAAATATAGTTGTGTCTGTCTTTAGAAGGTGTGATGGTTCACAAGCTTTTAAGGGTGTACTAGACGGCAAACTTTATTTAGTTGATTTTGCAAAAGAGGAGGCCGGTCTAGATGCATGCTTAATTGCTAAGACTTGCATGGGCTGGCTGTAGCATCGCCGTTTAGCACATGTGGGGATGAAGAACCTTCACAAGCTTCTAAAGGGAGAACACGTGATAGGTTTAACTAACGTGCATTTCGAAAAAGATAGACCTTGTGCAGCTTGTCAAGCAGGTAAACAAGTGGGAGGAGTGCATCACAGCAAGAATGTGATGACCACATCAAGACCCCTGGAGCTGCTACATATGGACCTCTTCGGACCCGTCGCCTATCTAAGCATAGGAGGAAGTAAGTATGGTCTAGTTATTGTTGATGACTTTTCCCGCTTCACTTGGGTGTTCTTTTTGCAGGATAAGTCTAAAACCCAAGGGACCCTCAAGCGCTTCCTAAGGAGAGCTCAAAATGAGTTTGAGCTCAAGGTGAAGAAGATAAGGAGCGACAACAGGTCCGAGTTCAAGAACCTTCAAGTGGAGGAGTACCTTGAGGAGGAAGGGATCAAGCACGAGTTCTCCGCTCCCTACACACCATAGCAAAATGGTGTGGTAGAGAGGAAGAACAGGACGCTAATCGACATGGCGAGGATGATGCTTGGAGAGTTCAAGACCCCCAAGCGCTTTTGGTCGGAAGCCGTGAACACGGCTTGCCACGCCATCAACCGGGTCTACCTTCATCGCCTCCTCAAGAAGACTTCGTATGAGCTACTAACCGGTAACAAACCCAATGTTTCGTATTTCCGAGTTTTTGGGAGTAAATGCTACATTCTAGTGAAGAAGGGTAGAAATTCTAAATTTGCTCCCAAAGTTGTAGAATGGTTTCTGCTAGGTTATGATTCAAATACAAAGGCGTATAGGGTCTTCAACAAATCATCGGGTTTGGTTGAAGTCTCTAGCGACGTTGTATTTGATGAGACTAATGGCTCTCCAAGAGAGCAAGTTGTTGATCTTGATGATGTAGATGAAGAAGATGTTCCGACGGCCGCAATATGAACCATGGCGATTGGTGATGTGCGACCATAGGAACAAAAGGAGCAAGATCAACCTTCTTCCTCAACAATGGTGCATCCCCCAACTCAAGAAGATGAACAGGTTCATCAAAAGGAGGCGTGTGATCAAGGGGGAGCACAAGATGATCAAGTAATGAAGGAAGAAGCACAACCGGCACCTCCAACTCAAGTCCGAGCGATGATTCAAAGGGATCATCCCGTCGACCAAATTTTGGGTGACATTAGGAAGGGAGTAACTACTCGATCTCGATTAGTTAATTTTTGTGAGCATTACTCCTTTGTCTCTTCTATTGAGCCTTTCAGGGTAGAGGAGGCCTTGCTAGATCTGGACTGGGTGTTGGCCATGCAAGAGGAGCTCAATAACTTCAAGAGAAATGAAGTTTGGACACTGGTGCCTCGTCCCAAGCAAAATGTTGTGGGAACCAAGTGGGTGTTCCGCAACAAACAAGACGAGCACGGGGTGGTGACAAGAAACAAGGCACGACTTGTGGCAAAAGGTTATGCCCAAGTCGCAGGTTTGGACTTTGAGGAGACTTTTGCTCCTGTGGCTAGGCTAGAGTCCATTCGTATTTTGCTAGCATATGCCGCTCACCATTCTTTCAGGTTGTTCCAAATGGATGTGAAGAGTGCTTTCCTCAACGGGCCAATCAAGGAGGAGGTGTATGTGGAGCAACCCCCTGGCTTCGAGGATGAACGGTACCCCGACCATGTGTGTAAGCTCTCTAAGGCGCTCTATGGACTTAAGCAAGCCCCAAGAGCATGGTATGAATGCCTTAGAGACTTTTTAATTGCTAATGCTTTCAAGGTTGGGAAAGCCGATCCAACTCTTTTTACTAAGACTTCTGATGGTGATCTTTTTGTGTGCCAAATTTATGTCGATGACATAATATTTGGTTCTACTAACCAAAAGTCTTGTGAAGAGTTTAGCAGGGTGATGACTCAAAAGTTTGAGATGTCGATGATGGGCGAGTTAAGCTACTTCCTTGGGTTCCAAGTGAGGCAACTCAAGGATGGGACCTTCATCTCCCAAACGAAGTACACGCAAGACTTGATTAAGCGTTTTGGGATGAAGGACGCCAAGCCCGCAAAGACTCCAATGGGAACCGACGGACACACCGACCTCAACAAAGGAGGTAAGTCCGTTGATCAAAAGGCATACCGGTCTATGATAGGGTCGTTACTTTATTTATGTGCTAGTAGACCGGATATTATGCTTAGCGTATGCATGTGTGCTAGATTTCAATCTGATCCAAGGGAGTGTCACCTAGTGGCCGTGAAGCGAATTCTTAGATAATTAGTCGCTACGCCTTGCTTCGGGATCTAGTATCCAAAGGGGTCTACCTTTGACTTAATTGGATATTTAGACTCAGACTATGCTGGATGTAAGGTCGATAGGAAGAGTACATCGGGGACGTGCCAATTCTTAGGAAGGTCCCTGGTGTCGTGGAGTTCTAAGAAACAAACTTCTGTTGCCCTATCCACCGCTGAGGTCGAGTACGTTGCCGCAGGACAGTGTTGCGCGCAACTACTTTGGATGAGGCAAACCCTCCGGGACTTTGGCTACAATCTGGGCAAAATTCCACTCCTATGTGATAATGAGAGTGCTATCCGCATGGCGGATAATCCTGTTGAACACAGCCGCACAAAGCACATAGACATCCGGCATCACTTTTTGAGAGATCACCAGCAAAAGGGGGATATCGAAGTGTTTCATGTTAGCACCGAGAACCAGCTAGCCGATATCTTTACCAAGCCTCTAGATGAGCAAACCTTTTGCAAGTTGCGTAGTGAGCTAAATGTTTTAGATTCGTGGAACTTGGATTGATTTCTAGCATACATGTGTTTTATGCCTTGATCATGTTCCTTAATGCATTTTGTTGTTTATTTATGGTGCTGAAGTTGTACAAGCACTCCCCGGACTTCACAAGTCCATTTGCAAGTGATGCACATATTTAGGGGGAGATGTGCTACAACTTGACCCTTTGAGACTAACTGTGTGCTTGAGTTTGCTTAATTTAGTCTCAAAGGAGGTTTGAAAGGGAAAAGGTGGACTTGGACCATGCAAGACTTCCACTGCACTCCGATGAAAGAGTAACTTATTCCAAGTTCATCTTTGTACTCTTATTGCCTTTTTACTCTTAGTTGAAGATTTTGGTGAGGCAATGGGGTTAAAGGGCCAAAGTTGATCCTGTTTTGGTGCTTGATGCCAAAGGGGGAGAAAATAAGGCCAAAGCAAGAAATGGATCAGCTACGACTTGTGAATTTGAAAATAGTAGAGTTAGAGTTTTTGTTTGTCAAAATACTCTTGTTTGCCTCTTATTGTCAAAAGTTGGTCTCTTGTGGGGAGAAGGCTTAATTATGGGAAAAAGGGGGAGTTTTTGAATCCTTGATCAATTCCTCGTAAACTATCTCTCTTTATGGTTCAACATGTGTGTTTGACTTAGAGATAGGAAATTGAGTTTGATTTGCAAAAACAAACCAAGTGGTGGCAAAGAATGATCCATATATGTCAAAATTGAATCAAAACAATTTTGAGTTATTATTTGAATTGATTTTACAATTGTTCTACTTGCTTTATGTTGTATTGGCATAAATCACCAAAAAGGGGGAGATTGAAAGAGAAATGTGCCCTTGGGCCATTTCTAAGTATTTTGGTGATTTAGTGTCCAACACAAGTGCCTAAGTGATAAATAGTGGACAAAGTAAAAATCAAGTATAAAGGTATGTTTCTCAGACTTAGTACATAGTTTTAGAGACTAATGTATTGTGTCTAAGTACTGGAAACAGGAAAAATCAAAGTTGGAATTAAAGATGTCTTTGTTCAGCCAAAGTCAGCTCTGTCTGGGTGCATCGGACTGTCCGGTGGTGCACCGGACAGTGTCCGGTGCGCCAGGCAGACTCAGGCGAACTTGCTGCTCTCGGGAAGTAATTAACGGCGTACGGCTAAAATTCACCGGACTGTCCGGTGTGCACCGGACTGTCCGGTGAGCCAATGGTCGGCCGGGCCAACGGTCGGCCGCGCGATCCGCGCGGGACACGTGGCCGAGCCAACGGCTAGTAGGGGGCACCGGACTGTCCGGTGTGCACCGGACAGTGTCCGGTGTGCACCGGACAGTGTCCGGTGTGCACCGGACAGTGTCCGGTGCGCCAACGGCTCCAAAGCGCCAACGGTCGGCTTCGCCAAAGAAGGAAAGAAATCCGCACCGGACAGTGTCTGGTGCGCCAGGCGACAAAAGGCAAGAATTTCCTTCCTGGAATGCTCTCAACGGCTCCTAGCTGCCTTGGGGCTATAAAAGGGTCCCCTAGGCGCATGGAGGAGGCAACCAAGCAACCTTTGAGCATTGTTGATCATTCACACTTCACTCTTGCGCACTAGTTCGACATTCTTAGTTATTTGAGCTCTGTTCTAGTGAGAACCTTGAGATATTGTCTTGAACTCAAGTCTTGATCGTGTGTGTGCGTATTTGCTGTGGTTTTTGAGTGTGTTGCTTCCCTCCCTTACTCTTGTACTTCATATTGATTCTTATTGTAAGGGCGAGAGACTCCAAGTTGTGGAGATTCCTCGCAAACGGGAAAAGAGCAAAGTAAAAAGAACACTGTGGTATTCAAGTTGATCATTGGATCACTTGAAAGGAGTGGAGTGCAACTCTCGTCCGTTGGGACGCCACAACGTGGAAGTAGGCAAGTGTTGTACTTGGCCGAACCACGGGATAAACCACTGTGTCTATCTATGTTGATTCTGTTGTGGTTATTGTGTTTCGCTAAGACTCTTCTCTAGCCACTTGGCATTACTATGCTAACGCTTAACCAAGTTTTTGTGGCATTAAGTTCAAGTTTTACAGGATCACCTATTCACCCCCCCTCTAGGTGCTCTCAAAGGGAACCGTAGAACTCACCAGTTCCAAGGGAGAAAGATTTGAAGTTCAGATTACCATAACCGCCTCTACCAGATCTGCCATATTTTTAGTAGATGGAAAATTTGTGGGTGGGAACATCCGAGTTGTTAGAGACTTTCCAGACATCTTTCCTGAAGAGTTACCCGGAATGCCACTAGATAGGGAAGTTGAATTCGTCATTGATCTCTTACCTGGTACTGCTCCCATTTCAAAAAGGACATATAAGATGTCAGTGGAAGAGTTAAAAAAAACTTAAGAGACAATTAACGGAGTTAAAGGAAGCAGGGTACATTCGTCCAAGTTCCTCACCTTGGGGAGCATTGGTTCTGTTTGTACAGAAGAAGGATGGTTTGCAAAGGATGTGTGTGGACTATAGATCACTTAATGATGTCACCATTAAGAACAAGTACACATTACCTCGTATTGAAGATTTATTTGATCAGATGAGAGGTGCTAGGGTGTTCTCTAAGATTGACCTTAGGTTGGGCTACCATCAAATGAAGATCAGGCCATCTGATATTCCCAAGACGGCTTTCTCTACCCGATATGGTCTATATGAATTCACAGTCATGTCGTTTGGCTTAACCAATGCACCAGCCTACTTCATGAATCGGATGAACAAGGTTTTCATGGAGTATCTTGATAGATTCTTCGTGGTATTCATCGACGACATTCTTATTTATTCCAAGAATGATAGTGACCACGAGGAACATCTGCGGATGGTGCTATAGAAGTTACGGGATAATCAACTTTATGCTAAATTTACCAAGTGTGAGTCCTGGCTTGATGAAGTACCATTCTTCGGGCATATCATCTCCAAGGGAGGAATTTCAGTAGATCCGACTAAAGTAACATCGATAGTTGGTTGGAAGATACCAAGTTCAGTTACGAAGATCCGGAGTTTTCTGGGACTCGCAGGCTATTACCGGCGATTTATTGAAGGATCTTCTAAGATAGTGAAGCCTATGACCTCATTGTTAGAGAAGGGAAAGGAGTTCAATTGGACCTGGGAATACCAAGAGAGTTTCAACCAGTTGAGGTTTAAGTTAATGTCAGCCCCAGTGTTGATTATGCCTGATCTACAGAAGAGTTTTGATATATATTCTGATGCAAGCCGGCAGGGCTTGGGATGTGTGATGATGCAAGAGGGACACGTCATCGCCTACGCATCTCGCCAGTTGCGAAAACATGAGTTGAACTACCCCACTCATGACTTAGAACTGGCAGTCATAGTGCATGCAGTCAAGATATGGAGACATTATATTATGGGGACTAAGTGCCAAGTCTATACTGATCACAAGAACTTAAAATATATCTTCACTCAGAAGGATCTTAACCTTAGGCAACGCCGTTGGTTGGAGCTCATCAAAGACTATGACTTGAAAATTCACTATCATCCGGGCAAGGCGAATCTAGTTGCGGATGCCTTGAGTCGAAAGAAGCATGTCCATGCAGCTATTGTCACCCAGTTACCTGATGAGTTTGTAGAAGATTTTGAGAACTCAATCTAGGGATAGTTGCTCGTACTAAAGGAATTACCATAGAGGTAGAGCCTACCTTGGAGCAGGAAATACGCAAGGTTCAGATCGGTGACGCTAAAATTCAAGAGATCAAAGATTTGATAACAGAAGGTAGAGGCCCAGACTTCATAGAGGATGAGGAGGGCACGATATGGTTCAAGAACCGGATTTGTGTTCCTGAGATCGACGGTCTTTGTGAAACCATATTGAAGGAGGCACATGAATCAGCTTACTCCATCCATCCGGGTAGTACCAAGATGTACCAGGACTTGATGTAGAAGTATTGTTGGTACGGACTAAAGAAAGATGTTGCTTCACATGTAGCATTGTGTGATTTTTGTCAGAGGGTAAAAGTTGAACATCAAAGACCTGCTGGTTTGCTGCACCCGCTTAAGATACCTGAGTGGAAGTGGAAAGAGATTGGCATGGATTTCATTGTAGGTCTACCCCGCACATCTATTAGTATTGGGTATGATTCTATATGGGTGATTGTGGACAGGCTCACTAAAGTAGCCCACTTTATCCTAGTGAAGACCACATACTCAGGATCCAAGCTAGCAGAGTTGTACATGGCATAGATAGTATGTCTAGACGGTGTGCCTAAGAAGATTGTGTCGGACTGAGGATCTCAGTTTACTTCTCGGTTTTGGCAGAAGTTGCACGAGTGCTTGGATACAAGATTGAATTTTAGTTCGGCCTACGATCTTCAAACTAATGGGCAGACCGAGAGGACCAACCAAGTACTATAGGATATGTTAAGAGCTTGTGCTCTTAAACATGGTGGCAGTTGGGATAAGAGTTTATCGTATGTGTATTTCTCCTACAATAATAGCTACCAGGCCAGTTTGAAGATGTCACCGTTTGAGGCTCTATATTGCAGAAAATGCAGGACTCCACTATATTGGGATCAAAATGGTGAAAGACAATTCTTTGGGCCAGAAATTATACAAGAGGCAGAAGAGCAAGTCCGTTTGATACGGGAGTACTTGAGAACTGCACAGTCGAGGCAGAAAAGTTATGCGGATAACCGGAGAAGATTGCTAGAGTTTAAGGAGGGTGATCACGTGTATCTGAAGGTGTCACCGATCCAGGGTATGAGGAGATTTATTATTATTTTTAAATATCTATGAACTTCAATGTTTGTTCTTATGATACATGTCTGATTTGGATCTTTGATTGAGTGTGATAAGTTGTAGAGTAATGTCCACAATTACATCTACATACACATAATGCTTATAAAACTAACTAGACAAATTAGATTATCCCTCATTAAAGTATGTAGCCTAACAATATCCATCTCATCTTAAAAGATTTTATCCTACACTCATAGATCCATCTCATCTCAAAAGATCCTAACATATCCTAATTAAAATATATCTAGCTTAATAGATCCATCTTATCTTAAAAGATACTCTATTACCTTAGTAGACTCATCTTATCTTGAAAAGATTTTATCTCATCCTAATAGATCTAACTGACATCAAAAGATTCTACCTTATCCTTATGGATTCATCTTGCCCTAATTAGCATATTTAACCCACTCTAGAATAACAACCATGAGCTAATCCAAAATTTATATAGATCTTATCTAGTCATATCAATTTATTCTAGATCTGATCGAATCTAATAGGTTAATCCAACCTAACTAAGCCTAACCTTAAGTTGAGCTAACCTAAGGTCAGTCACTTAACCAGTTAATAGTGGTAAAATAAATGACTCTACTCCTATGGAATATGTTTTACCTTAGTTCACTCTGCACTAAATGAAGAACGACAGACCAACCTGACCATATGCAGCTACCTTAACCATCTGATAGTTGCACAACCCCTCTGTTTTAACCTAACAGAGATTCTGATCTACCTACACCATATAATCCATCCTATCTCAAAAGATTCTAACATATCCTAATAATATATATTCTACCCTAGTAGATCTATCTAATTTCAACTAGTTTAATCTAGTTTTATCCAATCTAATCTAGACCCTATCAGCTAGGTATTAACTTAACTTAGTACATTAGACCAACTCAACCATGAGCAGAAAAGCTAACCCAACCAATAGAGTCATGATGGATTGCATAATCTGTCCATCCCCACTTAACATCAAACAAACTTTTGACCTACATCATGTAGTCTATCTCACCCATATCTATCTTAACCATGTTCCCCACTTCGATAAAATACACTAGCCTCGAATGAATGAGACCAGGACCGGAGGAGGAAAAGATCAACATTGACAAGGAAGGATATAATAGTCAAAGCGAATCTCGAGATGAATCAAGACTTGAACATTCCGGATGAAGTCCTTTCCTTACCATAATCTTTGTTACTTCAGCCTGTCCAGCTTATATCCTGCATAATAAGTAGCTGGATACCTATGCTCTCCTAATCACCCACTATTGACTATAAAAAAATGAGATTCTGGATTTTTGAACCAATTATAGACTAAAAGCTGAATTACAAACCAATCCTTCTATATCCCTTTTCTTACAAATCTCGAGGGTGAGATTTCTGTTAAGGGGGGTAGGATTTGTAGAGCCCAAAATTTGTATCAAAGAAAAATAAGGATATAAATAAATAAATATAGTAGAAGTTAAATGTCTTGGGGAATTTATCGAACCTTGGGAGATTAATTGAGTTTCTTCTATGTGTGCATATTCAAATAATAGAATTATATTGACCAAATAACAAATAAAAAACATAGGAATACACACCTCATGTTGAGGTTCTTGTATTTCTTCATTTGTATTTAAAATTTTGTGAGACATGTTTAAGTTTAAAATTTGAATTCGAAAATAAAGAGAAAAGGGAAGGAAAGAAAAGAATACATATTATAGGGTAACCATAATAAATAAATAATATTATGGCGGACCGTAGAAGTATAACTCATGTTTACTTTTAGGGGAGATTTAAGATCTGGAATTCAAAGCAAGACTTGAAATTTGGATGGATATTTGAAATTGGAAATTAGAAATTCAAATAGAAATGGAATATAGAAAAGAAAAGGAAAATAATGAGGAAAACTGCGTCATGGGCCGAAACCCTGCTTGGCCCATTTTTCTTATTCCACCGCGCAGCCCAACTGACTCACCGCGCGCGCCCGGACTGGCTTTCTCGTCGCTGACAGTAGGACCCACGTGGACAGCATAATCTTCTACCTGCCGTGGCCGATAGATCCACCGCAACAGACGCCGAGTCTGGCACAACGGATGTGAAGCAGCCCTCCAGCCAACCACCTGGTCCGGTTTTCTTGCTAATGGCTCCGGTATATATATATAGGCATTGGAGGCCCTCCTTAAAACCCAAGTCCCAACCGCCGCTGGCTCTCGGAGCCCTATCCTTCAATTCTTCCCAGGAACCTTTCCAGTCGTCGATGCATGTGCAGACACCATTTGTGTTGGCCGACGGGGAAGTACATGGGGGGTCATACGACGACAGAGATTAGAACCACAAGCAGAGAAGCGCATGTATCTTGCCACCTGCACCTGTGGACCAGGAGGCTACAATTCCTGCCCGAGGGCGAGTGCGAGGTACAACGTCCGGTGCCGCTGTTACCTGTGGCCGTGGTACCGCAGTCGTCTAAAGCTTCCGGAAAGCCCATGTCTTCTATGGGCCTCGATAACCTAGCTGCCACTACTGCAAGCCCAGTCGTTGCCGCGCGCTCTGCTCCGGGCTGTGATACCATCGCCGCGCTGGATAAAGCTTGGAGACGGAGTGGGCCACCGTGTGGCTGCTGTGGCGAGGTCGAAGTCACTATCCAGCATCGAGGTATGACCCCTCCCGTGGTTCCGACTTGTTCATCGCTCCGCATTAGCGTCATTTCAGTCGGGGTTGGCTCACCTGGGTGTGACAATGGCGCCGCCGCACTCGTGGTCGCAGCCATGGTCGTCGGTGTCGGCAGGAAAGAGATAAGTGGGGACCGTTGGATCTCCATCAGGCGTCCGTGATTTGAGCGCGCCATAATCGAGCTCGGACCGTCGACGTTTTGATCCATGGCTCAGATCGAGCGTTGCGTACCCCTTCGGCTTTTTTTAAATCTCAGCCCTCGATTTCTGATCAGGCGGCTCAGTTGCGCCGATACCCCTTCGCCTGAACCATTTGTCACATGAGCCCCTCGGCTTCTATAAAAATAACCCGCAGTACAACTGCGTATGGTAGATTTTACATAATAAACCTTGAGCTTCCTGGTATTGGTGCGCGCAGTCCAAGAAATAAAGAAAATAGGAAAAAGGAATTTAGAAATTGATTTTGGGTATAAAAATAATTGCAGAAAATCATGTAATTCATAGAAAATTCATATCGAATCCTTTTTTATCCATTCTAGTGGCATTAATTTTGTTTGAATGTTGTTTATTACCTAGCAACTTTGTTTAGCCATGAAACTTGAATTAAAATTATTCACTAGATTTATTCTATACTAAGCACTTAATAACTTCGGAAATTCATAACTCCTCTGTTTTAATTTCGAATTGACTCGTTCTAGTTGCGTTAGCTTCGTATAAATATTTACTACGCAGTAGCAACATTGATTATATGATACCACATACTTTTATTATTAGAAATTTGTCTAGCCTATGTTTAATAGATTAACTCCTCTAATCAAAGTTAACCTATCCATAATTATAGTTTGATTAGAATATGAACTCTAGCTAAGTTATAATTAAGATTAAAGTTGAATTAATTAATTATAGAATAATTTCTCACATGATTTACACTAACCAATTTATAATATAGTTTGATATTTAAATCACATAGATATTTTATAAAAATTATAACTCCTTAACCGTAACTCCGAAGTTAGTGATTCTCGAGCCCACGATCTCGTAGCAACGCGTGGATTATTATTATGTAGTTTGTTCTTATATTTGGTGTGATGTTAATTTTGCCTATACACTGTTTGTTTGTATTGCTATGACCAGCGCGAGGTTACGAGTCATCTGAAGAGCAAGTTGGTACCTAGAATCTCAAGTCCCAGGCAAGTTGTGCCCTTAACCACTTCTTACTCAGTCATGTTCTGATTAATCATAATGATCTGTATAGGTCAATTTTGATGGGACCCAATAGGTTACCCTAGTTTGACTATCTTTATACCTTGTTTACCACTGAATTCTTGGGTAGTACCTGCTATTGCTTTATGTGGTTTTAGGTATAATGATATACATTATTCATGATTATACTTTATTATCAGTTGTTATTTACTGTTCATGATAAGATCATTATGTTAATTGGAACATGGAGAACCACCCGAGAAAACAATGCTACCACAAGGGTGGTATGGGACGCCCTTGGAGGGGTCCCTGCATTGGAGATTCCTAGAAACTGTAGCGGGTTTTCTGAAGCTAGTGGAACTTTGTAAAGGCCTCGTAGTGTTACCCTGCCTCGCCTCCTCGGTATAGGTGTATGGGAAGTCATGATCCCTTGGCAGATGGGTAACATGACTTGTGGGTAAAGATGTGCAACCTCTGCAGAGTGTAAAACTGGTATGCTAGTCGTGCTCACGGTCATGAGCAGCTTGGACACTCACATGATTAATTTATGGAACTAAATTCAATTTGTCATATGCATTGCATCGCAGGTGTTGTTATCACTTTTGTTCTACTACTTAATTGGGTTGGTATCTACTTATACTTAGTAATTGCTAATAAAATTTTGACCAACTTTAAAAGCAATGCTTAGCTTTAACCATCCTCTTTGGTAAGCCTTACACTTCACATGAGCTCTCACCTTTGGTGAGTTCATGCACATTATTCCCCACAACTTGTTGAGCGATGAACGTATGTGAGCTCACTCTTGCTGTCTCACACCCCCACAGGTCAAGGACAGGTACCGCAGGATGAGGCGCATGGAGGATGTTGTGATGTGTTCGTGAAAGGTCTAGACCGTCGTCTCCCAGTCAACTTTGGGTGCCTAGATCGTTGTCTGCATATGATGTAATTACTTATTTATTTTGTACAGAACTCCTATTATATAGTAAAGATGTGACATTCGTTTCTGTACCATGAGTCATCATATGTGTGAGACTTGGTCCAAGCACACTTGGTGATTATTTCGCGCCCGGGTCTTGGTGCCCCTGAAACCCGGGTGTGACAGTTGTCCCCTCGCTTTATTGGACTCTTCTTAATCCTGAAGCGAGTGGGAGAAGTGTAACACCCTAAAATTCAATCTTGTGAAATTAAGGAAAAATTCCCCAAAGGTTTTCAATAAAAACGCCTTTTCTTAATAATATTCATAATTTCAGAGTTACTACCCCAAAATTAATATAATTTTTACCTAGATAAACTAAAGTATTCTTGGATTGAAATTATATATAAGAATTATGATTAAACTATTTCTTTAAATATAATCTACAACATAAATTATATTTCACTAAAATTCATAGGATGTGAACTATTCTCTATTTTATGATTGGAATCATGTATAAAATAACTAAAAAATATATATATATATATGAAGTAATAGTAATAATATAAAGTTTTTCATTCATGCCGATGTTTTATTCGTGCATTTAAAAGTAAAAGTTTATAATTCAAACTTGAGCTTGATTTGAATTTAAAATAGAAATCAGAAAATAAGAGAAAAGAAAAAGAAAGGAAGATTACATGCGCCTAGGCCGATTTTTCGCCAGGTCGGCCCATTAACCTACACCACCAACCTAACCCAACTCCACGCGCCGACAGGCTGGCCCAGTTTGTAAGTCGCCCGCGCACGTCTCTGATGTGCTGTCGCTGGGGGGCCCACCTACCGTTCACACGGCCGGCTGGGAACCCAGCACCTCACTCACGGGCTATGCTTCCCCATGCGTCTACCGCCCCCTCCCGTCCACTGTGGATCTTCCTCGATTATTCTGCCCTCCGGAAGCTCCAGCGCGGACCTCTCAGTTCCGTTCAACCACCTCTCGAATTTATCTCATCTGGGGCTATAAGTAGGGCTGTCAGCCCCACAACACTCGTCGTGTGTGGTCGCTTCCATGCCTGGCGTCGCTAGTCCGCAGGTTCCCCTGGTGTCCGGGATGCAGCAGTGAATCTCGTCGGTATCCTCGCCAGTTCTTGCTCGCGCTAGGATAAAGTTGCACCGCGTCCACCTCCTCTTTCTCTCCCGCCACCCACGCCGCGCGGCCGCACTGCCGACCTGCCTCGCCAAGTCGCCAGGATCCCGGCGGCCCCGCCTTGGTGCCCTGACTGACGCCACCACCGAGCTACATCACGGAGAGATTCGACAACGAGAGAGAGTGAGGAGTTGATGTTGGGTTGTTGTTTGCGTTGGCGCAAGGGCGGTCAGGCTCTAGGAAATCGCTCGCCATCGCGCTGTGGGTGCCGCAGATCCGCCGCACGCGGTGTGCGAGGCTCGGCGTGGTTTGAATCGAAGTGAGTAATCTTACAACAGCGTTATACCATTACCATCTACGTAGTACTGCTTTCGTATTGGGGTTCGGGCATAGGAATCGAGAATAGCAAATTCTGGTCATGGCGCCGTCGGCCGTACCCGGGCCCTCCTCACCGGTCGTCCGTCTGTGTGCCTGGGAACAGGGAGCATTATGCGTCGTTCATCAAAGAATGAACGTTTTGGATTAATCGCCCACATACACCTTCGCCTAGATCAATCCGAGGCTTTAGATGGTAATCGAGCGGTTTGAACCAGATCAGGTCGTAGGAGTTACGTGGACCGTGGATCTCTGATCCAGCGGTGCATACAACTCACCGGTTAAATAAATTACTCAGTCTAATCTGAACGCTTGGTTGATGATCCAACGATGGAGATTTGCCAATACCTCTTCGCCGAGTCAGATTCACAAAAGAGTCCATGTGAAACTAGAAAATTAGCCCGCCATTCCGCGTTGTATAAAGAATGCAGCAGATTGGTCATGTTAATTGTACTTTTGACCCCAGGCTTTGTTAAAATTGTGAGCGCAGTCCACGAAAATATAAAATCAGATAAATTCATTTCGAAAGTGATTTTTAAATACAAAAATAATTGTAGAAACTTGTATAATTCATAGAAAATTCATATTAGATCTTTTTTAATCCATTCGAGTTCCTATAATTTGGTAATAATATTGTCTATCACTGAGTAACACTGTTCAAGCATGAAAACTATATTAAAATTTATCATGCAATTATGTTTGTACCAAACACATAAGGACTTCAGAAATTCATAACTCGCAATCCGTAACTCCAAATTGATCCATTCCACTTGTAATAAATTCATAATAATATTGTTCATCCTCTGATGACCCTAGTTTTGTATGAAACATATGGTTAAATTTATGCGCTTGATTTGTTTTGTATCTTCAGAAAATCATAACTAATTCATTTTAACTCCGATTCGATCCATTCAAATTACGTTAGCTTCGTATAAATATTTACTACGTGGTAACAACGCTAATTATACCCTGTCGCATACTTTTATAGTTAGATATTTATTTATCCTATGTCTACTAGATAAGCTCTTCTAAATCAAAACTAACCTGACAATAATTATAATGTGGTTAAAACATGATCTCTAGTCAAGTATAATCTAGATTAAAGTTGAATTGATTATTTGAGTATATTTTCTCATATGATGTATAATAATCAATTTACAATATAATTTGATATTCAACCCCATAGATCTTCCATAAATCGTAACTCGGTAACCGTAACTCCGAATTTAGCGGTACTTGAACCCACGATTTCGTAGAAACACGTAGATTGTTATTATGCAGTTTGTACTCATGTTTGATGTGATGTTAAATTTTCCTATACCCTATTTGTTTGTATTGCTACGACTAGCAGTGAGGTCACGAGGATCTGAAGATCATCCTGGTATTTGGAATCTCAAGTCCCAGGCAAGTTGTGCCTTTGATCACTTTTATTTACCCAATAATGTTCTTTAATATCATGTATTCATGCATAGGCTTAATTTTGATGGGACCCAATATGTCACCCTAGTCTGGTTATCTTTATACCTTGTTTACCCCTGAACTATTTGGGTAGTTTCGCTAGCTCTATATGGTTTTGGTTTAATATTACATTATCTTCATGTTCCGATTATACTGCTATTTTATTTATGTTCATGCCAAGATCATTATTTTAAATTGGAACATGGAGCTTAACTTGAGAAACACGTACCACCACAAGGGTGGAATGGGACGCCCATGGCTGACTAACTAGGAAAGCTAGTGGAAGACTACCTTACCCGAAAGGGGCAAGGGCAGTAGGGGAGTAGGCGTGTAGGGAGGTTCTCGAGTTGATTTTGCTGCGATGACGGTCAGACAAGGGATTCCTACATTGCTCTTCCTAGAAACTGTAGCAGGTTTTAAGAAGCTAGTGGAACTTTGTAAAGGCCTCGTAGTGGATCCCTAGCCATTCACCTCGGTAGTGTCTCAGGGTCTAGCTAACCCTAGCGAGATGGATACACGACTTGTGGGTACACTGTACAACCTCTACATAGTGTAAAACTGGTATACTAGCCGTTCTCGCAGTCATGAGCAGCTCAGGACTCTCGCATGATGAAACTATGGAACTAAATTCAATTTGTCATTTGCATTGCATGGGATTTATTATTAATTTTTTTCTATTATTATTATGGTTTGGTATTTACTTACATCTAGTAATTGCTAATAACATTTTGTCCAACGTTAAAAGCAATGCTCAGCTTTAACCATTCTCTTTGGTAAGCCTTACACTTCACATGAGCTCCCACCTTTGGCGAGTTCATGCACATTATTCCCCACAGCTTGTTGAGCTATGAACGTATGTGAGCTCAACCTTACTGTCTCACACCCCTGATAGGTCAAGAACAGGTACCACATGATGAGGCGCATGGAGGATGATGCGATGTGTTTGTGAGAGGTCTAGGTCGTTGTCACGCAACCTCCCAACGTACTAAGCCCACTTACAGTTGTCCTTGTCCTAAGGACCTCGGACAATCCTGTAGATGCGCATAATCACTCAACAAGTTCGATCCTCTATATCTTCCTTACATCTCCGAAGAGCGTTTTACCCATCACACAGATATTACACCACATCGGAGGAAAGATTAAGCGTAAGCATATTACAATAACTTAATTTACATTCATAAAATATATAGAGAGAATATTATTACAACACCGGGTATTAAGAGTGCATAAAGTATTATTACAAACCAGGGAGGCAAAACACCCTCCCGCACAAAAGTTCATTGTTTTTAAACAGGGAGGCAGACATCCTCCCGGCCACACGATCACGGATTCGGCTCCTCTTTTGGTACCACCTTTGAGCAGAAACAGCAAAACTCTGCTGTTTCATTACCTACAACAACATGGGTTCGAAAACCCTAAGTACGGAGTGTACTTTCGCAAGTCTTACCCGACAAAATAAAAAGACTCTCAAGGATATGCCGGCCTGAGGGAGTCAAGGTAAGGCTATTCAATAATCAAAGACTCTATTTGCATAAATGCTTACTAACAATGGATCCTTAAAAATCTAGTTTTATTATCAGGTTAAGTCATTACATGTATCTAGAGTTCTTTCTACCCTATTTCAAGCACTTGACCTACACTAGCCGTCTTTTATCACCCCTTTACTTTACTGGATTGCTACGTGTAGGGCAGTGACCAAGTCTTCATGTCCGAGAAGTAACGGCGATCCGAATCGATTAATACCCAGCTGGGGATCTCCAACCACACAACATATGTAGCACTTAACCCTTGCATATGTCAACTCGCCACCATGTTTCTCAAGACCAGACTGGGTTCACGCCAATCAAGAGCACAGATACTCCACCGTCTAGCCTCTTGCCATGGAGAGTACACGCTACTCTAGCCATCTCTCCACTCCCATTGCGTGTTGGCCTTTCTGGTATTGATCTGCCCGAGGCAAACCTTACCCATGACGAGGCATGTGGCCAGTTAAAAGGTCCTCAATCAGCAAGCCTACATCGACACGGTCCTTAATCGACTCAGACGGAGACACTACACCGAGACTTCCTTCTCATGAAAGTCACTCACCCGGTCTCGTCTTTATCATTTACAATCCCAAAGTTTGGTTCCTGACAGATGTACATCTTTTCTGATGTTGAACCCATCACAGCCATGATGGATTCATCATCAAGTTTTATTTTTGAAAACATTCCATTCCATTTGAAGCATCATCTTTTGTTTAAAACAAAACATTTTGTTTTCTAAAGCAAGGCTAAGCATCAGAAAACTTTTTAGTAAAACAGGTATCAAGGAATGGTAATCAATTTCAAGGTAGGAAATGCAACAATTGTGTAGCACTCAACTCCTATCACCTAATGCATCATTTCAAGTGATAAAGAATTTAAAACAATAAGGAAGGGGTAAATGCACCGGGGCTTGCCTTGTGTCGTAGGGGACTCGGGATCTGTTCCAAAAATGTCAAAGTAGAAATTGTCCCTGACAGGTGGAATTTCAGTTGGTGGTGCAACTTCCTCTTCAACAACTACTTCTTCGTTTTCTAAACATAACATATACAGACATAAATGCCCATGTGATGCTATGAACATGCAATTATGATAGAACATATTAAGTTATATCTTGAATATAACTTTCCTTCACAGTACTCCTGAGTCACTAGGGTTTTCTGGATTACTACCCTATTAGGGTTAGACAAATTCTACCTTAGGAAGCTAGGGTTTTGGGGTTTTGGGATCAAACAATGTCCAAAACATACCAAACTTTACCCAAGGGCTTTGATTATTATATTAAGCTTACCCAAAAAGTTTTATGATTTTTAGAGCTACCAATTTAATTCTAAAATTCTAAAAGACTAGATTTAGGCACTATTAATTGCTAAATAATTCATGGTTGGGACTAAAAATCTTGGAACTATTTTTATTAAATACTCGAGGAATTTAGGAGTCTAGTAAAATTGGTCTCATGATTTTATCATTGTTTTAGTATTTTCTATAAATTTCCTAAGTCTAATAGAAAAAGGAAAGGAATGAATAGTAACGGGCTCAAACTAGCTGAGAGCACCTAGAGGGGGGTGAATAGGTGATCCTATAAAAACTTAATGCCACAAACTTGATTAAGTGTTAGAGCAATAAAGCCAAGTGGCTAGAAAGGAGTTCTTGCAAAACACAATAACCACAAGGATATCAACACAGAGAGGCACAGTGGTTTATCCTGTGGTTCGGCCAAGTTCAACACTTGCCTACTCCACGTTGTGGCGTCCCAACGGACGAGGGTTGCAATCAACCCCTCTCAAGTGATCCAAAGATCCACTTGAATATCACGGTATTTCTTTTCCTTTCACTATATCCCGTTTGCGAGGAATCTCCACAATTTGGAGTCTCTCGCCCTTACAAAAGATGATCACAAATGAACACGGAAGTAAGGATGGGATGAGCAACACACACAAGTCCACAGCAATACACACACACGGCCAAGACTTGAGCTCAAATGAATATATCAAAGTTCTCACTAGAACGGAGCTCAAATCACTAAGAATGTCAAACGAGTGTGCAAAGACGAAGTGTGAATGATCAAGAATGCTCAAAGTGTGCTTGGTGTCATCCTCCATGCGCCTAGGGGTCCCTTCTATAGCCCCAAGGCAGCTAGGAGCCGTTGAGAGCAATCCAGGAAGGTAGTTCTTGCCTTCTATCGACTGGCGCACCGGACAGTCTGGTGCACCACCGGACACTGTCCGGTGCGGATTTCTTTCCTATTCTGGCGCAGCCGACCATTGAAGGTTTGGAGCCATTAGCGCACCGGACACTGTCCAGAGCACACCGGACAGTTCGGTGCCCCCTTCAGACCGTTGACCTGGCCACGCGTCACGCGTGGATTGCGCGGCCGACCGTTGGCTCGGCCGATCGTTGGCTCACCGGACAATCCGGTGCACATCGGACAGTCCAGTGAATTTTAGCCGTACGCCGCCGACGAATTCCTGAGAGCGGCCTTTTCACCAGAGCCAGCCTGGCGCACTGTCCGGTGCACCACCGGACAGTCCGGTGCACCCAGACTGAGCAGAGTCTTGGCTGCTCGAGCCAAGTCTTTCCAAATTGTCTTTTCTCTGATTCTGGCACTTAGACAAATATGTTAGTACACAAAAACCAATGTACTAAGTCTAGAATCATACCTTTGTATTGATTTGCACTTTGTCCACCCTTTGGCATATACTCATTCCCTTAATGTGTGTTGGGCACTTAATCACCAAAATCTTATAGAAATGGCCCAAGGGCACATTTCCCTTTCAATCTCCCCCTTTTTGGTGATTTATGGCAACACAACAAAAAGCAACTAAAAGAAGTGCAACATCAATGCAAATGAGAACACAAATTTGTTTTGATTCAAATTTGGCATATTTGGATCATTCTTTGCCACCACTTGGTTTGTTTTTGCAAATCAAACTCAATTTCCTATCTCTAAGTCAAATTCACTTGTTGAGGCATAGAGAAAGGTATTCCAAGAGAAATTGATCACTGATTCAAAAACTCCCCCTATTTCCCATAATCAAACATTCTCCCCACAAGAGACCAACTTTTGACAAAAAGAGACATTTTAGAATTTTGACAAATCAAAAGTCCTAACTCTACTATTTTCAAAATTCTCAAGTGGTACAAAATTCTCAAGTGGTAGCTGATCCATTTGTTGCTTTGGCCCTTAATTTCTCCCCCTTTGGCATCAAGCACCAAAACGGGATCATTTTTGGCCCTTAAACCCCATTGCCTCACCAAAATTGTCAATTAAGAGCAAAAGGCAATAAGAGACATGGAGATGAACTTGGAGTAAGTTACCCTCTTATAGGAGTGCAGTGGAAGTCTTTCATGGTCCAAGTCCACCTTTCCCTTTCAATCCACCTTTGAGACTAATTTACGAACACTCAAGCACATGGTTAGTCCCCAAAGAGTCAAGTTGTAGCACATCTCCCCCTAAATATGTGCATCACTTGTAAATGGACTTGTGAGGTCCGGGGAATGCTTGTACAACTTGAGCACCATAAATAAATAACAAAATGCATAAGGAACATGATCAAGGCATAAAGCACATGTATGCTATAAATCAATCCAAGTTCCACGAATCTAAGACATTTAGAGGCTTGGTAAAGATATCGGCTAGCTGGTTCTCGGTGCTAACATAAAACACTTCGATATCCCCCTTTTGCTGGTGGTCTCTCAAAAGGTGATGTCGGATGTCTATGTGCTTTGTGCGGCTGTGTTCAACAGGATTATCCGCCATGCGGATAGCACTCTCATTATCACATAGGAGTGGGACTTTGCTCATATTGTAGCCAAAGTCCCAAAGGGTTTGCCTCATCCAAAGTAGTTGCGCGCAACACTGTCCTGCGGCAACATACTCGGCCTCAGCGGTGGATAGGGCAACAGAAGTTTGTTTCTTAGAACTCCAGGACACCAGGGACCTTCCTAAGAATTGGCATGTCCCTGATGTACTCTTCCTATCAACCTTACATCCAGCATAATCGGAGTCTGAATATCCAATCAAGTCAAAGGTAGACCCCTTTGGATACCAGATCCCGAAGCAAGGCGTAGCAACTAAATATCTAAGAATCCGCTTCACGGCCACTAGGTGACACTCCCTTGGATCGGATTGAAATCTAGCACACATGCATACACTAAGCATAATATCCGGTCTACTAGCACATAAGTAAAGTAAGGAACCTATCATAGACCAGTATGCTTTTTGATCAACGGACTTACCTCCTTTGTTGAGGTCGACGTGTCCGTCAGTTCCCATTGGAGTCTTTGCGGGCTTGGCGTCCTTCATCCCAAACCGCTTGATCATGTCTTGCGTGTACTTCGTTTGGGAGATGAAAGTGTCGTCCTTGAGTTGCTTCACTTGGAACCCAAGGAAGTAGTTCAACTCGCCCATCATCGACATTTCAAACTTTTGAGTCATCACCCTGCTAAACTCTTCACAAGACTTTTGGTTAGTAGAACCAAATATTATGTCATCGACATAAATTTGGCACACAAATAAGTCACCATCACAAGTTTTAGTGAATAAGGTCGGATCGGCTTTCCCAACCTTGAAAGCATTAGAAATTAAAAAGTCTCTAAGGCATTCATACCATGCTCTTGGGGCTTGCTTAAGTCCATAGAGCGCCTTAGAGAGCTTACACACATGGTCGGGGTACCGTTCATCCTCAAAGCCAGGGGGTTGCTCCACGTACACCTCCTCCTTGATTGGCCCGTCGAGAAAAGCACTCTTCACGTCCATTTGGAACAACCTGAAAGAATGGTGAGCGGCATAGGCTAACAATATGCAAATTGACTCTAGCCTAGCCACAGGAGCAAAAGTCTCCTCAAAGTCCAAACCTGCGACTTGGGCATAACCTTTTGCCACAAGTCTAGCCTTGTTCCTTGTCACCACTCTGTGCTCGTCTTGTTTGTTGCAGAACACCCACTTGGTTCCCACAACGTTTTGCTTGGGACGTGGCACCAGTGTCCAAACTTCATTTCTCTTGAAATTGTTGAGCTCCTCCTGCATGGCCAGCACCCAGTCCGGATCTAGCAAGGCTTCTTCTACCCTGAAAGGCTCAATAGAAGAGACAAAAGAGTAATGCTCACAAAAATTAACTAATATAGAGTGAGTAGTTACTCCCTTGCTAATATCACCCAATATCTAGTCGACGGGATGATTCCTTTGAATCGTCGCTTGAACTTGAGTTGGAGGGGCATGTTGTGCTTCTTCCTCCATAACATGATCATCTTGTGCTCCCCCTTGATCACACGCCTCTTCTTGATGAACCTGTTCATCATCTTGAGTTGGGGGTTGCACCATTGTTGAGGAAGAAGGTTGATCTTGCTCTGTTTGTTCCTGTGGTCGCACATCTCCAATTGCCATGGTACGTATGGTGGCCATTGGAACATCTTCTTCATCTATATCATCAAGATCAACAACTTGCTCTCTTGGAGAGCCATTAGTCTCATCAAATACAACGTCGCTAGAGACTTCAACCAAACCTGATGATTTGTTGAAGACCCTATACGCCTTTGTATTTGAGTCATAACCTAACAAAAACCCTTCTACAGCTTTGGGAGCAAACTTAGAATTTCTACCTTTCTTCACTAGAATATAACATTTGCTCCCAAATACACGAAAGTATGAAACGTTGGGTTTGTTACCGGTTAGAAGCTCATACGAAGTCTTCTTGAGGAGGCGATGAAGATAGACCCGGTTTATGGCGTGGCAAGCTGTGTTCACGGCTTCCGACCAAAACCGCTCGGGCGTCTTGAACTCTCCAAGCATTGTCCTCGCCATGTCGATGAGCGTCCTGTTCTTCCTCTCTACCACACCGTTTTGCTGTGGTGTGTAGGGAGCGGAGAACTCATGCTTGGTTCCTTCCTCTTCAAGATACTCCTCCACTTGAAGGTTCTTGAACTTGGACCCGTTGTCGCTCCTTATCTTCTTCACCTTGAGCTCAAACTCATTTTGAGCTCTCCTTAGGAAGCGCTTGAGGATCCCTTGGGTTTCAGATTTATCCTGCAAAAAGAATACCCAAGTGAAGCGGGAAAAATCATCAACAATTACTAAACCATACTTACTTCCCCCGATGCTAAGATAGGCGACGGGTCCGAAGAGGTCCATATGTAGCTGCTCCAGGGGTCTTGATGTGGTCATCACGTTCTTGCTGTGATGAGCATTTCCCACTTGTTTACCTGCTTGACAAGCTGCACAAGGTCTATCTTTTTCGAAAGTCACATTTGTTAGACCTAACACATGTTCTCCCTTTAGAAGTTTGTGAAGGTTCTTCATCCCCACATGTGCTAAACGGCGATGCCATAGCCAGCCCATGCTAGTCTTAGCTATTAAGCATGCATCTAGACTGGCCTCCTCCTTTGCAAAATCAACTAAATAAAGTTTGTCGTCTAGTACACCCTTAAAAGCTAATGAACCATCACTTCTTCTAAAGACAGACACATCTACATTTGTGAATAGGCAATTATAACCCATATTACAAAGTTGACTAACGGACAACAAGTTATAACCGAGCGACTCAACTAAAAATATATTAGAAATGGAGTGCTCGGAAGAAATAGCAATCTTTCCTAGCCCTTTAACCTTGCCTTGATTCCCGTCACCGAATATGATTGAATCTTGGGAATCTTTGTTCTTGACGTAGGAGGTGAACATCTTCTTCTCTCCCATCATGTGATTTGTGCATCCGCTGTCGATAATCCAGCTTGAGCCCCCGGAAGCATAAACTTGCAAGGCAATTTAGGCTTGGGTTTTAGGTACCCAACTCTTGTTGGGTCCTACAAGGTTAGTAACAATGGTCTTAGGGACCCAAATGCAAGTTTTATCTCCCTTGCATTTTGCCCCTAATTTCCTAGCAATCACCTTCTTATCCTTTCTACAAATTGCAAAGGAAGCATTGCAAGCATGATAAATTGTAGAAGGTTCATTAACTATTTTCCTAGGAACATGAGCAACATTTCTCCTAGGCATATGATGAATGACATTTTTCCTAGGCATATCTCTACCATGCACATAGGAAGAACTTGAAGCAAACATTGCATTTGAATCATAAGCATTACAACTCCTATCATGATGAACATTTCTAGAAAATTTCCTATCATAAATAAATGCATGATTCTTTTGAGCACTATTAGCCATAGGGGCCTTCCCTTTCTCCTTGGTGGAGATGGGAGCCTTATGACTTGTTAGGTTCTTGGCTTCCCTCTTAAAGCCAAGCCCATCCTTAATTGAGGGGTGTCTACCAATCGTGTAGGCATCCCTTGCAAATTTTAATTTATCGAATTCATTTTTGCTAGTCTTAAGTTGATCATTAAGACTAGTCACTTCATCATTTAATTTAGAAATGGCAACTAGGTGTTCACTACAAGCATCAACATTAAAATCCTTAAACCTATTGCAAGTCACAACATGTTCTTTACAAGAGGTTGATTTATTAGCTATTTCTAACTTAGCATTCAAGTCATCATTGATACTCTTTAAGCTAGAAATGGATTCATGGCATGTAGACAATTCATGTGAAAGCATTTCATTTCTTTTAACTTCTAAAGCAAGAGAATTTTGCGCACTTACAAATTTATCATGCTCTACATATAAAAGATCTTCTTGATTTTCTAAAAGTCTATTTTTCTCATTCAAAGCATCAATCAACTCATTGATCTTATCAATTTTAGTTCTATCTAATCCTTTGAATAAACATGCATAGTCTATTTCATCATCACTAGATTCATCATCACTTGAAGAAGCATACGTAGTATTATTTCGAGTACTTACCTTCTTCTCCTTTGCCATTAGGCATGCGTGATGCTCGTTGGGGAAGAGGAACGATTTGTTGAAGGCCGAGGCGGCGAGTCCTTCGTCGTCGGCGTCGGACGATGAACAATCCGAGTTCCACTCCTTGCCAAGGTGTGCCTCGCCCTTAGCCTTCTTGTAGGTCTTCTTCTTTTCCCTCTTCTTTTCTTGACTCGAGCCAGAGTCATTGACTTTGTTGTCCCTTGGCTCGTTGAAGATGGACTCCTTCTCATTGTCGTTGACCACCATCCCCTTTCCCTTAGGATCCATCTCTTCGGGCGATTAGTCCCTTTCTTGAAGAGAACGGCTCCGATACCAATTGAGAGCACCTAGAGGGGGGTGAATAGGTGATCCTATAAAAACTTAATGCCACAAACTTGATTAAGTGTTAGAGCAATAAAGCCAAGTGGCTAGAAAGGAGTTCTTGCAAAACACAATAACCACAAGGATATCAACACGGAGAGGTACAGTGGTTTATATCGTGGTTCGGCCAAGTTCAACACTTGCCTACTCCATGTTGTGGCGTCCCAACGGACGAGGGTTGCAATCAACGCCTCTCAAGTGATCCAAAGATCCACTTGAATACCACGGTATTTCTTTTCCTTTCACTATATCCCGTTTGCGAGGAATCTCCACAATTTGGAGTCTCTCGCCCTTACAAAAGATGATCACAAATGAACACGGAAGTAAGGATGGGATGAGCAACACACACAAGTCCACAGCAATACACACACACGGCCAAGACTTGAGCTCAAATGAATATCTCAAAGTTCTCACTAGAACGGAGCTCAAATCACTGAGAATGTCAAACGAGTGCGCAAAGATGAAGTGTGAATGATCAAGAATGCTCAAAGTGTGCTTGGTGTCATCCTCCATGCGCCTAGGGGTCCCTTTTATAGCCCCAAGGCAGCTAGGAGCCGTTGAGAGCATTCCAGGAAGGTAATTCTTGCCTTCTGTCGACTGGCGCACCGGACAGTCCAGTGCACCACCGGACACTGTCCGGTGCGGATTTCTTTCTTGTTCTAGCGCAGCCGACCGTTGAAGGTTTGGAGCCGTTGGTGCACCGGACACTGTCCGATGCACACCGGACACTGTCCGGTGGACAACAGATAGTCCGGTGCCCCCTTCAGACCGTTGACCCGGCCACGCGTCACACATGGATTGCGCGACCGACCGTTGGTTCGGCCGATCGTTGGCTCACCGGACAGTCCGGTGCACACCGGACAGTCCGGTGAATTTTAGCCGTACGCCGCCGACGAATTCCCGAGAGCGGCCTTTTCACCAGAGCTAGCCTGGCGCACCGGACACTGTCCGGTGCACCACCGGACAGTCCGGTGCACCCAGACTGAGCAGAGTCTTGGCTGCTCGAGCCAAGTCTTTTCCAATTGTCTTTTCTCTGATTCTAGCACTTAGACAAATATGTTAGTACACAAAAACCAATGTACTAAGTCTAGAATCATACCTTTGTATTGATTTGCACTTTGTCCACCCTTTGGCATATACTCATTCCCTTAATGTGTGTTGGGCACTTAATCACCAAAATCTTATAGAAATGGCCCAAGGGCACATTTCCCTTTCACTAGCCCGAGCCGGCCCATGAACGGGGAAAACGCGCCCGCGCACGCGCTCGCGCTGGCGGCTTTGCACAGAGGACCCTAGCTATTTGAATAACTGATTAAGAGTCCCTAAACACTATTCATCTGTCTCACTAACGTTCTCACACAAGCCCCTGCACTTCTGTTTTTTCGCAGACCCAGGTCCCCGACGGCGAACGACGGTGAGCACGCCCTCCGGCGAGCCTGTACCGGCCGGGATACTCAACAACTGATGCCCTAACTTGGTCTACACCTATTTCTACCCCTGGCGACTCTAATTCGGCCATCAATTGCACAATTCCGGCCCGGAGCCTTTCTGTCCACGACGACGACGAAACCCAAGGGGAAATCGAGGCGTTCTTGGTGATTCAGGGCGATCTAGCTCAATAAAACAGGTCTACAAGCAACGGGAGACTTAAGGAAGGCTAGAACATCAAGCAGAGAAGCTTGAACTAACCTCTAGGGGGCTGGCCACGGCGAGATGTCTCACGACGGCGTTTCGACCGATTTGGGAAGAATTTGAAATTCGCGAGCTACGGTGGCTAATCGGAGGTGAGGGCTGGTGCATTGGGCGTGTAACAACCTAACGGAGCTCACTGGGGCATCAATTTATAGAGTCCATGAACGGTGGCTCCGAATTTAAGAAGAGAAGTTGGCGGCTGAAGGGAGGGGATGAGTCACCGCGGCGCTCTACCTTGCATTCACTGAGGCACTGTCACAGGCGATGGATAGGCTACCTATTGTGGTCTATTGCGACGTGGTAACACCACAGATTATGTGGCACACGAGCGGCAAGCGGCCAACACCGGCGAGGATCATTTCGGCCGGCCGCAGAGCAAGTGGGTACGGCGGCCAGCACCCGACCTCATCCGCGGTAAGATCTTTTTCACCCGAGTCGTTATCTGCGCGCCCATGGGCACGAATCAAATCGCCGGCGCGAATCCAGGCACGGGAGTCACCGGTGGCGAAGCGCACTGCATCTACTGATCTTTGTCAGGCACTGTACCATCAGAACCCCCATCGGAGTGCGTGACAGAGGTAATTAGAGGGCTTGGTTCTCCAATTTTTATGCGATAACTTAACTAGCCTTCTGTAGCAAAGTTGTTAATCTATAATCCAGCTACAATTCGACTATAGGAACCTTGATCATTTGCTTACTTGATCAAGCTTGAATCAACTCCAAAGTTCATCGGAACCCACTGTGAGGCCAATTTCAGACTTCAGTGGTGACTGACAGCCATACATCAAGTCCATTTATCTCCAATTTTTGTACAGCATCAAGGCTCAGTTACTTAAGCAAAGTTATGCTCCTATCATAGCTCTACAAATTTGATGTATTGACCTAGGGCAAAATCATCAAGAATTAAGAAATACAAGGCTCCAAAACTGGCTCCATTTCACTGCAATTCAGACTTAGCCACTTAGGGGTTCTTGGATCCTTTTGCAAATAAGTCCAAATTTATCCATACTACATGGAAATCCTTCAATGTGAAAGTTACTTGGTTTTTGATGTTCTATTACTTTGATATTTGCACTTTGGTCCAAAAGTATATAGAATTTGAACTTACCCCCCCTAGGGTTCCAATTAGGGTTTTCTAGGGTTTTGGGCACACTAGGGTCTTTGTGCCATTCAAATTCATTACTCTTAATCTCTTTTGGGTGTTTCCAAAAACTTTTGAGATTTTACACATTTTGGCTTATTATTACCTATATGCCCTAATCCTAGGGTTAAGTACCCTACCCTAGGGTTAAGCACACTTCAAGTCACCACATCACAACTTGTTTTGAAATTTTACCTAGTGAATGCATTCTAGGTGTGACAAACAAAATGAAATGTTAATGCATATGATGTCATGCTCAAGTTTTAGTGCCAGTAACACCAGAGGTGTTACATCCTTCCCCCCATAAAAGAATCGCGTCTCGAGATTTAAGGTCCTAGGGTAAGTAGTGGAAAAGGAAACACGTCACATCTTTATTTCCTTATTTGTCTTACAGGGCAGGGGGTGATATGGGGTTTATTTCAACTTTACAATCAAATATACACATCTTACAAGTTACATGAAGCTAAAAACCTAGGAAAATTTTTCTCCATGAAATCTTGAGTCTCCCAGGTACCTTCATCTTCAGTATGCTGGTTCCATTGTACCTTATAGAATTTAAGAGTCCTTTTTCGGGTGATCCTGTCCTTCTGATCCAAAACTCGAATGGGATGTTCTGAATAAGTCAAATCTGGTTCCAAAGCAACATCCACTACATCGATGGTTTGATCAGGAATACGAAGACACTTCTTCAACTGGGATACATGGAACACATTATGTACTGCAGATAATGTTTTAGGCAGTTGAAGTCTGTACGCCACTGGCCCGCATTGTTCAAGAATGGGAAACATGCCAATGTATCGAGGTGCCAACTTTCCTTTTACCCCGAATCGATTAACACCCTTCATTGGTGATACTTTCAGGTATACATGATCCTTGACTTGAAAGAACAAAGGCAGCGTCGTTTGTCCGCATAATTTTTCTGCCGGGCCTGAGCTTCTTTCAAGTCATGCCTTATTCGTTGAACCTTTGCCTCTGTTTCCTTGACTAAATCAGGCCTGGAATACCACCGTTCTCTAGGTTCTGACCAATTTAAGGGTGTCCGGCACCGTCGCCCATACAGCGCTTCAAATGGTGCCATTTTAATGCTCTCTTGATAGCTATTATTATAAGAAAATTCTGCCAATGGCGGACAATCATCCCATTTTTGTGGAAACTCCAGGACACATGCCCGCAACATATCTTCAAGTATATGATTTACTCTCTCAGTTTGTCCACTTGTTTGAGGATGATAGGTCGAACTGTGTAGCAACTTAGTACCCAGAGACTTGTGGAGCTCTTCCCAAAATTTGGATACAAATTGCGGTCCGCGGTCAGACACTATTGTTTTTGGAACTCCATGTAAACTGAGAATACGGGCAATATAAAGTTCCACATATGTAGCCACTATATACTTCACTTTGACGGGAAGAAAGTGGGCAATCTTTGTAAGCCGATCAATTATGACCCATACAGAGTCAAAACCATATTATTCCTTGGTCATCTTTTCTGAAGCAATTTGCTTTGTCGGCTTCCATTTTATCATGAATATGCTTCATACCCTTGTTGGTTCTTTGGGCATCAATAATTCTCTGTAGAAGAACTGACTCAAGCTTCAATTGGGTCAAAGTGTCGTGTTGTATCATACCTAGATTTAACTTTTCCATTTCTTGACATAGTGTCGTGTCAGGGGTCCTTACTATAAGACAATGACAGGAAGCTTTGCGACTCAATGCATCTGCCACCACATTGGCTTTTTCTGGATGATAACGGATTTCCAAGTCATAATCTTTAATTAGCTCAAGCCATCTTCTCTGCCTCATGTTCAGTTCTGACTGGGTAAAAATATACTTCAAACTTTTGTGATCCGTATACACATGACATATATTTCCCAGCAGATAATGACACCATATCTTGAGGGCATGAACGACTACAGCTAATTCCAAATCATGAGTTGGATAGAGTTTCTCATGTCGGTGCAGTTGTCTTGAAGCATAAGCTATGACTCATCCCTCTTGCATTAGGACACATCCGAGTCCACTGCCTGATGCGTCACAATACACATCAAAAGGCTTTTCTATATCTGGTTGAGCCAATACCGGAGCAGTGGTTAATAACACCTTCAGCTGCTCGAAGGCTTCATTGCATTTTGAGGACCAATCAAACTTTGTATCATTCTTCAATAAACCCGTAATAGGTTTAACAATCTTGGAGAAATCCAGAATGAACCTGCGGTAATATCCAACCAGTCCAAGGAAACTTCGAACTTGATGTACTGTAGTAGGTGGTTTCCATTCTAGAATATCCTTGACTTTGCTAGGATCGACCGCAATCCCTTATGCAGATAATACATGTCCAAGAAACTGGATTTCCTCCAACCAGAACGCGCATTTGCTGAACTTGGCATACACCTGATGCTCCCTTAAGCGCGTTAGCACGACCCGTAAGTGCTTAGCATGCTCCACTTCATTTTTGGAATAGATCAGAATGTCGTCAATGAATACCCCCACAAATTTATCCAACTCGGGCATAAATACCGAGTTCATTAAGTATGTGAAGTGGGCTGGAGCATTTGTTAATCCGAAAGACATGATTAAATATTCAAATAACCCATACCGCATAGTGAATGCGGTCTTGGGTATATCCTCAGGTCGAATACGAATCTGATGATAGCCTGACCTGAGATCAATCTTGGAGAATACCCAAGCTCCAGTAAGTTGATCGAATAAGATATCGATCTGAGGAAGAGGGTACTTGTTCTTGATGGTAACCTCATTAAGGGGTCTGTAGTCGACGCACATTCGAAGTGTCTGATCCTTCTTCTTGACGAAAATTGCTCGACATCCCCAAGGTGATGAACTTGGTCTGGTAAACCCTTTCTCCAGCAAATCTTGTAGTTGAGTCTTGAGTTCTGCCAATTCATTAGGTGGCATTCGATACGACCTTCTAGAAATAGGAGTCGTATCGGGCTTTAGTTCAATTACAAATTCCACATCCCTTTTTGAAGGCAATCCAGACAAGTCTTCAGGAAAGACATCCGGGAATTCACATACCACCGGAATATCCTGGATTTCTTATATTATAGCCTCATAAACTTGTCCAGATGCTTTGGCTGGGACAGCTACAGGGATGGACAATTGGATCTCTTCATGGCCATGGCTTAATTTAATGGTTCTTAAGTCTGTATTGATGATGGCATTATGCTGAGCTAACCAGTTCATGCCCAAAATTACATCTATGTCTTGCCCCTTTATAACAATCATGTTTGTATGAAATTCTCGTTCGGCTAATGTTACTGATATATGGAAGGCTACTTCCTTAGTAAATATCTGACCCCTAGGTGAGTGGATAACAAATACCTCCCTTGATTCAGTGCAAAGTATGCAATATTTCTCCATAAAATTCTTGCTTATGAAGGTATGTGATGCACCAGAATCGAAGAGGATAACTGTTGGATGATTGGCAACAAGGAACGTACCCATCATTACCGGTTCGCCCTCCGGTGTTGTAGCCACCTAGGTATAATAGACTCGTCCAGTTTTCTTGAAATTCTTGCCCTTTGAAGAGTCGGCCATGTTTCCCTTTCCTTGACTTGAGTTCCTAGAAGTCTGCTGAAAGTTGGATTTATTTTGCTTCGGGTATGGGCAGTCCTTGATGAAATGTTCGGACTTCCCACATTTGAAGCAACCACTGGAGGAACTGGGAAGGGCAGAGAAACGAGTACCAAGGGCACTCGGCTGATTGTTAGGAGCGGGGGCAGTAGTGGGACGAATAAAGATGGGCTGCTTGAATGGATATGAAGGTGGGCGAGGTGAAGAACGATTTTGATTAAAAGGTCAGATCACCAACCTGGTTCTCTTTTTAGGCCCTTGATTTGACCTTTCACCTCCAAACCCTTTTGATTTTCCATGTCCTACATTTTTTGCTTCCACTGCCAATGTCGTACTGACAGCCTTACTGTAGGTGAGGTCCAAGCATGTTGCCATTTTCCGCTGAAGCCTATCATTGAACCCCTCATAAAACAATTCTTTTTCTTTAAGTCAGTATCCACCTGGTCAATGGCATACTGAGAGAGGTGGTTGAATTTGTTGAGATACTGCATCACCATATCTCCTCCTTGCCTCAACCGGATAAACTCTTCTAGCTTCATCTAGAGTACTCCCTCTGGAATATAATGCTCTCAGAATGCCAACTTGAACTCATCCCTGGTAATCTGATGTCCAACAGGCTGGATTGCTGAGAAATTTGCCCACCAAGTATTGTCAGGCCCTCTTAGCTGTTGTGTGGCGAACAGGGGCTTTTGCGTCTCTGTGCATCGAATTAACCCAAACTTCTGTTCCATCACTCTTATCCATTCGTCAGCTTCTAAAGGTTCCTCTGCTTTAACGAAAAGCGGTGGTCGAGTCTCATAGAATTCCAAATAAGTAGTATCACGCGAGCCTTGAGGGGGAACTTTGCCTCCGTGCTGTTGGAATTGGTTGCCCGCCATTTCGTGCAAGAAGCACGTATTATCAGCGGTGGCATTGACCAGGGCAGTTATAGCCTCGGCCAAAGTCGGTGGTACTGGTGGTGGGTTGGGAGTATCCTCCCCACCGTGGGATGTCCCCGCACTATCATGTGCACGAGTCTGTGATGGCATCTGAGGCAAAGAAACTTTTGAAAAAAATATAACATGCCAACATACACCATTATATTACATTACTGAAATGTAATAATTATACAGACTCCTTTATACAACTTGACTTAACTACTTATTTTACATAAGTATGATACTTAGACTATACTATTCTAGTCTTCTTCATCCTTTGTTGCTCCATTTCCTGCTGCAGGAGACCGTTCGTCAGCAAGGTTCATGGAAGGAGGGGGCCTAAAAAGGTCCAGCTCCCCATCAAGTCCTTCATTAGCTGTTCTCGATGGTCTGGCTCCCATTGCAGCAACGTCTGGTGGCACGTCCAGGTGCAGCCGTTCATACAGTACATGCACTTCTTCATGTAAGGTATTACAGTACACTTGCAGGTTCTCGAGAGATGCACTAAGCTCTGCCACTCGAGCAAGAACTTTCGCTTCGTAGTCCCAAGCGAAAGAGCGCGAGTTAACGGCCCAATCAATGGTCGTATCGTGTTCTGAAATTTCGTACTGCAAGCGACTCACTTCAGCTGACAGCTCCGCAATACGGTGGCTATCTCGCTCACGTGCCCTATTCCTGTGGCGTAGTTCTGACTGGAGTTGCTCCACCCTGGCTTCCATGTCACCAATTGGGTCATTACTGCCACTACTACTTCCTTTGTGTCTGGAGGCTAGCTGATGTCGTAGCACACCGAGAGGTCCAGTCGATTTGCGCTGGGTATGCTTAGTGCGTGCCATATCTCCATAAGAGGGGAAGATTTATTAGTATAGTTTTAAACATGATGCATGCATAATCTAATAATTATGGAATCAACCTTCGTTGATCCCCCACTTCCTACATATATTGCACTCTGTTACCCGACTTTACAAGATAAGGGGCTACCAGAAAGCGATAAGGTAAGAATGAAAGAAAAATTTAAGATAAGTGTTTGAAAATTCTTTTGAAGTACTACATAATATCTAAAGAAATGGGTTTCGCTCCGATACCATCTATCACGGAACCTCCCAAGGTACTAGGCCCACTTACAGTTGTCCTTGTCCTAAGGACCTCGGATAATCCTTTAGATGCGTATAATCACTCGACAAGTTCAGTCCTCTGTATTTTCCTTACATCGCCCAAGAGCGTTTTACCCATCACGCAGATATTACACCACATCAGAGGAAAGATTAAGCGGAAGCATATTACAATAACTTAATTTACATTCATAAAATATATATAGAGAGAGAGAGAGTATTATTACAACACCGGGTATTAAGAGTGCATAAAGTATTATTACAAACTAGGGAGGCAAAACACGCTCCCGCACAAAAGTTCATTGTTTTTAAACTGGGAGGCAGACATCCTCCTGCCCACACAATCACAGATTTGACTCCTCTTTTGGTACCACCTTTGAGCAGAAACAACAAAACTCTGCTGTTTCATTACCTACAACAACATGGGTTCGAAAACCCTGAGTACGGAGTGTACTTTCACAAGTCTTACCCGACAAAAGAAAAAGACCCTCAAGGATATGCTGGCCTGAGGGAGTCAAGGTAAGGCTATTCAAGAATCAAAGACTTTGTTTGCAGAAATGCTTACCAATAGTGGATCCTTAAAATCCAATTTTATTATCAGGTTAAGTCATTACCTGCATCTAGAGTTCTTTCTACCCTATTTCAAGCACTTGACCTACACTAGTCGTCTTTTATCACCCCTTTACTTTACTGGATTGCTACGTGTAGGGCAGTGACCAAGTCTTCATGTCCGAGAAGTAACGACGATCTGAATCGATTAATACCCAGCTGGGGATCTCCAACCACACGACATATGTAGCACTTAACCCTTGCATATGTCAACTTGCCACCGGGTTTCTCAAGACCAGACCGGGTTCACGCCAACCGAGAGCACAGATACTCCACCGTCTAGCTTTTTGCCACGGAGGGTACACCCTACTCTCGCCATCTCTCCACTCCCATTGCGTGTTGGCCTTTCTGGCATTGGTCTGCCCGAGGCAAATCTTAACCATGACGAGGCATGTGGCCAGTTAAAAGGTCCTCAATCAGCAAGCCTACATCGACACGGTCCTTAATCGACTCAGACAGAGACACTACACCGAGACTTCCTTCTCATGCAAGTCACCTGCCCGGTCTCGTCTTTATCATTTACAATCCCAAAGGTTGGTACCTGATAGAGGTACATCTTTTCCGATGTTGAACCCATCACGGCCATGATGGATTCATCATCAAGTTTTATTTTTGAAAACATCCCATTCCATCTGAAGCGTCATCTTTTGTTTAAAACAAAACATTTTGTTTTCTAAAGCAAGACTAAGCATCAGAAAACATTTTAAGTAAAACAGGTATCAAGGAATGGTATTCAATTTCAAGGTAGGAAATGCAACAATTGTGCAGCACTCAACTCCTATCACCTAATGCATCATTTCAAGTGATAAAGAATTTAAAACAACAAGGAAGGGGTAAATGCATCGGGGCTTGCCTTGTGTCGTAGGGGACTCGAGATCTGTTCCACAAATGTCAAAGTAGAAACTCTCCCCAACAGGTGGAATTTCAGTTGGTGGTGCAACTTCCTCTTCAACAACTACTTCTTCTTTGTTTTCTAAACATAACACTATACATACATAAATGCCCATGTGATGCTATGAACATGCAGTTATGATAGAACATATTAAGTTATATCTTGAATATAACTTTCCTTCACGGTACTCCTGAGTCACTAGGGTTTTCTGGATTAGTACCCTATTAGGGTTAGACAAATTCTACCTTAGGAAGCTAGGGTTTTGGAGTTTTGGGATCAAACAATGTCCAAAACTTACCAAACTTTACCCAAGGGTTTTATTATTATATTAAGCTTACCCAAAAAGTTTTATGATTTTTGGAGCTACCAATTTAATTCTAAAATTCTAAAATACTAGATTTAGGCACTATTAATTGCTAAATAATTCATGGTTGGGACTAAAAATCTTGGAACTATTTTTATTAAATACTAGAGGAATTTAGGAGTCTAGTAAAATCGGTCTCATGATTTTATCATTTTTTTAGAATTTTCTATAAATTTCCTAAGTCTGGTAGAAAAAAGAAAAAGGAAAGGAATGAATAGTAACGGGCTCAAACAAGCCCGAGCCGGCCCATGAACGGGGAAAACGCGCCCGCACTGGCGACTTTGCACAGAGGACCCCGGCTATTCGAATAACTGATTAATAGTCCCTAAACACTATTCATCTGTCTCACTGACGTTCACACACAAGCCCCTGCACTTCTGTTTCTTCGCAGACCTAGGTCCCCGACGGCGAACGGCGGTGAGCACGCCCTCCGGAGAGCCTGTACCGGCCGGGATACGCAACGATCGATGCCCTAACTTGGTCGACACCTATTTATACCCTTGGTGACTCTAATCCGGCCATCAATTGCACAATTCCGGCCCGGAGCCTTTCTGTCCACGACGACGATGAAACCCGAGGGGAAATCGAGGTGTTCTTGGTGATTTAGGGCGATCTAGCTCAATCAAATGGGTCTACGAGCAACAAGAGACTTAAGGAAGGCTAGAACATCAAGCAGAGAAGCTTGAACTAACCTGTAGGGGGCTGGCCTCGGCGACATGTCTCACGGCGGCGTTCCGACCGATTTGGGGGGAATTTGAAATTCGTGAGCTACAGTGGCTAATCGGAGGCAAGGGCTGGTGCACTGGGCGCGTAATAACCTAACGGAGCTCACTGGGGCATCAATTTATAGAGTCCATGAATGGTGGCTCCGAATTTAAGAAGAGAAGCTGGCGGCCGAAGAGAGGGGATGAGTCACCGTGGCGCTCTACCGTGGCATTCACTGAGGCACTGTCACAGGCGATGGATCGGCTACCTACTGTGGTCTATTCTGACGTGGTAACACCACAGATTACGTGGCGCACGAGCGGCAAGCAGCCAACACCAGCAAGGATCATTTCGGCTGGCCGTAGAGCAAGTGGGTACGGCGGCCAGCACCCGACCTCATCCGCGGTAAGATCTTTTTCACCCCGAGTCGTTATCCGCGCGCCCATGGGCACGAATCGCATCGCCGACGCGAATCCAGGTGCGGGAGTCACTGGCAGCGAAGTGCAATGCATCTACTGATCTTTGTCAGGCACTGTATCATCAGAAGCCCCATCAGAGCGCCTGACAAAGGTAATTAGAGGGCTTGGTTCTCCAATTTTTATGTGACAACTTAACTAGCCTTCTGTAGCAAAGTTGTTAATCTATAATCCAGCTACAATTCGACTATAAGAACCTTGATCATTTACTTACTCGATCAAGCTTGAATCAACTCCAAAGTTCATCAGAACCCACTATCGGACCAATTTCAGACTTCAATGGTGACTGATAGCCATACATCAAGTCCATTTATCTCCAATTTTTGTACAGCATCAAGGCTCAGTTACTTAAGCAAAGTTGTGCTCCTATCATAGCTCTAAAAATTTATGTATTGACCTAGGGCAAAAATCCTCAAGAATTAAGAAATACAAGGCTCCAAAATTGGCTCCATTTCACTAAAATTCAGACTTAGCCACTTAGGGGTTCTTGGGTCCTTTTGCAAATAAGTCCAAATTTCTCCATACTACTTGGAAATACTTCAATGTAAAAGTTACTTGGTTTTTGATGTTCTATTCTTTTGATATTTGCACTTTGGTCCAGAAGTATATAGAATTTGAACTTACCCCCCCTGGGTTCCAATTAGGGTTTTCTAGGGGTTTTGGCACACTAGGGTCTTTGTGCCATTCAAATTCATTACTCTTAATCTCTTTTGGGTGTTTCCAAAAACTTTTGAGATTTTACTCATTTTGGCTTATTATTACCTATATACCCTAATCCTAGGGTTAAGTACCCTACCCTATGGTTAAGCACACTTCAAGTCACCACGTCACAACTTGTTTTGAAATTTTACCTAGTGAATGCATTCTAGGTGTGACAAACAAAATGAAATGTTAATGCATATGATGTCATGCTCAAGTTTTAGTGCCAGTAACACCAGAGGTGTTACAGCCGTCGTCTCCCAGTCAACATTGGGTTGCTGGATCGTTGTCTCCTTATGATGTAATTATTTATTTATTTTGTACATAACTCCTTTTATATAGTAAAGTTGTGACATTCATTTCTGTACCATGATTCATCATATGTGTGAGACTTGGTCCCAGCACACCTGGTGATCATGTTCGCACCCAGGTCTTGGTGCCCCCGAAATCTGGGTGTGACAAGAAGTTGCATATCAACTAGAACTACCCGATCATCTTGCGGATGTACATGATGTCTTCCATGTGTCTCAACTCAAGAAGTGCCTCAGGGTACCCGAAGAGCAGCTACCTATGGAGGATCTTAGTGTTCAAGATGATCTGACTTATACGAAATACCCTATCAAGATCCTTGATACTTTGACTCGTGTCACGAGGAGTAAAGTGATCAAAATGTGCAAAGTGCAATGGAGTCACCATGGTGAAGATGAAGCTACTTGGGAAAGAGAAGTAGAACTACGATAAGATTTTTTCCCCACCTTTTTCCTAGTCCATCCTAATCTCCAGGATGAGATGCTTTGTAAGGGGGTAGGATTTGTAATACCCAATTTGTAAATGAAAATAAGAGAGTACATCTCATCCTATGTTCTGTCACATGCTCATTATCACATGGTAGTAACCACATATGAGAAAAACAAATGAATAAGACAACTAAAATAAGCCATGCATCATATTGGAGTTTGGTTGTGCATTAAATAATAGTAAAAACAATATCAATAAAAATAAAATAATAAGTTGAAGATTTGGACTAAAATCTAAATTTGAAAGTGGAAATTGAGAAAAAGGAGAGAAAAGAAAAGGGAGAAAGGATATAAAATATACAAAAAATGCATATAAATATATTGGTACTTTTAATTGCCCAATATAATCTGAGAGTGAATTTGCCATAAGTTTGAATTTAAATTGGAATTGGAATTTGAATTTGGAAAATAAGAAAAGAAAATGGAAAATAAAAAGAAAAGGAAAAGGAAAATTGGAAAAACGCCGCTTCGGCTCAATTCCCTGTCTCGGCCCACCTCGCTCTCGTCCGCACGGCCCAGTTAGCCTCCCCACACGACGATCTGACGTACTGGGCCCCCTACCAGTCGTGAGACCTCCCTTATGCGTGCATGGGGCGCATCTGGTGGAAGTGTTTCCTCAGCCGGGGACGCTTCATGCGGGACCCGACGGTCATACCCGTTGTCTCCTCGATAAGCGCGGAGGCCTCAACCGAACGCGGGCAAGTCGCCTAGCCGACCCACCTTCCCCACCTTGCTTGGGTCGTATAAAGGAAGTCTAGTCGCAACCCTCTCTCCTCTTTTATCCTCCTGCGTGGGCTTGAGCACGGAACCAATTCACAACGTCCCGCCGCCGGGCCCTATTGGAATTGATCCACCGTCGACGATCCCCGCTCCCGTCACCGTGTTGACCTCGGTGCCGACCTAGGAAGCTTCATCATGGCTCGATGGTGGTGGCGGAAGAACCAGAGAGAAGGAAGGGCTCGTGGCGACGACGGAATTCCACGCCGGAACTCGGCCTTCGCCGTAGCGCGTGGTCGGCGTCTATTGCTCCACGGTAGCCGGTAAGAAACCCCCGCAAACAGCTCATCTAGCTTGCCCCTTCGTTTATCTGCGTCCGGGTTAGTAGTTTGGGCTCTAGGGTAGGGGTTTGGTCGGTGCTCACCGGCGAGCGTCACAGTGGTGGCGGTGATCCCTCCACGCCGTGGCTCGGAGGAAGGTGATGGCCTCCGGACCGTTTGATCAGATACCGGCGGCTGGGATCAGAACATGTAGCCAATCGGTTAGATCGAATATGCACCGTAGATGTTGGTGCGTATGGCTCTGATTAGATCAGGTAGAGTTCGGATTGGGACGCGTATGGGCCGTCGATCCATTGATGGATAGCTCTGATCTATTGTCGCATGTCGCTTCAATGTGGTCGATCCAAGCCCTTGGATCATGATCGGGCGGATCCAAAAGGGTCTTAGTCAATTTAAATCAACACCATCGAGTTTGGATCCAAAGGACACAATTGTGTACCGATTCAACTCGGGTCGATCTAATCTAGATGCTCGGTTGAGGATCCAATGGCCGAGATCCATCTGGACCCGTCGATCACGCAAGTTTACATATAAACCCCTCCGTTTACGTAGTAACAACCCGCAGTCCACTCAGGGTTAGCCTGAGTCTTAGTATATTTTGCGCCAGAGCCCCTGAATTCTTTGGTAATTGACGTGCAGTCGAGAGAGTAGTAATAACAGAGAATTAATTATGGAAATTGATTTTTTAATGCAAAAATAATTCTAGAAACTTGTGAAATTCATATTTAATTCATTTTAGCTCCAAATTGATCCATTCTAGTTGCATTAATTTTTTTAATATTGTCTATCAACTAGTAGCTTTGTTTAGCCATGAAACTTAGATTAAAAATTGTCGCTTGAATTATTGCACACTAAGCACAAAATAACTTCAGAAATTCATAACTTAATGACCATAGCTCCGAATTTAGTGATTCTTGTTCCTACGATCTCGTTACATAGCGTAGAATATTATCATGCATTCTGATTTGTTGTTGGTGTGATGTTAATTTCTGTCATCCCATGTTTGTTTGTATTGTTGCGAGTAGACGAGCCAGCCACTGAGGATCGAGGGGTTCAGCAGGTGGAGACTGCTGAGCTAGAGCTCGTTGAAGGCAAGTTGTGCCCTTGATCATTTCTTTTTACCCAGTCATGTTCTTATTAATCATATTGATTTGCATAGGTTAATTTTGATGGGACCCAGTAGGTTACTCTAGGTTGGCTATCTTTATACCTTGTTTACCACTGAATTTTTTGGTAGTACCTGCTATTGCTTTATGTGGTTTTTGGGTATGGAGACACATATTATTTGTGATCATACTTTTATTATCAGTTTGTTATTTATTGTTCATGATAAGATCATTATATTTATTGGAACATAGAGTGACCACTCGGGAAAAACAATGCTACCATAAGGGTGGATGAGACGCCCTTAGCTGACTAACTAGGAAAGCTAGTGGAGGACTACCTTACCCGATAGGGGCAAGGGCAATAGGGGAGTGGTCAGTGTGGTGAGGCCCTTGGGTTGATTTTACGGCGATGGCGTTCAGGCGAGGGGTCCTGCATTGGAGGTGTATGGTAGTTGCGATCCTTTGGCAGATGGGTAATGATACACCCAGCCCAGGTGGGGTTGGCCGAGGCCCAATAAATTAGGGTTGCCCAGAGCCCAACAGTTCATTAAGCACACCCAACTCAGGGAAAGACCCAATCGCCCCAAAAGACTAGTCCAATGGGGGAAGGGTGGCTCTCCCTTTTAAAGAGGCTTCCTCCTCCCAAGTTAAGTGAGGTGGGATAATACTGAGGCTCACACGGTCACCGTCCGACTACAATTGGGCCAACTGGGCCAAATGCGTCTTTGCCAACGGGTAATAGTGGAGGATGTCCTCATCATTCTTACCTTCTTAAAATGGGCCCTAGCTTTGATACCATATGATACACCCAACCTAAGTGGGGTTGGCCGAGGCCCAACAAATTAGGGTTGCCCGGAGCCCAACAGTTCATTAAGCACACCCAACTCAGGGAAAGGCCCAATCGCCCCAAAAGTCTAGTCCAATAGGGGGAAGGGTGGCTCTCCCTTTTAAAGTGGCTTCCTCCTCCCAAGTTAAGCGAGGTGGGATAATTCTGAGGCTCACACGGTCACCGTCCGACTACAATTGGGCCAACTAGGCCAATTTGCGCCTTTGCCAACGGGTAATAGAGGAGGATGTCCTCATCAGGTAACATGACTTGTGGGTAAAGATGTGCAACCTCTACAGAGTGTAAAACTGGTATATCAGCCGTGCTCACGGTCATGAGCGGCTCGGACACTCACATAATTAATTTATGGAATTAAATTCAATTTGTCATTTGCATTGCATTGGGATTTATTATTATTTTGATTTACTATTACTATGGTTTGGTATTTACTTACATTTAGTAACTGCTAATAAAATTTTGACCAACTTATAAAAGCAATGCTCAGCTTTAACCCTTACTTATTGATGAGCCTTACACTTCACATGAGCTCCCACCTTTGGTGAGTTCATGCACATTATTCCCCACAACTTGTTGAGCTATAATCTTTTGTGAGCTCACTCTTTCGATATATAACCCCCTTAGGTGAAGAGCAAGTGGTCGAAGAGGAGCCGCCCTATAATGAAGCATATGAGTTGATCTAGGTGGCGTCTCCCAGTCAGCTTTGTGGTGCCAAGGAAATAATATTTAGTTTACTTTATTATTATCATTTATTTTTGTAAGACTTCCGCTATGTAATAAGTACATTTATGATATTTATGACATTTATCTCTATACACTTTTTCATTATATGTGATGTTCTTCCTTGGCGCACATATGAGACGCACCCGACTTTATCCTTTAAATCTGGGTGTGACACTGAGCAACACTCCTGACCGCCATGACGAAGGACTTGGCCATGACAGCTGTGTTACCACCATAAGATGATATGGTTGCTTCATAACTCATAAGGAACTGCTTCTGGTTAGAGTGACTGTCGTACATGGGCAATTGAGGTGGCTTGTACGATGGTGGCCATGGTACTGCCTACAACTCTATAGCTAATGGAGAAGTATCATCAAAAGCAATATTCTCATGGTTAAAAGCTTCATAACACAGATCTTCGTGGTTGGGGCCTTCCTGCTGAAGATCTCTTTGGCGTTGATGGTACTCTTGATGATCAGTATCATGCGCAATGTGTCGCATCTCTTTAGTTGCTTCGTCGATCTTCTTTTGCAACTTAGACAATCGAAGCATTTTTTCCTCTTCTCTTTTCCACCTGTTGGTGTATGGCTTCAAGGTTGCTGATTTCTTGGTCTAACTCCTCATCTTGTGGGGTTGGGCTAGCAGCCTTCTTTTTTTTGGCTTCTGGCTTCTCTTAAAAGAATTTTGTCTTGGTTGGTGTCCAGAGGAGCAGGAATAGCCCCTAGCGCCATTGTTTTCTTCAGCGGCATGACGAAGATGGTCATTAATGAGTTCACCGGGGGTGGGCGCCAATGTTGATTAGTTGTTCTCAATTGCAATACACAGTTGAAAACAAGGCAACATAATGTTAAAAAGATGATCAACCTTTGTCCTCAAGCAGTTGTCTCTTCCAAACAACTTCTTCGAAGATGAAGGTTGGGATTTTAGCCGAACGAATCAAACATCAGCATATTTTGATTATACAAGGAATGTAAATAAGTTAAATATATTAAATTATCTCAAATATTTTCATATCTCATTTTTCCCTTTTCATATAAGGAATTTACAATCTTACCTTTGGTTCCACAAAGTAAATTAGAACGAACGTAATCTTGAAAAGAGATTACACAATGCAATTATCCAATCCACCCTCTCCAGAAAGGTATTTTATGCAGGGTAATGTTCATCTATTTATAGTGGAACGTACAACTTCGTATGAAATTACATGTATGTCCATAGGATCAATACATAGGATTTACAAACAACGTGAGGGCAATATTGTCTTCGGCATCTAACATTCAGGATAACACCTTCTCCAGTTATCATCTCCTTGTGTCGTTATGACGAAGCTAGCTTCTTCGTTCTTCTCCACGTTCTGCATCGAAGGTGTTTCGTCGCTGAAGCTCCTGCAACACTTAATAACATGTTGATAGCTAATGGTTAAATGTGTTTTTGAGGACCTTCGAAAGACGAAGGCACCCAATAGGATGTTCCTATAGATGGCATGCAGTAGGTTGGATCTAGGTTGTTCTTATAGATGGTTTATTATTTATCTATCCCTGGGTTTAGTCAACAGCATGGGTAATACCGGTGCTCCTCTAGTCTGTCACTCCCTTCTTGGTCCTGCATGTAGCATGCATCACTCTTGATTAAGCAACCGACTCAAACATGCTTCAGACAGGTTTACTCTCGTCGTCGGTCACTTTCACTGCATGATCACATTTATTGTTATATAATAGCTGACTTAGGAAAGAAACAACCATCAGGTCAAGGAACCGATCAGCGTAACCCACATAGGTTGATCCACGCGATTTGGCCGGAATTTAACGTTTAACTTATTGTTATGCATTTGCAGAGCGATACATCGACACCAATACCGCCTTCCTAGTTGTAGGTCACGCCAAGTAGCACTTCTTGGACCCAAGGACATGGAGCTGTGACATGTGGTCAGGAAGGACATCCGCATCCGCAAGCACACCTCCTGGCTCCTAGTGTGTCGGCTGCAAAGATTACCCTTAGCAGGTTTCCGCGACGACACCACATCGATGCCACGACGAATTTTAGAATTGGCTGAAGGGGTTTGGATCTGCTATTAACCAAAAGACAATATTATCGGCTAAAAATGCATTTTTAGTATTCATGGATCTAAATGACACACATGTGCAAGTTGATAGACCACCCATTCATTTTACTAATTTCTTCACTCTACATGCATGATATGCTTCCATAGGATCATGTTGTGCTCGTCCATCTTTTTTTGTGAGAAAACTTACACGAATGAGACGCGTGCTTCAGCGATGAGACGATCGATGATGACCCTTTCTTTCATCGTATGTTGGAGAACGTGGTGGTGGTTGATGGCATCTGGGCCTTTGTTTCGAAGTGTCCCTGCACGGATGGACCGTGTTTCAGTTAAGCCAGGCGGGCGCGGGCGCGGGCGCGGCCGGCGGTGAGACAACCCATGCCTTAATAGGCTAGAATGTTGATAGGCCTTGTCAGAGCGTGTCACCGGCCCACTTCACCTGTGGCCGAAAGCCCATTAAGTAGAGAGTACCCCACCCTACGCAACGCACGCATCACGCTTATAAAAGACTGCTGCTAGGATGCTAAAGTTGAGTGCAGTGCAGCATATGTTCTCCCGATGGCTTTTCTTCCAGTAGAGTACGCTTTTGGTAGCATGCTGCATGGGATGGAGATCGGTTCGAGAGGTGAGAGACACTCAGACCATCGTGAACAAGCAGATGCTTCATCTCCATGTCGGTGTGCGTACGTACGTATATGGATGAACAGCAGGTGTACGGGTGGTGGGTGTGGCTCCATCATCGCTACTAGGCTGTCGTCTCTCCGATCGCCCACGGCTATAGGTGTACATTTGGGCCGGGTCTGGTGGGCCGGCCCGAAGCACGGAAAAAAAGCACAGCCCAGGCACGGCACGGCCCGAAATAATTTAGTGCCGGGCCGGCACGGCCCGTTATATCGGGCCGGGTTTGGGCTGAGGTCACGGCCCATGGGCGGGCACGAGCACGACCCGTTTAAGGCAGGCACGAAATGGCCCATATAGAGGCACGAAAAGGCCCATATATTTATTAAAACCACACTTCATTCCACACTTTCATGTACTTGATAAATAACATAAAGCTAGAGATAATGCTAGTTAGATGTTTTTTAGCTTTGAATTAGAGTGTGTGATGTAATTTTGCTTTTGTTATGAACATTAGACAATAAACTGAACATACGAACTTTGTATAGAGTTGATTATACTCTTTTTTCTTCTAACAAAATGATTTATAAACGAGGTAGTCATTGCATAGTTGTGGTAACTTTAATACAAATACTAAGTTTGATTTTGTTCAAATTTATTTGTCTTATCTTTTATTTGTTTTTTTTTTTGAATTTAGGGCTCTAATGTGAATTTTGGGCCAAAAATTGAATTTCGGGCCTAAAATTGAATTTCGGGCCGTAATGTGAATTTCGGGCTTTTATAATTTCGGGCCGCCCGAAATGAGCCCGGCACGTTTAAGCAATTACGGGTCGGGCCGTGGGCCGAGGGCTAGGCCCATAGGCCGGTCCAGCACGGCCCGAAATTCAAACGGGTCGGGCCGGCCCGAAATTCAAACATTACGGGCCTTTTCGGGCTTGGGCCAGGCCGGGCCGGGCGGCCCGAATGTACACCTATACCCACGGCAGGCAGGTAGCAGATGCCCCCGCTCCGGTCCGGCCGTACGTGGTGGTTGTTAGCCCACCTAAACAAACAAACCAACGCCTGCGGTGAGAGTTGAACCGTCGCTTTCGCTAGGGTTGGATCGTGTGGACCGCCAGCTCTACCACGCACGCTGCAGTTGGGCTCGCTCGATGAGGCTTCACTTCACTTCAGGGTCCCTTCTCACGTGCATAAACACCCGCCTACCGCGTTGACGGATGATATGGCTCGCATGTAGGTGTGCAAAAAAAACAAAGCTCGAAGCAGCTTCATTTCGGATTAGCAGTCAACTCGTCTAAGGGTGTATAACTCCCTGAAGAGAAGTGCTTTTAATGAGCTAGAGAAGGGGAGTAGTCGTCGTCATCAGCCGGAGCATATGATGATCTCTCTTTGGAACAAGAAGAATGTCAAGGTTGGTCTCATCGTGGTAGCTCAACCTCTAATCCTGATTACGACGCTTAACTGTATCAACGAACAACATTATTCTTCCCCGGCCCGTCACAGGCAAAAAGTGCTGTGCATATATCGAATTAAAACAGCGTCATGCACGCACGCTGACAGCCCAATAATTGATGTCAAAGCGCCACATATATATTAGATGTTCACTCCCTTCGTTCGCAGCCGACCACTGTGACTTGAACTAACTAATTTTTAGCTAGAAAACAAGATGCTGACATTTATAAAAACAAATAAATTAATTGTCCGGACGTTATTTTCATGAGAAAAAAAATTGACGGGGCATAACTGCATGTATATTTTAAAAGGTTCGTTTTAGATTAATCACACATTCATTAAGTAATATATGAATGTAATTTACGCTATATTTTTATTATCATTTAAATGAATGTGGACAGAAGAAAAAAAAGTAGGCTAAAAAGAACTCCGCTATTTTGGAACGGAAGGAGTAATATCTTTGGTTGTTTTGTGTGTGTTTGTTTGTCGATCTCTAACTCTCTGCATCACTAGGACCACTGATGGAGACCGCCCTACCTTCTTTTTTTCTTTCCTTTATTATTTTTTTTATTTTTTGTCAAACACATAGTACGTGGTTTTGGAAGTTTCCAACGGGCCATGGGCGAGTGCTGCAGCTTGATAGATTTGGCTCACCAACTGGGTCGCATTATTCGCAGCTTTTTGGCCCACCCCACCACGCCCCGCCCCGCCCGCGAGAGGAAAAAAAAAAATGGAAATGGATACACCAAACCAAGGCGATATCTTGTGCCCCTGCGCTCTGCGCTGGTGAGTGCATGTGGCATGCTGTCAGGGCGTTGGCAGCCAATGCATTGATAAGCTTGCAAGTTTGGTTGACCGCACATGCAGAGTATTAATCCCTGCACATCCTGGTCCAGCGCATATCCTATGGCTTCTCCTGTGCAAGTGCAAGGCGACTCAACATCTGTGAATCTGTGATGCATCCACCATGCATTCAACCCCTTTTATGTCGCGCTAGCTCCGACTTGTAGTATAGAGTCCACACGGTAGGTGATTAGTAGTTACTGTATCACTAGTGAGTAGCAACACTGCTGTTGGGGGCTTCTATTGCTGAATGGATAGCGAAGATAGCCTTCGTCAGAATTACGCATGAAGCAAAGACGAAGCTATGAAGCTTCAGCCCCATAGGATTGACGCGCGGACGGACCGGACGGAGTAAGCTTCGGTTCCGCAATAACAACACACGAAGTAGAAGTGGGCGACAATTTGGCCAAAACGACACGACGGAGGAAAAGGCGACGTCATCCTTGATTCTTAGTTCATGTATATAGGATCCGTGCGTATGTTTATAATTTTTATCTGAAGCTGTATTTTGTTACTATAAATAGAGGAACAGTGTCATGTATGGGGCGGGTGGGGCATGGAGGGAGATGCAAATCTCTCAGTCTCTCAAGTTATTTTGTACTGCCTTCGTGCCACTTCCTCTGTAGAGCCAGGGCCGCAGGTATAATTATAATTAATTCTGATATGAGCCATCGAAGAAGGTCAAGAATGTGCAAAGTGAATTATCCTGTCATATTCCTGCGTTATGCTGTTCTCGATTGTCGATTATTTCTTTAACCATCTCTCTTTAATTAGTTTTCATTAGGGATTGATTAAAGGGTGAAGGAAGCATTAATTCATCCGTGTTGCATTTTTTTTGTCTCTCAGAAGTCAAAAGCGAGTGACAAAAAACTACGACCGCTACTGTATTTTACCAAATTTTACAAAAGCTCATTGTACCGCATGCACGTATTCGGATCTATCTAAATCGACGGTGGATTTAAGCCGGATATGGGCATGTCTGTTTCATCTTTTTTTCTATTGAGTTTTTTTAGAATCTGGTTGTGGGGAGAGTGGGGTATTGCAGGATTATGTGCGGATGAAGATGAAAGGGTTCTGTTGCGAGCCTTCGTCTTCCGAATGTCCTTAAAAACACGACTAACATGTTTTCCAAGTGTAATATACTGTTACAAGAACCTTTGGCTTTGAGATGAAGGTGCGCACGGTATGAAAGGAGCGGTCTGGAAGAAGGATGATTCAACTCCGAAGCTATGGATGAAGAAGCTTCGGCTTAGCGCAAAGACGGTGATGGAGAATGAAACCGACCTAAAGAGGAAAAGACTGCTTAGTTCTCGACGGATTACTCCTTAGTTAATAGTAAATGTCAAGGACTTGGATGTAATTTTACCCATGTTGTGTTATATTCCTATAAATATATGAACATTAACATCGTACTGTTCACGCTGACTTGTATTCACTTGCACGTCACTCTTGGATTCTTACCTTCTGTCAAACCAAAGGTATAAATATAATTTAATATCGTCAATGTTTGTTCATGATTATATAATGAGAATATAGATAATCTAATGATTTGATATGATTATTCACATTCTTTATATATCCCATATGTTCCTGCTTTTTCATTATATATTGAGATGATGAAGGTATGTCCTTCATAACCTTCGTTTGAAGATCATTATATCCTACGGGAGATAATGCTTCGAAGGACGAAGATTTTTAACCATTAACATTTGTATTGTCTTATTCTTAACTCGTAGCATTTGAGAACAAGTGACCAACAGGTTCTTAGAGTTTAGAGTCCATAAAGTGATGGATTTTTACTATCGTGACGACTCGACCAAATATGTGTTCACGTTGATTTTTGGATGATTTTAGCCAAAACAATTCTCATAGAATTTGACTGAAAAGCCAGACATTTAATAGTTCGTAGCAGAATCCGGCGGCCAGAATTAGCAAAAAAAAATTTGAAATAAATAGGGCCTATCACAAACAGCGTTGCATGCGAGGAGCTAAGCGGCAACTACATATTTTGTGATATGATTTTTTACTCTCCGCCTACAACTCCAAGGCCCTAATACGCATCTAATCCCGCGCCATAACAAATTAAGGACGCTGCGGTACAATCTTTTTTAAAGGCCATGTCCTCGTGGATTTGTTTTTTTTAACGTTCTCTACCTCTGCTTCTCTGCAAGCAAGACTCAAACAAAACAAGAAGCTTCCCCTTCCGCTTCCTCCCCACTCCCAAGCCACAAGAGTAGCAGGCAGCAGCAAGCACATTGGCAACTGGGCACTGTCGTACGTGACCAACTAGTAACCAATAGCTACGGCTCAACCACCGCGGTGCCTTTAATAGCTGTAGCCATTGTGCACGGCCCTCCTGGGGTTGCATTGTTTTGGGAGGGACAGACAAGCATGGGGACGCCGCATTGGAGCATCTGTTGACCTCAAGGGTTGCACAGGCCGCAGAGATCATGCACTTCTCTACCGGGGTGTCCTACCACCTCCACCACAAGTCTACTGCGCTGCACTACTGCTACAAGATCCATGCTATCCCCTTAGTGCGCCGCGTACACAGTGAGCTGACTGAGGAGTGAGGACACGCCTCATCGATGGCTCCTCAATTTTCCTCACAGTTCCTTCTGACAATAATTACTTTATTTGAGCTTCCTAATTAGAAAATAACGTTTGCTCATGGTTTAACCCTGTTCAATTGGCTTTAATCCTTGGCTTTAATCTGAATCGGTTTCTATTACATCTACAATGTTTTTATCTTTATGAATTGCAGCTGCGGACAGTCGGCTTTAATCCGAAGCGAATAGCCTTGTAACCGAACTATGAATGTTTGCTGTTTGATGTCTATCGGGGTCAACAGGGTATGGATTCAAACTTCTCGCTTTGTTACCAGGGTTATTGCTAGGTTGAGCAAGCAGAGTGATCCGTCAGTGGAGTTATAATTTCTCTTATGGGCACGCACCATCGACCTATCCCGATATGCATCCCAATAGTGTTGCACGCTAAGGGTGTTGGATGTGATCTCGACTAACTGAGTTTGACTTAACACATAAGTTAAGGTCCACATGATAGTGCCGATTTGTTAGATTATTTATCACGGTCGACGGTGGTCTTAAGAGTCGATCCGAATTTTGCAGCAGCGTGTACATAAATAAGACCAAAGCTAATCTCTCACCACTTAAACCGATCCAACCGATTAATTAGACGTTGGGAGGGAATTGGATGCTCGATTCCATGTTCTATGTCAAGTTCTTCGCCAACAGAGCCTCAGCTCTCACATGAGCCTCAACTCTCATTAGTCACTAAGATGTATTTTGCATAATATTAAGTTATTAATCATATTTAGACTAGTTTAAGATCCTTTTTAGTCTAAGATCAACTGTAACGATCGATATCAAGAGACTACTTAGTACTAACATGATCCTAGGCTAGAGCATATTAGTTTTATATGCATGTATTAAGATCTTTGCATTGTTAATTGTTGTTTGTCATGGATTAAGACAAACCTCATGCAATCAGTGACCTTTTCCATCTTTTCAAGTCCTGTTAAGCAATGAGAAGGAGAGGATTGGACAAAAACCCAAGCAAAGTGTTGGGGCGAAGGCAAAGACGCCACCCTTCGCTCGAGGCCTTCGCTGCAGTCGCTGGTCTGACAGAGACAAAACGGGCGGGGACACCCTTCGCTCCATTCGGCACCAGACGAAGGCCTGCGGCCACGCCATCCCGCAGCACGGCCTCGTTCAGCTCTGAGGCCCACGTGTGATCTGGCCCATTGTAACGGGCCCTGCGTGGCCGCCTTTGTGTTACGGGCCAAATCTGTAAAGGCATGCTTGTAATTACAGCTTGTAACCCTGCTTTATGGGAATATTCTGGGGATAAATTAGGTGTCTGAGGGCACATGCGTCCTTAACACAAGGCGCTGGGCACTCAGATACCTATAAATACCCCCGCACAGTGCCCGTGAGAGGCTAGATTAACAGAGCTATTGCCCCCGAGCACGTAACCCTGTTGTCACCACTGTTCACCCTTGTTGGCCTCCTTGCTGCCAAGAGCAAGTGCCAACATTTGGCGCCCACCGTTCGTGCTACGACAACCACCCGCGATGGCACCCAAGAGAGCTAACCCGAAGGTTGACGAGGCTGCGAAGGCAACACTGCTTGCCGCAAGAAAGGGCAAGGCCCTCGCCCTCACCCAATCCACCCACCAAGAGCCCACTGAAGACAATATTCCCCGCACCTGCGAAGACGACACCTTCCGCACATGCGGGCCCGAAGGACAATCGCAGCCGCCCCCAGGCTTCGCCCCACTGGAGGGCGCGGATCTCACCGAGGACGGCGAGGTCCTCGGCGTCTCAACAGAAGAACAGTTACAGCTGCGCGCCCTGCGCCTCAAGAACCGCAATCTCCAGAGGCAGAAAGAGATACTGGAGGCCAAGCGCCAGCGTGTGTCCGCACTAGCCAAGGTGCGGCAAATGATACGCGACGAGGAGCAGAAGGCCCAAGACCTCGAGCGCGAGATCGCGCTGATGCAGCGCGAAGGCCACCTCGGTCCGCAGCAAGAGCCACCCCTCCAGCAACGCGCACAACCGGAAGACACGCGCGAAGGCCACCTCGGCCTGCAGCATGGCCCACCCCTGCAACACCGGGCGCAGCCGGAGAACCCGCGTTTCCCCCAGCATGACTACGCCTTCCAGCACGCCGCGCCATTCCAAGGGGTCAACTACCTCGACGAGCGAAGTCCCCTGGCGCCACACCTGCAAGTGACGCCTTGGCCAGCTAACTTCCGAGCAGGGGCATATCCCAAGTACAACGGCAGCACCGACCCGGCGCAATACATAATGAGTTATCAAGTCGCCGTTGCATCCGCCGGAGGGGACGACGCCACAATGGCGAAGTCTTTCATCATCGCCCTAGAGGGCCCAGCACTCACCTGGTTCACCAGATTGCCTCCGCTGTCCATTGATTCGTGGAGAAGTCTCAGGGACAAGTTCCTTCTCAACTTCCAAGGGTACCGTCCAGACACCGACGCGTTGGCCGAGCTCTCGCTTTGCAAACAGCTGGAAAAGGAGACTCTGCGGGAGTATTACCGCAAATTCCTAACACTCAAGTCACAGCTGCCCTCCGTCGATGATCAGATCGCCATCCACTACGCCATCAGTGGCCTTCGGGCCGGCGTCCTCTACAGCCACTGCATCAGAGATCCACCCAAAAACCTCCAGGAGCTATATCAGCTCTTTGAAAAATATGCCAAATCCGAAGAGCTCCACCAGCGCAAGGTTGAGTCACAGCGGAAGCCCAAAGATGCCCCGCAGTCCAGCCGCACGTGGACGAGGACTCCGCAACCAGACTCCGGTCGAGATGGCCGCAGTCAACAGCAAGTGCACAACATCGCCAACCAGCAGCCTGCTGCTGACCCCCCTCGTCGCCAGGAATATCCCCCCAGGGCCGCGGAAACGGAACTCGTGGCAGGGGCCGAGGGCGCGCGCAGCCGCCGCGTCGGTTCTACTGCCTTTTCCACGGCGAAGACTGCGCCCACCAAACCAAAGATTGCCCTGAAACGAAGGCAACCAGAGACAGAATGGCGCGGGCGCAGCCAGCCGACAATCCCAGAATTGTCGCGCATAATTACCAGCCACCCCCTCCACCATATATCCACGCTCCCGCTCCGCACCCACCGCACCACGCTTACCAACACCATCAGGAAGTACAAATCGTACCTCCTCCACCCCCACCACCACACCAGCAACATCAAAACATCCCCCATGCCCCAAAGCAGGAAGACTTCGCCGACCAACCATATCGCGGAGTCATTCACATGATAACAGGGGGGTCCAGCACTGACTTCGATACCAAGCGGCAGAAGCGGGACCACTACCGCAGCATCAACCATGTCGCGGTCACTGGCCCAGTCGTGCAGACGAAGTGGTCCCACATACCGCTAACCTTCGACGCACGAGACGTCGACCTGCGCAGCGCCCTCCACATCGACGCTATGGTCATCAATTGCAGCGTGGCAGGCTGGGACTTACACAAAGTCCTAGTCGACAACGGCAGTCAGGCGGACATCATCTTCCTCCACGCCTTCGACCGCATGGGTATAAGCCACAGCTTGCTGAAGCCTTCGGACAACCCTTTGTATGGTTTCGGCGGCAAGGGCACCTTTCCCGTTGGCAAAATAGAGTTGCCCCTCTCCTTCGGTGTAGCACCCAATGCCCGAAGTGAGCAAGTAACCTTCGACATTGTCGACATGGTATATCCATACAACGCCATCATGGGCCGGGGCTCCATCAATAAGTTCGAAGCTGCCATCCACGGGCTGTACCTATGTATGAAGATACCAGGTCCGCTAGGCGCCATTACAATCTACGGCAACCAGCAGACGGCGCGCAACATAGAGCGAGACTTCGTGCCTGGTCAGAGGAATGTACACTGTCTCACGACCCAGCGCGAGGTCCCCGCGCTCACCAGCCCAACCGATAAGCAGCACGACAAGGCACAGTTGCAGAGCCAAGACGGGACCAAGACTGTCCCCCTCGATCAGGCCACGCCCAAGCAGACAGTCACTATCAGCGAAGACCTCACCCCACTTGAAGAAGAGAAACTTCTCTGCTGCCTGGCCAAGAATAAAGATGTCTTCGCCTGGTCCGCCCTCGACCTGGTCGGAGTCAGCCGATCCATAATTGAGCACAGTTTGGGAATTGACCCTTCGGCGCGACCAAAAAAGCAAAGGCTTCGCAAAATGTCCGACGAAAAGACAGAGGCCGCCAAGGCGGAGGTGCACCGCCTCCTGGAGGCTAAATTCATTGAGCCAGTGGCTTACCCCACGTGGCTCTCCAATGTTGTAATGGTGCAGAAAAAAAGCGGGAAATGGCGAATGTGCATAGACTTCACCAGTCTCAATAAGGCCTGCCCAAAGGACAATTTCCCGTTGCCGCGGATCGACAAAATAGTCGATAGCGCGGCCGGATGCGAGGTCATGTCTCTCCTTGACTGCTTCTCCGGCTATCACCAGATATACATGAAGGAGGAAGACAAGGCTAGCACCAGCTTTATAACACCCTTCGGCACTTATTGCTTCGTCAGAATGCCGGAGGGTCTCAAGAATGCCGGGTCCACCTTCTCCAGACTCACCAAAACAGTACTCGAAGGGCAGGTCGGCAGAAATATATTTACATATGTGGACGACATCGTCGTCGCCAGCAAGAATAAGGAGGACCATCTCGTCGACCTGGCCGAGACATTCGCGAACATGCGAGATGCACGACTCCGCCTAAACCCGGAAAAGTGCGTCTTCGGTGTTCGCCAGGGCAAGATATTGGGCTACCTGGTGTCACACCGCGGTATCGAGGCCAACCCAACCAAGATCCAGGCCATCGTCGACATGTCGCCTCCGCAGTCCGCCAGGGACGTCCAGCGTCTGACAGGCAGGTTGGCCGCTCTCAACAGATTCATCTCCAGGTCCGCCGAGCGAAGTCTCCCCTTCCTCAAAACACTCCGCGGTGCGAAAGACTTCGCCTGGGGACCGGAGCAAGCAGCGGCCTTCGCCTCACTAAAACAGTACCTGTCGGAGTTGGCCATCCTCACAAGCCCCGACTCCTCGCTCCCCTTATTGCTCTATGTCGCGGCTTCGCCGCACGCGGTCAGCGCGGCACTAGTGCAGGAGCAGACAGTCGAGGGCGCAGTCAGACAGTGCCCTGTCTATTATGTCTCCGAGGTCCTGACACCGTCCAAATGCAACATGACAGAGCTGGAGAAGATCGCCTACGCAGTTGTTATGTCCTCGCGCAAACTGCGCCATTACTTTGAAGCATTCAAGATCCGAGTCACCTCAGACAGGGGGCTCGGCGAACTATTCAGAAACCCGGAGGCATCGGTGAGGATTGCCAAGTGGGCAGCCGAACTCTCCGGCTACCACATCAGCTTCGAGCCCAGGACAGCCATCAAGTCGCAAGTCCTGGCAGACTTCGTCGTCGACTGGACTGGGCCAGTAACACAGCCGGACCCGTCCACAGAGAAGGTCTGGACCATCCATTGCGACGGCGCATGGTGCCATGCGGGGGCAGGCGTCGCTGCAGTCGTCACCTCACCAGCCGGAGTCAAACACAGATATGCAGCACGCCTCAACTTCGCTCTGGAATCCGACAGATGCACAAACAATATAGCAGAGTATGAAGCGGTTATCCTCGGCCTCCGCAAGCTAAGGGCCCTCGGAGTCACCACATGTATCATCAAGACAGACTCCAAGATAGTTGCTGGCCAGATCGAGAAAGACTATGCAGCAAAAGACCCTGCGCTCATGCAATACCTCGCGGCTATCCGAAGTCTCGAGAGACAGTTCAAGGGATTCACCTTGCAGCATGTGGATAGGGCCAAGAACGAGGAGGCCGATGCATTGGCCAAGGCTGCCGCCAGGGGCGAGCCCCTGCCCTCCGACGTGTTCTTTCACACCATCGGCACGCCAGCCGTCCGGAGCCCCGAAGGGCTCCAAATAACTAATGATAGCGAGGGCCACCGTATAGTCAACCTAATCATGACCGAAGACTGGCGGGCACCAATAACCCTATTCCTACAGGGGTACTATCATCCAGCCGACGTCAGTGAGGCAAAGCGCCTCAGACATCGAAGCCGGGACTTCGCACTGATTGAGGGCCAATTATACAAGAAAGGGGTCAGTCAGCCAATGCTTAAATGCGTCACCGAAACCGAAGGCATGCAGATCCTACGCGAAGTCCACAGTGGCATGTGCGGCTCGCACGCAGGGCCAAGGGCCCTGGCTGCCAAGGTGATCCGACAAGGGTTTTACTGGCCTGCAATGATCTGCGCCGCAAATCGAGTCACAAGGTCCTGCGAAGCCTGCCAGAAGTTCTCTCCTCGGTCAGGCAACCCCTCGCAATATACAAAGCTGATTGCCCATACATGGCCTCTCCAGCGCTGGGGCCTGGACATTGTCGGGCCCCTGCCCACCGCTCAGGGGAACCTTAAGTTCGCCTTCATAGCCGTCGAATACTTCACCAAATGGATTGAAGCGAGGGCTGTTTCCACAATCACATCAAAGACTGCCCAAAAATTCTTCTGGCAGAACATTGTTTGCCGCTTCGGGGTACCGTCCGAGCTAACAGTTGACAACGACAAGCAGTTCGACAACCAAGATTTCAAGGATTTTTGTTTCTCCATCGGCACCAAGCTTGCCTTCGCCTCAGTCTATCATCCGCAGTCCAACGGGGTCGTGGAGCGTGCCAATGGGAAAATCTTCACAGCTGTCAAAAAGATGCTCCTCGATGAAAACAAAGGCAGATGGACCGATTTATTACCGGAGGCAGTCTGGGCGCTAAACACAACTGAGTGCAGGGCGACCGGGTTCACTCCTTTCCGCCTTCTATACGGATCGGAGGCAATGACCCTGCAAGAAATAAAGCATGGGTCCCGCGTACAGTTCTGTCAGCCGTCCCCGACATGGACGAGCCAACTTCAAAAGATCTCATTGACGGAGACCGGGTCTTCGCCCTACAGGCCCTAAACAAATACCAAGCCCAGACCAAAGCATGGCGCGACCACGCAGTCATCCCGAGGGAGTTCAGCGAGGGGGACCTCGTACTCGTCCGAACAGCTCGGACGGAGTCCAAGGGCAAGTTGGAGCCCAAGTGGGAGGGCCCCTTCATAGTCAAGACAAAAGCTTCCCCCAGCGCTTACAGGCTCACAACGCCAAATGGCGAGGACCTGGAGCACTCCTGGAACATCGACAACCTCCACAAATTTTTTGTTTGACCCATTTAGGGCTGACTTCGCCCTTGTAATTCGCCGCAAACAATCTTGTACCGGCCCGCACTCTTTTCCTCCCGGGGGGTGAGGTTTTTAACGAGGCGGAGCCATGTAATATATGTGAGAAAAATCCCCCGCAAAAACATGTGTCGAAAAAAGACCGCGACAACGGTCTTCGGCATTCGACCAATTCGAAGTCACCGCGAGGCTAAGCGCTAGCCACCCTCGCGTGCGACAAATCCGCGCAGAAGTCGCCTAAGGGTGCAGCCGGACCAATAAGCACAACAAGTGCGAAAAAATCCGATGTCTATCGCGAAGACTATCCGCGCAGAAGTCGCCTAAGGGTGCAGCCGGACTAAGCACCACAAGTGCGAAAAAATCCGATGTCTATCGCGAAGACTATCCGCGCAGAAGTCGCCTAAGGGTGCAGCCGGACTAAGCACAACAAGTGCGAAAAAATCCGATGTCTATCGCGAAGACTATCCACGCAGAAGTCGCCTAAGGGTGCAGCCGGACTAAGCACAACAAGTGCGAAAAAAATCCGATGTCTATCGCGAAGACTATCCGCGCAGAAGTCGCCTAAGGGTGCAGCCGGACTAAGCACAACAAGTGCGAAAAAATCCGATGTCTATCGCGAAGACTATCCGCGCAGAAGTCGCCTAAGGGTGCAGCCGGACTAAGCACAACAAGTGCGAAAAAATCCGATGTCTATCGCGAAGACTATCCGCGCAGAAGTCGCCTAAGGGTGCAGCCGGACTAAGCACAACAAGTGCGAAAAAATCCGACGTCTATCGCGAAGACTATCCGCGCAGAAGTCGCCTAAGGGTGCGGCCGGACTAGCACAACAAGTGCGAAAAAACCCGAAGTCTATCGCAAAGACTCCGCGCAGAAGCCGCCTAAGGGCGCAGCCGAACTAGTACAACAAAAGCAGAAACGACTGCATCAAACCATCCGTGCTAAGAACGACTATAATCACACCAGCACAGCATAACCAACCATACCAGACAAAGGTACACAACGTCCTCGCAGGCACAGGCACGCGAGGGCACACAACTCCATCGTACAAACCTTTACACATATACAAGCGAGGGCACCACACTCTACATCGGCTCAACCTTAGGAATAATTCCCATCTCTCTATAATTAAATAACATTATCCTAAGCTCCTCACCCGCAAAAAGACTTCGCAGTTCCCCTTCCCCTGTACTCGCAGCAGCCGGCAAAGACAACAGTTCCTGCCGATCAGCCCTACTCACGCGAAGCCGAGCCCCTTCCTCCGCACTAACCCTACGCTTTGCAACCGCCCTTCGTCGTCGGCGCCCGGTGCTAGGACCTGGCACGTCTGGCGCGTCCGCGGCGTGTGGCGAAGCCTCCGCCGCAGCCACGTCCAAGGCCGCAAAATAATCCAAGTCCTCCTCCGACGACTCCTCAGTCCACTCAACCGAGCTCCCAGAGTCAGTAAAATCAAAAAACTCAGATATAGACCCACCATATTCATTCCCACCTTCCGCGGTCGAAGCCGCCAAAAACTCAGTAGTAGCGGTTGCGTGCGCAGGCCCAAAATCTTGAACCTGCGCAGCAACCAAAATTCAGTACAACATCCAAAATTCCCCAACCCTAAACACCCACTACGCCACCTGCGAAGGCCCTGACGCTGCGGGAGCCTCCGCCGTTGGCTCCGCCGCCACTTCTGCCGTTGTTTCCGCCGCCTCCACCGCGGGATCTTCAACACTCGGCGCAGCTGCCGCGGGGGCATCAGGGGCGCCTTCGGCCACCTTTGGGGGCAGGTCTTCGCCGGCCGCAGCAGATGTGGGGACAGCCGTCGCAATCGCTGCGGTCTCCGGGGTTGGCTCCAGGGCGGCCCCGGTCACAGCCTTCGCAGGGGTCGGCTCCGGGTCTGGCAGCACGCTGTTCAGAGCCCCGAAGTCGTCCACCCGCTCGCCGCGCTCCGCCTAAGACAAAACACGCAAAACTCAGCAAACACAAGCACACCCCACATACAGCAAACGCCAAACAAACAACATTACCTGAGCCCTCGCAATCTCAGCCCGCTCCCTGACCACCTCACGACCGTGCGGACCCCACATCCGGTCGTAGAGGGCCCCGGCGGATTCCTTCACAACGGGGTCTTCGACCTTATAGACATCTCGCTCGAAATCTTCATCTGCCTGGTCGAAGACCTCGAAGTGCCGGCACCAATCGCGGGAGAGTGCGTTCATCGCCCCCTCGCAGGTGACCAAGGAGGCGTACGACATAAATCCCCCCACAACAGCGGGGAGTTCCTGCAGCTCCTCCTGCACCCATTGCAGACAACGAAGCCCGGGCTCTCGGTCCGGCACCTCGAAGTCGCCGGTCCGCGTGCCCAGCTCGCGATATGTATCATTAAGCTGAGCGCGCGTCCGTTCAGCCTCCGCACGCATCGCGGTCTCGGCCCCCTTCGCGCGGCTCTCCAGGGCGGCAAGCCGCTCTTGCAGATGTTCGGCGAGCTCCTTGGCAAGATTGCCCTCCGCCCGCGCCAGTTTAGCCTCTGCCTGCGCAGCCTGCTCCTTGGCGATGGCCTCGTTTGCCTCCCTCCTCTCCGCCGCCAGTTGGCGCCGGAGGTCAGCCTTCTCCCTCTCCAGGGCGGCCACCCTGTCCGTCAGCTTACGGCACTTGCTGTCGGAGGCCGATTTCTCACGGACAGCGTCAGCATGTTGTGTCCGAAGTCTCTCGACTTCGGCAGACACAGCTGCCGTGAGGGCCCCCGACGCAGTACGGCTGGCGAAGTCAGCCACCTGCAGGGCACACGTAAGGCCATTGCCCCAAAAGGATGAGGTGGGGGAGAGAGTATAACTCAGCGGACCTGACTCAGCGCCTCCGTCGCCTGACTCAGCGCCTCCGTCACTCCCTTCAGCCGGCGGGTCACTGCGCCCGCCTCGTCCCTGACCAACGCGAGGGCCGACACCTCGCCTCCGGCGCCAAGCGCCTCGCCCCTCGCCTTCGGCACTATGGCGGCCGTCGCGATCGCCGCGCCAGGCGCAACTATAGCAAGCTGGCCCTCGTCCGGCCCTGCAACGCATCAACAAATTTAAAAAAAATTAACAATAATAGGCCAGCGACTTACCACCAAGATAGTCGTCCACGGTAATATCGGTGCCGAAGTCGGCAACACGTTTGCCCGACAACGGCAACGCTCGGGCCGCCTTCGAAGCCTCCGCCACTCCGCTGGCCGGCGGCACCACCTTCGTTGACTTGGAGCCTCCGGCGCCCGCCGTTGCCTCCGGCGCCTTGTGATAGTCGCCTAGAGGGGGGGGGGTGAATAGGGCGAAACTGAAATTTACAAATATAAACACAACTACAAGCCGGGGTTAGCGTTAGTAATAAGAAACGAGTCCGCAAGAGAGGGCGCAAAACAAATCCCAAGCGAATAAGCGAGTGAGACACGGAGATTTGTTTTACCGAGGTTCGGTTCTTGCAAACCTACTCCCCGTTGAGGAGGCCACAAAGGCCGGGTCTCTTTCAACCCTTCCCTCTCTCAAACGATCCACGGATCGAGTGAGCTTTCTCTTCTCAATCACTTGGAACACAAAGTTCCCGCAAGGACCACCACAAGATTGGTGTCTCTTGCCTCAATTACAAGCGAGTTTGATTGCAAAGAAAGGATCAAGAAAGAAGAAAGCAATCCAAGCGCAAGAGCTCAAAAGAACACAAGCAAATCACTCTCTCTAATCACTATGGCGTTGTGGAGTTTGGAGAGGATTTGATCTCTTTGGTGTGTCTTGAATTGAATGCTAGAGCTCTTGTAGTAGTTGGGAAGTGGAAAACTTGGATGCAATGAATGGTGGGGTGGTTGGGGTATTTATAGCCCCAACCACCAAAAGTGGCCGTTGGAAGGCTGTCTGTTCGATGGCGCACCGGACAGTCCGGTGCACACCGGACAGTCCGGTGCCCCCTGCCACGTCATCACTGCCGTTGGATTCTGACCGTTGGAGCTTCTGACTTGTGGGCCCGCCTGGGTGTCCGGTGCACACCGGACAGGTACTGTTTGATGTCCGGTGTGCCAGCATGGGCGATTCTGACTTCTGCGCGCGCAGAGGGCGCATTAAATGCGCGGCAGAGAGCCGTTGGCGCGGAGATGACCGTTGCTTCGGAGGCGCACCGGACAGTCCGGTGCACACCGGACAGTCCGGTGAATTTTAGCGGGCTAGCCGTTGGCGTTTCCCGAAGCTGGCGAGTTCCTGAGGCCGACCTCCCTTGGCGCACCGGACACTGTCCGGTGTACACCGGACAGTCCGGTGAATTATAGCCGAGTCGCCCTGGAAATTCCCGAAGGTGGCGAGTTTGAGTCTGAGTCCCCTGGTGCACCGGACAGGTACTGTTCACTGTCCGGTGGCACACCGGACAGTCCGGTGCGCCAGACCAGGGGTGCCTTCGGTTGCCCCTTTGCTCCTTTATTGAATCCAAAACTTGGTCTTTTTATTGGCTGAGGGTGAACCTTTTACACCTGTATAATCTACACACTTGGGCAAACTAGTTAGTCCAATTATTTGTGTTGGGCAATTCAACCACCAAAATTATTTAGGAACTAGGTGTAAGCCTAATTCCCTTTCAATCTCCCCCTTTTTGGTGATTGATGCCAACACAAACCAAAGCAAACAGAGATGTGCATAATTGAACTAGTTTGCATAATGTAAGTGTAAAGGTTGCTTAGAATTGAGCCAATATAACTACTTACAAGATATGCATGGAATGTTTCTTTCTTATTTAGTATTTTGGACCACGTTTGCACCACATGTTTTGTTTTTGCAAAAATTTTTTGTAAATTCATTTCAAAGATCTTTTGCAAATAGTCAAAGGTAAATGAATAAGAGTTTGCAAAGCATTTTCAAGATTTGAAATTTTCTCCCTCTGTTTCAAATGCTTTTCCTTTGACTAAACAAAACTCCCCCTAAATTAAATCCTCCTCTTAGTGTTCAAGAGGGTTTTGATATACCATTTTGAAATACTACTTTCTCCCCCTTTTGAACACAACAGGATCCCAATTGATAAATACTTCTTGGAAAACACTAAGTTTTGAAATTTGGTGGTGGTGCGGTCCTTTTGCTTTGGGCTCATTTCTCCCCCTTTTTGGCATGAATCGCCAAAAACGGAATCATTAGAGCCCTTAGGTACTATCTTCCCCTTTGGTCATAAGTAAATGAGTTAAGATTATACCAAAGACGAAGTCCTTTTGCTTTGAATTCTCATTTCTCCCCAAGGAATAGAGAGATGCTTGGAGTGATGGCGAAGTATGAGTTACGGAGTGGAAGCCTTTGTCTTTGCCGAAGACTCCAATTCCCTTTCAATATACCTATGACTTGGTTTGAAATAGACTTGAAGACGCATTAGTCATAGTATATAAAAGAGATATAATCAAAGGTATTCAAATGAGCTATGTGTGCAAGCTAGCAAAAGAAATTTCTAGAATCAAGAATATTGAGCTCATGCCTAAGTCTGGTAAAAGATTGTTCATCAAGAGGCTTGGTAAAGATATCGACTAATTGATCTTTAGTGTTAATGTAAGAAATCTCGATATCTCCCTTTTGTTGGTGATCCCTAAGAAAATGATACCGAATGGCTATGTGCTTAGTGCGGCTATGCTCGACGGGGTTGTCGGCCATTTTGATTGCACTCTCATTATCACATAGTAAAGGAACTTTGGTTAATTTGTAACCGTAGTCCCGCAGGGTTTGCCTCATCCAAAGCAATTGCACGCAACAATGGCCTGCGGCAATGTACTCGGCTTCGGCGGTGGAAAGAGCGACCGAATTTTGCTTCTTTGAAGCCCAAGACACCAAGGATCTTCCCAAGAACTGGCAAGTCCCCGATGTGCTCTTCCTATTAATCTTACACCCTGCCCAATCGGCATCCGAATAACCAATCAAATCAAAAGTGGATCCCCGAGGGTACCAAAGCCCAAACTTAGGAGTATAAGCTAAATATCTCAAGATTCGTTTTACGGCCGTAAGGTGGGATTCCTTAGGGTCGGATTGAAATCTTGCACACATGCAAACGGAAAGCATAATATCCGGTCGAGATGCACATAAATAAAGCAATGAACCAATCATCGACTGGTATACCTTTTGATCGACGGATTTACCTCCCGTGTCGAGGTCGAGATGCCCATTGGTTCCCATGGGTGTCTTGATGGGCTTGGCATCCTTCATTCCAAACTTGGTTAGAATGTCTTGAGTGTACTTCGTTTGGCAAATGAAGGTGCCCTCTTGGAGTTGCTTGACTTGGAATCCTAGAAAATACTTCAACTCCCCCATCATCGACATCTCGAATTTCTGTGTCATGATCCTACTAAACTCTTCACATGTAGACTCGTTAGTAGACCCAAATATAATATCATCAACATAAATTTGGCATACAAACAAGTCATTTTCAAGAGTTTTAGTAAAGAGTGTAGGATCGGCCTTGCCGACTTTGAAGCCATTAGAAATAAGGAAATCTCTTAGGCATTCATACCATGCTCTTGGGGCTTGCTTGAGCCCATAAAGCGCCTTAGAGAGTCTATAGACATGGTTAGGGTACTTACTGTCTTCAAAGCCGGGAGGTTGCTCAACATAGACCTCTTCCTTGATTGGTCCGTTGAGGAAGGCACTTTTCACGTCCATTTGATAAAGCTTGAAGCTATGGTAAGTAGCATAGGCCAATAATATGCGAATTGACTCAAGCCTAGCTACGGGTGCATAGGTTTCACCGAAATCCAAACCTTCGACTTGGGAGTATCCCTTGGCCACAAGTCGTGCTTTGTTCCTTGTCACCACACCATGCTCATCTTGCTTGTTGCGGAAGACCCATTTGGTTCCTACAACATTTTGGTTAGGACGTGGAACCAAATGCCATACCTCATTCCTCGTGAAGTTGTTGAGCTCCTCTTGCATCGCCACCACCCAATCCGAATCTTGAAGTGCTTCCTCTATCCTGTGTGGCTCAATAGAGGAAACAAAAGAGTAATGTTCACAAAAATGTGCAACACGAGATCGAGTGGTTACCCCCTTATGAATGTCGCCGAGGATGGTGTCGACGGGGTGATCTCGTTGGATTGCTTGGTGGACTCTTGGGTGTGGCGGCCTTGGTTCTTCCTCATCCTCTTTTTCTTGATCAATTGCATCTCCCCCTTGATCATTGCCATCATCTTGAGGTGGCTCATCTTCTTGATTTTGCCCTTCATCAACTTGAGCTTCATCCTCATTTTGAGTTGGTGGAGATGCTTGCATGGAGGAGGACGGTTGATCTTGTGCATTTGGAGGCTCTTCGGATTCCCTAGGACACACATCCCCAATGGACATGTTCCTTAGCGCTATGCATGGAGCCTGTTCTTCACCTATCTCATCAAGATCAACTTGCTCTACTTGAGAGCCGTTAGTTTCATCAAACACAACGTCACATGAGACTTCAACTAGTCCAGTGGACTTGTTAAAGACTCTATATGCCCTTGTGTTTGAGTCATAACCAAGTAAAAAGCCTTCTATAGTTTTAGGAGCAAATTTAGATTTTCTACCTCTTTTAACAAGAATAAAGCATTTGCTACCAAAAACTCTAAAGTATGAAATGTTGGGCTTTTTACCGGTTAGGAGTTCATAGGATGTCTTCTTGAGGATTCGGTGAAGATATAACCGATTGATGGCGTAGCAGGCGGTGTTGACCGCTTCGGCCCAAAACCGGTCCGGTGTCTTGTACTCATCAAGCATGGTTCTTGCCATGTCCAAAAGAGTTCGATTCTTCCTCTCCACAACACCATTTTGTTGAGGCGTGTAGGGAGAGGAGAACTCATGCTTGATGCCCTCCTCCTCAAGGAAGCCTTCAATCTGAGAGTTCTTGAACTCCGTCCCGTTGTCGCTTCTAATTTTCTTGATCCTTAAATCGAACTCATTTTGAGCCCGTCTCAAGAATCCCTTTAATGTCTCTTGGGTTTGAGATTTTTCCTGTAAAAAGAATACCCAAGTGAAGCGAGAATAATCATCCACTATTACAAGACAATACTTACTCCCGCCGATGCTTATGTAAGCAATCGGGCCGAATAGATCCATGTGGAGTAGCTCAAGCGCCCTGTCGGTCGTCATGATGTTCTTGTGTGGATGATGAGCTCCAACTTGCTTTCCCGCCTGGCATGCGCTACAAACCCTGTCTTTCTCAAAATGAACATTTGTTAATCCTAAAATGTGTTCTCCCTTTAGAAGCTTGTGAAGATTCTTCATCCCAACATGGGCTAGTCGGCGGTGCCAGAGCCAACCCATGTTAGTCTTAGCAATTAAGCAAGTGTCGAGTTCAGCTCTATCAAAATCTACCAAGTATAGCTGACCCTCTAACACTCCCTTAAATGCTATTGAATCATCACTTCTTCTAAAGACAGTGACACCTACATCAGTGAATAGACAGTTGTAGCCCATTTGACATAATTGAGAAACGGAAAGCAAATTGTAATCTAAAGAATCTACAAGAAAAACATTGGAAATGGTATGGTCATGTGATATAGCAATTTTACCCAATCCTTTGACCCAACCTTGATTTCCATCCCCGAATGTGATAGCTCGTTGGGGATCTTGGTTTTTCTCATATGAGGAGAACATCTTCTTCTCCCCTGTCATGTGGTTTGTGCACCCGCTGTCGAGTATCCAACTTGAGCCCCCGGATGCATAAACCTACAAAACAAATTTAGTTCTTGACTTTAGGTACCCAAACTGTTTTGGGTCCTTTGGCATTAGAAACAAGAACTTTGGGTACCCAAACACAAGTCTTTGACCCCTTGTGTTTGCCCCCAACAAATTTGGCAACTACCTTGCCGGATTTGCTAGTAAGCACATAAGATGCATCAAAAGTTTTAAATGAAATGGCATGATCATTTGATGCATTAGGAATCTTCTTCTTAGGCAACTTGACATGGGTTGGTTGCCTAGAACTAGATGTCTCACCCTTATACATAAAAGCATGATTAGGGCCAGAGTGAGACTTCCTAGAATGAATTTTCCTAATTTTGTTCTCGGGATAACCGGCAGGGTACAAAATGTAACCCTCGTTATCTTGAGGCATGGGAGCCTTGCCCTTAACAAAGTTAGACAAATTTTTAGGAGGGGCATTAAATTTGACATTTTCTCCCCTTTGGAAGCCAATGCCATCCTTAATGCCAGGGCGTCTCCCATTATAAAGCATGCTACGAGCAAATTTAAATTTCTCATTTTCTAAGTTGTGCTCGGCAATTTTAGCATCTAGTTTAGCTATATGATCATTTTGTTGCTTAATTAAAATCATGTGATCATGAATAACATCAACATCAATATCTCTACATCTATTACAAATAGTGACATGCTCAATGGTAGATGTAGATGGTTTGCAAGAATTAAGTTCAACAATCTTAGCATGAAGTATATCATTCTTATCTCTAAGATCGGCAATTGTAACTTTGCAAACATCAAAATCTTTAGCCTTAGCAATCAAATTTTCATTCTCTAATCTAAGGCTAGCAAGAGAAATGTTTAATTCTTCAATCCTAGCAAGCAAATCATCATTATTATCTCTAGGATTGGGAATTGAAACATTGCAAACATGAGAATTAACCTTAGCATTTAAACTAGCATTTTCATTTCTAAGGTTGTCAATCATCTCACGGCAAGTGCTTAGCTCACTAGACAATTTTTCACATTTTTCAATTTGTAAAGCGTAAGCATTTTTAACCTTAACATGTTTCTTATTTTCCTTGATTAGGAAGTCCTCTTGGGAGTCCAAGAGATCATCCTTCTCATGGATGGCACTAATTAGTTCATTTAATTTCTCCTTTTGTTCCATGTTAAGGTTGGCAAAAAGAGTTCGCAAATTATCTTCCTCACCACTAGCATTATCATCACTAGAAGACTCATATTTAGTGGAGGAGTTAGATTTAACCTTCTTCTTTTTGCCGTCCTTTGCCATGAGGCACTTGTGGCCGACGTTGGGGAAGAGAAGTCCCTTGGTGACGGCGATGTTGGCGGCGTCCTCGTCGTCGGAGGAATCACTTGAGCTTTCGTCGGAGTCCCACTCGCGACAAACATGAGCATCACCGCCCTTCTTCTTGTAGTACCTTTTCTTTTCTCTCCTCTTGCCCTTCTTGTCGTTATCCCTGTCACTGTCACTTGATAATGGACATTTAGCGATAAAGTGACCGGGCTTACCACACTTGTAGCAAACCTTCTTGGAACGGGATTTGTAGTCCTTCCCCTTCCGTTGCTTGAGGATTTGGCGAAAGCTTTTGATGATTAAAGCCATCTCCTCATTGTCGAGCTTGGAGGCGTCAATTGGTTGTCTACTTGGTGTAGACTCTTCCTTCTTGTCCTCCGTTGCCTTGAAGGCTACCGGTTGCGCCTCAGATGTGGATGGTTCGTCAAGCTCGTTGATCTTCTTTGAGCCTTTAATCATGCATTCAAAGCTCACAAAATTCCCGATAACTTCTTCGGGGGTCATTTTAGTATATCTAGGATTACCACGAATTAATTGAACTTGAGTGGGGTTAAGGAAAATGAGAGATCTTAGAATAACCTTAACCACCTCGTGGTCGTCCCACTTTACGCTCCCGAGGTTGCGCACTTGGTTCACCAAGGTTTTGAGCCGGTTGTACATGTCTTGTGGCTCTTCCCCTTGGCGAAGACGAAAACGACCGAGCTCCCCCTCGATCGTTTCCCGTTTGGTGATCTTGGTGAGTTCATCACCCTTGTGCGCCGTCTTGAGTAGGTCCCAAATCTCCTTCGCATTTTTCAACCCTTGCACTTTGTTGTATTCCTCCTTGCTTAGAGAGGCGAGGAGAATGGTTGTAGCTTGAGAGTTGAAATGCTCGATTTGGGACACTTCATCCTCATCATAGTTCTCATCCCCTACGGACGGTACCTGCGCACCAAACTCAACAACATCCCATATGCTTTTGTGGAGCGAGGTTAGATGAAATCGCATTAAATCGCTCCACCTAGCGTAATCTTCACCATCAAAAGTTGGTGGTTTGCCTAATGGGACGGAAAGTAAAGGTGTATGTTTGGAAATACGAGGGTAGCGTAGGGGGATCTTACTATACTTCTTGCGCTCTTGGCGCTTAGAAGTGACGGAGGGCGCATCGGAGTCGGAGGTCGATGTTGATGAAGTGTCGGTCTCGTAGTAGACCACCTTCCTCATCCTTTTGTACTTGTCCCCTTTCCGATGCGGTTTGTGAGAAGAAGATTTTTCCTTCTTCTCTTTGTGGTGAGAAGAGGAAGACTTTTTCTCCTTCCGTTTGGAGGAGTCCTTCTTCTTCTCCTTCCTCTTGGTGCGGGATTCTTCCGATGAAGTGCTCCCGTGGCTTGTAGTGGGCTTTTCGCCGGTCTCCATCTCCTTCTTGGCGTGATCTCCCGACATCACTTCGAGCGGTTAGGCTCTAATGAAGCACCGGGCTCTGATACCAATTGATAGTCGCCTAGAGGGGGGGTGAATAGGGCGAAACTGAAATTTACAAATATAAACACAACTACAAGCCGGGGTTAGCGTTAGTAATAAGAAACGAGTCCGCAAGAGAGGGCGCAAAACAAATCCCAAGCGAATAAGCGAGTGAGACACGGAGATTTGTTTTACCGAGGTTCGGTTCTTGCAAACCTACTCCCCGTTGAGGAGGCCACAAAGGCCGGGTCTCTTTCAACCCTTTCCTCTCTCAAACGATCCACGGATCGAGTGAGCTTTCTCTTCTCAATCACTTGGAACACAAAGTTCCCGCAAGGACCACCACAAGATTGGTGTCTCTTGCCTCAATTACAAGTGAGTTTGATTGCAAAGAAAGGATCAAGAAAGAAGAAAGCAATCCAAGCGCAAGAGCTCGAAAGAACACAAGCAAATCACTCTCTCTAATCACTATGGCGTTGTGGAGTTTGGAGAGGATTTGATCTCTTTGGTGTGTCTTGAATTGAATGCTAGAGCTCTTGTAGTAGTTGGGAAGTGGAAAACTTGGATGCAATGAATGGTGGGGTGGTTGGGGTATTTATAGCCCCAACCACCAAAAGTGGCTGTTGGAAGGCTGTCTGTTCGATGGCGCACCGGACAGTCCGGTGCACACCGGACAGTCTGGTGCCCCCTGCCACGTCATCACTGCCGTTGGATTCTGACCGTTGGAGCTTCTGACTTGTGGGCCCGCCTGGGTGTCCGGTGCACACCGGACAGGTACTGTTTGATGTCCGGTGTGCCAGCATGGGCGATTCTGACTTCTGCGCGCGCAGAGGGCGCATTAAATGCGCGACAGAGAGCCGTTGGCGCGGAGATGACCGTTGCTTCGGAGGCGCACCGGACAGTCCGGTGCACACCGGACAGTCCGGTGAATTTTAGCGGGCTAGCCGTTGGCGTTTCCCGAAGCTGGCGAGTTCCTGAGGCCGACCTCCCTTGGCGCACCGGACACTGTCCGGTGTACACCGGACAGTCCGGTGAATTATAGCCGAGTCGCCCTGGAAATTCCCGAAGGTGGCGAGTTTGAGTCTGAGTCCCCTGGTGCACCGGACAGGTACTGTTCACTGTCCGGTGGCACACCGGACAGTCCGGTGCGCCAGACCAGGGGTGCCTTCGGTTGCCCCTTTGCTCCTTTATTGAATCCAAAACTTGGTCTTTTTATTGGCTGAGGGTGAACCTTTTACACCTGTATAATCTACACACTTGGGCAAACTAGTTAGTCCAATTATTTGTGTTGGGCAATTCAACCACCAAAATTATTTAGGAACTAGGTGTAAGCCTAATTCCCTTTCACCTTGCTAGGTGCAGAGGCGCCCGCCTTCGCCGCCAGCGGCGGCTTGCCTCCGCCGGGGGCCGCAGCCTTCGCAGCCCCCCGCTGCCGCTTCGGCCTAGCTTCATGCAGCCTGACAGCCGCCTGGCATTTTTGCGCCGCCCCTTGGCGATCCTTGTCCATCACTGCCCACACAACAGCACCGATATTTCGCCCGTAAGGAAAAACTCTCCACTGACGAACCATACGAGATGTAAAACAGTCCTCCTCAGCCGCGCAGGGGATAGGAACATTTCTAGGCCAGCAACCCCCGGTAACCCTCAGCATCCGAGCCGAAGACTCCTGGAGCTCGGGCGAAGACATCCTTTCCCCCGGGGCCGCACACGTCCTCATCAACTCTCTAGCAAAACTATCAGACACCCCAAGTCCTCCCATCGCAGTACCTAATTTTCTCTTTTTCGAGGAAGGGGCGGCCGCCGGCGCAGGGTCGTCTCTAGTCTCCACCGCCGGTTTCTTCCCACGGCGGTCCGCTTCGTCTTGACCAGGATAGCCGTCGTACGGCAATTGATTTAATTCGAAGACCCTGTTCAAACGGTCATTTGACCCGCGGATATCAAAGCTGCGCTGGCCTTCCGTCCTCGGCACATAACGTCCCACGAGCCGCACCGCCAAGTCCTCCTCATCACGCACAAAGGCGGCCGGGTCACGGTTTCGCAAATTCAGTGCGAAGGCAGGACTTCGCACCACCCTTCCTCCGTGAAAAGGCATCTGGCGAGGGCACACTTCGCCCAACGCCCAGCCGTGCGCCAAGGGCCAGACCCCGTACGCCACGAACTCTTCAACTAAATCACGCCCACTGCTCTGACCGGCGGCGCACCGAAGGGCCCCTTCGTCTGCATCCTCTTCTGCCACTTCAAAGGGCGGATACGCAAAGTAATAATGAGAGCACATCTCAGACACGGGGAGTCCCTCATGGTCTTCGACAGTACCCTCAGCGACGTAAAACCAAAATTCATTCCAATTGCCCCACTTGTTGCGGGCGCACGGAACCAACTCCACTACTGGCATTGTGGTCTTGCCGGTCTTCGGCGTGAATGTGCATGACCCGAACTGGGCAACTCCGTCCCCAACCATCCTCTTCTGCCAATGCAAACAATAATTCTTCGCAAAAACTTCAACCGACGGCTGTCCGCCGTACGAAGTCGTCGCCCAGACATACTTCGACAGTGCCACCACGACATTCGGTGTCAGCTGATGTATTTGAACATTGAATCTACGTAGGACTTCACCAACAAACCGATGCGCAGGCAAGCGGAGACCGACGGCGAAGAACGCCTCAAAAACGACCAACTCACCCTCCGGCTCGGGGACTTCCTCCGTCCCCGGAGCACGAGCAACTCCGCCGCCAAAATAACCCAACCGCTGCATATCTTCAACGCGGGCTGACGTCATCCGCGACACACCAAAATCAACAGAGTCGCCGGCGCGCAACTCCTCCACCATCAAGCTACTCAACGTCTCCTCAGACGAGGTGGCGGCCGGCGGCGTAGTGGCAGCGGAAGAAGAGGAGGACGGCATTGCTACGTACCGTCGGCGGCGGCGGGCGGTCTGCTTCACTCGCGCCAGAACTCCGGCGAGCAAGAGGGCAGCGGAAGAAGAGGAGCAGCAAGACAGCGGGCGGCTAGGGTTTTCACGGAGCGCGGAAGGCAAAGTTCAAATAGCGCCAACCCCCGCCCCCCTTTTATAGGCAGGGCGCGGCTCTTCGGGAAACCCGCAATCCGACAGGGCGCGACGCTTCGGGAAACCCGCAATCCAACTGTACGCCGTCCATCAACGGTCACATCAAAAACCCCCGCGGAACCACTTCGAGCGAGGGCAGCGTCTCCGCCATCTGGCGACGTCTTCGGCACCAGGTGACTTTGTCGAACTGGTCCCTCGGAGGGAAAATGTTGGGGCGAAGGCAAAGACGCCACCCTTCGCTCGAGGCCTTCGCTGCAGTCGCTGGTCTGACAGAGACAAAACGGGCGGGGACACCCTTCGCTCCATTCGGCACCAGACGAAGGCCTGCGGCCACGCCATCCCGCAGCACGGCCTCGTTCAGCTCTGAGGCCCACGTGTGATCTGGCCCATTGTAACGGGCCCTGCGTGGCCGCCTTTGTGTTACGGGCCAAATCTGTAAAGGCATGCTTGTAATTACAGCTTGTAACCCTGCTTTATGGGAATATTCTGGGGATAAATTAGGTGTCTGAGGGCACATGCGTCCTTAACACAAGGCGCTGGGCACTCAGATACCTATAAATACCCCCGCACAGTGCCCGTGAGAGGCTAGATTAACAGAGCTATTGCCCCCGAGCACGTAACCCTGTTGTCACCACTGTTCACCCTTGTTGGCCTCCTTGCTGCCAAGAGCAAGTGCCAACACAAAGTTCCAAAAATCCCTAAAATCACAAACCCTAACCCTAAGCTAAGATATGGAACATTTGATCTAAATGGTAAATTATGTAATATCTATACACAAAGGAGCCAAAATTTGTCATATTTTGTTTGTATGTCCACTTGTATTTTGTTTCGGTCATCGTTTCTTTTGGTATTTACTTTTTTCGGTCATTGCTTTGTTTAGTAGTTTTGTGTGTTCCATTTCTATTTTGACCCCACAATTTCCATTCTATTTTCTTCCTTCTCTATGTAGATTTATATTTGTTTTGGTTCAATTTTATTGTTTTCTCTTTTCCCATTTATTTTGTTTCTCCCTCCAATTGCTTATGCTTCTTCATGATTTTTTGTTTTTCATAAAATTCAAAAACTAAAAAACGTTTTGTGTCTTTGAACTATCTATCCTTCCCAAATAAATAAATATTTTTACCACTAATTTATTTCATGTAGTTTTGGTTACAAACAAAAATTCTTATTAAAATTTTGAATGAACCGATAATCCAACTAACTAAACTGTGGACTAAAATTTTAAGTAGTGTTGTCTAATCTATTCTAAATAATTGTATCTTTATAATCCACGACACGAGTTGGCATATGAAAATTGAGATATCCCTCATAATCATCAATAAACAGATCCATCTTTAACACATTGACAACTTACTCCTTGTTGACTTTTGTTGGAGAGAAGGCTCTATCGATGGTCCACAAGTAGCGGATCCTATTGTTTTGAGTCTATTTCAAGAACCAAGTGGTACGAGCTTTGGTACGCTTTGGCAAGTTGGAGGAAGAAGCGAGGCTTCGTCAACACGAATGAAGTGAAGCTTTGTCGTATCATCTAAGCTATCTTCGTGGAGCGCCATTCAAATAAAACTTCGGTCAAATATAGACATTGAAAAGACAAGAGAGCTCATGAGGGACGTGTACAACACATCTTTTGAGTGAGAAGACAAAATACCCTCCGGTGGTTGCATAGTCCTTGTGTAAAGGATTCGTGATATCAATGTAATTTCATATGAAGATGTATAGCATAGGGTCCCTATAAAGGCATCATATCAGCCTATCAGGTACACAAGGATGCCCCAGTGCACAAATGCACAAATCAAACGTGAGTCGTTGATATGTGATCCAACGGATGATACACAAATTGCAAAATAGCCCTCCCACGCTCTCTGCAGTATTCTTACCACTTTTTGAAGAAACCTCCACACCCTTTTTACCCAGGTGATGGACACGGGCGCTCTCTGTCTTCCTGTTGCAGGGAGCAACGCCGCCGCCTTTCTATCATGTCACTGCCGGCCCTACACACGTCGCCATTCTACCCTAGTCGCGGAGTCACTGTCACCTGTAGCCGCTGTCATCCCATACCAACACCGTCACCTACAGTCGTCGTCCCCTAGCATGGGTTTTGTTGGCGCATTTGGAGCTTGCAACTCTAAAATATTGGTTGCACATTCAAGGAAATGGATCTGTACAGCTAAAATTCAGTTAATACAGCGCCAACAGAGCTAAAATTCAGAGTTGGCTATGAAGATTTGGTTATGAAGATTTGGTTCAAACAACAGTATGCCTAGCACATATTAGTCTCACCTGTTGCTAAGCACTGTCAGCCAACAGATAGTTCCAAAAAACAGCAGATAAATCTATAAAGTTGTCTCCATCAATTTCTTCTTATTCTTTCCTTTGCGAGGATTCGGTAGTTCATTAGCCCTCTTGATTCTTTTACTCCTCCCCTTTGATCGAACATCATTTGGAGGATGTATTTGTATTTCTTCTATAATTTTGCAACCAATAAAATTCTCATATTCTTCTTGTGCAGGTTGCAACATGCTAGGTACATTATGTCCCAAAGAATCATCTATATTGAGCACACTTGAAACTAAGAAATCCATAGCTTCATTTGAACCTTTTGCTTTTTGAACCAAATCCTCTATCTTGTTTTGAACAAGCGCTATCTTTTTTCCTTTGCTCCACTTCTTTAGCATCTTTTGGCTTCTCTTCCAACAGGTTTCCTTCCTCATCATATACAATCTCTGTAAGGTAACAAATAAAAAATAAATTTAGGATGTTGTCGGGTACCGTAATTAGGGGTACCCCCAATGCTCCTAAACACGGCTAGAAAACATCTTGAGAACAAACCATAAACAGCTGATAAAGCGTGGTTCAAGTCAAGGCCTCGTCTACCAAGGGACGTGACCTCATCCGAGCCCAGCCTCGGGCAAGGACGATAGTCCCGGACGGATTCACGCCACGCTCGAGGGTCCCTTCAGTCAGCAGACGCACCCCCGTCCCACCCGAGGCTAAGCTCGGGCGAACTTTGTCGTACGACGACCTTGGCCGGATCGCCCTACCAACCGACTGTATCGCATGTGCATTTAATGCGGGGATCGTCTGACACCTTATCCTGACACGCGCGCCTCAGTCGGCAAGGTCGAAGTGACCGCAGTCACTTCGCCCCTTTACTGACCGTTCTGACAGGAAAACAGCGCTATTCACCCCGTTCCGACTACTGTGCCAACCACCAGGGGAAAAATGAGTCACGATCTCCCACGAGTTCAGCCTCGGGCGCAGCAGGGAGCTCCGCCTCGCCCGACCTCAGGCCTCGGCCTCAGCCTCGGCCTCGGGAGAAGGTCTCCGCCTCGCCCGACCCTGGGCCTCGGCCTCAGCCTCGGCCTCGGGAGGAGTCGCATCCTCGCCCCACCTCGGCCTCGGCCTCAGGAGAAGTCCCTGCCTCGCCCGACCTCGGTCTCGGACCGACTACGCTACAGGGGATACATCATTACCCTACCCCTAGCTAGCTGCCTCAGGCTATGGAGGAACAAGACCGGTGTCCCATCTAAATTACTCCGGTAACAGGTAATGATGGTTCCCCGCGTGCGCCCATGACGTCGATGGCTCTCAGCTCCTTACGAAAGCAAGGTAGGGGCGCCCATGACCTCGGGCCGCACCGTCAACTATGCTTCTACAGGGCTCAAGGCACTTCTCCGACGGCCACGTTAGCACGTATACATGGCTCAAGACACTTCTCTGACGGCCACGTTAGCGCATGTACAGGGCTCAAGGCACTTCTCCGCCAGCCATGTTAGCACATAGCTACACCCCCATTGTACAGCTGGGCCATCTCCTTGTATCTATAAAAGAGGATGTCCAGGGCCTTCCTAAGGGGGACGGACGGAGGGACACACGCAGGGACGGGGCGAGCGAAGAGAGGCAGGCAGAGTAGGAGAGATGCGGAGGAGGCTAGCTCAGACAGCCCACCTCAAGGCCAAACCCTCTCTCTCTCTCGCTCTCGCTCTCGCTCTCTCGCGACGCTTGTAACCCCTACTACGAGCACCCCGGTGCAAGATAATATAAGCGTCATCCTCCCGCTTGTGTTCCATCTTGCATCAACCCATCTAGGCAGGGACACGCAGCAACAAATTCACTGGTCGGTTGACGGTCCTCGCGGGTCCGAAACGCCGACAGTTGGTGCGCCAGGTAGGGGCCTGCTGCGTGTTAACAAATACTTTCCCGTTGAGTTCCAGATGGGTAGCCTTCAGCAGCCTCTTCGGCCCGGGACGGTGCTCCGCTTCGGGAGTCTCGAGTTCATGTCCCGCGACGGCAGCTACGACGTGGTACTCCTCCCCTCGCTGCGCGACAGCAACGACGGTCGTCGGCTCGCTCGGCGGCGGCGAACTCAACGACGACTTCCCCCCGTGGCAGAAGAGGAACACGGGTTTTCCTCGCCACCCTCCTCACCGGAGAAGGAGGAGACGGGGCAACCGTGGCCAGGTAGGAGGCGGACCTCGTCGGCTGTCGGGCCAGAGCGAGTCGATGACGCCGGCACCCCTGCGGGGGACATGTCGGGTGTTGTCCTCGCACCTGAGACAACGATGGATGTCGCTTCCCCGCAACGTGCCAACCCCAAGCGGACTGATGACGCCAGCACCCTCGTGAAGGACTTGTTGGGCGTCAGCCTCGTACCTTAGATAACGGTGCATTCCGTCCCCGATGCGACTTCACCACCGTCCATCAACCAAGAGGTACCATCCGTTTTCCACCCTGTTCCCTTTAGATTCAGCTTCGATCCACCAAGCGACCCCGCTTCGGTGAGCGCTTTCGCGAGGGCATATCCTGACCTTCAAGGGTACCATATGTGGTCAACCTGGGACCGACTGACGGCTGTCTCCACCTACGGACCCGTGGGTTCCGAGGAAGAGGATGACCCCGACTTCGGTTGTGATTTCTCCGGACTCCGTGATCCCAATGTCATGCAAGACTTCATGTCCGCATGTGACTACTGCCTCTCCGGCTGCTCTAACGATGGCCACAGCCTCGGCGACGAGGGTTACGACCCAAGTCGCGAGTGTTTCCACATCGATCAGGGGGATCACGACAAAGACAACCACCTCGGCATGCCAGAAGATGACAACGCCCCTGTGCCTGCGTCTCGCGTTGAGATCCCGCGGGAGCTAGCTGTGGCCCCAGTCCCTGCGGGGGGTCAGGACACACATCTCGAGCAACTCCGCGAGATGCAGGCCAAGCTCGACGAAGAAAAGGGGCGACTTGTGCAGCTCCGACAAAACATCGAGCAGGAGTGGGCAGGTCGAGCACTCGCCGGAGGAGCACGTCATCGGGCCCGGGACGTCCAGCGCCGTATCGTCGACGATGCCAGGGCAGGGCTGCCCCCGGCCTTCAGCGGGGCCAGCTAGAACCTAGCTGCAGCAGCGATGCTACTTCGAACAATGCCGGAGCCATCCACCACCGAGGGGCGGTGTATCCAGGGCGAACTCAAGGATCTCCTGGAAGATGCCGCAGTCCGACGAGCCGAGAGCTCTGCCTCCCAAAGGCAAGGGTGCCCCTCGGAGTATCGTGCAACGCCCTCCTGACACACGCGGGAGGCCTCGGTACGCACCGAGCGCATGCGGGATGGGACGCCCGCAGCCTCGGATTACCTCGGCGACAAACAACACCGCTGCGACCGTCGTGCCTGCCTCGAGGAAAGGGTGCGCCGAGGCTACCACCCCAGGCGCGGAGGACGCTACGCCAGCAAGGAGGATCGGAGCCCCTCGCCCGAACCACTAGGTCCGCGAGTCTTCAGCCGGACCATACGACGGGCGCCGTTCCCGACCCGGTTCCGAGCCCCGACTACCATCACCAAGTACTCAGGGGAGACAAGGCCGGAGTTGTGGCTTGCGGATTACCGGCTGGCGTGCCAGTTGGGAGGGACGTACGACGACCACCTCATCATCCGCAACCTCCCCCTTTTCCTCTCCGACGCTGCCCGGGCATGGCTAGAGCATCTGCCTCCTGCGCAGATCTCCGACTGGGACAACCTGGTCAAGGCTTTCGCTAGAAATTTCTAGGGTACGTACGTGCGCCCTGGGAACTCATGGGATCTCTGAAGCTGCCGCCAGCAGCCAGGGGAATCCCTGCGATAGTACATCCGACGGTTTTCCAAGCAGCACACCGAGTTGCCCAACATCACCGACTCGGACATCATCGGGGCATTCCTCATCGGCACCACTTGCCGAGACCTGGTGAGAAAACTGGGACGCAAGACTCCCACCAAGGCGAGCGAATTGATGGACATCGCCACCAAGTTCGCCTCTGGTCAGGAGGCGGTCGAAGCCATCTTCCAGAAGGACAAGCAGCCTCAGGGAAGACAGAAGGAAGACGCCCCCGAGGCGTCCGTCCAGCGTGGCACGAAGAAGAAGGCCAAGAAGAAGGTGCAAGCAAAATGCGACGCCATTGACGCGGATCTCGTCGCTGCTGCCGAGCACAGGAACCCTCAGAAGCCTCCCGAAGGGGCCAACATGTTCGACAAGATGCTCAAGGAGTCTTGCCCCTATCACAGGGGTCCCGTCAAGCACACCCTTGAGGAGTGCGACATGCTCCGGTGTTACTTCAACAAGGTTGGACCCTCGGTAGAAGGTGGCAAAGACCAAGGCAACAACAAGAAGGGGGCGACAAGGATGAGGAGTTCCCGGAGGTCCACAACTGCTTCATGATCTACGACGGACAGGTGGCGAACGCCTCGGCTCAGCACCGCAAGCAGGAGCGCCGAGAGGTCTGCTCGGTGAAGGTAGCAGCACCGGTATACCTAGACTGGTCCGACAAGCCCATCACCTTCGACCAAGGCGACCACCCCGACTGCATACCGAGCCCAGGAAGGTACCCGCTCGTCGTCGACCCTGTCATCGGCAACGCCAGGCTCACCAAGGTCCTCATGGACGGAGGCAGTAGCCTCAACATCATCTACGCCGAGACCCTAGGGCTCTTGGGGATCGATCTGTCCATGATCCGGCCGGTGCAGCGCCTTTTCATGGGATCGTCCCCGGTAAGCGCGTCTAGCCCCTTGGGCAACTTGATTTGCCCGTCTGCTTCGGAACTCCCTCCAACTTTCGAAAGGAAACCCTCACTTTCGAGGTGGTCGGGTTCCGAGGGACCTATCACGTGGTGTTGGGAAGACCGTGCTACGCCAAGTTCATGGCCGTCCCCAACTACACGTACCTCAAGCTCAAGATGTCAGGCCCCAACGGAACCATCACCATCGGATCCACGTACCGCCACGCTTACGAGTGCAACGTAGAATGCGTGGATTATGCTGAGGCCATCGTCGAGTCTGAGGCCCTCATCGCCGACCTGGATTGCCTCTCCAAGGAGGCACCTGATGCGAAGCGCCACGCCGGCAACTTTGAACCGGCCGAGGCGATTAAGTCTGTCCCTCTCGACCCCAGCAACGACGCTGGCAAGAAAGTCAGGATCGGCTCCGAGCTCGACCCTAAATAGGAAGCAGTGCTCGTCGACTTTCTCCGCGCAAACACTGAAATTTTTGCGTGGAGTCCCTCGGACATGCCCGGCATACTGAGGGATGTCGCCGAGCACTCGCTGGACATCCGAGCCGGTGCCCGACCTGTGAAGCAGCACTTGCGCCGTTTTGATGAAGAAAAGTGCAGGGCCATAGGCGAGGAGGTCTACAAGCTGATGGCTGCAGGGTTCATCAAAGAGGTATTCCATCTAGAATGGTTAGCTAACCCTGTGCTTGTAAAGAAAAATGGTGGGAAATGGAGGATGTGCGTAGACTACACTGGTTTAAACAAAGCATGTCCAAAGGTTCCCTACCCTCTGCCTCGCATCAATCAAATTGTGGACTCCACTGCTGGGTGCGAAAACCTATCTTTCCTCGACGCCTATTCAGGCTATCACCAAATCAAGATGAAAGAGTCCGACCAGCTCGCGACTTCTTTTATCACACCTTTTTGCATGTATTGTTATACTACTATGCCATTTGGCTTGAGGAATGCAGGTGCAACCTACCAAAGGTGCATGAACCACGTGTTCGGAGAACACATCGGTAGAACGGTCGGGGCTTATGTCGATGACATCGTTGTCAAGACAAGGAAAGCCTCCGACCTCCTCTCCAACCTCGAAGTAACTTTTGGGTGCCTGCATGCAAAGGGCGTGAAACTCAATCCCGAGAAGTGTGTCTTCGGAGTCCCCCGAGGCATGCTCCTAGGGTTCATCGTCTCCGAGCGAGGCATCGAGGCCAACCCGGAGAAAATCGCGGCCATCACCAACATGGGACCAATCAAAGATTTAAAAGGAGTACAAAGGGTCATGGGATGCTATGCAGCTCTGAGCCGCTTCATCTCGCGCCTCGGCGAGAAAGGATTGCCCTTGTACCGCCTCTTAAGGAAGGCCGAGCGCTTCACATGGACCCCCGAGGCCGAAGAAGCCCTCGGAAACTTAAAGGCACTCCTTACTAATGCGCCCATCTTGGTGCCCCCCGCTGCGGGAGAAGCCCTCTTGATCTACGTAGCCGCAACCACTCAGGTGATCAGCGCCGCGATCGTAGTCGAGAGACAAGAAAAAGGGCATGCACTGCTCATCCAGAGGCCGGTCTATTTCATCAGCGAGGTGCTATCCGAGACCAAGATCCACTACCCACAAATCCAGAAGCTAATGTACGCAGTAATTCTAACACAGCGAAAGTTGCGACACTATTTCGAGTCTCATCCGGTGACTGTGGTGTCATCCTTCCCCCTGGGAGAGATCATCCAGTGCCGAGAGGCCTCGAGTAGGATAGCAAAATGGGCAGTGGAACTCATGGGCGAAACACTTTCATTCGCTCCTCGGAAGGCCATAAAATCTCAAGTCATGGCAGACTTCGTGGCTGAATGGGTCGACACCCAATTGCCGACAACTCCAATCCAGGCCGAACTTTGGACCATGTACTTCGATGGGTCGCTTATGAAATCCAGAGCAGGTGATGGCCTGCTCTTCATTTTGCCCCTCGGGAAACATGTGCGCTACGTACTGCGCCTCCATTTTCCAGCTTCAAACAACATGGTCGAGTACGAGGCCTTGGTTAATGGACTGCGCATCGCCGTCGAGCTAGGGGTTCGGCGCCTCGAGGCTCGTGGCGACTCGTAGCTCGTCATTGACCAGGTCATGAAGAACTCCCATTGTCGCGATCGAAAAATGGAGGCCTATTGCGATGAAGTCCGGCGCTTGGAAGATAAGTTCCATGGGCTGGAACTCAACCAAGTTGCTCGACGGTACAACGAGACCGCGGATGAGCTGGCAAAAATAGCCTCGGGGCGGACGACGGTTCCCCCGAACGTCTTCCCTAGGGACATATATCAACCATCCGTCAAACTCAACGACGCGCCTGAACCCGAGGAGACCTCGGCCCAGCCCGAGGTACCCTCGGCCGCCGAGGGTGAGGCCTTGCGCATCGAGGGGGAGCGGAATGGGGTTGCGCCAAACCAAAACTGGTAGACCCCGTACCTGCAATATCTCCTCCGAGGAGAGCTGCCCCTCGATAAGGCCGAAGCTCGGCGACTGGCTCGACGCGCCAAGTCGTTCGTTTTACTGGGTAATGAAAAAGAGTTGTACCACCGCAGCCCCTCAGGCATTCTCCAACGATGCATATCCGTCGCCCAAGGACAAGAGCTGTTACAAGAAATACACTCGGGGGCTTGCGGTCACCATGCAGCACCTCGGACCCTCGTGGGAAACGCTTTCCGACAAGGTTTCTAATGGCCAACCACGGTGGCCGATGCCACTAGGATTGTACGCTCCTGCCAAGGGTGTCAATTCTACGCGAGACAGACGCACCTGCCCGCTCAAGCCCTGCAGACAATACCTATCACTTGGTCGTTTGCCGTATGGGGTCTGGACCTCGTCGGTCCCTTGCAGAAGGCACCCGGGGGCTTCACGCACCTGCTGGTTGCCATCGACAAATTCTCCAAGTGGATCGAGGTTCGACCCTTAACCAGCATCGGGTCCGAGTAGGCGGTGGTGTTCTTCACAAATATCATCCATCGCTTTAGGGTCCCAAACTCCATCATCACCGACAATGGCACGTAGTTCATTGGGAAGAAGTTCCTGGACTTCTGCGAAGACCACCACATCCGTGTGGACTGGGCCGCCGTAGCTCACCCAATGACAAATGGGCAGGTGGAGCGCGCCAACGGTATGATTTTGCAGGGACTAAAACCAAGGATCTACAACGACCTCAACAAGTTTGGCAAGCCGTGGGTAAAAGAACTACCCTCGGTGGTTTGGAGTCTGAGGACGACGCCGAGCCGGGCCACGGGCTTCTCGCCATTTTTCCTAGTCTATGGGGCCGAGGCCATCTTACCCATGGACTTGGAATACGGTTCCCCGAGGACAAAGGCTTATGACAACCAAAGCAACCAGACCAGCCGAGAGGATTCATTGGACTAGCTGGAAGAGGCTCGGGACGTGGCCTTACTACACTCGACATGGTATCAGCAGTCTCTGCGACGCTACCACGCCCGAAGGGTTCGGCCCCGAGACTTCCAAGTGGGAGACTTGGTACTTCGGCTGCGACAAGACGCCCGAGTGCGCCACAAGCTTACTCCTCCCTGGGAAGGGCCGTTCATCATCGCCAAGATTTTGAAGCCCGGGACATACAACCTGGCCAACGATCAAGGCGAGGTCTACAGTAATGCTTGGAACATCGAACAACTACGTCGCTTTTACCCTTAAAATGTTTCAAGTCGTTCATGTATCTCGCTTTCTTTACATACATAAATAAAGTCTAACCATCAAGGAAGGAACAGCCTTGCCTCGGCAAAGCCCGACCCTCCCTCGGGGGCTTGAAGGGGGGAACCCCCTCTGCGTCAAAATTTTCCTTAGAAAAGTCTTTTACCAGAACAACTTTCACACTTTTCGACTGCGTCGATAACAGAATCCTAAAGACGAGCGAGAGAGACCTTGAACGGCAAGGCCGACCGAGCCGAGGGACTCCTACGCCTTCGAGATACGGATACCTCACTCATCACCTTCCACGAAAAGTAGCTCACGCTCGGATAAGCGATTCTGCTACCGAACAAGTCCTAACGCTCGAAAAGTTTTCTACTGAAACGACTTTCGTGCTTTTCGACTATATCGATACCGGAATCCTAAAAACGACGAGAGGAACCTTAAACGGCAAGGCCGACCGAGCCGAGGGACTCCTACGCCTCCGGGATACGGATACCTCACTCATCACCTTCCGTGAAAAGTAACTCACGCTCGGATAAGCGATTCTGCTACCGAACAAGTCCTAACGCATGAAACAAGAGGAAAGAAAACGCAACTTTATAATCCGACAATTAAAATGTTTAGGCCTCAGCGGCCGCAAAAAGCATACGCATACTTAAAACAAATCGTTCCTGCAGGCTCAGACATCGGCAGGCTCAGACATCCTGCAGCACACTCGGTGTCATTTCCACCCTCGGCAGAGTTTGGCCCGGCCTCAGACGACGACACGGGCGGAAGGATCTCCACCTCAAAGGAGGAAGTCAGTGCCGCGCTTGGGCCCTCGACAGCCGCGTTCAAGCCTCTGGACCTCGGCTAAGGCAGCCTCCTCTTCGTCGGGTAAGTAGTACCCCTCGCTGACCCGCTCCAGATCCACGTCATAGTGGGAAGCGAGAACGGCGAAGGCCCGCCTAACGCCATGGTGCAGCGCCCGCGGAGTCTGCTGCGCACATGGCCGCCCAAGGCCCGTAGGTGACTCTGGGGGGAGCTACCCGAGGGGACGTTGTCAAGGCCAAAGGCCTGGCAGAAAGTCGAGATGGCCTCGGACATGGCCACACGGTCGGCCTCCTTCTGCTCAGCCACCTGGGCAAGCGCCTTGTAGTTCTTGACGGATTTGTTAAGAGCCATCTCGAACCCTGCAGACAGCCGAACAAAATTCTTCAGACACAAGGAGAAGAATGGAGACAAAAACAAAGTCACAGAGCGAGCAAAACACACCTTCGGCTCGGGCACGCTGCTGTGAGGTCATGGCTTGGGTGGACCGGCCAGACCCGATGGCCACGACCAAGCCCTCCGCAAGGGTCCCGGCCCGAGCGGTCGCCTCGGGTCTAGAAAGGGGGAAACCCCCTCCGCGTCAAAATTTTCCTCGGAAAAGTTTTCCGCCAAAACAACTTTTGTGCCTTTCGACTACGTCGATAACAGGATCCTAATAACGAGTGAGAGAGATCTTGAACGGCAAGGCCGACCGAGCTGAGGGACTCCTACGCCTCCGGGATACGGATACCTCACTCATCACCTTCCGCGAAAGGTAGCTCACGCTCGGATACGTGATTCTGCTACCGATGAACAAGTCCCAATGCTCGACACAAGAGGAAAGAAGCACGGGTTTTATTCTCAAATACCCGAATGTTTAGGCCTCGACAGCCACAAAGAACAAACACACATACTAAGGGTAACAATGGTACCTAGACTTAGACGTCGACAGCACCCTCGGCGGTTTTCCCGACTTGCGGCATATGTCTTAGTACTTAAAGCTATTACATCTTGCTTTTAAGCAAGTACCATTACAAACGGGACTCCGGCTCCATTCCCGTGGGAATGAACAACCTCCACACCAGAAGGCCTGCGGGATAACAAACTCCAGGTGGCTCGCCGACGACCACTGCACCAGCAGCGCGACAATGACCTCTGCCTCGGGCGGCTAGACAGCAGCAGCGATGGCCTCAGGGCAAACACTACTGCGAAAAGGCCCTCGCTCACGTCCCCTCACGAGGGACGAGAACCAGCCATTAAAGCGAAAGAGCCGGAGGTCAGGAGCGTAGGTGCCACTGACGGTCTCGTCGGCGGAGGCAACCGCTTCGGCAGAGGGAGCCTCACCTATGGCGACCACCACCTCATCACCGACGACAGCAGCCACCTGCGCGCCAATGCCACACCGGCGAACGGCGGCCGCCCCAATGCGCACCGGCAGGTCCTCACTCCCGTCCTCGCCGAGGCTGTCCCAGAACACGAGTAGCGTCCTCGCGGCGTACGACGTGTTGTGCGACCCCCCGGTGCAGCCGACAGCGCAAGGAGGACCTAGACGTGGCTGGACCGCGCACGGTGCGACCGACACCCGTGCGGCGGACGGGCAGCCGCGCTCCGCCCCAGCGGTAGGAGGCGGCACCGGAAGCAGCACCAGAGCCACTCAGGCCGGGGAGCCAGACACGCGGCAGCTGCCAGCGCCATTGACGGCGAACACCCTTCTCCCCCGATCACTGAGGGAAGGAGCGGGCTGCTGCCCACGCGGAGGCGGGCCCCAGCTCGGTGCACCCTCCTCCCCAGCACAGATGATGAACATCCTTGAAGCTGAGGGTAGGGGGAGGCCACGGCCCGGCTCGCTCTTCCCCACCACGAGGCCTACGCTCATCATCCTGGGTGACCACCGGCGGGGGACTGCAGCCGAGCTGCATGATGAAAATCCTTGAAGCCGAGCGATGACTGAAGAGCGCCAACCCCCACGAGGTCGCGCTCCTCCAACAGCAGCAAGAAGGCAACACAGGTGCACCCCATCTAGGGGCTCGGAAGGTGGAAAGACGCGATGAATGCGAGGAGTGCGAAGGCATGGCTACTGCCCAGGGGATCGACCCCTTTTTAAAGACAGATCTCCTCACTCGCACCCCCAAGCGTCACGGGCAAAGTCTCCACCGACGTGCTCCAGGGTTCTCACCCTCCGACACGGGGGCTGGGTCCCACATATCATACGAGCTGACCCGAAACGGAAGAAGCCAAACCGCCGCACACGAAGCATGTAACCGCCCCGCGGTTATAAGCACTCCCTCATCCTCGCCGAAACTAGCGGGCGAAAGGGCGGACCGCCACGCAAGAAACATACAACCGCACCACGGTTGTGCACCCTTTCGGCTTCGTCGCATCCGGCGGTCCAGCATAGAGGCCCGAGCCCACATGTCATGTAACCGGCGCGCCGGTTACTACGTGCAAGGAAACCGCACCGCCACTTGCGCCAATGTCGCGTCTTCTCGACTGCGGAACCAGTGCCATGACTCGAGGCAGCCCTGCGCGTGACCCAATAGTGCCAATTAAGTGCAACGATCACGAGTCACTTAGCCGCGGGGATAGGCACGGCGGTTGATGTGACCGAAGGCGGGCCGGCAGTAATTGTAGCAACAGACGTGTGGAAGCGGTGGTCCAATCACCTACAGGCTCGCATCCTCTCCTGAAGCGGCAGAGGAGCCCTCTCCCACGACGTAAAAACGACGCACCCGTGTTCCGTTCCTCGAACGACTCACGCACGCGCAACAGACGCCCCGGGAATCGCCCGTCCCGTTGCATTAACTCCTTGGCAGGGCAAACGACAACTCCGGCAGGCGAAGCAAGCGCCGTTTCACCTTCGTCATGATGACCGCGTCAAAAAAGGTGCGCCACATTATTTAAATTCATATCCTTTTTCTTTTCCTCTCTCTCTCTCTCTTGCCACACGGACCGGGAAAGGGGATATTTCGAAAAAGGATCCTTCTCAGCGAAGGAAACGGGCCCCGAGCCCTCCTACTGATCAGGGGTTCGAAGGTTGCGCCCTCCGGGGTTCGGCAACCGCCCCAGAGCACTCGGGCTCCGAGCCCATTACTGATCAAGGGTTCGAAGGCTGACCCCTCGGAAGGGTTCGACAGCCGCCCCAGAGCACGCAGAGTCAGGGATGACCCTCGGTATGTCCGTTACATGGCCGAGGCTCGAGCTACGCTTCCAAGGTACCCTAGGACATTTTCGAGACCAGCGGGAACGATTTGTAATGGAATCCCACCGGAGGGAGGCACCGAGCCCTCGGACCCTATCGAATGGGTCTGGGTCCAGCAAATCACCTGCAGGTACTTTTGGAGCGCGCCTCCGGGCCACTAGCCGACCCTTATCGAACGGGGCTCGGGCATCCACTCGGATCACCCGTTAACAACTCACTGGAAACACCATGTTCGGTGCCCTCCGAGGGTAACATGGCGCTTCCCCCCCCCCCTTCCTCCTTGCAGAGAGGCGACGAAGGGGCGTACAATAAAAGTCGAGATGATCCTTGATCATCCTCTCGCTCCGTGCAGATGCTCGGGGGTTGCTCTCGCACCAGGCAACGGCCAAACTGTTGACCACGTCAACAAACCAGCTTAAAAACTCGGAGCCTGACCGTGCACCCGGGCTACGGCCAGGCCGCATGAGGGAACAACAAGGCTGACCGAGGCATCACAAAAAGAATTAAGACCTCAGAGGAGTCAAACCACTCCCCCGAGGCCTCGGGGGCTACACCCGACGGGTGCGCTCACGCGCACCCATCGGAACAAAATACGACCGAGAAGGGCTGGTCCCCTTGCAAAAATTCGGCAGAACCTCCAAGCGAGTACCTACACTCCCTTCGAGGCTCGGGGGCTACTGTCGGGTACCGTAATTATGGGTACCCCCAATGCTCCTAAACATGGCTGGAAAACATCTTCAGAACAAACCATAAACAGCTGATAAAGCGTGGTTCAAGTCAAGGCCTCGTCTACCAAGGGACGTGACCTCATCTGAGCCTAGCCTCGGGCAAGGACGATAGTCCCGGACAGATTCACGCCTCGCCCGAGGGTCCCTTCAGTCAGCAGACGCACCCCCATCCCACCCGAGGCTAAGCTCGGGCGAACTTTGTCGTACGGCGACCTCGGCCGGATCGCCCTACCAACCGACCGTATCGCATGCGCATTTAATGCGGGGATCGCCAAACACCTTATCCTGACACGGGCGCCTCAGTCGGCAAGGTTAAAGTGACCGCAGTCACTTCGCCCCTTTACTGACTGTTCTGACAAGAAAACAGCGCTATTCACCCTGTTCCGACTACTGTGCCAACCATCAGGGGAAAACTGAGTCACGATCTCCCACGAGTTCAGCCTCGGGCGCAGCAGGGAGCTCCGCCTCGCCCGACCTCAGGCCTCGGCCTCAGCCTTGGCCTCGGGAGAAGGTCTCCGCCTCGCCCGACCCTGGGCCTCGGCCTCATCCTCGGCCTCGGGAGGAGTCGCATCCTCGCCCGACCTCGGCCTCGGCCTCAGGAGAAGTCCCCGCCTCGCCTGACCTCGGTCTCGGACCGACTACGCTACAGGGGATACATCATTACCCTACCCCTAGCTAGCTGCCTCAGGCTATGGAGGAACAAGACCGGTGTCCCATCTAAATTACTCCGGTAACAGGTAATGATGGTTCCCCGCGTGCGCCCATGACGTCGATGGCTCTCAGCTCCTTACGAAAGCAAGGAAACGTCACCAGGACCCCGGGCCGCACCGTCAGCTATGCTTTATAGGGCTCAAGGCACTTCTCTGATGGCCACGCTAGCACGTATACAGGGCTCAAGACACTTCTCCGACGGCCACGTTAGCGCATGTACAGGGCTCAAGGCACTTCTCCGCCAGCCACGTTAGCACATAGCTACACTCCCATTGTACAGCTGGGCCATCTCCTTGTATCTATAAAAGGGGATGTCCAGGGCCTTCCTAAGGGGGACGGACGGAGGGACACACACAGGGACGGGGCGAGCGAAGAGAGGCAGGCAGAGTAGGAGAGACGTGAAGGAGGCTAGCTCAGACAGCTCACCTCAAGGCCAAACCCTCTCTCTCTCTCTCTCTCTCTCTCTCTCTCTCTCTCTCTCTCTCTCTCGCTCTCGCTCTCGCTCTCTCGCGACGCTTGTAACCCCTACTACGAGCACCCCGGTGCAAGATAATATAAGCCTCATCCTCCCGCTTGTGTTCCATCTTGCATCAACCCATCTGGGCAGGGACACGCAACAACAAATTCATTGGTCGGTTGACGGTCCTCGCGGGTCCGAAACGCCGACAGATGTGTACATAGGATAAGAAAAGTAACACAAATTGTGATTCCTTTTACCTCTTACATCGTGTTTCCCATCTCTTTAAAATGTAAGGCGAAGGTAGTTCATATAGCATTTCACCTTGCAATGCCAAAATAATATGACAAGTGTTCAAAGCACTCCAAAAAAAATACTTGTCATGATTTATTGGAGGACCAACCTTCTCTAGAACCTTCTCCATAATGTGCCACATGCAAAACCTATGAATTGTATCTGGGAGAACACTTCTAATTGCTGATTTCATGCTAGCATCCTCATCTGTTATAATAAATCTTATGGCTTTTCCTCCCATTGCCATTAGAAAAGTCTGAAACAACCACTCATAGGAGTCAATCTTCTCATATGAAAGGAAAGCAGCTCCGAACAAAACACTTTCCATATGATGGTTCACACCAGTAAAAGGTGCAAACATCATATTGTACTGGTTTGTGCTATATGTTGCATCAAAAGATACTAAATCACCAAAATGTTTATAATTCTTCCTACTATTAGCATCCGCCCAAAATATGTAAAACTAACTTTCCATGCTCATCCATAACAAAGTCATAAAACAGGCAGAATTTGCCTCTTTCTTCCTCTCCCTCTGTGACACAAATAATTGAGCATCTGCATTTTTAATTTTCTCCCTAAGTCCTCAATAATAATTCTACAAATCCCGCTTCATGCATCCAATATTGTCAAATCCATCACTCACTTGTAAAAGTCTATAGGCTTGCGAGGTACCAATACTAACTTTGTGGCAAGTGAATAAGGTTGTCTTGGCTCTTTGACTGATTGTTCGGTTCGAACGGAGAAAAGGAATTTTATCAGATGATACTAGACCATGGTTATGCTCCTCAACAAATGAAGCAATATAATACCAATTATCATAACCCAATCTCACATATATACGTGCATTGCATCCACATCTTGTTTCAAATAGTTTTTTTGCTTGCTTGGTTTAGAACATCTTTTTGTGAAGCCTTCCCTCGAATGGACAAACCTCTTATACTAAACGACATCACTTTTCTTTCCTTGGGCTCCTATACGAACTGAAAAACCTCATTCATGTGCATACGCCTTATACAATTCTTCCACTTCATCAAGACTACCAAATGTCATTCCAACAACTGGCTTTAGTCTATTCTCGCAATCAGGCACAAACTGTGATGGCTGCAAAAACATCATTGAATTATTATATCAAAGTGTGTAGCTTGTAATATTCAAAAATAAAAAGAAAAGTGCGCCAGTTAAATTGCTCACAAGACTACAACTCAATGGAATTTTTTTGGGCGTATGAAAACTATCTGTAGCCTTAACACGATGTGTGTCCTCAACAGATTCAACGACAGGAGAATCGTCTTGAGGTGTGGGTTGTGCAGGATGATCAGCTTCATGGGCACATGTCTCGACGGGGTGAGGAATTTGAACAGAACCAACATGATCAGAAAGTTGAATGGTACCAGAGACTTGAGCGGTTGTCTCATCGGTATTAGGGCCAGCTAGACATCGCGAGTCCATGGCTGTAAGAAGCGCCATCAAGCCACCATCCGGGCATGGCATCGGCGGCACCTCCATGAACAAGCATGGCGACGGTGGGTCATCCATGAATAGACATGGAGGTGGCTCCTCCTCCATGAACACAGGGACAACTCTGTGCAGGTGATGATGGCGTTGGTAGGGGACGGCGGCTGCAGCAAGTGACGACGATCGCGACGACCTAGGCGAGCGTAGGGTCGTCGGCGGCGTCTACGTATTCGTATGTGGGAGAGAAGACAGAGCGTCTATGTCCAGCGTGGAGAAAAAAGGCTGGGAGGGGGGCTTGGAAAAAAGTGGTAGGAGAAACTGGTAGTGCGGGAGAACTATTTTGTAAATTACCTATGGATCGTTGGATCACATATCAGCGGCTCTGAAAGGGAAATAGGGTCAAACCTTTTCCTAAATGATTTTGGTGGTTGAATTGCCCAAAACAAATAATTGGACTAACTAGTTTGCTCTAGATTATAAGTTCTACAGGTGCCAAAGGTTCAACACAAACCAATAAAAAGTCCAAGATAGGGTTCAAAAAACAAGGAGCAAAACCAACCGAAGGCTGCCATGGTCTGCTGCACCGGACTGTCCGGTGTGCCACTGGACAGTGTCTGGTGCACCACCGGATAGTGTCTAATGCATCAAGGAGATCAACTCTGAACTGCTCATCTTCGGGTTTCTGGAAATGCCACTCCGCTATAATTCACCGAACTGTCCGGTGTGGCACCAGACTGTCCGGTGTGCCATGCGGAGCAACGGCTACTGCGCCAACGGTCGTCTGCAAAAGTGAACAGTGAACGCTACAGTGCGCGGACAGTTCGCGCAGAGCCAGAGCAGGCGCCAGAAGGCGCACCGGACAGTGAACAGTGCTGTCCGGTGCACCACCGGACTGTCCGGTGGCCCCAATTGTCAGAGCTCCAACGGTCGAACCCTAACGGTTGGGTGACGTGGCTGGCGTACCGGACTGTCCGGTGCGCCCATCGACAGACAACCTCCCCAACGACCATTTTGGTGGGTGGGGCTATAAATACCCCCAACCACCACACTTCAAGGCATCCAAGTTTTCAGACTTCACATTCAATACAAGAGCTAGTGCAATCAATACAAGACACAAATTGAATAGAATCAAAGCCTCTCCAAGTCCCATTTCCACTCCAAGCAAATAGTGACTAGATAGAGTTTTTGCTCGTGTTCTGTGAGCTATTTTTCTTGGATCACTTTTCTTCTTCCTCTTTCTTGTTCTCAAGTAACTTGTAATCAATGCAAGAGACACCAAGTTGTGGTGGTCCTTGTGAGGGGTCTAAGTGACCCGTTGATTAAGTTGAAAAGCTCACTCGGTCTAGGTGACCGTTTGAGAGAGGGAAAGGGTTGAAAGAGACCCGGTCTTTGTGACCACCTCAACGGGGAGTAGGTTTGCAAGAACCGAACCTCGGTAAAACAAATCACCGTGTCATCCGCTTTCATTTGCTTGTGATTTGTTTTCACCCTCTCTTTTGAACTCGATTTTATTTCTAACGCTAACCCGACTTGTAGTTGTGCTTAAAGTTTATAAATTTCAGATTTGCCTATTCACCCCCCCCTCTAGGCGACTTTCAATTGGTATCAAAGCTCGGTACTTCATTAGAGCCTAACCGCTCGAAGTGACGTCGGGAGATCACGCCAAGAAGGAGATGGTGACCGACGAGAAGCCCGCCACAAGCCACGGGAAAGCTCCATCGGGGGAGTCCGGCAACAAGAAGAGGGAGGAATCATCTCTCCGTGTCAAGTCGCACCGGAGTGGCGACAAGAAGAAGAAAATGAAGAAAGTGGTCTACTACGAGACCGATTCTTCATCGCCTTCCACCTTCGGCTCCGACATACCGTCCGTCACTTCTAAGCGCCATGAGAGCAAGAAGTTTAGTAAGATCCCCTTACGCTATCCTCGCATTTCCAAACGCACTCCTTTACTTTTCATCCCACTAGGCAAACCACCGGTTTTTGACGGTGAAGATTATTGTATGTGGAGTGATAAAATGAGGCACCATCTAACCTCACTCCACGCTATCATTTGGGACATTGTTGAGTTTGGAGCGCAGGAACCATCCGTGGGGGATGAAGGCTATGATTCGGACGAGGTAGCCCAAATCCGGCACTTCAACTCCCAAGCCACTACTATACTCCTTGCCTCTCTAAGTCGAGAGGAGTATAATAAGGTGCAAGGGTTGAAGAGTGCCAAAGAGATTTGGGACATGCTCAAGACCGCGCACGAAGGAGATGAGGTGACCAAGATCACCAAGCGAGAAACGATCGAGGGGGAGCTCGGTCGATTCATGCTCAACCAAGGGGAGGATCCACAAGCCATGTACAACCGGCTCAAGACCATGGTGAATCAAGTGCGCAACCTCGGGAGCACAAAATGGGATGACCATGAAATGGTCAAGGTTATTCTAAGATCACTCGTTTTTCTTAATCCTACACAAGTTCAATTAATTCGTGGTGATCCTAGATATAAGCTAATGTCTCCCGAGGAGGTTATAGGAAAGTTTGTGAGCTTTGAGTTGATGATCAAAGGCTCCAAACAAATCATCGAGCGAGGCGCCACCTCCACACCCGAGGTGCAACCCATCGCATTCAAAGCAACGAAGGAAAAGAAAGAAGAGTCTACATCAAGTAGGCTCCCCATTGACGCCTCCAAGCTCGACAATCAGGAGATGACGCTCATCATCAAGAGCTTCCGCCAAATCCTCAAGCAAAGGAGGGGGAAAGATTACAAGCCCCGCTTCAAGAAAGTTTGCTACAAATGTGGTAAGCCCGATCATTTTATTGCTAAATGTCCATTGTCTAGTGATAGTGACAGGGGCGACGACAAGAAGGGGAGAAGGAAGGAAAAGAAAAAGTACTACAAGAAGAAGGGCGGCGATGCCCATGTGTGTCGGGAATGGGACTCCGATTAGAGCTCCACCGACTCCTCCTCCGACGAGGATGCCACCAACATCGCCGTCAACAAGGGTCTTCTTTTCCCCAACGTTGGCCACAAGTGCCTCATGGCAAAGGACGGCAAAAAGAAGAAGGTAAAATCTAGAGCTTCCACTAAATATGCAACATCTAGTGATGAGACTAGCTCCAGTGATGATGAGGATGATTTGCTCACTCTTTTTGCCAACCTAAACATGCAACAAAAGGAAAAATTCAATGAATTAATTAGTGTTATTCATGAGAAGGATGAACTCTTGGATAGCCAAGAGGACTTCCTTATTAAGGAAAACAAGAAGCATGTTAAGGTTAAAAATGCTTATGCTCAAGAGATAGAAAAATGTGAAAAATTGACTAGTGAGCTTAGCATTTGCCATGACACTATCTCCAACCTTAGAAATGAGAATGTTAAATTGATTGCTAAGGTTGAGAAGTTAAATGTTTGTGATAATTCGCTTGTCAACCTTAAAAATGAAAATGCTAGGTTGATTGCTAAGATTGACAAATTGAATGAATCACTCTCTAGCCTTAAGATTGAGAATGATAAATTAATTGCTAAGGCTAAAGATTTAAATATTTGCAATGTTTCTATTTCCAATCTTATAAATGAGAATGCCATGTTACATGCTAAGATTGATGAATTAAATGCTTGCAACCCTCTACATCTAGTATTGATCATGTTACTATTTGTACTAGATGTAGAGACATTAATGTTGATGCTATCCATGATCACCTAGCTTTAATTAAACAACAAAATGATCACATAGCTCAACTTAGTGCTAAAATTAATGAGCATGACTTAGAAAATGAAAAATTTAAATTTGCTAGAAGCATGCTCTATAGTGGGAGATGCCCTGGCATTAAGGATGACATTGGCTTCCAACAGGGAGACAATGTCAAGCTTAATGCCCCTAAGAAATTGTCTAACTTTGTTAAGGGCAAAGCTCTCATGGTTCAGGATAACGAGGGTTATATTTTATATCCTGCTGGTTATCCCAAACACAAAATTAGGAGAATTCGTTCTAGGAAGTCTCACTCTGGCTCTCATCATGCTTTTATGTATAAGAGTGAGGCATCTAGTTCTAGGCAATCTACTCATGTTAAATTGCCTAAAACGAAAACTCCTACTGCATCAAATGAGCCTATTATTTCATTTAAGACTTTTGATGCATCATACGTTTTAACAAACAAATCAGGCAAAGTAGTTGCCAAATATGTTGGGGGCAAACACAAGGGCTCCAAGACTTGTGTTTAGGTACCCAAGGTGCTTGTTTCTAATGTCAAAGGACCCAAGACCTTTTGGGTACCTAAGAACAAGGCCTAAACTTGTTTTGTAGGTTTATGCATCCGGGGGCTCAAGTTGGATCATTGATAGCGGGTGCACAAACCACATGACTGGGGAGAAATGGATGTTCTCCTCCTATGAGAAAAACAGTGATCCCCAAAGAGCTATCAGATTCGGGGATGGAAATCAAGGTTTGGTCAAAGGACTTGGTAAAATTGCTATATCACCTGACCATTCTATTTCAAATGTTTTTCTTGTAGATTCTTTAGATTACACCTTGCTTTCAGTTTCTCAATTATGCAAAATGGGCTACAATTGTCTTTTTACGGATATAGGTGTTACTGCCTTTAGAAGAAGTGATGATTCAGTAGCATTTAAGGGAGTATTAGAGGGTCAGCTATACTTAGTTGATTCTAATAGAGCTGAACTCGATACTTGCTTAATTGCTAAGACTAATATGGGTTGGCTCTGGCATCGCCGACTAGCCCATCTTGGAATGAAGAATCTTCACAAGCTTCTAAAGGGAGAGCACATTTTGGGACTAACAAATGTTCATTCTGAGAAAGGCAGGGTTTGTAGCGCATGTCAAGCAGGAAAGCAAGTTGGTGTTCATCATCCACACAAGAATATCATAATGACCGACAGGCCGCTTGAGCTACTCCACATGGATTTATTCGGCCCGGTCGCTTACATAAGCATCGGCAGGAGTAAGTATTGTCTTGTTATTATGGATGATTATTCTCGCTTCACTTGGGTGTTCTTTTTGCAGGATAAATCTCAAACCCAAGAGACCTTAAAGGGGTTCTTGAGACGGGCTCAAAATGAGTTCGGCTTAAGGATCAAAAAGATTAGAAGCGACAATGGGACGGAGTTCAAGAACTCTCAAATTGAAGGCTTTCTTGAGGACGAGGGCATCAAGCATGAGTTCTCTTCTCCCTACACACCTCAACAAAATGGTGTAGTGGAGAGGAAGAATAGAACTCTTCTTAACATGGCGAGGACCATGCTTGATGAGTACAAGACTTCAGACCGGTTTTGGGCGGAAGCAATCAACACCGCTTGCTACGCCATCAACCGTCTCTACCTTCACCGAATCCTCAAGAAGACATCATATGAACTCCTAACCGGTAAAAAGCCCAATGTTTCATATTTTAGAGTCTTTGGTAGCAAATGTTTTATTCTTGTTAAAAGAGGTAGAAAATCTAAATTTGCTCCTAAGGCTGTAGAAGGCTTTTTACTTGGTTATGACTCAAACACAAGGGCATATAGAGTCTTTAACAAGTCCACTGGACTAGTTGAAGTTTCTTGTGATATTGTGTTTGATGAGACTAATGGCTCTCAAGTAGAGCAAGTTGATCTTGATGAGCTAGATGATGAAGAGGCTCCATGCGTCGCACTAAGGAACATGTCCATTGGGGATGTGTGTCCTAAAGAATTCGAAGAGCCTCCACAAGCACAAGATCAACCGTCATCTTCCAATCAAGCATCTCCACCAACCCAAAATGAGGATCAAGCTCAAGATGATGAAAATGATGATCAAGAGATGAGCCACCTCAAGAGGAGGACAACGATCAAGGGGGAGATGTCAATGATCAAGACAAGGAAGATGATGAGGGTCCAAGACCGCCACACCCAAGAGTCCACCAAGCGATACAACGAGATCACCCCGTGAACTCCATCCTTGGTGATATTCTTAAGGGGGTAACCACTCGATCTTGTGTCGCTCATTTTTTTGAACATTACTCTTTTTTGTCTTCTATTGAGCCATACAGGGTGGAAGACACATTAAGAGATTCGGATTGGGTGTTAGCAATGCAAGAGGAACTCAACAACTTCACGAGGAATAAGGTATGGCATTTAGTTCCACGTCCTAACCAAAATGTTGTAGGAAAGTGGGTCTTCCGCAACAAGCAAAATGAGCATGGTGTGGTGACAAGGAACAAAGCCCGACTTGTAGCCAAGGGATATTCACAAGTCTAAGGTTTGAATTTCAGTGCAACCTATGCACCCGCAGCTAGGCTTGAGTCAATTCGCATATTACTTGCCTATGCTACTTACCATGGCTTTAAGCTTTATCAAATAGACGTAAAAAGTGCCTTCCTCAATGGACCAATCAAGGAAGAGGTCTATGTTGAGCAACCTTCCGGCTTTGAAGATAGTGAGTACCCTAATCATGTTTACAAACTCTCTAAGGCGCTTTATGGACTCAAGCAAGCCCCAAGAGCATGGTATGAATGCCTAAGAGATTTTCTTATCACTAATGTCTTCAAAGTTGGCAAAGCCGATCCTACTCTCTTTACTAAAACCATTGCAAATGATTTGTTTGTATGCCAAATTTATGTTGATGATATCATATTTGGGTCTACTAACAATTCTACTTGTGAAGAGTTTAGTAGGATAATGATTCAAAAATTCGAGATGTCTATGATGGGGTTGTTGAAGTATTTCTTAGGATTTCAAGTAAAGCAACTCAAAGAGGGCACCTTCATCAGCCAAACTAAGTACATTCTAGATATACTCACCAAGTTTGGAATGAAGGATGCCAAGCTCATCAAGACACCCATGGGAACCAATGGGCATCTCGACCTCGACACGGGAGGTAAATCCGTAGATCAAAAGGTATACCGGTCGATGATAGGATCCTTACTCTATTTATGTGCATCTCGACCGGATATTATGCTTTCTGTATGCATGTGTGCAAGATTTCAAGCCGATCCTAAGGAAGTTCACCTTAGGGTCGTGAAAAGAATCTTGAGATATTTAGTTCATACACCTAAGTTTGGTCTTTGGTACCCCAAGGGATCCACTTTTGATTTAATAGGTTACTCAGATGCTGATTGGGCAAGGTGTAAAATTGATAGAAAGAGCACATCAGGGACTCGTTAGTTCTTGGGAAGATCCCTGGTGTCTTGGGCTTCAAAGAAACAAAACTCAGTAGCTCTTTCTACCGCCGAAGCCGAGTACATTGCCGCAGGCCATTGTTGCGTGCAATTGCTTTGGATGAGGAAAACCCTTAGGGACTATGGTTACAAATTGACCAAAGTCCCTCTCCTATGTGATAATGAGAGTGCAATCCGCATAGCGGATAATCCCGTTGAGCACAGTCGCACTAAGCACATAGCCATTCGGTATCACTTTTTGAGGGATCACCAACAAAGGGGGAATATAGAGATTGCTTATGTTAGCACCAAAAAACAATTAGCCGATATCTTTACCAAACCACTAGATGAGAAAACTTTTACTAAACTTAGGAATGAGCTAAACATTCTTGATTCTAGGAATTTTGATTGATACTTTGCACACATAGCTCATTTACATACCTTTGATCATGTCTCTTTCATTTGCTATGACTAATGTGTTTTTCAAGTGTATTACATGCTAAGTCATAGATTGAAAGGGAAATGGAGTCCTCAGCGAAGACAAGGCTTCCACTCCACTCCATCATATTATTTACCCTTCGCCGTCACTCCGCACCGCTCTCCACTTTGGTATAATCTTTCACTCATACATTGTTTGCCAAAGGGGAGAGATTTGAAAAAGGGCTCTAAAGATTCCGTTTTTGGCGATTCATGCCAAAGGGGGAGAGAGTATTAGCCCAAACCAAAAGGACCACACCACCATGCCAATTTCAAAAAAAAATTCGAAACAAAGTTGTTTTCAATTGGTAATCTTTGAAATTAATATTCCTCTAAGAAATTCTATCTCATTTGGTATCTATATTCTAAGGAGGAGTTTTTCAAAAATCGGTATCTAAAATATTTGATCTTCTTTCAATTTGCAAAACCCTCTTGAACACTAAGAGGAGAATTTCATTAAGGGGGAGTTTTGTTTAGTCAAAGGAAAATCATTTGAAATAGGGGGAGAAAATTTCAAATCTTGAAAATGCTTCTTGAAATCTTATTCATATATCTTTGACTATTAGAAAAAAGATTTTGAAAAAGAATTTCCAAAAGAATTTGTAAAAACAAAACAAGTGGTGCAAGCGTGGTCCAAAATGTTAAAAGGAAGAAAGCAATCCATGCATATCTTATGAAAGTTTAAATTGGTTTAATTCCAAGCAACCTTTGCACTTACCTTATGCAAACTAGTTCAATTCTGCACTTATATATTTGCTTTGGTTTGTGTTGGCATCAATCACCAAAAAGGGGGAGATTGAAAGGGAAATAGGGTCAAACCTTTTCCTAAATGATTTTGGTGGTTGAATTGCCCAACACAAATAATTGGACTAACTAGTTTGCTCTAGATTATAAGTTCTACAGGTGCCAAAGGTTCAACACAAACCAATAAAAAGTCCAAGATAGGGTTCAAAAAGGAAGGAGCAAAACCATCCGAAGGCTGTCATGGTCTGGCGCACCGGACTGTCCGGTGCACCACCGGACAGTGTCCGGTGCATTAGGGAGATCAACTCTGAACTGCCCAACTTCGGGTTTCTGGAAATGCCACTCCGCTATAATTCACCGGACTGTCCGGTGTGGCACCGGACTGTCCGGTGTGCCATGCGGAGCAACGACTACTGCGCCTACGGTCGTCTGCAAAAGTGAACAGTGAACGCTATTGTGCGCGGACAGTTCGCGCAGAGTCAGAGCAGGCGCCAGAAGGCGCACCGGACAGTGAACAGTGTTGTCCGGTGCACCACCGGACTGTCCAGTGGCCCCAATTGTCAGAGCTCCAACGGTCGAACCCTAACGGTTGGGTGACGTGGCTGCCACACCGGACAGTGTCCGGTGGCGCACCGGACTGTCTGGTGCGCCCATCGACAGACAGCCTCCCCAACGGCCATTTTGGTGGGTGGGGCTATAAATACCCCCCAACCACCACACTTCAAGGCATCCAAGTTTTCAGACTTCACATTCAATACAAGAGCTAGTGCAATCAATACAAGACACAAATTGAATAGAATCAAAGCCTCTGCAAGTCCCATTTCCACTCCAAGCAAATAGTGACTAGAGAGAGTTTTTGCTCGTGTTCTTTGAGCTCTTGTTCTTGATCGCTTTTCTTCTTCCTCTTTCTTGTTCTCAAGCAACTTGTAATCAACGCAAGAGACACCAAGTTGTGGTGGTCCTTGTGAGGGGTCTAAGGGACCCGTTGATTAAGGAGAAAAGCTTACTCGGTCTAGGTGACCGTTTGAGAGAGGGAAAGGGTTGAAAGAGACCCGGTCTTTGTGACCACCTCAACGGGGAGTAGGTTTGCAAGAACCGAACCTCGGTAAAACAAATCATCGTGTCATCCGCTTTCATTTGCTTGTACTTTGTTTTCACCCTCTCTTTCGGACTCGATTTTATTTCTAACGCTAACCCGACTTGTAGTTGTGCTTAAAGTTTATAAATTTCAGATTTGCCTATTCACCCCCCTCTAGGCGACTTTCAGGCTCACGTTCGATTTGTGCATTTGTGCACCGGGGTAGCCTTGTGCACGTGATATGATGCCCCCTATAAATAGATGAACAGTGCCCATACAGAGAGGATCACAAGACAATTCATGTACCTTTGCTACTTTCGAGCATCCCATGTTTGCTCTAAATGTACTCATCTTCAAGCATCCCATGTTTGCCCCGAAGGTACTGTTGTAATCCAATTTGTGTAATAAAAAATGGACTATTATAGTGTTATTCCCTTAAGTGCTTCTCTTTACATCTTAATAATTCATTTGCCTTGTTCATATGTTTACGTCCTTCTCTTGCCTTCTCATGTTTATTGGTAAGGGGGAAATGTGTTATCGTTTTAACTGTGTTGCCTGTTATGGTTCCTTCCATGAGCTTTAATAGGTGTCCAACAACTTTAATTAGATATTAGAATTGTATACTTTGATGGATCCTTAAAGAAAGTTATGGAACTAAATAAATATTTTAGGTGTAGCAATGCATGGATACTAAAGAAATAAACTTATGATATATTCACTTCTAAATATTTATGTGCTTGGTTGGTAACGGGAGAAAAAGTCTACCATGGTAGTGTTGGTCACTTGTTCTCAAATGATGTGAATCAAGAACAAGCCAACACAATTGTTAAATATAAAGGACATTCGTTCTCCGAAGCATTGTTTGCCTTCAGATTCAATGAACATCGGACGAAGGTCATGAAGGACATGTCTTCATCATCTTATAAATAAATTAAAATACATAAATATAAATATAATTGATACAAATCATTTATTCATTCGTATAAACATTTCTTAAAATTTATAAGAGTATTAACAGAATTTATATTACATTGATACCTTCGGCTTACTCGAATGTGTTGGCACGAGAGAGATTACAATTCAGCGTGAACAGTATGATGCTACTGTTCATCTATTTATAGGCACAAGACGTAGCCTGGATAAAATTACATTCATGACCTTCAACATTTGTTTATAATCATAACTTAAATCACTAGGGTCTATCTGGTCTTTTCATCTTTTGCTTGATCTAAACCGAAGCTGATGGCAGCTTCGGCACTTGTCATCGTTGCTTTCAAGCGAGGTCTTCGTCTTGAGGACCTTCGGTAGAAAGAAGGAAATCTCCATAATCACTTTGCCGATGGTGTCTTTGTGTTGAGGACCTTCGGGAGAGAAGAAGACACCCAACAGGTAGCATTTTAATTTGATATATATGATTAATATACATGATAATATTATGTTATTGGCAACATTAACTTATATTATGGACATCATGGTCATTCATAAAATAAATCATAGAGTTTAAATTTACAGAAGCTAAAATACAAATAGACAATATTCACGTCGACGTTTCTAGTACTGTTTGATAGTGTTTTTCTTCCATTACAATACACGTTCGTATTTGTGCTTTTTTTTAATCTACAAAGGCTTTAGCGTCGTTGAAGTAGATGAAGAGTTGATGGGAGGGCAAATGAATGGCCAGTTGACCGACCAGGGAGACAATCGAGGAAGAAAAGCGCCCGCGAGGTCGAAAACTTACAAAAGGAAAAAAAAGTTGGGCCTGTCGGAATTGATCCACGCATAGATCCACTTCACAATGATACAAGAGGAACATCTCATCATGACCGGGGATCCACCCAGCAATAGAAAACCACTCCTATCGTCGGTTCAAAAATTTTCCCATATACAACAGTATACAGCCATATCACTCAGATTTCATCCTTTTTTTTCTCCCTCCTGTAGTGTTCTTTTAAATTCTTCCTCTATATCTCACATCAATCATAAAATATTATTTTCTATACATTTTCATCTTTTATTATTATTTTCCCCAATTGACAAATAATGGTGCTCACCAACTTCGAGACAAGTGGGACAGCTTAGAGCGCCCCTTACTCTGGCAGACTTCTCTGCTCCACCATAGTACTATATAGTGTAAAGGAGCTTTTAGCGTTGAACGTTGCAGCAGACCAGCGACGCTAAACACATACAGGGCAAGGGGAGGGGGCAGCTCGCGACGGGCGTTGCAGACTTTATTAGCACGCCCACGCTAGGCGTTGCGTGCCTGCTCCAACTCTAAGCATTGAATTACTTTAATCTAGCGTGTACTTTTATGGCTTGTTTGGTGACCAGTGAAATAGAGGGAATCTATGAGGTTGAATAGCATGTACTTTTAGCTAAAAGACGCTTAAGATCGCCAATAGTGGAACAACGACTATACATACTTCTCACCAGAACATGAAACGATACCATTATAGAAATGCTAAAGACTCCCTAAGATCATATGTTTCCTTATTTTAATATACTCATTGATGGAGTTAGCAACATTATTGTAGGCGAGCATGTAGAGGGAAGCGATGTATATTTTGGCGAGGGAAGAAACCACTGTGGTTGAGTTCACCGACTCTACGAGTGAATTAGGGGGAATGGTCACCCAATCTGTCAAAGATTTGTAGAAAGAGTCTGCATGTGGTGCCTTCGATGAAAGTAGAGTGAATGATAGATCCACGAGTCATTGAAGTAGTCTTGCATCAGCTGATTGTGGGTGACTTCATGATCCTGGTCGATGTAGCTCCACTGCTCTTCACCTTCCTATAATTGAATACTCGGAGGCAAGCTTCACATCACGTATTTATCATAGTTTCATGCAATATATAGAGTATCTCGTCTTCATCTATCTCAACGCTAGAGGTCGCGGAGGACATGAAAGAATTATTTGGAGTGAAAGGATAGTGACAAGAATGAAATAGGAAGTGTTAGGAGCAAAATGGAGAGTGAAATGTGTGAATGGATCCAAACATCCCTCTCTATTTGTAGACCTAATTTTATTTATTTATTGATTTTTTGAATTGTTTTTGTAATCCCACTAGCTAATAGATGGATAAACTATAGTCCTATGGAGAATACTTCCGCTTCTCTGTGACAACTGTCCACCACTGGGAGTAGTTTCTTATTTATATTTATGAATTATGCAGTTTTTATTTTATATTTAAATTATATACTTTTAATTATTTTTATGAATTGTGTAATTTTATATGATTAATTATATAATTGGATGCATTTTTAATTCAATAAAATGACATATTCAATGTCAACTAAGAACCTATAAAAGAAATGCTGATGTGATGTTGAGATGATTATAAGCTAAGTTAAAGATAGTGCACTGGATAGTTGTGATCGACAAGGGTTGATCAACTAACGACCCTGCTATCAAACATGTCAACCCTTATTTGCCGGAGTGCTCTAGTATATAGCTTGTAGCTTCGGCCTACAACCACCAAATTGCCACTTTTATAGATTTTAGTTGCAATAAACTATCATTTTATCGAAATAAAAATACACAATTAAGCAAATAAAAAGTATTTAATTTATAAAACATAAATAAAATTACATTAAAACTACATAATTCAAAAATAAAATCTAATTGCCAAAATGTAGATTCTAGATATACTCCATTAAATCATTTTGACGCTGGTCATGAACCATACTAGCATGAATTGTGGCCTCACATTGAATGATGTCTATAAATCTCATGGGTGCATGGAAATGATGGTTGGTGCTACAATGGAGGACTCGACTATCTCATAGTTATCCATATCATATGCTTTTTTCATGCTTATCTTTAACAATCATGTTGTGTTGAACGATACATGCACACATGATCACACTAAGTATTTGCTGGGAAAAAGAATGACCTAGGCTAGCGAGAATATAGAAGCAATCCTAGAGGACCCCAAATGATCTCTGTACGTCCTCTCGTGGCATGCAACAAACATATGCTGCTTTCAGAGTCTATAGGAGAAAATGGTCTTCACAAACACTGACCACTAGAACTAGATGCCATTGGCGAGGTAGTACTCTTAGTTATACTATGTCCATTCATCATGAACTTCACATTTGATGTTTCTCTCTTGAGCTCATCAATGAATAACAACGATTGGTTGAGCGCATTGACATCGTTGTTCCACCCTACTATAAAAAAGCATGCAAAATTCATAAGTCATACGAGGCATCCGTCTCGAGCATTATGGGCAGGGATCCAGTGTCCCCCAAAGTAAACTTCTCTTTCCATTCAACGAGACAATTTTTCTACTTAATGCATGTAATATGTACTACCTATGTACCCAAAAATCCATCTCTTCCCTTTAGCTAAAAGATACTTAAGATCGCCAACAGTGGGACAACGATTATACATACTTGTCACCAAAACATGAAACAACACCATTATAGAATTGCTCAAGACTCTCTAAGATCATATGTTTCCTTATTTTAATATATTTATTGATGGAGTTAGCAACATTATTGTAGGCGAGCATGTAGAGGGAAGCGATGTATTTTTGGCGAGGGAAGAAACCACTGTGTTTGAGTTCATGACTCTACGAGTGAATTAGGGGGAATGGTCACCTAATCTGTCAAAGATTTATAGAAAGAGTCTGCATGTGGTGCATTCGACGAAAGTAGAGTGAATGATAGATCCACAAGTTATTGAAGTAATCTCACATCAGCTGATTGTGGGTGGCTTTATGATCCTGGTCGATGTAGCTCCACTGCTCTTCACCTCCCTATCGTTGAATACTCGGAGGCAAGCTTCACACCGCTGTATCTATCATAGTTTGATGCAATATATAGAATATCTAGTCTTCATCTATTTGAATGCTAGAGGCCGCGGATGACATGGAAGAATTTTTTTTGGAGTGAAAGGGTAGTGAGAGGAATGAAACAAAGGAGCAAAATAGAGAGTGAAAAGCGTGATTGAATCCAAACATCCCTCTATTTGTAGACCTAATTTTAATATTTTTTGAATTGTTTTTGTAATCCCACTAGCTAATAGATGGATGAACTGTACTCCTATGGAGAATACTCCCGCTTCTCTGTGACAACTGCCCACCTCTGGGAGTAAACAACTGTAAATGAAGCGATATCCGATCTCACGCTATCTCGTAACGGGCTGAACTGAAAATCACAATCCAATACATTTCCATGAACCTAAACGCGTCGTTAGATCTACTCTATTAATTTTACCAGCTAATAACTACGGTAGTCTTTAATTTTAGTCGGCTACTATAGCTGCATCCAATGCTAACCGTAGGGGCAATCGTCGGCCCAAACCAAAACATTTGCCCAGTGGCTGCCACACCCACACCTCATCCTGAGCTGCTGCAGCACCTGCAAAGCTCTGCAAGCATCCAGCACAGGCCACACTGGCCACCTCTCTCTCACTCTCTTCACTCCCACAGCCGCAGTTTATATAAAGCAAAAGCGGAGGAGAGCAACGCGCCACACAAGCAAAGAACTTGGCCCCGCCTCCCGTCTCTTACCGCACATGCGCGTCGGGCCGCGTCGACATAGCTGCTTGCCGCCGACACCCGCAGCCGCAATGGCCGTCGCCCACGCGCCGCCGCGCCGGGGCGTGCTCCCCCTCCTGCTCGTCGCCGCGCTCGTGGCGGCGTTGCCGGCCACCTGCGCCGCGGCCAGGAGCAAGAAGTCGTACACGGCCATCTTCAGCTTCGGGGACTCGCTCTCCGACGCCGGCAACCTCATCGTCAACGGCACGCCCAAGGCGCTCACCACCGCGCGCCCTCCCTACGGGATGACCTTCTTCCGCAAGCCCACCGGCCGCTGCTCCAACGGCCGCCTCGTCGTCGACTTCCTGGGTACTGCACTGTACCCTAGTAGTAGTTCGTTCCAACACCGGCAGCTGTTTTTATTTCGCTTCCGTGACTAATTTTTCCCAACTGCTTGTACTTATTTTTGTGGTCTCTGGGATATCTAATTCAAACGTCTCCGTCGCTAAAACTTTTTGATTTGAGTGTCAAGAGGAGCCTGCTATGACTTGGGTGGTCAAGATGAAATTGACCTGTTCTTTTCTTTTTATTAAACAAAAAGTTTGGTAGAGCAAACCTAAAATTTGTTTGTTAAATTTTAGAAAAAGGGAAAAACAAAGATGAGGTGACTAGTGACTACTAAATTTGTTTGTAAGAGTCCCATTTCTTTGCTCTCAGCTCTTCATTTCTCTGTGGTGCTACCCTTTTAATCAGGCGAGGGCGAGGGCGAGGTCAAAAGGGGTTGATTTTTTCCGACCTTCCTTTATAAAAAGATGGAAACGAGTGGTAGAAAACTGGTGGTAAAAAGGGTTGCTGCTTTGCCGCGCTGTGAATCGTTGCCGTCTCCGCTCTGCTGCTAGAGTTTTAGCAGAGTACTGATGCGAATTAAAGTCTCTTCTTTCCCTTTTGTGATGGGAACCTTTGGCCAATTATGCAGCCGAGCATTTCGGGCTGCCACTGCCGCCACCGTCGCAGGCCAAGGGCAAGGACTTCAAGAAGGGCGCCAACTTCGCCATCACCGGCGCGACGGCCCTGGAGTACTCCTTCTTCAAGGCGCACGGCATCGACCAGCGCATCTGGAACACCGGCTCCATCAACACCCAGATCGGCTGGCTCCAGGACATGAAGCCGTCCCTCTGTAAATCGGAGCAAGGTCCGGCCCCAATCTCACCCGCACTGAATGTTCTCGAAAATTTTGCAGTGGATCACCGAATGTTGGTTGCAGACTGCAAGGATTACTTCAGCAAATCCCTGTTCGTCGTCGGGGAGTTCGGGGGCAACGACTACAACGCGCCGCTCTTCTCCGGCGTCCCATTTTCTGATGTCAAGACTTACGTGCCCCTTGTTGCAAAGGCTATCGCCAATGGCGTTGAGGTAGCATTTCTCAACTATGAGTCTCAAATTCACTAGTAGATGATTGACCCTTACATTTCATCATACACCATTCTGCATATACATTGATGATGCAGCAGTAGAGTTTCAGAAAGTGGTCAACTGTTTTCGAATGGGGGGAAAATGTTTGATGGCGTGGCCCTGAACTTCCGCATGCTAAATTGAGCTTCTGCACAGTCCATCAGATTGTTGTTTAGTGCAGCCCCATGTGATGCAAGCATGAGGGGGCTCCAGGTAGAACATGATTGCACAATGAAAGAGAGAATGGGCATGCAAAAGGTAGGGTGGGTACAGATGAAGAGAGAATCTTTTGCTATGCGCATGCCCATCATGGAATGGTTGTAAACAATGGTTTGCTTCCACAAATTTCAAGACGACATGATAGATTTATCTGACGACATGGTGGTGGTGGTGCATCTGTAACTAGCTTAACGGCTTTATACATCTGTTTGCCCGTACCTACGTGTAAAGCTAGTTCCGCAACATTTGCTTTTTAACTATACTTCCCTAATTTCCAGTCACACTCTGCAAACTTTTTTTTAAAAAAAATGTAAATTTTTTCCAGAAACTGATCGAGCTTGGGGCAACAGACCTCCTGGTGCCTGGCGTTCTCCCAATTGGCTGCTTCCCGTTGTACCTGACGCTGTACAACACCAGCAGCAAAGCAGACTACAACGCCCGGACCGGGTGCCTTCGGAGGTACAACCGCCTGGCCTTCCACCACAACAGGGAGCTGAAGCAGCAGCTTGACGAGCTTCAGAAGAAGTACCCCAAGACGAAGATCATGTATGGAGATTACTTCAAGGCTGCACTGCAGTTTGTCGTCAACCCTGGAAAATTTGGTGAGTTCTCTCCCTTTCTCTGTCTGCTTCTCCAAGTATATCTCTTGGTGGCTGGCTCCAAAGGCATTCCGTTCCATGAAATGAAACGAACACTGTGAGCTGCTGCAGGTTTTAGCACGGCCTTGCAGGCGTGCTGCGGCGCAGGAGGGCAGGGCAACTACAACTTCAACCTGAAGAAGAAGTGTGGCGAGCAGGGCGCGAGCGTGTGCTCCAACCCGTCGTCGTACGTGAGCTGGGACGGCATCCACATGACCGAAGCTGCGTACAGAAAGGTCGCCAATGGCTGGTTGAATGGCCCGTATGCTCAGCCCCCAATTCTCAAGTCATGATCGAGATTACTAGGCTGTGCGTAATACCGCCGCAGCTGCATGCTGCGGCTAGAGATATATATGAGGAGTGTTTCAGGCAATAGATATGCTAAGTTATGGTAAAGCTATTTGGTCTGTTCATTGGAAGATCTGTATAAACTGCGCCGGTATAGATATGTTCCCAGCTGAAATGGCTCTAGCACAGATGTGCATGGCATGTTCTCTGATTCTTTTCATTTGTTCTAAAAAAATATTGCGGCAGTAATATGAGTTGATAAAAGTAACTAAATTTCTGCAATTTTATCAGGCTTCAAAGCTACCATTAAATTTCCCCCATCCAGGTCGATCTAGTGTTGCAATTTCTATTCGGTCATGACAGTTGATATAAGCCACGTTACAGAACACAGCATGCCTGGCTTTGATGTGGACGGGTGAGAAATAGAAGTGCCAACAACTGGTATGATTACGAAGGCTGCTCAATTGCTGCTTGACAACTCAGTGAGGTAGCTGCATCTGAATAATCCTTGGAATGGATTAATTTGTAGCACCAGCAATCCTGCATTTTGGAATGCTGCACGCCTGGGTTTGTAAGTCGAATGCACCTGAGTTAATATTTAGCTGCTAAAATTAGCTGAGGACATTTAAACAATCTAGCTAGTAGCTAGCTACTTTTAGTAAATTAGCTAATAGTTAGCTAGATAATTCCAGTAGCAATTGTTTAGCTACTAACTGTTACATCTAGTAGATTCCTGTCAAACAAATGGGACCTATATCTCTGCGTAACTCTGCTTCATGCTCACGTACGGAAGCCATGATTTTGTTATTTTTTTTTGCCGAGGACATGGTGAGCAAGAAACCTCCATTCATGTGAGTATACTTCTATGACTGGAGGGTGTACTTGCCTTCCGTCCTTGGAGGACAACTGGATAAGATAACTGATGTCTGCATCTGGTCATAGCTTGGAGTGATGCTGGATCATTTGCCAGGCATTCCGGAACAATCCACCGGCGGAGTTCACGAGGCCGGGTGTTGGATTCAAAAGTTTCAATGCTGCAGATTGGGTCCGTTTGGTCGGCTTCCATTTCTTAACCAACCAAAACCATGGCAAACTAAAACTTAGACTTGCCAAAACCAAAGCTCGTTAAACTTAGGATAAAAAAATATTGGTACACTACACTTTTTATTTCTTATGCAATTTAAGAAATTTTTATAGATTTACTAAAACTTTGGTTCGGTCTGCCAATTCTTTGGCAGTTTATCAATTGATAACTAAGAGTTTTGTCTTGTCATAATTTTGGCTGAGCGAAAATTGAAAGCGAGCATGCCAAGATGCCCACACAGGGAGAGGCCTAAACGTCATAGGAAGATTGACCGAACCCGTGTGGTTGGTGAAAACATCTAGATCTCTAGTTAGTTTTAGTGATTAATGATGACGTAAGATTATTATGACTAACATATGTTTTTGCAGATTATATTGTAAGTTAAATCATAATGTAGAAAATTTGTGTGAGCAACGCGATCAGATATGAGGTAATCTGGTTCTTCTCTTTGGAACTCGACACTCTCGCGCCGCCAACTCGCGCCCTTGCTCTGGGTTCATCGTTTGCCAGCCATATGTTCCAGAGTATTCTCTTCGTTCGCTACAAACCAGTATATGTATCCCTATACAAGCCCACGGGCCAGGATTAGTTGATTCACTCTAGGTCGGCATATATTCATAGCTCTCTGACTTTGCCGACGGCCGCCATCTTCTCGCGAAGCCTGTTCCTGCCTCTGCTTCTGCCTCCGCACTAGGTCCCTGACATCCCCTTCCTTGGGATTTAGCTTGTCTCCAAGCTGGTGGCAAGGGAAATTGAGTCTTGATTGCATCCTCATCCTCTTAGGTGGTTAGAGATGCGGGCCAGCCAGTCCAGTGAATGAGGAGCTAGGGAACCACCTTGCCTGCTCGACCGAATTTTTTTTTTCAGCCCTACTTTTGAAAAATATTTACGTTTCGACCCTCAGAAATTTTATATGCAAGTTTGGACCCGATACTCGGCGCCATAGGCTGTGGCGCCGAGGTAACACAGCTCGACGCACAACCTATGGCGCCGAGGTATGACGTGGCAGCAACGGCTACCCACGCCTAGTGCTGACATGGCACTGACGTGGCGCCGATGCGGCCTCGTAGCTCGGCGCCACAGATCTTGGCGCCGAGCTACGGAGGCCTATAAAAACAGCCGTGCTGCTGGGCGAGAGCAGCACATTTCCTCTCATTTCAAAACTTTGTCAAAATTTGTTGGATTTAAAGATTCGAGTTGGTTCACTTCGTAGACCAAGGTATGGTGCCCAACTGATTTGTTTTGTATATTAGGTTGTTAGTTTCATAGTTGCTCATAGTTTGATAGTTTGTGTAAACCTATTATATTATCATTTCGATTATTAATTTCATAGTTGCTCATAATATATATAGTATCATTAATATGATGAGTATATTTTATTTGATAGTTTGTGTAAACCTGTTATAAAGCATATTAGGTACAAGTGATAATTATAATCGTTTATTAGATGAAAGATATGTACCGAGAGGCGTTGTGGCAGAAGAGAGGTCGTCCTCGGGAGTTATATCCGGACGTATCTAGTAAGGATGCTCTTGTTCCTCCTGAACTCCCCGTGCCTAACTGTGACTGTGGCAGACTGGCTTGGGTATGTCAATCCCAACATCCAGACACGGCTGCTCGCTGCTTCTAGCTGTCTAATTAGCTAACTAATTAAACCAAGTAATCTTGTGCTACAAATTTATTTTTCAGTTAGAAAAATCTATTTAGCTCAAATTAATACCAAGCAATGATATATTAACATCTAGCTGTCTAATTAGCTAACTAATTAATACAAACTAATTTGAATCCTCACCGTGGGGAGATGGCGACGGGGAGCACGAGGTCGGCTTGGCCTTGATGGTGGTGCAGAGGCAGAGCGAGGCGTCGAGGTCGGCCACGCCGGAGAGCAGCGAGCAGCAGGTGTCGCCTTCGGCGGTGGAGGGAGGGCATGGCGTGGACGAAGGCGGCGGCTTCGCCTTCGGCGGTGGAGGCGGCAGCAGCTTCGGCGTCGGGCAGTAGGGGTAGGCCGCGGCCTGCGCGAGCAGTGTGGACGGTGGCGGGCGGCTCTGGTGGCGGCGGGTGGGCAGGGCGGCGTCGGCGTCGGGAGGAACGAAGGGAATGGGAGGAAGGAGAAAGAAGAAACACGGTGTAACGGTTAATTCCTAGCTCGACGCCAGGATCTATGGCACCGAGCTAGGTGCCACACGTGCTAACACGTCAGGTCTATCAGCCATGGACACGTCAGCGCTCGGCGCCATAGGCTGTGGCGCCGAGCTGTGTTTTATGGCGCCGAGAAAAGGGTCCAAAATTGAGATTAAAATTTTTTAGGTCCAAACTAAAAGGGAAATGTTCCCTTGGGCCATTTCTAAGTATTTTGGTGATTAAGTGTCCAACACAAATGGTTTAAGTGTTCAATTGTGCCAAAGACTCAAGAAGTGAAAATCAAGGTACAAGGTATGATTCTAGACTTAGTACATTGGTTTTTGTGTACTAACATATTTGTCTAAGTGCTAGAATTAGAGAAAATACAAAAGGAAAAAGACTTGGCTGGAGCAGCCAAGACTCTGCGCAGTCTGGGTGCACCGGACAGTGTCCGGTGCGCCAGGCTGGCGTCAGGTCAACTGGCCGCTCTCGGGAATTCGTCGACGGCGTACGACTAAAATTCACCGGACTGTCCGGTGAGCCAACGATCAACCGCGCCAACGGTCGGCCACGCAATCCGCGCGTGACGCGTGGCCGAGCCAACGGTCTGATGGGGGCACCGGACTGTCCGGTGTGCACCGGACAGTGTCCAGTGCGCCAACGGCTCCAAGTCTTCAACGGTCGGCTGCGCCAATTTAGGAAGGCGATCTGCACCAGACAGTGAACAGGGGATGTCCGGTGGTGCACCGGACTGTCCGGTGCGCCACCCGACAGAAGGCAAGAATTGCCTTCCAAGAATCTCCAACGGCTCCTAGCTGCCTTGGGGCTATAAAAGGGACCCCTAGGCGCATGGAGGAGACACCCAAGCATACTTTGAGCATTCTTAATCATTCACACTCCGTCTTCATGCACTCGATTGACTTTCTTAGTGATTTGAGCTCCGTTCTAGTGGTGAACTTTGTGCTATTCATTTGAGCTCAAGTCTTGGCTGTGTGTGTGCGTATTGCTACGGATTTGTGTGTGTTGCTTCCCTCCCTTACTCTAGTGCTTTCACTTTGATCATTATTGTAAGGGCGAGAGACTCCAAGTTGTGGAGATTCCTCGTAAACGGGAAAGAGTAAAGAAAGAAGAACACCGTGGTATTCAAGTTGATCATTGGATCACTTGAGAGGAGTTGAGTGCAACTCTCGTCCATTGGGATGCCACAACGTGGAGTAGGCAAGTGTTACTTGGCCGAACCACGGGATAAACCATCGTGTCTCTTGTGCTTGTTCTCACTGTGACTATTGTGTTTCACAAGAGCTTGGTCCTTAGCCACTTGATTTCATTGTGCTAACACTTAATCAAGTTTTGTGGCTTTAAGTTTTAAGTTTTTACAGGATCACCTATTCACCCCCCTCTAGGTGCTCTCAATTGGTATCGGAGCCGTTCTCTTCACGAAAGGGACTAATCGCCCGAAGGGATGGATCCTAAGGGAAAGGGGATGGTGATCAACGACAAGGAGAAGGAGACCTTCCTCAATGAGCCAAGAGACGACAAGCCCACTGACTCGGGCTCAAGTCATAAGAAGAAGGATGGGAAGAAGAAGAGGCGCATCAAGAAGATAGTCTACTACGACAGTGACGAGTCCTCTTCTTCCCAAAGAGACGACGATGACGAGAAAAAGAAAACGGTCAACTCAAACTTTTCTTTTGATTATTCTCGTATTCCGCATAATTCCAATGCTCATTTGCTTTTCATTCCTCTTGGTAAACCTCCACACTTTGATGGAGAGGACTACGGTTTTTGGAGTCACAAAATGCGTAGCCATTTGTTCTCTCTTCATCCAAGTATATGGGAGATAGTAGAAAATGGAATGCAATTTGATAGTACGGATAATTCCATGTTTATCAATGAACAAATTCACAAAAATGCACAAGCTACCACTGTTCTATTAGCATCCTTGTGCAGGGAAGAGTACCATAAGGTGAGCGGCTTGGATAACGCCAAGCAAATCTGGGATACCCTCAAGATCTCGCACGAGGGGAACGACGCCACCATGGTCACCAAGATGGAGTTGGTGGAAGGGGAACTAGGAAGGTTCGCAATGATCAGGGGGGAGGAGCCAACTCAAACGTACAATAGGCTCAAGACCCTCGTCAACAAGATAAGGAGCTATGGGAGCACGAGATGGACGGACCACGACGTCGTCCGACTAATGCTTAGGTCTTTCACCATACTTGATCCTCATCTTGTGAACTCTATTCGTGAAAATCCTAGGTACACCAAGATGATGCCCGAGGAAATACTCGAAAAGTTCGTAAGCGGGCGAATGATGATCAAGGAAGCAAGATACATTGATGAGGCATTGAATGGCCCAATGCCCATCTACGAGCCTCAAAAGGTTGCTCTCAAAGCAACAAGTAGCAGGGAGGTGCTACCTAGCAAGGTGGCGCAAGTTGAGGCGGCCGGGCTAAATGAGGATGAAATGGCCCTCATTATCAAGCGCTTCAAGACCGCACTAAGAGGACGCAAGGAGTACCCAAACAAGAACAAGGCAAAGGGAAAGCGCTCCTGCTTCAAGTGCGGTAAGCAAGGTCATTTTATTGCTCAATGTACTGATAATGAAAATGACCAGGAAGACGAAAGACATGGGAAGAGAGAGAACAAGAAGGTTTACAAGAAGGCGAAGGGCGAGGCACACCTTGGCAAAGAGTGGGACTCGGATTGTTCTTCATCCGACTCCGACAACGAAGGACTCGCCGCCTCGGCCTTCAACAAGTCGTCGCTCTTCCCCAACGAGCGCCATACTTGCCTAATGGCAAAGGAAAAGAAGGTAAACGCTCAAGAAACTCATATGTACTCTACTTCTAGTGATGAGGATTCTAGTGATGATGAAGTAGACTACACTAGCTTGTTCAAAGGATTAGATAGAGGTAAAATAGAAAAGATTAATGAGTTGATTGATGCAATGAATGAAAAAGATAGATTGCTAGAAAGGCAAGAGGAAATTTTGTATGAGGAACATGACAAATTCATTAGTGCTCAAAAGTCTCTTGCCTTTGAGATTAAAAGAAATGAATTACTTTCTTCTGAGTTATCTAAGTGCAATGAATCCATTTCTAGCTTGAAGACATTGAATGATGATTTAAGTGCTAAGCTAGAAGTAGTAAATAAATCTAGTCCTTGTGTAGAGCATGTTGTAATTTGCAATAGATGCAAGGATTTTACTGTTGATGCTTGTAATGAACATTTAATTTCTATTTCTAAATTAAATGATGAAGTAGCAAGTCTTAATGCTCAACTTAAGACTTGCAAAAGTAATTTTGATAAATTAAAATTTGCTAGGGATGCCTACGCTGTTGGTAGACACCCCTTAATTAAGGATGGGCTTGGCTTTAAGAGGGAAGCCAAGAACTTAACAAGCCAAAAGGCTCCCATTTTCATCCAGGAAAAAGGGAAGGCTCCTATGGCTAGTAGTAATCAAAAGAAACATGCATTTATCTATGATAGAAAATTTTCTAGGAATGATCATTATAATAGGAGTTATAATGCTTATGATTCACATGCCATGATTGCTTCAAGTTCTTCCATTGTGCATGGTAGAGATATGCCTAGGAAAAATGTTATTCATCATATGCCTAGGAGAAATGTTGTTCATGTGCCTAGGAAAATGCATAATGAAAATGCTACTGTTATTCATGCCTGCAACACTGATTTCGTTGTCACATGTAAAAATAAGAAAGTAGTTGCTAGGAAATTAGGGGCAAAATGCAAGGGAGATGAAACTTGCATTTGGGTCCCTAAGGCTATTGTTACTAACCTTGTAGGACCCAACAAGAGTTGGGTACCTAAAACCCAAGCCTAATTTGCCTTGCAGGTTTATGCATCCGGGGGCTCAAGCTGGATTATCGACAGCGGATACACAAACCACATGACGGGGGAGAAGGAGATGTTCACCTCCTACGTCAAGAACAAAGATTCCCAAGATTCGATCATCTTTGGAGACGGGAATCAAGGCAAGGTTAAAGGACTAGGGAAGATTGCCATTTCATCCGAGCATTCCATATCTAATGTATTCTTAGTTGAATCGCTCGGGTATAACTTGTTGTCCGTTAGTCAACTTTGTAATATGGGTTACAATTGTTTATTTACCAATGTAGATGTGTCCATCTTTAGAAGGTGTGATGGTTCATTAGCCTTTAAGGGTGTACTAGATGGCAAACTTTTTTTAGTTGATTTTTCGAAGGAAGAGGCCGGTCTTGATGCATGCTTAATTGCTAAGACTAGCATGGGCTGGCTGTGGCATCGCCGTCTAGCACATGTTGGGATGAAGAACCTTCATAAACTTCTAAAGGGGAACATGTGTTAGGTCTAACCAATGTATCTTTCGAAAAAGATAGACCTTGTGCAGCTTGTCAAGCAGGTAAACAGGTGGGAAGTACTCATCATAGCAAAAATGTGATGATCACATCAAGACCGTTGGAGCTACTTCATATGGACCTCTTCGGACCCGTCGCCTACCTCAGCATCGGGGGAAGTAAGTATGGTCTTGTTATTGTTGATGATTTTTCCCACTTCACTTGGGTATTCTTTTTGCAGGATAAAACAGAAACCCAAGGGACCCTAAAGCGCTTCTTAAGGAGAGCTCAAAATGAATTTGAGCTCAAAGTGAAAAAGATAAGGAGCGACAACGGGTCCGAATTCAAGAATCTTCAAGTGAAGGAGTACCTTGAGGAGGAAGGAGTCAAGCACGAGTTCTCCGCTCCCTACACACCACAACAAAATGGTGTGGTAGAGAGGAAGAACATGACACTTTTAGACATGGCAAGGACGATGCTTGGTGAATTCAAGACGCCCGAACGGTTTTGGACAGAAGCTGTGAACACGGCCTACCACGCCATGAACCGAGTCTACCTTCATATCCTCCTCAAGAAGACGTCGTTCGAACTCCTAACTGGTAACAAACCCAACGTGTCATACTTTCGTGTATTTGGGAGTAAATGTTACATTCTAGTGAAGAAAGGTAGAAATTCTAAATTTGCTCCCAAAGCTGTAGAAGGGTTTTTGTTAGGTTAGGACTCAAATACAAAGGCATATAGAGTCTTCAACAAATCATCAGGTTTGGTTGAAGTCTCTAGCGACGTTGTATTTGATGAGACTAATGGCTCTCCAAGAGAGCAAGTTGATCTTGATGATGTAGATGATGTGCGACCACAGGAACACAAAGAGCAGGATCAACCTTCTTCCTCAACAATGGTGCACCCCCCAACTCAAGATGATGAACAGGTTCATCAAGAAGATGCGTGTGATCAAGGGGGAGCACAAGATGATCATGTTATGGAGGAAGAAGCACCACATGCCCCTCCAACTCAAGTCCGAGCGACGATTCAACGGAATCATCCCGTCGACCAGATTTTGGGTGATATAAGCAAGGGAGTAACTACTCACTCTAGATTAGCTAATTTTTGTGAGCATTACTCGTTTGTTTCTTCTATTGAGCCTTTCAGGGTAGAAGAGGCCTTGCTAGATCCGGACTGGGTGTTGGCCATGCAGGAAGAGCTCAATAACTTCAAGCGAAATGAAGTTTGGACCCTGGTGCCTCGTCCAAAGCAAAATGTTGTGGGAACCAAGTGGGTGTTCCGCAACAAGCAAGACGGGCACGGAGTGGTGACAAGGTATAAGGCTTGACTTGTGGCAAAAGGTTATGCCCAAGTCGCAGGTTTGGACTTTGAGGAGACTTTTGCTCCTGTGGCTAGGTTAGAGTCTATTCGCATTTTGCTAGCCTATGCTACCCACCAATCTTTCAGGTTGTTCCAAATGGATGTGAAGAGCGCTTTCCTCAACGAGCCAATCAAGGAGGAGGTGTACGTAGAGCAACCCCCTGGCTTTGAGGATGAACGGTACCCCGACCACGTGTGTAAGCTCTCTAAGGCGCTATGGACTTAAGCAAGCCCCAAGAGCATGGTATGAATGCCTTAGAGACTTTCTAATTGCTAATGCTTTCAAGGTTGGGAAAGCCGATCCAACTTTATTCACTAAGACTTGTGATGGTGACTTATTTGTATGCCAAATTTATGTCGATGACATAATATTTGGTTCTACTAACCAAAAGTCTTGTGAAGAGTTTAGCAGGGTGATGACTCAAAAATTTGAGATGTCGATGATGGGCGAGTTGAACTACTTCCTTGGGTTCCAAGTGAAGCAACTCAAGGACGACACCTTCATCTCCCAAACGAAGTACACGCAAGACTTGATCAAGCGGTTTGGGATGAAGGACGCCAAGCCCGCAAAGACTCCAATGGGAACCGACGGACATGTCGACTTCAACAAAGGAGGTAAGTCCGTTGATCAAAAGGCATACCGGTCTATGATAGGTTCTTTGCTTTATTTATGTGCTAGTAGACCGGATATTATGCTAAGTGTATGCATGTGTGCTAGATTTCAATCCGACCCAAGGGAATGTCACCTTGTGGCCGTTAAGCGAATTCTTAGATATTTAGTTGCTACGCCTTGCTTCGGGATCTGGTATACAAAGGGGTCTACCTTGGACTTGATTGGATATTCAGACTCTGATTACGCTGGATGCAAGGTCGATAGGAAGAGTACATTAGGGACGTGCCAATTCCTAGGAAGGTCCCTGGTGTCTTGGAGTTCTAAGAAACAAACTTCTGTTGCCCTATCCACCGCTCAGGCCGAGTATGTTGCTGCAGGATAGTGTTGCGCGCAACTACTCTGGATGAGGCAAACCCTTCGGTACTTTGGCTATAATCTGAGCAAAGTCCCACTCCTATGTGATAATGAGAGTGCTATCCGCATGGCGGATAATCCTGTTGAACACAACCGCACTAAGCACATAGACATCCGGCATCACTTTTTGAGAGACCACCAGCAAAAGGGAGATATCGAAGTGTTTTATGTTAGCACCGAGAACCAGCTAGCCGATATCTTTACCAAGCCTCTAGATGAGTCAACCTTTTGCAGGCTGCGTAGTGAGCTAAATGTCTTAGATTCACGTAACTTGGATTGATCTATAGCATACATGTGTTTTATGTCTTTGATCATGTTCTTTTATGCATGTTGATGTTTATGTATGGTGCTCAAGTTGTGCAAGCAATCCCCGGACCTCAAAAGTCCATGTGTGAGTGATGCACATATTTATGGGGAGATGTGCTACAACTTGACCCTTTGAGACTAACAGTGTGCTTGAGTTTACTTAAATTAGTCTCAAGGGTGGATTGAAAGGGAAAGGTGAACTTGGACCATGCAAGACTTCCACTGCACTTTGATGAGAGGGTAATTAACTCCAAGTTCATCTCCTTGCTCTTATTGCCTTTTTGCTCTTAATTGACGATTTTGGTGAAGCAATGAGGTTAAAGAGCCAAAAATGATCCCGTTTTGGTGCTTGATGCCAAAGGGGGAGAAATTAAGGCCAAAGCAAGCAAATGGATCAGCTACCACTTGAGAATTTTGAAAATAGTAGAGTTAGAACTTTTGTTTTGTCAAAATACTCTTATTGTCTCTTTTTGTCAAAAGTTTGGTCTCTTGTGGGGAGAATGTTTGATTATGGAAAAAAGGGGGGAGTTTTTGAATCTTTGGTCAATTTCTATTGGAACACCTCTCTTTATGCCTCAACAAGTGTGTTTGACTTAGAGATAGGAAATTGAAGTTGATTTGCAAAAACAAACAAAGTGGTGGCAAAGGATGATCCAAATATGCCAAATTTGAATAAAAAACAATTCTTGTTCTCATTTGCATTGATGTTGCACTTCTATGAGTTGCTTGTTATTGTGTTGGCATAAATCACCAAAAAGGGGGGGATTGAAAGGGAAATGTGCCCTTGGGCCATTTCTAAGTATTTTGGTGATTAAGTGTCCAACACAAATGGTTTAAGTGTTCAATTGGGCCAAAGACTTAAGAAGTGAAAATCAAGGTACAAGGTATGATTCTAGACTTAGTACATTGTTTTTTGTGTACTAACATATTTGTCTAAGTGCTAGAATTAGAGAAAATACAAAAGGAAAAAGACTTGGCTGGAGCAGTCAAGACTCTGCGCAGTTTGGGTACACCGGACTGTCCGGTGGTGCACCGGACAGTGTCCGATGCGCTAGGCTGGCGTCTGGTCAACTGGCCGCTCTCGGGAATTCGTCGGCGGCTGTCGGCGTTTCGACCCCGGGGGTCCCTGGACCGACGAGTAAATTGTCGCCACGTGCCCCAGCCCAGATGGGTCGGCGCGAGACGGGGCGCGAAGGGGGGAGAAAGCCGGAGGGAGACAGGCGTAAAAGGGGAAACCTGCGGCCTTCGTGTTTGTCCCGCGCCTAGGTCGGGTGCGCTTGCAGTAGGGGGTTACAAGCGTCCACGCGGGAGGGAGCGAGAGGCCTATGCACGCGTCGTCCCGTCCTTCCCCGCGCGGCCAACCCTCTGTAAGAGGGCCCTGGACCTTCCTTTTATAGGCGTAAGGAGAGGGTCCAGGTGTACAATGGGAGACATAGCAGTGTGCTAACGTGTCTAGCAGAGAGGAGCTAGTGCCCTAAGTACATGCTGTCGTGGCAGCCGGAGAGGTTTTGGCACCCTGTTCGTGTGATGTCGTGGCCGTCGGAGGAGTGCTGGAGCCTTGCGGAAGGACAGTTGTCAGAGCCGTCGAGTCCTTACTGACGTCTCCTTGCTTCCGTAAGGGGGCTGAGAGCCGTCGTCGTCACGGAGCGCGCGGGGCATCATCATTATTTGTTTTACCGGGGCGAGCCAGATGGGACGCCAGTCTTGTTCCCTGTAGCCAGAGCTAGCTAAGGGTAGGGTAATGATGGCCCCTCCTGTGACGTGGTCGGTCCGAGCGGAGGCTCCTCCGAGGTCGAGGTCGAGTCTGTCTTTCGAGGTTGAGGTTGAGTCTGAGCCCTTGGGTCGGGCGAGACGGAGACCGTCGGTTGAGGCCGAGGCCGAGTCCGAGCCCTGGGTCGGGCGAGTCGGAGTTTGTCGTCTTCCGGGGCCGAGCCCGAGTCCGAGCCCTGGGTTGGGCGAGGCGGAGTTCGTCGTCTTCCGGGGCCGAGCCCTGGGTCGGGCGAGGCGGAGTTCATCGTCTTCCGGGGCCGAGCCCGAGTCCGAGCCCTAGGTCGGGTGAGGTGGAGTTCGTCGTCTTCTGGGGCCGAGCCCGAGTCCGAGCCCTGGGTCGGGCGAGGCGGAGCTTCCTATGGCGCCCGAGGCCGGACTTGGCCGCTGTCAGCCTCACTCTGTCGAGTGGCACAGCAGTCGGAGCGACGCAGGCGGCGCTGTCTTCTTGTTAGACTAGTCAGTGGAGCGACGAAGTGACTGCGGTCACTTCGGCTCAGTCGACTGAAGGGCGCACGTCAAGATAAGGTGTCAGGCCATCTTTGCATTAAATGCTCCTGCGATACGGTCGGTCGTCATGGCGATTTGGCCAAGGTTGCTTCTTGGTGAAGACTGGGCCTCGGGCGAGCCGAAGGTGTGTCCGTTGCTGGAGGGGGTCCTCGGGCGAGACATAAATCCTCCGGGGTCGGCTGCCCTTGCCCGAGGCTGGGCTCGGGCGAGGCGAGATCGTGTCCCTTGAGTGGACCAAGCCTTGACTTAATCGCACCCATCAAGCCTTTGCAGCTTTGTGCTGATGGGGGTTACCAGCTGAGATTAGGAGTCTTGGGGGTACCCCTAATTATGGTCCCCGACAGTAGCCCCCGAGCCTCGAAGGGAGTGTTAATACTCGCTTGGAGGCTTTTGTCGCACTTTTTTGCAAGGGGACCGGCCTTTCTCGGTTGCGTTTTGTTCCGGTGGGTGCGAGCGAGCGCACCCGCCGGGTGTAGCCCCCGAGGCCTCGGAGGAGTGGTTTGACTCCTTCGAGGTCTTAATGCGTTTCGCGATGCTTCGGCCGGTCTGGTTGTTCCCTCATGCGAGCTGGCCGTAGCCCGGGTGCACAGTCGGGTCCCAAGTTCTCGGGCTGGTATGTTGACGCTGTCAACGATTTGGCCGGAGCCGGGTTTGCGAGAGCAGCCCCCGAGCCCCCGCACAGAGCGAGAGGATGGTCAAGGACTGACTCGACTTTTTTACATACGCCCCTACGTCGCCTTTCCGCAAGGAGGAGGGGGGGGGGGGAAGCGCCATGTTGCCCTTGGAGGGCGCCGAACATGGTGTCTCCAGTGAGCTGCTAACGGGTAATCCGAGTGGACGCCCGTGCCCCATTTGTTAGGGGTCGGCTAGAGGCCCGGAGGCGCGCTCCAAAAGTACCTGCGGAAGATTTGCCGGACCCGGTCCCCTTTTGACGGGGTCCGAGGGCTCGATGCCTCCCTCTGATGGGATTTCGTTACAAAATCATTCCCGTTGGTCTCGAAAATGTCCTAGGGTACCTCGGGAGCGTAGCCCAAGCCTTGGTTATGTATCGAACGTACCCCGGGTCATCCCTCGCTCTACGTCTGAGGCAGCTACAAACCCTTCGGGGGCCAGCCTATGAACCCCTGATCAGTAGTGGGCGCGGAGCCCGAGTGGCCTGAGGCGGCCGTTGAACCCTTTCGAGGGGCTGGCCTTCGAACCTCTGACCAGTAGTGGGCGCGGAGCCCGAGTGCTCTGAGGCGGCTGTTGAACCCCTCCGAGGGGCCAGCCTTTGAACCTCTGATCAGTAGGGGGGCTCGGGGCCCGTTTCCTTCGCGGAGAAGGATCCCTTTCGGGGTATCCCCTTTCCCGGTCCCTGTTGTAAGAGAGAGAAAGAGGAAAAGGAAAAGGATACGAAATCGAATGACGTGGCATACCTTTTTTGACGCGGTCATTATGGCGAAGGAGAAGCGTCGCCCGCTTCTCCTGCCAAAGGTGCCGCCTGTCCCGCCGCAGAGTTAATGCGACGGGACGAGTGGTTCGCGGGGCAGCCGTTGCGCGTGCGCGAGCCGTTCGAGGAACGGGCGTTTCGCTTTGAGTTTTGAATCCCGCGGCAGGTTCGGGCGAAGTATTGAACGAGTCTCGCCTGGGTCTTTATATATTCGGGAGAGGGACTAGTGACGGTTTTTTACTCTTGCTACTTGCCTCCCTTTTAGGTTTTCGCAACCCGAGGGAATAGCCAGAGAAAGGAAACTGCTCACCTAGTCCTTTCTGCCGCCACCTCTTCTGCTTGGTGATGGCCGACCGGGTGACCATTGTTCCACCGCGCGACCCGTGGCCCTTCTCCACCGTCACTGCAGATGACCTGGATGCCCTTGTTGCTGAGGGTTTACTTCACCCTCTCTCCGGTGACTCGCAGCCGGAGTGGATGCCTCCCCCGAGCGGAGCCGCCCCGTCCCCACCGCCGGGGTATGTCGTGAGCTTCGTCTCCTTTCACGAGCGGGGGTTCGGAGTGCCGGCAAGCCGTTTTATGCGGGCGATTCTGCATGTCTACGGGGTGGAGCTGCACAACCTCAGCCCCAACTCCATCTCGCAAGCCGCCATCTTCGCGGCGGTTTGTGAAGGATACATGGGGATTGACCCTCACTGGGACCTGTGGACTCATTTCTTCTCCGCGGAGCTTTTTGCTTCGCCGACGGGGGAGAGAAGGGTCCGCACGGCAGTGCGGGCCGGTGGCTGCATCCTCCAGCTGAGGCAGGCGCGGGCGCCGTAGTATATTCCCGCCATCCTTGCGTCCTCGAACAAAGGGTGGCAGCGCTGGTGGTTCTATCTCCGAAATGACGACGGGAGGCTCCCGTCATTTTCTCAGCGAGTGGTGACCGCTGCCGCCGATGTCTGGCGCTATGGGACCCCGCACGACAGACAGAAGAATCTCCAGCCCCTTCTGAAGGCCCTGGAGGAGTTGCGGAAAGGAGGGCTCACCGCTGCAGGAGTGGTTGCCGCCATTCATCGCCGGAGGGTGCTTCCCTTGACGGAGCGGCGGTTGCCGCTTTGGGAGATGACGCCGGAGGCCGACTTGGAGGGTTTGCGGATGTCTTCGGATCCCCTTCCCATCGACGACCTCCACAGGCGGGTAGCCGTCACGTTGGGGAAACCGGACGCCGGCGCCCTTTCCTAGCCCTTGATGCGTCCCGACCGCGGGTGTGTGTCCCTGGTGAGTGTCCGCTCCTTCTTTCTCCTTGCGTCGGATTTGCCCTTGGTTCTCACAGCCGAGACTTTTCGTCTATCTCCAGGAGGTAGGGTGTCACAAGCCTTCCCGGCCACCGGTCCCGGAGGACGCGGTGGATCGAGCTGCGCAGAGGGTTGCCGCGGAGAAGAGGAAGGAGAAAAAGGACGCGAAGAAGGCTCAGGCCCGCGAGCGGACGCGGGCTCGGGACGCCTTGGTAAGGTTCCGTCGTCGGCAGGAGAGGGATGGGCTCCCGAGGGAGCCGTCGCCGGAGACGCCTGACGACGATGATGACGATGAAGACGATGACGAAGACGACAATATGGCTGCCCGCCTTGGCCTCAGTCCGGATCTAAGGCCGGGCTAGGGGTCGTCAAGCCAGCCCCCGAGCGGGCTGGTGTCCTCGGTATCCGGGGCCGGGACGTCGGGGTCCCGGTCCGAAGAGCGGGGGCAGACCGAGGGGGTACTTGACCCCTCAGCCGGGGAAGTTGAGGTGACCCCGGGGAGTCAGGCCGAGCTGCCTGTTCCCCGAGAGTCGTCGCCCGTGCCGGCTGCGCAGGAGGGCGATCCTCAGGTTGTCGTGGCTGCGCCTAGGCAGTCCATCTCTCGGGCGCCTAGGGCACCCAAGGCGAGGATGGTACCGAGGCTGGCAGCAAGGCAGACCTCGGGGGTACCCTCGGGGGTACCCTCGGGGGTCGAGGTTCGAGAGACCTCCCCACAGGCACGGTTGATTATGGCCCGGAGTGGGTAAGTATCTTAGGATATCTTCGTCCTGGCTCCTCCTTCGTATGTCCCGCCCCTGATTCTCCCTTTCTCCTTAGCAAGCGGAGTCACGGTCCGACCGATCTGGCTCCCTGGAAGGTCCTCAAGACGGTGTCGGCTTCCGCAGCTAGTGCCGCGCCGGGCCTCGCCGGCCAGCTGACCTCCTCGCAAGACGCCCCACAGCGGGGGGCTCAGGCGGCACCAGTTGCCGTGGAGCGAGCTCCCGAGGCTAGCTCTTCTATCGAGGCGGCCGTCGCGCTGGGGGAGGTTGCTGGCGCGGTCGTGGTCTCGGGCCCACCGGACATGCTGCCGGCGTTGGCGCCGGCTGCTGCCGAGGCCATCGACGTCCTGGTTGTGGAGCGACCCATCGCCGCCGACACTAAGATGGCCGAGGCGTCGCTACTTGGTGCCTCGGAGGAGGGGGGCGCGGGACCGCGACCCATCCCGTCGAGCGGCAGCCTTGTCCCCGCGCGGCGGAGTTCCGAGGGGCGGCACCAGTTGCTTCGGTTCCGGACCCGTGGGGCCTCGGATCCCCTCTTCGTTCTTGACGATGAGCGGAAGGAGCAGTCTTGGGACGAGCTCCGTGAGTGTGCCGAGGCAACGGTGGGGTCACTCCGGTCATCCTTGGAGGTCTTTTGCAGGGACGTTCCCAAGATTCTCCAGGTAATGATTTCAGGCATACCTTTCTCGTGATGAAGGCGTTCTTTGTGACGCCCCGCTTCATTCCCTCAGGATCTGACAGATCTGAGCGCCGCCAAGTCGTCGTTCATCCGCCGCGAGGTCGATGTCTAGGGTTCGCTGCGGTCCCTGAGGACCACGCTTGCCGGGGCTACCGCGCGCCTCTCCCAACAGAGCGCCGAGGTGGCGGACCTTCGGTTGCTCTGTGCCGATCTAGGAGCAGAGGCAGCAGTGGCACGCGCAGAGGTGCAGCGGCGGCAGTCGGAGCTTGACCAGGTCACCGGCGAGCGGGACCAATCTCGGGGCCGGGCCGCCAAGGCCGAAAGCCGGGCCGGAGCCCTTGCAGCAGACCTAGCCGTGGCCCAAGCCGCATCCTCGGAGCAGCGTGCCCGAGCCGGAGGTATGTCTTGGCTGTTTTAAGTTTTTGTTTCAGCTTGGTTCCTCAACTTGGGTTTGAGGTCTTGCGCTTTGGCTGTTCACAGAGCTCGAGTCTGCCCTTGATAAGTCCACCAAGGCGCTTGCTCAGGCGGCCGAGTAGAGGGAGGCCGACCACGCGGCCATGTACGATGCCATCTCGGCTTTCTGCCGGGTCTTTGGCTTCGACGACGTCCCCTCGGGAAGCTCCCCTCAAAGTCGCCTGCAGGCCTTGGGTGACCATGCGCGTGGCAGACTCCACGAGGCGCCCCATCATGGCGTCAGGCGGGCCTTCGCCGTGCTTGCTTCCCACTATGTCGTGGATCTGGAGCGGGTCAGCGAGGGGTATTGCCTCCCCGACAAAGATGAAGCCGCCCTGGCCGAAGTCCAGAGGCTCGACGCGGCCGCCGCGGGCCCGAGCGCGGTGCTGGCAACCACCTTCGAGGCAGAGATCCTCCCGCTTGCGCCGTCGTCCGAGGCCGGGGCGGAACTTGCCGAGGGTGGGGACGAAGCCGAGGGCGCGGCTCCTTCTCCTGGCGACGCCTGACTCTGCCGGAGCAGTTTTATTTGAATGCATATGTGTCTTTTGCGGCCACTGAGGCCCGAACACTTTATTATCGTAGTATAAGGTTGTGCTCCTTTTCCTTCCGTTTTGCGTATCCGGCCCCGTTCGTCAGTAGCAGGGTGGCTTGCCCAAGAGTCATTTTTCGTGGTAGGTGACGAGTGAGGTATCCGTATCCCAGAGGCGTAGGAGTCCCTCGGCTCGGTCGGCCTTGCCACTTACATGCGCCCTCATTTGCTTCTTGGGGTCCTGCTACCGATATAGCCGGGGAACGCAGAAGCCTTTTAGATGGAAGACTTTTTTCGAGGAAAATTTTGACGTAGAGGGGGTTACCCCCTTCTAGCCCCCGAGGGAGGGTCGGGCTTTGCTGAGGTAAGACTGACCCTTCCTTGATGGTTAGACTTCGTGTGTGAACGAGGTGTATGAACGACTTGAAAGCATCTTAAGGGTAGAAGCGACGTAGCTGTCGGATGTTCCAAGCGTTGCTGTAGACCTCGCCTTGACTGTTAGCCAGCTTGTACGTCCCGGGCTTCAGAACCTTGGCGATGACGAACGGCCCCTCCCAGGGAGGCGCAAGCTTGTGCCGCCCTCGGGCGTCTTGTCGCAGCCGAAGCACCATGTCGCCCACCTGGAGGTCTCGGGACCGAACCCCTCGGGCGTGGTAGCGTCGCAGGGACTGCTGATACCGCGCCGAGTGTAGTAAGGCCATGTCCCGAGCCTCTCCCAGCTGGTCCAGTGAATCTTCTCGGTTAGCTCGATTGCTTTGGTCGTCGTAGGCCCTCGTCCTCGGAGAACCGTATTCTAAGTCTGTGGGCAAGATGGCCTCGACCCCATAGACTAGAAAGAACGGTGTGAAGCCCATGGCTCGGCTCGGCGTCGTCCTCAGACTCCAGACCACCGAGGGGAGCTCCCTCATCCATCGCTTGCCGAACTCGTTGAGGTCGTTGTAGATCCGTGGCTTGAGTCCTTGCAGAATCATGTCGTTGGCACGCTCTACTTGCCCATTCGTCATGGGGTGAGCCACGGCGGCCCAGTCCACCCGGATGTGATGATCCTCGCAGAAGTCCAGGAACTTTCTGCCGGTGAACTGGGTGTCGTTGTCGGTGATGATGGAGTTCGGGACACCAAAGTGATGGATGATGTTGGTGAAGAACGCCACCGCCTGTTCGGACCTGATGCTGTTTAGGGGTCAGACCTCGATCCACTTGGAGAATTTGTCGATGGCGACCAGCAGGTACGTGTAGCCCCCGGGTGCCTTCTGCAAGGGACCGACGAGGTCCAGACCCCACACAGCAAACGGCCAGCTGATGGGTATCGTCTGCAGGGCCTGAGCTGGCAAGTGTGTCTGCCTCGCATAGAATTGACACCCTCAGCAGGTGCGGACAATTCTAGTGGCGTCGGCCACCGCGGTCGGCCAGTAGAAACCTTGTCGGAAGGCGTTTCCAACAAGGGCTCGGGGCGCCGCGTGATGCCCGCAAGCCCCCGAGTGTATTTCTTGTAAGAACTCCTGGCCTTCGGCGATGGATATGCATCGCTGGACGATGCCTGAGGGGCTGCGGTGGTAGAGCTCCTTCCCGTCCCCCAGCAAGACGAACGACTTGGCGCGCCGCGCCAACCGCCGAGCTTCGGCTCGGTCGAGGGGTAGCTATCCTTGCTGGAGATATTGCAGGTACGGGGTCTGCCAGTTTCGATTAGGCGTGACCTTGCTCCGCTCCTCCTCGACGCGCAGTGCCTCACCCTCGGGGGCCATGGGTGCCTCGGGCTGGGCCGAGGCCTTCTCGGGCTCGGGCGTGTCGTCGGTCTTGATGGAGGGTTGATGCAGGTCTCGGGAGAAGACGTCCGGGGGAACCGTTGTTCGCCCCAAAGCTATCTTAGCCAGCTCGTCCGCAGTCTCGTTGTAGCGTCGGGCGATGTGGTTGAGCTCGAGCCCGTAGAACTTGTCCTTTAGGCGCCGAACCTCATCGCAGTAGGCTTCCATCTTCGGGTCGCGGCAGTGGGAGTTCTTCATGACTTCGTCGATGACGAGCTGCGAGTCACCGCGAGCGTCGAGGCGTCGGACCCCTAGCTCGATGGCGATGCACAACCCGTTGACTAGAGCCTCGTACTCGGCCACATTGTTGGACGGCGGGAAATGGAGACGTAGCACGTAGCATAGGTGCTTCCCGAGGGGCGAGATGAAGAGCAGGCCCGCGCCTGCCCCTGTCTTCATCAGCGACCCGTCGAAAAACATGGTCCAGAGTTTCGGTTGGATCGGAGCTGTTGGGAGCTGGGTATCGACCCATTCAGCCACAAAGTCCGCCAAGACTTGGGACTTGATGGCCTTCCGAGGGGCGAACGAGATTGTCTCGCCCATGATTTCCACTACCCACTTTGCAATCCTACCCGAGGCCTCTCAGCACTGGATGATCTCCCCCAGGGGGAAGGATGACACCACAGTCACCGGATGAGACTCGAAGTAGTGTCGCAACTTCCGCCGCGTCAGGATCACCGCGTACAACAGCTTCTGAATTTGTGGGTAGCGGATCTTGGTCTCGGACAGTACCTCACTGATGAAGTAGACTGGCCTCTAAACGGGCAATGCATGCCCCTCTTCTCGTCTCTCAACCACGATCGCGGCGCTGACCACCTGAGTGGTAGCGGCGACGTAAATCAAGAGGGCTTCTCCGGCCGCGGGGGGGCACCAAGATGGGCGCGTTCGTGAGGAGCGCCTTCAGATTCCCGAGGGCTTCCTCGGCCTCAGGGGTCCAAGTGAAGCACTCGACCTTTCTTAAGAGGCGGTACAGAGGCAGGCCTCTTTCGCCGATGCGCGAGATGAAACGGCTCAGGGCCGCAAGGCATCCCGTGGCCCTCTGTACGCCTTTCAAGTCCTTGATGGGCCCCATGTTGGTGATGGCCACGATTTTCTCCGGGTTGGCCTCGATGCCCCGCTCGGAGACGATGAACCCCAAGAGCATGCCTCGGGGGACCCCGAAGACGCACTTCTCGGGATTGAGCTTTACGCCTTTCGCCTTGAGACACCGGAATGTCGTTTCAAGGTCGGAAAGGAGGTCGGAGGCTCTCCTCGTCTTGACTACGATGTCATCGACATAGGCCTCGACCGTTCAACCAATGTGTTCGCCGAACACGTTGTTCATGCACCTTTGGTATGTCGCACTCGCATTCCTCAAACCGAACGGCATGGTAACATAGCAGTACATGCCGAAAGGTGTGATGAAAGAAGTCGCAAGCTGGTCGGACTCTTTCATCCTGATTTGGTGATACCCTGAGTAGGCATCAAGGAAAGACAGGGTTTCGCACCCAGCAGTGGAATCCACGATTTGATCGATGCGAGGCAGAGGGTAGGGAACTTTTGGACATGCTTTGTTTAGACCAGTGTAGTCTACACACATCCGCCATTTCCCTCCTTTCTTTCTCACAAGCACAGGGTTGGCAAGCCATTCGGGATGGAATACCTCTTTGATGAACCCTGCCGCCATTAGCTTGTGGATCTCCTCGCCTATGGCTCTGCGCTTTTCCTCGTCGAATCGGCGCAGAGGCTGCTTCACGGGTCGGGCCCCAGCTCGGATATCCAGCGAGTGCTCGGCGACATCCCTCGGTATGCCGAGCATGTCCGAGGGACTCCACGCGAAAACGTCGGCGTTTGCGCGGAGAAAGTCGACGAGCACTCCTTCCTATTTGGGGTCGAGCTCGGAGCCGATCCGGATCTGCTTGGAGGCGTCGTTGCTGGGGTCGAGAGGGATGGATTTAACCGTCTCCGCTGGCTCGAAGTTGTCGGCGTGGCGCTTCACGTCTGGCGCCTCCTTAGAGAGGCTCTCCAGGTCGGCGATGAGGGCCTCGGATTCGGCGAGGGCCTCGGCGTACTCCACGCACTCCACGTCGCATTCGTACGCGTGTCTGTACGTGGGGCCTTCGGTAATGACCCCGTTGGGGCCCGACATCTTGAGCTTGAGGTAGGTGTAGTTGGGGACGGCCATGAACTTGGCGTAGCATGGCCTCCCCAACACTGCGTGGTAGGTCCCTCGGAACCCGACCACCTCGAACGTGAGGGTTTCCCTTCGGAAGTTGGAGGGAGTCCCGAAGCAGACGGGTTGATCGAGTTGTCCGAGGGGCTGGACGCGTTTCCCGGGGATGATCCCGTGGAAAGGCGCTGCGCCTGCCCGGACCGAGGACAGATCGATCCGTAGGAGCCCGAGGGTCTCGGCGTAGATGATGTTGAGGCTGCTGCCTCCGTCCATGAGGACCTTGGTGAGCCTAACGTTGCCGATGACGGGGTCGACAACGAGCGGGTATTTCCCCAGGCTCGGCACGCGGTCGGGGTGGTCGCCCTGGTCGAAGGTGATGGGCTTGTCGGACCAGTCTAGGTAGACTGGCGCTGCCACCTTTACCGAGCAGACCTCCCGACGCTCTTGCTTGCGGTGCCGAGCCGAGGCGTTCGCCACTTGCCCACCGTAGATCATGAAGCAGTCGTGGACCTCGGGGAATTCTCCTGCCTTGCGATCCTCCTTCTTATCGTCGTCGCGGGCCCGGCCACCCTCCGCAGGTGGCCCGGCTTTGTGAAAGTGGCGCCGAAGCATGGCGCACTCCTGAAGGGTGTGCTTGATGGGCCCCTGATGATAGGGGCATGGCTCCTTGAGCATCTTGTCGAAGAGATTGGCGCCTCCGAGAGGTTTTCGAGGGTTCTTGTACTCGACAGCGGCGACAAGGTCCGCATCGGCGGTGTCGCGTTTCGCTTGCGACTTCTTCTTACCCTTCTTCTTGGTGCCGCGCTGAGTAGACGCCTCAGGGACATCTTCCGGCGGGCGGCCCTAGGGCTGCTTGTCCTTCCAGAAGATGGCCCCAACCGCCTCCTGGCCAGAGGCGAACTTGGTGGCGATGTCTATCAGCTCGCTCGCCCTGGTGGGGGTCTTGCGACCCAGCTTGCTAACCAGGTCGCGGCAGGTGGTGCTGGCGAGGAACGCGCCGATGACATCCGAGTCGGTGACGTTGGGCAGCTCGGTGCGCTGCTTTGAGAATCGCTGGATGTAGTCCCGGAGAGACTCTCCCGGCTGCTGGCTGCAGCTTCGGAGATCCCAGGAGTTCCCAGGGCGCATGTACGTGCCCTGGAAGTTGCCGGCGAAGGCTTGGACCAGGTCGTCCCAGTTGGAGATCTGCCCCGGAGGCAAATGCTCTAGCCAGGCTCGAGCGGTGTCGGAGAGGAACAGGGGGAGGTTGCGAATGATGAGGTTGTCATCGTCCGTTCCACCTAGGTGGCAGGCCAGCCGGTAGTCCGCGAGCCACAGTTCCGGTCTTGTCTCCCCCGAGTACTTGGTGATAGTAGTCGGGGTTCGGAACCGGGTCGGGAACGACGCCCGTCGTATGGCCCGGCTGAAAGCCTGCGGACCGGGTGGTTCGGGCGAGGGACTCTGATCCTTCCCGCTGTCGTAGCGTCCCCCATGCCTGGGGTGGTAGCCTCGGCGCACCTTCTCGTCGAGGTGGGCTCGACGGTTACGGTGATGGTGCTCGTTGCCGAGGCATCCCGGGGCCGCAGGCGCTGTGTTGCGCGTGCGCCCGGTGTGGACCGAGGCTTCCCGCATGAATTGGGAAGTCACGGCGCGATGCTCCGAGGGGTACCCCTGCCTTCGGGAGGCAGAGCTTTCTGCCCGTCGGACCGCGGCATCCTCCAAGAGATTCTTGAGCTCTCCCTGGATACGCCGCCCCTCGGTGGTTGATGGCTCCAGCATCGCGCGGAGAAGTATTGCCGCTGTAGCCAGGTTCTGGCCGACCCCACTGGAAACTGGTGGCGGCCTTGCCCTAACATCGTCAGCGATGCGGTGTTGGATGCCCTGGGGTAGATGACACGCTTCTCCGGCCGGAGGTTGGCCTGCCCATTCCTGCCCGATGTCCCGGCGGAACGGCTCAAGTGTTCCTGCTCCCTCGTCGAGCCTGGCCTGCATCTCGCGGATTTGCTCGAGCTGCGAGTCCTGACCCCCCGCAGGGACTGGGACCACAACTAGCTCCCGTAGGATGTCAACGCGAGGCGCAGGCCTAGGGGGATCACTGTTCTCCGGTATACCAAGATGGTTACCTTCGCCGGTACCCCCTAGATCGACGTGGAAACATTCACGACTTGGGCCGCAGCCCTCGTTGCTGAGGCTGCGGCTACCGTCGGAACAGTCGGAAAGGCAGTAGTCGCATGCGGTCATGAAGTCCCGCATGGCACTGGGGTTACCAAGTCCGGAGAAATCCCAACAAAAGTTGGGCTCGTCATCTTCCTCGGAACTGATAGTCGCCTAGAGGGGGGGTGAATAGGGCGAAACTGAAATTTACAAATATAAACACAACTACAAGCCGGGTTAGCGTTAGAAATATAAACGAGTCCGAGAGAGAGGGCGCAAAACAAATCCCAAGCGTATAAGCAAGTGAGACACGGAGATTTGTTTTACCGAGGTTCGGTTCTTGCAAACCTACTCCCCGTTGAGGAGGCCACAAAGGCCGGGTCTCTTTCAACCCTTCCCTCTCTCAAACGGTCCCTTGGACCGAGTGAGCTTCTCTTCTCAAATCAAAGCCGGGAACAAAACTTCCCCGCAAGGGCCACCACACAATTGGTGCCTCTTGCCTTGATTACAATGGAGTTGTGATCTCAAGAACAAGTGAGAAAGAAAAGAAGCAATCCAAGCGCAAGAGCTCAAATGAACACGGCAAATCACTCTCACTAGTCACTAGGGCTTTGTGTGGAATTGGAGAGGATTTGATCTCTTTTGTGTGTCTAGAATTGAATGCTAGAGCTCTTGTAGTAGTTGAGAAGTGGAAAACTTGGATGCAATGAATGGTGGGGTGGTTGGGGTATTTATAGCCCCAACCACCAAACTTGACCGTTGGCTGGAGGCGTCTGCTCGATGGCGCACCGGACAGTCCGGTGCACACCGGACAGTCCGGTGCCCCTGCCACGTCATCACTGCCGTTGGATTCTGACCGTTGGAGCTTCTGACTTCTGGGCCCTCCTGGGTGTCCGGTGCACACCGGACATGTACTGTTTGATGTCCGGTGCACCGGTATGGCCATGTCTGACGTCTGCGCGCGCTGTGCGCGCATTAAATGCACCGCAGGGAGCCGTTGGCGCCGAAAAGAGCCGTTGCTCCGCTGGTACACCGGACAGTCCGGTGCACACCGGACAGTCCGGTGAATTTTAGCGGAGCGGCTGCCACGCGAACCCGAGGCTGGCGAGTTCCGGAGACCGCGCTTCCTTGGAGCACCGGACATGTCCGGTGCACACCGGACAGTCCGGTGAATTATAGCGCGCCGGCTTCCGAGAAATCCCGAGAGTGAAGAGTTTGAGTCTGAGTCCCCTGGTGCACCGGACAGGTACTGTTCACTGTCCGGTGGCACACCGGACAGTCCGGTGCGCCAGACCAGGGGTGCCTTCGATTGCCCCTTTGCTCCTTTATTGAATCCAAAACTTGGTCTTTTCATTGGCTGAGTGTGAACCTTTTACACCTGTATAATCTATACACTTGGGCAAACTAGTTAGTCCAAAGATTTGTGTTGGGCAATTCAATCACCAAAATTATTTAGGACTTAGGTGTAAGCCTAATTCCCTTTCAATCTCCCCCTTTTTGGTGATTGATGCCAACACAAACCAAAGCAAATATAGAAGTGCATAATTGAACTAGTTTGCATAATGTAAGTGTAAAGGTTGCTTGGAATTTAGCCAATATAACTACTTTACAAGATATGCATGGAATGTTCCTTTCTTATGTAACATTTTGGACCACGTTTGCACCACATGTTTTGTTTTTGCAAATTCTTTTTGTAAATCCATTTCAAAGATCTTTTGCAAATAGTCAAAGGTAAATGAATAAGAGTTTGAAAAGCATTTTCAAGATTTGAAATTTTCTCCCCCTGTTTCAAATGCTTTTCTTTTGACTTAACAAAACTCCCCCTAAAAGAGATCCACCTCTTAGTGTTCAAGAGGGTTTTGATATACCATTTTTGAAATACTACTTTCTCCCCTTTTTGAACACAATAGGATACCAAATGATAAATACTTTTGGAAAGCACTAAGTTTTTGAATTTGGTGGTGGTGGTGCGGTCCTTTTGCTTTGGGCTCATTTCTCCCCCTTTTTGGCATGAATCGCCAAAAACGGAATCATTAGAGCCCTCGAAGTAATTTCTTCCCCTTTGGTCATAAGTAAATGACTTAAGATTATACCAAAGACGAAATCCGGTCCTTTTGCTTTGGGCTTTTACTTTCTCCCCCAAAGACAAGGTCCTTTTCTTGGAGCGATGGTGAAGGATGAGTTACGGAGTGGAAGCCTTTGTCTTCGCCGAAGACTCCAATTCCCTTTCAATATACCTGTGACTTGGTTTGAAATAGACTTGAAAACACATTAGTCATAGCATATAAAAGAGATATGATCAAAGGTATTCGAATGAGCTATGTGTGCAAGCTAGCAAAAGAAATTTCTAGAATCAAGAATATTGAGCTCATGCCTAAGTCTGGTAAAAGATTGTTCATCAAGTGGCTTGGTAAAGATATCAGCTAATTGATTTTTAGTATTAATGTAAGAAATCTCGATATCCCCTTTTTGTTGGTGATCCCTAAGAAAATGGTACCGAATGGCTATGTGCTTAGTGCGGCTATGCTCGACGGGATTGTCGGCCATTTTGATTGCACTCTCATTATCACATAGCAAAGGGACTTTGGTTAATTTGTAACCGTAGTCCCGCAGGGTTTGCCTCATCCAAAGCAATTGCGCGCAACAATGACCTGCGGCAATGTACTCGGCTTCGGCGGTGGAAAGAGCGACCGAATTTTGCTTCTTTGAAGCCCAAGACACCAAGGATCTTCCCAAGAACTGACAAGTCCCCGATGTGCTCTTCCTATTAATTTTGCACCCCGCCCAATCGGCATCCGAATAACCAATCAAATCAAACGTGGATCCCCGAGGGTACCAAAGCCCAAACTTAGGTGTGTAAGCCAAATATCTCAAGATTCGTTTTACGGCCGTAAGGTGGGATTCCTTAGGGTCGGATTGGAATCTTGCACACATGCATACGGAAAGCATAATGTCCGGTCGAGATGCACATAAATAAAGCAATGAACCAATCATCGACCGGTATACCTTTTGATCCACGGACTTACCTCCCGTGTCGAGGTCGAGATGCCCATTAGTTCCCATGGGTGTCTTGATGGGTTTGGCATCCTTCATCCCAAACTTGGTTAGAATGTCTTGAGTGTACTTCGTTTGGCTAATGAAGGTGCCCTCTTGGAGTTGCTTGACTTGGAATCCTAGAAAATACTTCAACTCCCCCATCATCGACATCTCGAATTTCTGTGTCATGATCCTACTAAACTCTTCACAGGTAGACTCGTTAGTAGACCCAAATATAATATCATCAACATAAATTTGGCATACAAACAAGTCATTTTTAAGAGTTTTAGTAAAGAGTGTAGGATCGGCCTTGCCGACTTTGAAGCCATTAGCAATAAGGAAATCTCTTAGGCATTCATACCATGCTCTTGGGGCTTGCTTGAGCCCATAAAGCGCCTTAGAGAGCCTATAAACATGGTTAGGATGCTCACTGTCTTCAAAGCCGGGAGGTTGCTCAACATAGACCTCTTCCTTGATCGGTCCATTGAGGAAGGCACTTTTCACGTCCATTTGATAAAGCTTAAAGCCATGGTAAGTAGCATAGGCTAATAATATGCGAATTGACTCAAGCCTGGCTACGGGTGCATAGGTTTCACCGAAATCCAAACCTTCGACTTGGGAGTATCCTTTGGCCACAAGTCGAGCTTTGTTCCTTGTCACCACACCATGCTCGTCTTGCTTGTTGCGGAAGACCCATTTGGTTCCTACAACATTTTGATTAGGACGTGGAACTAAATGCCATACCTTGTTCCTTGTGAAATTGTTGAGCTCCTCTTGCATTGCCATCACCCAATCCGAATCTTGAAGTGCTTCCTCTACCCTGTGTGGCTCAATAGAGGAAACAAAAGAGTAATGTTCACAAAAATGTGCAACACGAGATCGAGTGGTTACCCCCTTATGAATGTCGCCGAGGATGGTGTCGACGGGGTGATCTCGTTGTATTGCTTGGTGGACTCTTGGGTGTGGCGGTCTTGGTTCTTCCTCATCCTCCTTTTCTTGATTATTTTCATCTCCCCCTTGATCATTGCCATTATCTTGAGGTGGCTCATCTTCTTGATTTTGCCCTTCATCAACTTGAGCCTCATCCTCATTTTGAGTTGGTGGAGATGCTTGCATGGAGGAGGATGGTTGATCTTGTGCATTTGGAGGCTCTTCGGATTCTTTAGGACACACATCCCCAATGGACATGTTCCTTAGCGCGATGCATGGAGCCTCTTCATTACCTATCTCATCAAGATCAACTTGCTCTACTTGAGAGCCGTTAGTTTCATCAAACACAACGTCACATGAGACTTCGACTAGTCCAGTGGACTTGTTAAAGACCCTATATGCCCTTGTGTTTGAGTCATAACCAAGTAAAAAAGCCTTCTACAGTTTTAGGAGCAAATTTAGATTTTCTACCTCTTTTAACAAGAATAAAGCATTTGCTACCAAAAACTCTAAAATATGAAATGTTGGGCTTTTTACCGGTTAGGAGTTCATATGATGTCTTCTTGAGGATTCGGTGAAGATATAACCGGTTGATGGCGTAGCAGGCGGTGTTGACTGCCTCCGCCCAAAACCGATCCGAAGTCTTGTACTCATCAAGCATGGTCCTTGCCATATCCAATAGAGTTCGATTCTTCCTCTCCACTACACCATTTTGTTGTGGAGTGTAGGGAGAAGAGAACTCATGCTTGATGCCCTCCTCCTCAAGGAAGCCTTCAATTTGTGAGTTCTTGAACTCCGTCCCGTTGTCGCTTCTTATTTTCTTGATCCTTAAGCTGAACTCATTTTGAGCCCGTCTCAAGAATCCCTTTAAGGTCTCTTGGGTTTGAGATTTTTCCTGTAAAAAGAATACCCAAGTGAAGCGAGAATAATCATCCACTATTACAAGACAATACTTACTCCCGCCGATGCTTATGTAAGCAATCGGGCCGAATAGATCCATGTGGAGTAGCTCAAGCGGCCTGTCGGTCGTCATGATGTTCTTGTGCGGATGATGGACTCCAACTTGCTTCCCCGCCTGGCATGCGCTACAAATCCTGTCTTTCTCAAAATGAACATTTGTTAATCCTAAAATGTGCTCTCCCTTTAAAAGCTTATGAAGATTCTTCATCCCAACATGGGCTAGTCGGCGGTGCCAGAGCCAACCCATGTTAGTCTTAGCAATTAAGCATGTGTCAAGTTCAGCTTTATCAAAATCTACTAAGTATAGCTGACCCTCTAACACACCCTTGAATGCTATTGAATCATCACTTCTTCTAAAGACAGTGACACCTGTATCAGTAAAAAGACAGTTGTAGCCCATTTGACATAATTGGGAAACAGAAAGCAAGTTGTAATCTAAAGAATCAACAAGAAAAACATTGGAAATAGAATGGTCAGGAGATATAGCAATTTTACCAAGTCCTTTGACCAAACCTTGATTTCCATCCCCGAATGTGATAGCTCGTTGGGGATCTTGGTTTTTCTCATATGAGGAGAACATCCTTTTCTCCCCGGTCATGTGGTTTGTGCACCCGCTGTCGAGTATCCAACTTGAGCCCCCGGATGCATAAACCTACAAAACAATTTTAGTTCTTGACTTTAGGTACCCAAACGGTTTTGGGTCCTTTGGCATTAGACACAAGAACTTTGGGTACCCAAACACAAGTCTTGGAACCCTTGTGTTTGCCCCCAACAAACTTGGCAACTACTTTGCCGGATTTGTTAGTAAGCACATAAGAAGCATCAAAAGTTTTAAATGAAATGGCATGATCATTTGATGCATTAGGAGTTTTCTTTCTAGGCAACTTGGCACGGGTTGGTTGCCTAGAGCTAGATGTCTCACCCTTATACATAAAAGCATGATTAGGGCCAGAGTGAGACTTCCTAGAATGAATTTTCCTAATTTTGCTCTCGGGATAACCGGCAGGGTACAAAATGTAGCCCTCGTTATCCTGAGGCATGAGAGTCTTGCCCTTAACAAAGTTAGACAAGTTCTTAGGAGGGGCATTAAGTTTGACATTGTCTCCCCTTTGGAAGCCAATGCCATCCTTGATGCCAGGGCGTCTCCCATTATAGAGCATACTTCTAGCAAATTTAAATTTTTCATTTTCTAAGTTATGCTCGGCAATTTTAGCATCTAACTTTGCTATGTGATCATTTTGTTGTTTAATTAACGACATGTGATCATGAATAGCATTAACATCAATATCTCTACATCTAGCACAAATAGTGACATGCTCAATGGTAGATGTAGAGGGTTTGCAAGAATCAAGTTCCACAATCTTAGCATGAAGAATATCATTTTTATCTTTAAGATTGGAAATTGTAACTTTGCAAACATCAAAATCTTTAGCCTTAGCAATTAAATTTTCATTCTCTATTCTAAGGCTAGCAAGAGATACATTCAATTCATCAATCTTAGCAAGCAAGTCAACATTATTATCTCTAAGATTGGGAATTGAAACATTACAAACATGTGAATCAACCTTAGCATTTAAAATAGCATTTTCATTTCTAAGGTTGTCAATCATCTCACGACAAGTGCTTAGCTCACTAGATAATTTTTCACATTTCTCAATTTCAAGAGCATAAGCCTTTTTAACCTTAACATGTTTTTTGTTTTCTTTAATTAGACAATCCTCTTGGGAATCCAAAAGGTCATCCTTTTCATGAATAGCACTAACCAATTCATTCAATTTTTCCTTTTGAGCTATGTTAAGGTTGGCAAAAAGGGAACGCAAATTATCTTCCTCATCACTAGCATTGTCATCACTAGAGGATTCATATTTAGTGGAGGATTTAGATTTAACCTTCTTTTTGCCGTCCTTTGCCATGAGGCACTTGTGGCCGACGTTGGGGAAGAGGAGTCCCTTGGTGACGGCGATGTTGGCGGCGTCCTCGTCGTCGGAGGAGTCGCTTGAGCTCTCGTCGGAGTCCCACTCGCGACAAACATGGGCATCGCCGCCCTTCTTCCTGTAGTACCTTTTCTTCTCCTTTCTTCTCCCCTTCTTGTCGTCGCCTCGGTCACTGTCACTAGATATAGGACATTTAGCAATAAAATGACCGGGCTTACCACATTTGTAGCAAACCTTCTTGGAGCGGGACTTGTAATCCTTTCCCCTCCTTTGCTTGAGGATTTGGCGGAAGCTCTTGATGACGAGCGCCATTTCCTCATTGTCGAGCTTGGAGGCGTCTATTGGTTGTCGACTTGGTGTAGACTCCTCCTTCTTCTCCTCCGTTGCCTTGAATGCAACGGGTTGAGCTTCGGATGTGGTGGCATCATCAAGCTCGTTGATCTTCCTCGAGCCTTCGATCATGCACTCAAAACTCATAAAATTCCCGATAACTTCCTCGGGGGTCATTTTAGTATATCTAGGATTACCACGAATTAATTGAACTTGAGTAGGGTTAAGGAAAATAAGTGATCTTAGAATAACCTTAACCACCTCGTGGTCATCCCACTTTACGCTCCCGAGGTTGCGCGCTTGGTTCACCAAGGTCTTGAGCCAATTGTACATGTGTTGTGGCTCCTCCCCTTTGCGAAGCCGGAACCGACCGAGCTCCCCCTCAATCGTTTCCCACTTGGTGATCTTGGTGAGCTCATCACCTTCATGCGCGGTCTTGAGTAAATCCCAAATCTCCTTTGCGTTCTTCAACCCTTGAACTTTGTTATACTCCTCTCTACTTAAAGAGGCTAGGAGTATTGTTGTTGCTTGAGAGTTGAAGTGCTCGATTTGGGCCACCTCATCCTCATCATAGTTCTCATCCCCTACTGACGGTACCTGTGCACCAAACTCAACAACATCCCATATACTTTTGTGGAGCGAGGTTAGATGAAATCGCATTAAATCGCTCCACCTAGCGTAATCTTCACCATCAAAAGTTGGTGGTTTGCCTAATGGGACGGAAAGTAAAGGTGTATGTTTGGAAATGCGAGGGTAGCGTAGGGGGATCTTACTATACTTCTTGCGCTCTTGGCGCTTAGAAGTGACGGAGGGCGCATCGGAGTCGGAGGTCGATGTTGATGAAGTGTCGGTCTCGTAGTAGACCACCTTCCTCATCCTCTTGTGCTTGTCGCCTTTCCGATGCGGCTTGTGGGAAGAAGATTTTTCCTTCTTCTCTTTATGGTGAGAAGAAGATTTCTTCTCCTTCCCTTTGTTGGAGGAGCTCTTCTTCTTCTCCCTCCTTTTGGTGCGGGACTCTTCCGATGAAGTGCTCCCGTGGCTTGTAGTGGGCTTTTCGCCGGTCTCCATCTCCTTCTTGGCGTGATCTCCCGACATCACTTCGAGCGGTTAGGCTCTAATGAAGCATCGGGCTTTGATACCAATTGATAGTCGCCTAGAGGGGGGGTGAATAGGGCGAAACTGAAATTTACAAATATAAACACAACTACAAGCCGGGTTAGCGTTAGAAATATAAACGAGTCCGAGAGAGAGGGCGCAAAACAAATCCCAAGCGTATAAGCAAGTGAGACACGGAGATTTGTTTTACCGAGGTTCGGTTCTTGCAAACCTACTCCCCGTTGAGGAGGCCACAAAGGCCGGGTCTCTTTCAACCCTTCCCTCTCTCAAACGGTCCCTTGGACCGAGTGAGCTTCTCTTCTCAAATCAAAGCCGGGAACAAAACTTCCCCGCAAGGGCCACCACACAATTGGTGCCTCTTGCCTTGATTACAATGGAGTTGTGATCTCAAGAACAAGTGAGAAAGAAAAGAAGCAATCCAAGCGCAAGAGTTCAAATGAACACGGCAAATCACTCTCACTAGTCACTAGGGCTTTGTGTGGAATTGGAGAGGATTTGATCTCTTTTGAGTGTCTAGAATTGAATGCTAGAGCTCTTGTAGTAGTTGAGAAGTGGAAAACTTGGATGCAATGAATGGTGGGGTGGTTGGGGTATTTATAGCCCCAACCACCAAACTTGACCGTTGGCTGGAGGCGTCTGCTCGATGGCGCACCGGACAGTCCGGTGCACACCGGACAGTCCGGTGCACACCGGACAGTCCGGTGCCCCTGCCACGTCATCACTGCCGTTGGATTCTGACCGTTGGAGCTTCTGACTTCTGGGCCCTCCTGGGTGTCCGGTGCACACCGGACATGTACTGTTTGATGTCCGGTGCACCGGTATGGCCATGTCTGACGTCTGCGCGCGCTGTGCGCGCATTAAATGCACCGCAGGGAGCCGTTGGCGCCGAAAAGAGCCGTTGCTCCGCTGGTACACCGGACAGTCCGGTGCACACCGGATAGTCCGGTGAATTTTAGCGGAGCGGCTGCCACGCGAACCCGAGGCTGGCGAGTTCCGGAGACCGCGCTTCCTTGGAGCACCGGACATGTCCGGTGCACACCGGACAGTCCGGTGAATTATAGCGCGCCGGCTTCCGAGAAATCCCGAGAGTGAAGAGTTTGAGTCTGAGTCCCCTGGTGCACCGGATAGGTACTGTTCACTGTCCGGTGGCACACCGGACAGTCCGGTGCGCCAGACCAGGGGTGCCTTCGATTGCCCCTTTGCTCCTTTATTGAATCCAAAACTTGGTCTTTTCATTGGCTGAGTGTGAACCTTTTACACCTGTATAATCTATACACTTGGGCAAACTAGTTAGTCCAAAGATTTGTGTTGGGCAATTCAATCACCAAAATTATTTAGGACTTAGGTGTAAGCCTAATTCCCTTTCAGGAACCCGAGGGCCAGTAGGTCGAGACGGCTGTCAGGCGGTCCCAGGGTGACCGCATACCGTACCCCGGAGGGTTTGGACTCGCCTCTATGAAAGCGTCCACCAAAGCGAAGTCGCTTGGTGGGTCGAGGCTGAATCCAAAAGGCACGAGACGGGAATCGGTCGGTACCTCTTGGTCGATGGGTGGTGACGAAGTCACGTCAGGGGCAGACTGCACCGTCGTCTCAGGTACGAGGGTGACGCCCAGCAAGTCTTTTGCGAGCGTGCTGGCGTCGTCCGTCCGCTTGGAGTTGGCGTGTTGCGGGGAGACGGCGCTCGTCTTCGTCTCAGACGCGAAGTTGATGCCCGACGTGTCCCCCGTTGGGGCGCCGGCGCCGTCGACTCGCTCGACAGCCGACAACGTGCCGCCTCCTGCTTGGCCTTGGTTGCCTCGCCCCTCCTCCGTCGGCGGGGGAGGCGACGGGACAAACCCGAATGTTGTTCTTCCGCCACGTGGGGAAGACGTCATCGATTCCGCCGCCGGTGGGTGGGTTGTCGACCGCCATTGTCGCTGTCGCGCGGTGGGGGAAAGAGTATCATGTCGTAGCTGCCGTCGAGGGACATGAACTCAAGACTCCCGAAACGGAGCACCGTCCCGGGCTGGAAAGGTTGCTGGAGACTGCCCATCTGGAGCTTGACGGGAAGCTGTTCGTCAACACGCAGCAGGCCCCTACCTGGCGCGCCAACTGTCGGCGTTTCGACCCCGGGGGGTCCTTGGACCGACGAGTAAATTGTCGCCACGTGCCCCAGCCCAGATGGGTCGGCGCGAGACGGAGCGCGAAGGGGGAGAAAGCTAGAGGGATACAGGCGTAAAAGCGGAAACCCGCGGCCTTCGTGTTTGTCCCGCGCCCAGGTCGGGTGCGCTTGCAGTAGGGGGTTACAAGCGTTCGCGCGGGAGGGAGCGAGAGGCCTATGCACGCGCCGTTCTGTCCTTCCCCGCGCGGCCAACCCTCTGTAAGAGGGCCCTGGACCTTCCTTTTATAGGCGTAAGGAGAGGGTCCAGGTGTACAATGGGAGACGTAGCAGTGTGCTAACGTGTCTAGCAGAGAGGAGCTAGTGCCCTAAGTACATGCCGTCGTGGCAGCCGGAGAGGTTTTGGCACCCCGTTCGTGTGATGTCGTGGCCGTCGGAGGAGTGCTGGAGCCTTGCGGAAGGACAGCTGTCGGAGCCGTCGAGTCCTTGCTGACGTCTCCTTGCTTCCATAAGGGGGCTGAGAGCCGCCGTCGTCATGGAGCGCGCGGGGCATCATCATTATTTGTTTTACCGGGGCGAGCCAGATGGGACGCCGGTCTTGTTCCCCGTAGCCAGAGCTAGCTAAGGGTAGGGTAATGATGGCCCCTCCTGTGATGTGGTCGGTCCGATCGGAGGCTCCTCCAAGGTCGAGGTCGAGTCTGTCTTTCGAGGTCGAGGTTGAGTCCGAGCCCTTGGGTCGGGCGAGACGGAGACCGTCGGCTGAGGCCGAGGCCGAGTCCGAGCCTTGGGTCGGGCGAGTCAGAGTTCGTCGTCTTCCGGGGCCAAGGCCGAGTCCGAGCCCTAGGTAGGGCGAGGCGGAGTTCGTCGTCTTCCGGGGCCGAGCCCGAGTCCGAGCCCTGGGTCGGGTGAGGTGGAGTTCGTCGTCTTCTGGGGCCGAGCCCGAGTCCCAGCCCTAGGTCGGGCGAGGCGGAGCTTCCTATGGCGCCCGAGGCCGGACTTGGCCGCTGTTAGCCTCACTCTGTCGAGTGGCACAGCAGTCGGAGCGACGCGGGCGACACTGTCTTCTTGTCAGACTGGTCAGTGGAGCGGCGAAGTGACTGCGGTCACTTCGGCTCAGTCGACTGAAGGGCGCGCGTCAGGATAAGGTGTCAGGCCATCTTTGCATTAAATGCTCCTGCGATACGGTCGGTTGTCGTGGCGATTTGGCCAAAGTTGCTTCTTGGCGAAGACTGGGCCTCGGGCGAGCCGAAGGTGTGTCCGTTGCTGGAGGGGGTCCTCGGACGAGACGTAAATCCTCCGGGGTCGGCTGCCCTTGCCCGAGGCTGGGCTCGGGCGAGGTGAGATTGTGTCCCTTGAGTGGACCGAGCCTTGACTTAATCGCACCCATCAGGCCTTTGCAGCTTTGTGCTGATGGGGGTTACCAGCTGAGATTAGGAGTCTTGGGGGTACCCCTAATTATGGTCCCCGACAGCGGCGTACGGCTAAAATTCACCGGACTGTCCGGTGGTGCACCGGACTGTCCGGTGAGTCAACGGTCGGCCGCGCCAACGGTCGACCGCGCAATCCGCGCGTGACGCGTGGCCGAGCCAACGGTCTGATGGGGGCACCGGACAGTGTCCGGTGCGCCAACGCCTCCAAGTCTTCAACGGTCGGCTGCGCCAATTTAGGAAGGCGATCTGCACCGGACAGTGAACAGGAGATGTCCAGTGGTGCACCGGACTGTCCGGTGTGCCAACTGTCGCAAGACTGCAACGGTCGGATGCGCCTGAAAAGGAAGGAGATCGCGCACCGGACAGCTACAGGGACTGTCCGGTGGCACACCGGACTGTCTAGTGCGCCACCCGACAGAAGGCAAGTATTGCCTTCCAAGAATGCCTCCAACGGCTCCTAGCTGCCTTGGGGCTATAAAAGGGACCCCAGGCGCATGGAGGAGACACCCAAGCATACTTTGAGCATTCTTAATCATTCACACTCCGTCTTCGTGCACTCGATTGACTTTCTTAGTGATTTGAGCTCCGTTCTAGTGGTGAACTTTGTGCTATTCATTTGAGCTCAAGTCTTGGCTGTGTGTGTGCGTATTGGTACGGATTTGTGTGTGTTGCTTCCCTCCCTTACTCTAGTGCTTTCACTTTGATCCTTATTGTAAGGGCGAGAGACTCCAAGTTGTGGAGATTCCTCGCAAACGGGAAAGAGTAAAGAAAGAAGAACACCATGGTATTCAATTTGATCATTAGATCACTTGAGAGGAGTTGAGTGCAACTCCTGTCCATTGGGACGCCATAACATGGAGTAGGCAAGTGTTACTTGGCCGAACCACGGGATAAACCATCGTGTCTCTTGTGCTTGTTCTCACTGTGACTATTGTGTTTCACAAGAGCTCGGTCCTTAGCCACTTGATTTCATTGTGCTAACACTTAATCAAGTTTTGTGGCTTTAAGTTTTAAGTTTTTACAGGATCACCTATTCACCCCCCTCTAGGTGCTCTCACAAACGTGATTTTATTCCTGATAAAGGGCTAAAATGCAAAAAATCGGCCTGCTCGACGTAGAAGCGGACGTCGAGAATTTTTTCAGGAATTTGTAGACCTTGAGAAAAAGCAGGCACATCAGCACTTACAGGACTGTTAGCACCAATTACTTGTTTCAATTGTGAAACATGGAAGACTGGATGAATCAAGCAACCTTCCGACAATTCTAGTTGATACGTGTCACACCCAGTTTTAGAGGCAAACCAAATGCGAACCATGTACGTGTCAGGATCAGCAATTCACGTACACAACAGTTACATAGTTCGACATCATCACACAGTTCCCAAATAGTAACATAAAATAGTATTAATTTGATTACATATGATGTCCGAGACATCCACATAGTCATTAATATAGATCAAATTGCGGAAACGAAATGTAGCTAAACACGGCCTTTACAGGCAGCCGACTAGGGGTTACCGCTAACCCACGCCTAAAACTCATCATAGTCTTGGAACTCCTGAAAATCCCCCACCACGACTTCATCTTCTCCTGAGAAGTGATTGCAATGTGGACAACCTGTGGTGGGTTTGGTATTGTAAAGCAAGGGTGAGTACACATCAACATACTCAGCAATTGTCCCGTTTGTCTGTGGTGGACTAGCTTTATGTGGGGTTAAAATCAAAGCAATTGCTTTTAGTTGGTCAGATAATTATTACTAGTAGAGAGCCAAGTTTTAGCATTAAACCCAAATTATTAGCCCAAAAATACTCCTTCCAAATGGAAAGAATACCAGAAACCATAATCATAATCATCAAACCATAATTATCCTCATCATCATCTGTAATCATAGTATCTCTAATCAAAGGAGCTCCCAAGGCCGCTCATAACCGTGAGCATTACTGATATATCAGTTTCATAACACTCTGCAGAGGTTGCACACTTTACTCACGAGTCGTGATTCTTTTTTGCCTCGGGACGATCAAACCATTAAACACTACCAAGTTGAGTAGGCAAGGTTTCACTACGTAGCCTTTACAAAGATTCCCAAATGCTGAAGTCGCCCGTTAGGTTTCCTAAATGTACCGCACTCCTCCCCAAGGGGAAAACCACCCTTGGCAGAGCGAGCCGCAAACACCGAGCCCCATTGACGGCACGACGGCGAAGCAAACTACACCTCAGTTTCTCTAATTAATTAGCTAAGGGCGTCCCATACCACCCTCATGGCTGTACTGTTTTCCCGGGTGGTCATCCAACGAACCAGTACTTACGGAGAGGCACTCGAGAAACCTCTCGAGCCCCCTTTAAATGTCACAATGCCATCATCATAATCAGAAGTAAACCTTGTATCATAAATAATCTCATCATGTTCATTGATTAAAGTAAAGTGCTAGCATAGAGATAATCCAAAAATGATCCAACCTAAATAGGTGAATAAGGACAGGATAAACAAGAACTAGTAAATCCTTAGGTATAAATTGTGTAATTGCGAGAGATGAATTATAAAATGAGTAGGACATAAATAGGTCAGAGCTTGCCTTCACCAACTAGTTGCTGCTCAGGATCTTCGCCTGCAACTCTTCGAATTCCGTCAACAGACCATTATCTATACGTGTTTAAACATACATTCCATAATCTTAACATAGAAATAAAAAATACACCACACATCAAAATATTACAACTAAACAGACGCGTGGCGCAGGACTCACATCTACGACTATGCGAGAAAAGAAACTACAACGGTCGAGGCTACGACCGAAAGGCATAGCGATTACGTTAGGCCGTTATGGACTAAAACAATTGTCTAAATATAATCATATTAATTAACCATCGTGCAATGCATAAATAAAATTAGCACTAGATCCTAATTAGTTCGGTGTTTGATTAATCGTCGTTACACTATGCACCTTAATTATTATACGCGATCCTAGGTAAATTTAAAAAGATCGTCGCGCGACGAAGCGCGCAATACAACACATGATCTAAACGGAAATAAAAGGATTATCGCGCGACGAAGCGCGCGACATAACACACTATTCGAACGGAATTAAAAAGGATTGTTGTGCGGCGAAGCGCGCGACATAGCGCGTGATTTAAACGGAATTAAAAAAGATTGTCGCGCGGACACCACACACGAGTTAAATGGAATTTAAAATGTTAGGGCACACGAGATTAAACGGAGTTAAAAGAAGGGAGGAGGGAGAGAGGGGAGGGAGGAGAGGGGAAGCTCACCACGGGGCTCGACGGACGGCAACAACCGCTCACCGGGATCCACCCTAGGACAAGGAGAGAGGTGGAAGAGAGGGAGAGGGAGGTTACTTTGCGCAGGAAAGAGAGAATGGGCGAGGGGCGCGCATGGGGGAGGGTGGGGTGCCTGGGCGCGCGCCCAGCGCCAGGCTGGGTTGCGGGCCGAGCCGACTTCCCTCTACTCGATCTCGCCTGCTTCTAATCAAGATCAATCCACGATTCGAACACTAAAACTAGACGAACCCATGCCTAGGCTCAACATCAGATAAAATAAATATACTCCGGCATGATGCAACCACAATATCAACTTAGGTTTTGGTTAGACGCGATACGGACACCCGTCTCTATATTGCTTTAAAAATAGGAGGAACGAGCGAAACATGAAGATAAAAAGAGAGTAACATCTGAATTTGGTGAATATTAGAAAAGAAAATTTATACCCCGAATTTGGGGCGTTACAGTACGCCGCCGGGTTAATTTGCTTGGTGATCTCAAATGGGCCTGAACAAACGAAATGCCAAATTGTGACTGGTTCGATCAGCAACTGACGACTAGTTGTATGGTTGTAACTTGAGAAACACTTTTTCCCCACGCTGAAAGACCGTTCAGTCTGCCCTTTGTCCTCCTGTCGTTTCATGCAATCTTGTGCCCCGTTGTAAGTGCATCCGAACCTGCTGAAGCATATGCGGTCTGATGTGAATGGGATTGTGCAAATCAGGGACAGTGCACTGCTCAGCAGTTAGCAGACCAAAATTGGAAGGTGTATGGCTATAGAATACTTCAAAAGGGGACTTGTTCAATGAAGAATGGATGTAGGTATTGTACCAGAATTCTGCCACTGACAACCACGAAGACCATTAACGAGGGCAAGAGTGCACAAAACAATGTAGATAAGTTTCTAAACATTGATTGGCAAGCTATGTCTGCCCATCGGATTAGGGGTGGTAAGCGCTGCTGAGACATAGCTTGGTTCCAAAAAGGCAAAATAATTCCTCACACAACCTGCTAGTGAAGATGGGGTCCCTATTTGAGATGATGGACAATGGTAATCCATGGAGTTTGTAGACTTCCATCAAGTATATCTTGGCTACTGTCTAAGCAGTAAAAGGATATGATAGTGGTAAGAAGTGCCCATATTTAAAGAATTTGTTTACAACCACCATAACACAGTTATACCGACTAGACTATGGTAAACCTGAGATGAAATCCATACTTACCACATGCCAAGCTTGTTCGGGCACAAGAAGAGCTAGCAGCATTCCAGGGTACTTAACCCATTCCACCTTGGCTTGCTCACAAATGTTGCAGTTGTTTACAAACGACTTCACCTGGGACTTCATGTCTGGCCAGCTAAAAATCATTTTGATCCTTCTGTATGTGACTAGGAAACTTGAGTGTCCCCATTAGCATTGTCATGCATGGCAGTGATCATCTTGTCCTGCAGCATTTTGTTAGAACCCAACCATGTCCGGTTCTTGTGTTTTATGACCCACTTTCCTAGCTGAAATGAGTCCATCTTGCCTCAAGTAGTTAACTGTCCTACTATCCTCTTAGCCAAGGTATCATTTTCATATCCTAGTGTCACTTCCAATAGCCACTCGGGTACCACTGTAGAACTGACAATTACATTAATACACAAATTGTAACACCCTGAATTTGGGGTATAAAATTTCTTTTCTGATATCCACCAAATTAAGGTGTTACCCTATCCTTTCTATGCTTTTCTTTTTTTCTAAATAATGGAGAATTATTTTGTTTTATATTGGCATAAGCCTAGTGAAGTGAGCCCTAGAAGTGCTTTGGTTGTTGCATTCATGCCGTTACATGGTGTTTCTAAGTGTAAAATGTGTTTGAAACATGTTAATATACCTTATAGAAGATTTCGATAAATTTTTATATTTTTCGGAATTTTTTCTATTTTCTGTATTCCAAAATCTATTTATTTGAAATACCTAAAAATATTTTTAGAAACTCTAAATATGTTATTTGAGTTTAGGTGCCAAAACATTTCTATGAATTTTTCTAGAATTTTTGAAAGCATCTACATTATTTTGAGCACAAAATCTGAATTACTAGGCTTTTCTAAATTTAATAAATGATAAAATCTGAATTTGGCCCGAAATTTAATCTAGTACGAACTATATATATATATATATATATATATATATATATATATATATATATATATATATATATATATATATATATATATATATATATATATATATACTGTATTTATATATTACACCTGGGTGCATTCAATATAGAGAATGCACCCAGGCCGAACCTATGTGCCAGGTCCGAGCCAACCGTCTCACCCAGGCCGGTTTCGTCCCTCCCGCACGCTCCGGACAGAACCTTTTCATTTTCCCGCCCCCGCCCCTCTTTCTCCGTGAACGACGCGAACGGCTCAACCTCTTCACATAAGTTGCAATCACACCAGACTTGCAGTTGCAATTATACCAGACAGTAGTTGCAATCATTGTTTTGTTTAACAGATTTTTGGACATAGTTATATAGAAGTTGCAATCACACTAGACCAGCAGTTGCAATTACACCAGGCAGCAGTTGCAATCATTGTTTGTTTAACAGATTTTTGGACATAGTTATATAGAAGTTGCAATCACACCAGATCAGAAGTTGCAATTACACCAGACAACAGTTGCAATTATTGTTTGTTTAACATATTTTTGGACATAGTTATATAGAAGTTGCAATCACAACAGACCCACAGTTGTAATTACACCAGACCAGTAGTTGCAATCTTGTTTGTTTAACAGATTTTTGGACATAGTTATATAGAAGTTGCAATCACACCAGACCAGCAGTTGCAATTACACCAGACCAGCAGTTGCAATCATATTTTTTAACAAAATTTCTCAGAGTTATTCAGTACTTGCAATCACATAAGAGCAACTCAGCAGTTGCATCCACACTACACCAGCAGTTGCAATTACAACACACCATCGGTTGCAATCATTTTGTTTACATTTTTTAACAGATATTTGAGTAAAATTATACAACAGTTGCAATCACACATAATGCGGGCTTGCAATCCCACCTAATGCGGGGGACAGGGAGGCACGCAGACAGAGAGGCGCGCGGCGGCGCGGGGACAGGGAGGCGCGCGGCGGCGCGAGGACAGGGAGGCGCTCGGCGGCGGTGGGATCTAGGTTTAGAGGATCGGAGGAAGGAGGAGACGGCGGCGGCGCGGGGATAGGGATGCGCGCGGCGGCGGCGGGGGCGGGGAGGCGCGCGAAACAGGACTTACGCCTGGGTGCATTCAATATAGAGAATGCACCCAGGTGCATTTTAGCAGCGCCGTATACTGTATTTATATATTACACCTGGGTGCATTCAATATAGAGAATGCACCCAGGCCGAACCTATGTGCCAGGTCCGAGCCAACCGTCTCACCCAGGCCGGTTTCGTCCCTCCCGCACGCTCCGGACAGAACCTTTTCATTTTCCCGCCCCCGCCCCTCTTTCTTCGTGAACGACGCGAACGGCTCAACCTCTTCACATAAGTTGCAATCACACCAGACTTGCAGTTGCAATTATACCAGACAGTAGTTGCAATCATTGTTTTGTTTAACAGATTTTTGGACATAGTTATATAGAAGTTGCAATCACACCAGACCAGCAGTTGCAATTACACCAGGCAGCAGTTGCAATCATTGTTTGTTTAACAGATTTTTGTACATAGTTATATAGAAGTTGCAATCACACCAGATCAGAAGTTGCAATTACACCAGACAGCAGTTGCAATTATTGTTTGTTTAACATATTTTTGGACATAGTTATATAGAAGTTGCAATCACAACAGACCCACAGTTGTAATTACACCAGACCAGTAGTTGCAATCTTGTTTGTTTAACAGATTTTTGGACATAGTTATATAGAAGTTGCAATCACACCAGACCAGCAGTTGCAATTACACCAGACCAGCAGTTGCAATCATATTTTTTAACAAAATTTCTCAGAGTTATTCAGTACTTGCAATCACATAAGAGCAACTCAGCAGTTGCATCCACACTACACCAGCAGTTGCAATTACAACACACCATCGGTTGCAATCATTTTGTTTACATTTTTTAACAGATATTTGAGTAAAATTATACAACAGTTGCAATCACACATAATGCGGGCTTGCAATCCCACCTAATGCGGGGGACAGGGAGGCACGCAGACAGAGAGGCGCGTGGCGGCGCGGGGACAGGGAGGCGCGCGGCGGCGCGAGGACAGGGAGGCGCTCGGCGGCGGTGGGATCTAGGTTTAGAGGATCGGAGGAAGAAGGAGGAGACGGCGGCAGCGCGGGGATAGGGATGCGCGCGGCGGCGGCGGGGGCGGGGAGGCGCGCGAAACAGGACTTGGGTGCATTCAATATAGAGAATGCACCCAGGTGCATTTTAGCAGCGCCGTATATATATATATATATATATATATATATATATATATATATATATATATATATATATATATATATATATATATATATATATATATATATATATATATATATATATATATATATGACTAGCTTTTTCTCGGTTAGCACATCCTGAATCACGAAACGGTTTTCTCGTATTTATTCCCCGTCTCCCGAAATTGCGCCTCGTCGACGTCTCGGTGCATCCGGTTTATCGATCGCACCGATTCACGATGGATTTATTCTTGGCTCCCGCGATGTCATCTTCTGGGTGACTCTTCTCCATTGTTTTTAAGTATGGTTCGTTTTTTCGACCATAGCCTTGCCCCGGCCGTGCTGCCTCGCTGACCGCGTCTAGCTAGCCCCACGCTGTGCCGTCGTGCCCTCCCGGTCGGCGAGCAGCTCGCCCCGTCCCCCCGGTTGCGCCCGCCCTGCTCCCTGCCTGCGCCGCCGCCATGGCCGCGTTCAGCCCTAGCGCCGCCACGCCTGGCCAACAGAGCCACACCGTCGTCCAGCCGCACCAGCGAGCACGCGTTGCCCCATCCCCCGCACAAGCAGCCACTGCCCGCGAGGCTGCCCGCAGCCCCGCAGTCCTCGGCCAGCGCCCTTCTCCTCATCTATGTTGCTTGCTGCGTGTAGCCGAGCAGACAAGCGCACCTGCTGCCGGCGACCAACAACGCAAGCGCGGCCGAGCCCGCCCCCACTCGAAGCCTCCCTGGACGAAGAACCTCCCTAGCCGAGCCCCAAGGACGGTTCCATTTCTTGCATTAGCAGTTAGAGAGGGAGAAGGACACCGTGCGTGGTGCATGAGAACCGGAGTTCGGAGGAACTGCGTTCGTGTGTTTGACGTTGGAGAGAAAAATGGTCATGCCCCCACCTGCAATTAATATTTTTTTCCTCTCTTATTTCCCACGCTGATGCGTGGGTCTGGATTTTGGAACCACTCCCCACATGCAAAAAGGTTGGACAGGATTTTCTGTTGCTATGATTTTGTGATCCTCTGTGTGGCTCATTACCGATTAATAAAATCGTGCCACGTCATAACAATCAACTCTATATTAATTATTCGATATATTTTGCATCGTAAATACATTTCGATATGTTTCATTCGCATTAGTTTTATAATAATACTTACTACGTATTAAAATATTATTTTATCACATTACATGTTTTAATTGATTCATTAATTATTTGTTTATCTGGTAGATATTAAAATAGTAATCTGATTAAAACTAATTTATAGTTTTAATTTACGCTTTTATAAATACATGAGTATGTGATTATGCTAATCCGATTTTTTTTGAATTAATACTTGTTTAGTATAAAGTATAAACGCAATATCTGTTATTGATTCTTGCGTGTGGCGCTCGCCGTCGTCGCGCTATCCGCATGTCGCACGTGTTGTTCGCACGCTGTCACGCTGTTTCACGCGCGTTGCCGCACGTCGTCCGCACGCCATGTTGCGTGTGTCCGCGCATCGTTCGCGCGTGCTGTGCCGCACGCGTCGCGCACATCGTTTTCGCACGTCGCGCTCCTTGTCTTGCGTCGTAAATTCGCCTAGCTTAGAATCATTCATATTAATTAAATTACTTAGTTAACCGAGAACGGCTAGTGTAACAAATTAATCGAAACTAAGTAGTAGTTTCGATTTACATTTCCTAAATTCTTGATATTATGAGTATCTCGAATTAAATGTTCTAATTAATACTCGTTTAGCATAAACATGTTACCTGTTAGTGATTCTCTTGGGTCGCACGCATCGTTTTTTTCTGTCACGCGTTCTGTCGCATGTCAATAATTCATTTCACCTAGAATAGCCCACGTTAATTAAGTTATGTATTTTAATGACGACTTTTCGAGTAGCGAACTAATCGGAACCAAATAATGATTTTATTTGTGCATTTAATAGATATCAATTAATACACTGGTAGCACACCCTTTTGAAGCGGGGCTTGTAGTCTTTCCCCTCCTTTGCTTGAGGATTTGGCGAAAGCTATTAATGACGAGAGACATCTCCTCGTTGTCGAGCTTGGAGGCGTCGATTGAAAGCCTACTTGGTGTAGACTCCTCTTTCTTTTCTTCTGTTGCTTTGAATGCAACGGGTTGCACCTCGGGTGTAGAGGTGGCGCCTTGCTCCAAGTTGACAATGTGTTTGGAGTCTTTGATCATAAGTTCAAAGCTCACAAACTTGTCAATCACCTCCTCGGGAGACATCTGTTTATATCTAGGATTCCCACGTATTAATTGTACTTGAGTAGGATTACGAAAAACTAGGGATCTTAGAATAACCTTAATCATTTCATGGTCATTCCATTTGGTACTCCCGAGGTTGCGCACTTGGTTGACCATTGTCTTGAGCCGGTTGTACATGGCTTGCATCTCTTCTCCTTTGTTGGGGACGAATCGACCGAGCTCTCCCTCGATCGTCTCTCGTTTAGTGATCTTGGTCACCTCGTCTCCTTCGTGCGCCGTTTTGACAACGTCCCAAATTTCTTTCGCGTGCGTCGTCATTTGCGAAGTGTGGCATACTTCGTTTCACGAGTTGTCACGTGCGTTATTAAATTGTTTTCGCTTATGATCACTTACGTTAATTAGTCACCTTTGTAGCTGTTAGCTATTAGAATATCAAATTAATCGAAACTAAGTAGTCGCGTTAATTTATATTTTATAAATGCCTGCTAATATAATTATGCATTTGTAGATACCTGTTAACGTGATCGTGTCGACTTAAATGCTATATTTAATATAGAAACGACATAATTTAGTAATATTTGTATATCGCGTCGTTTATTAGCCGTGAATTGTTAGTTATTCAATATATAATGCGTCGCAAACCTGTTTCGACTCGTTTCAGTCGCGCTAACTCTGTAACAGCGTCACACTCATATTAGTAACACTATTTCGTCATGGCACAAGTTTTAATTAATTAATTAGTCAAGTAATTGTTTAATCTACTTGTTATTTCAAATAGCTTTCTGGTTAAAACTATTTTACAGTTTCTACATTGCGCCTTTATAAATACGTGTTAACATGATTAATCTCATGTTTGAATGTTTGGAATTAATATTTACTTAGTATAATCACGACATCCATTGGTTGCTCTCGTGTGTCGCACGTGTGGTTGTGTGCTGTTCGCGCGCATCGTCACGCGTCATTTGCTCATGGTCACACGTGGTTGCGCGCGCTTTCCGTGTGCTCCTTCGCACGTGATGCGCGCGCTGTTCCCACGTGTGGCGTTCGTTGTAGTCGTGTTGCATGTTTTAGTTAAATAGCTAATTATTGGTTTGTTCGAGGGTTAATAAAATAACAATTTAATTAGAATGAGTATATAGTTTTAACTCGTGCCTTATAAACATAAATGTTAATTAACTCGATCAATGCTAGCTTAAATACTTTTAACTAATTATTTGTTTGTTGTTGTTGGCGCGCTGCATCGTTTGCGCGTCATCGTGTTGTTCGCTCGCTGTCGTGCACGTTTTTTCGCGTGCAAACCGCGCGCTGTTTCGTACAGCGTTGTGTGTCGTCGCACGTCGTGTGCGTGCGTCGTCTCGTGACGATCACGTGTGTCGTGCGGCGTGTACGCGTGATAATAAATAGTTTGCCCCTTATAAACACTCATGTTAACGATGTTAATGCATCATGTCATATATTTTACATAATTAACTTAAGGTTCGCTCGACTAATATTTGTTACATTAATATCCCAACTAGATTAATGTGTATTGTTCCACTTGGGGCTTTATAATAAATATTAACATGGTAAATATTAACTTAATTACTTTCTATTTATTTAATATTTGTTTAGTATAAACGTGTCACCTATTTAGTTTTCCTCGCCTATCGCGCGTGTTGTCCCGCATGTGATGGTGAAGGAAACGGGTGACGCTTAAGAGGGGGTGAATTAGGAGTTATAAAACTTTCACTAAACTAGGCCACAATTGAATCCCTAGAGCAAAACCTATGCAAATAATCAAACTAGAATGTGCAAACTAGGTTTTGTCTAAGTGTTGCTATCTCTACCGCAAAGGCTAAGTTTCAATCTACACTAGATAAGTATGAATACAAGATTGAAACTTAAATGCTTAATATAAATGCGGAAACTTGAGAGCACCTAGAGGGGGGTGAATAGGTGAACCTGTAAAAAACTTTAAAACTTATAGCCACAAAACTTGGTTAAGAGTTAGCACAATGGAATCAAGTGGCTAAGGACCGAGCTCTTGTGAAACACAATGATCACAAAGTAAACAAGCACAAGGGACACGGTGATTTATCCCGTGGTTCGGTCAAGTATAACACTTGCCTACTCAATGTTGTGGCGTCCCAATGGACGAGGGTTGCACTCAACCCCTCCCAAGTGATCCAATGATCAACTTGAATACCACGGTTGTTTTCCTTCTTATATTCTTTCCCATTTGCGAGAAATCTCCACAACTTGGAGTCTCTCGCCCTTACAACAAATATCAAAGTGAAAGCACTAGAGCAAGGGAGGGAAGCAACACACACAAATCCGCAGCAATACACACACACACAGCCAAGACTTGAGCTCGAATGAATCGCAACAAGTTCACCACTAGAACGGAGCTCAAATCACTAAGAAAGTCAATCAAGTGTGCGGAGACGGAGTGTGGAAGATTTAGAATGCCCAAAGTATGCTTGGGTGACTCCATGCGCCTAGGGGTCCCTTTTATAGCCCCAAGGCAGCTAGGAGCCGTTGGAGGCATTCTTGGAAGGCAATACTTGCCTTCTGTCGGGTGGCGCACCAGACAGTCCGGTGTGCACCGGACAGTCCCTGTAGCTGTCCGGTGCGCGATCTCCTTCCTTTTCAGGCGCATCCGACCGTTGCAGTCTTGCGGCAGTTGGCACACCGGACAGTCCGGTGCCCCCTGCCGACCGTTGCCTCGCCCACGCGTCGCACGCGGATTGCGCGGCCGACTGTTGGCGCAGTCGACCGTTGGCTTCACCGGACAGTCCGGTGAATTTTAGCTGTACGCCGTTGATTGTTTCCCGAGAGCGATGACTTCGCCGCAGACAGTCCGGTGCACCCAGACCGAGCTGCATTTGGCTGTACACAGCCAACCTTTTCCAAAACATTTTCTCCTGTTTCTAGCACTTGAACACAATACATTAGTCTTCAAATCAATGTACTAAGTCTAGAAACATACCTTGTACCTTGATTTGCACTTCTTGAGTCTTTGGCACAAATTAACACTTAAAGCATTTGTGTTGGGCACTTAATCACCAAAATACTAGAAATTGCCCAAGGGCACATTTCCCTTTCAATCTCCCCTTTTTGGTGATTTATGCCAACACATCAAAAAGCAACTAGAAGAAGTGCAACATCAATGCAATTAAGAACAAGAATTGTTTTTTATTCAAATTTGGCATATTTGGATCATTCTTTGCCACCACTTGGTTTGTTTTTGCAAATCAAATTCAATTTCCTATCTCTAAGTCAAACACACTTGTTGAGACTTAAAGAGAGGTATTCCAAGAGAAATTGATCAAAGATCAAAGATCCAAAAACTCCCCCTTTTCCCATAATCAAACATTCTCCCCACAAGAGACCAACTTTTGACAATAAGAGTATTTTGACAAATCAAAAGTTCTAACTCTACTAACTCTACTATTTTCAAAATTCTCAAGTGGTAGCTGATCCATTTGCTTGCTTTGGCCTTAATTTCTCCCCTTTGGCATCAAGCACCAAAACGGGATCATCTTTGGCTTTTTAACCTCATTGCCTCACCAAAATTATCAATTAAGAGCAAAAAGGCAATAAGAGCATAGAGATGAACACTACAAGAAACTGATAAATGTTCGTGGGTAAAATTAAAAACGTGGGTACCGACGTTCTTACATGAGTTAAGATCATGGGTTTAGTTAAAAACGTGGGTACCCACGTTCTTAAATTAAGTTCGTGGGCCCAGCCAAAACCGTCGAATTTAACTCATTAGGAACGTGGGTACCCACGTTCTTAAGTTAAGTTCGTGGGCCAGCTGGACACCGTCGAACTTAAACCAAGACACCTAAATCCCTACCCTGCGCCGCGCGCCCCGAGCCTCTCTCTCACCAGCGCTTTCCTGCCCAGCGCGCCGCCGCCTAAACACAGACCGCCGCCCCGCCGACCGCTACACCGCCCAAGGTGGGTCGCCGCCGCTAGCCCGCCAAATCCCGTCCTCGGCTCGCCGCCCCGCAGGCAAACCTCACCGCGCCGCCGCCAGCACCTCGCCGCCGCAAGGCCGCCCAAGCTCGTTCTCCGCCATCGTCCTTCGCGGTCCTCCGCGGTCGCCGGTCGTCCTCCGCCGCAAGGCCGCCCAAGCTCGGCTCGCCTCCGTGTAAGTACTACTAACAATTTCCACTGCTGCTGCTGCTACATATATGTGTTCTTATTTACATCCCCAATAAGTGTTATTGTGTTGTATCACATTTACCTATATATATATCAAATGGAACATTTCTCCAAGTGCTACAATAATGAAGATTGTTAGGGCATTTACAACACCATTAAATACATGTATCTTGAGCGGTCTCCAGCAAGGTAAGCGAAAAAAAATCAGACACAATTTTCAAGCATAATAGACTATTTAGAATTAATACATTTATGATTTAGAGACATTTTGTTGTTCAATAAAGTCTCTTTGTTGTTTATTATGTTTGGAGAACTGTTCCAGTGTCTAAGCATTATACATGCCCTTATAATGTACTTTTTTTAGAACTCTAGTAACACTTTCCATGACACACATGCATGGTTTACCTATTGCAGTTTTTAACACATACTAAATGAGCAACAAATATTCGAGTACGGAGGTAATACAAATTTACAAAAAAGTAATTATTATACACCAGCACATGTGTCAATGTTTGTACAGAGGTAAATATACATAATAATATAATGAGTACAAGACCATACTATTAAAAATATGTACAAATAAAAATCTACTATTTTTCCTACATTCAAATTTACAGGCCATTCTAGGCTTTTCTAGATATATACTATGTCTTGCACATATATAGCTTTTTACTACGTGTATAGACTTTATACAATTTGAAAAGAAGAGAGTATTATTAAACTGCAGTGCTTCTTGAGCCATTCTATATGCAAATCCAACCATTTTCCATCCCATCCAGCAGAGATCGATCTACTCTAGCTAGATCAACCAATGTCATAAATCATATAAGATTTGGATAGCCTGAAAATTCAACAAATGTCATAAATGCAGTTTGTCCTCATCACAACCATGTACCACGCGCGGCGGATTTTTTTAAATACTAGTATTTAATTATATGGCGTGGTAAAACTTAAAGAGCTCACCAGCTCTGTAGGATTCAAACAGCATGAGCCCAACTATATTGAATCCAGCCTTATCTTTGTGGTCTCATCCTGTTGGAGTTGGCCCATGACGACCACAAGGGTCATTTTAGTTCAATATATATATGTTATTTGACAGTATTTTCTGTTTTTTTCTTTTTACTTCTTCTAATTCTTAGGTAACAAGTAGTTCTCAAACATTTTGCAAATCAGGAATGAGAGTTACCTACTATAGTAAAAAGAATATGAACCAAGAGTGAGTAAAACAACAAAACTACAACAGAGTAACATAGTTCGGGCAACGAAGTACACTGCAGAATAATGTCACAAGCCTAATCCACCTCTTCCACCCACATTCTTGTGAATGGGGAGCCTGGGTTGCCAATTTATCATCGAGGCCTTCGCCATGGTGATCCTCTCTCTCCCATGCTCTTCATCTTAGTCATGGATATTCTGAATTCTTTGGTTAATTATGCTACAAATAACCATCTGCTTCAGGCCCTTGCTGTCCATCATGCCAAACATCGTATTTTCTTTTATGCAGATGATGCAGTCATTTTTAAGGTCTTTTTAAACTGATTTACTTGTTATCAAGCATATTCTTGGACTGCCCCTTGCTGTCCACAGATCCCCTAAGGAGTCCTTGCAGCTGCTTGTGGTTGTCGACGATGGTATAGATAGCAGTAGCATTGTACACAAGCAGCAAGCAACACCCCACCTCCTTGCATTGACTGTTGCATTTTTTATGAAACCTAAAGCTGTGTTTCCATCTAATTGTAGGCCCATTTGACTCTAGTCTCCGGTCTCTCTCTCCACTCTAACTACAGGCCGGCCTGCGTCTCCTCGATCATCACCACCTTGACGATCTCCGTGAAGGTATTTTTCTTCTTTCTTTGATGCATATTATTAGAATTAGTTTGTTAGCTAAAATTTGATGCATGATTTTTGGGTAGTTGTTACAATTGATGCATAATTTCTTGTTCATTGTAAATTATTCGATGTTAGGTTCAATGTTTGGTTAATTTTTTTATGTCTAGTGATCCTTCCTAATAGAAGAAGGGCTTAACGATGTTTATTTACACATTTTTTTATTTATGTTTGTATGCATAATGATGTTTATTTACACATTTTTATTTATGTTTGTATGCTTAATGAGGTTTACTTACATATTTTTTATACATTGAGTTATTTAGTTTTGGAAATGGATGACAATAGAAGAAGGGCGATGTATGATGGATTCAATAGCCTGACTCTAGGTCACTCAAAGGAATGGGTTAGGGTTGCAAAACAATTCGTGGATCTCGCATTTTCCGGTGGACCTCGTGTGGTGAAGTGTCCGTGTACCAAGTGTCGAAATTTTAAGTATGTGAGAAAGATCAAAGAACTGGAGCATCACCTTTGCAAGAATGGGTTTATGCCTAACTATCTTGTGTGGCGCTCACATGGAGAAGTAGAGCAGAATATCACAGAGTCAGAAAGAATTGATGATGAGGAGGAGGATCGGATGGATGACTTGGTGGCTGATATTAGTAGAGAGTATCCAACATTGGCCTCGGAACAGGGTACACCAGAGGAAGTGCAGGAGTTTTATAAGCTTCTTCACGCGTTAGAGGAAAAAGTGCATGACGACACCACTATGACCGTGTTGCAGGTGGTTACACGTCTTATGGCAATGAAGGCAAAGTATAACTTCTCGAATAACTGCTATAACGATATAATCAATCTGATTATTGATCTCATCCCATCGAACCATAAGATGCCAAAAGACTTATACCAGTCCAAAAAGATCGTGTCCGGTCTTGGGATGAAGTATAAGAAGATTGATGTGTGTGAAGATAATTGCATGTTGTTCTGGAAGGAATATGAAGCGGCCACCCATTGTTAGATATGCGGTAAATCAAGATATGCGGAGGTACTAAAAGAGGATGGAGCTACTTTTGCTACAAAAGTGGCAGTTAAACAGCTTCGATATATGCCCATCACTGCAAGGCTTAAACGTCTGTTTTTAACCCCAGAAACTGCGAAGCTAATGTTGTGGCATAAGGAAGGAGACCGTGAGAGCCAAGATCTAGACATTATGATGCATCCATCAGATGGCGATGCTTGGAAGGCTCTGGATCGTTTTGACCCAGAATTTGCAAGAGACGCTAGGAGTGTTCATCTAGGCTTGTCCACTGATGGTTTCACTCCTTACGACAACAGTTCAACTTCATACTCTTGTTGGCCGGTTTTCATCATGCCCTACAACCCCCCTCCCAACAAATGCATGAAAGAAGGGTTCATATTTCTTGCCCTTATTATTCCAGGGCCTAAACATCCTGGAAAGAAGATCAATGTATTCATGCAACCGTTGATTGAAGAGTTCAAAGAGCTATGGGTAGGGGTAAAGGCTTATGATGGTCATCTAAAACGTGAATTTACCTTACGTGTTGTATATTTGTGGTCAATTCATGATTTGCCTGCATATGGTATTTGGTCTGGCTGGTGTGTCCACGGTCGACTGTGTTGTCCCATATGCATGGGGGACACACAAGCATATCGATTGGAGCATGGTAAAAAGGTCTCATTCTTTGATTGTCATCGACGGTTTCTTCCATCCAACCACCCGTTTCGAAATGATACGAAGTCATTTAGAAGAGGCATAAAATTTAAAGATGGTCCACCAAAACGTTTAATGGGTGAAGATATCCTGATACAACATCGTGCCCTTCAAAGGGCTGCAGAAGGTCATGAGTTTGAAGGCTATGGTCAAGATCACAACTGGACTCATATTTCTTTTCTCTGGGAACTTCCGTATGCGAAGGTATTGATTTTACCACACAACATAGATTTGATGCACCAAGAGCGCAATGTTGCTGAAAGCATCATAAGCATGTGTCTAAACATTAAGGGTAAACAAAAGACAACATCAATGCCAAGAAAGATTTAGCTAATCTTTGCGATCGCCCTAGCCTTGAGGTCAAATTAAATCCTAATGGAAAGGAGAGGACACCACGAGCTCCATACTGTCTAAAGCCGGAAGAGCGAAAAGAAGTATTTCAATGGTTGAAAATGTTGAAGTTTCCAGACCGCTATGCAGCTAACATAAAACGTACTGTTAACCTCGACACTAATAAATTAAATGGTTTGAAGGCTCACGATTACCATATTTTGATGGAAAGACTTATGCTGGTAATGTTCCGTGGCTATTTGAAGCCTCCTCTTTGGAAGATGATTGCTGAACTTAGTTACATATATAGACATATATGTGCTAAGCATATCTTAAAGAAATTGATGATTCAATTTGAGAAACAAATCGCGGTGCTTGTATGCAAGATGGAAAAAGTATTTCCGCCTGGATTTATGAATGTGATGCAACATTTGCTAGTGCACTTACCTTATGAAGCATTGGTAGGAGGACCAGTGCAGTTCCGATGGATGTATAGTCAAGAAAGAGAATTGAAAAAACTTAGAGCTACTGTGCGGAACAAAGCAAGGTTTGAGGGGTGTATCGCAGAGGCCTTTGCAGCTAAAGAGATCACAATCTTCTCAAGTCAGTATTTATCACACACTAACAACGTGAATGCTCAGTCAACGCGGTATCATACTGAAGAAGAAGGTCCTTCGACCGACCTTAGTGTTTTTCTCTGGAAGGGGAAAGGGGTCGGGGCTTCTACTGCACATTATGTTGACATAAGAGAGCGTAATTTCACCATGCTCTACTTGTACACCAACATGGAGGAACTTGATCCATACTTTGAAATGTTTGATTCCATATATTTAGCTGGCCACAAACCTACACCAAAGGAACTGGATAATCTACGTATGAAAGGGATGAATGGAGGTCCATGTTTCGTTGAATGGTTCCACGAGCATGTAATTATCTCTTTATAATTTTCCTTTGTGTACTTAGTTTGCTCATATGACTTGCTATTTACCAATATCTTTTTTTTCTGCTCTATGTAGTGTAAGAAACTTGACTCTCTAGTCTCGGATGATTTGCGACAGATATCACATGGTCAGTTGAAAGCAAGAAAATATATAGCCGCTATGATATTAATGGATACCGTTTTCGAACATCAAAATTAGAAAAAATCCGCCCGCAGGCAGCCACGACAAACAGTGGAGTAGTAGCAACTGCCACAAATGCAGACGGAGGCACTCATGACTATTATGGTGTTCTTCAAGATATAACGGAGTACACTCTTGGTGGGGCCAAAGACTTCATGTTTGTGTTATTTTATTGTGAATGGTTTGATCCTCAACAAACGCGAGAGGATGAATTTGGAATTGTGGAGGTAAAGCATGAATCACGGTTTAAAGGCAGCGATTATAGCAATGTTGTGCTTGCACATCAAGCGCAACAGGTGTACTATCTAACATATCCTCATGAAAACTTGAAGTCTTGTTGGGTTGTATACAAAATTAATCCTGAAGTCCATCCGTTATGATATGATTATTACAACACAAATAACGAAGATGATGATTCTGTTAATATTTATCAAGAAGAAGGCGATCAGTCAGAAAATAGAGAATTTACTATATCTGAGGATTTAGGGCTCAATGAAGTAGCTAGTCTCGCCATAGATTTGATGGCAGAAGAACCAGGTCCTTCTAGGGCAAGGACTCGTAAGTCACAGAGAATTCTTGAAAAACAACAAAGACTTGAAATAATTGAGCAGCGCGTTGCTGAAGCAGATTCTAATGCCGATGATTTTTGAAAAGTATATATATTTAAATTCTTGTATATGCATTCCTATTTCAATACTAAAAGTATATATATTTAAATTCTTGTAATGAAATTTGTGCAGATGATGAGGGTCATGGACAAGCTCAAAGGGAAGAAGCGCGAAGACCGTGGTGACTCCTCGAGGTCACGGTCGACTAGGGGTTCAGGTGGTGGGGTACATCCTCTATGTTGTTCCAGGTATTTAATTTGTTTTATTTTCTTTTCTTCTACGTATACTTCGAGTACTTGATATATCTCATTGTTGATTATGTTTTTAGGGCTCTACAGCGTCAAGGCAACGGCTAGAGCAGCTCCTTGGTTGCATGGAGGAGCAGGGGCGCGAAGTGGCAAGCCATAGTGCACCTGGGCAAGAGCGCGAGGTGGCAGGCCATAGTGCACCTGGGCAAGAGCGCGATGTGGCAGGCCACAATGCACTTGAGCCAGAGAGTGAGGCGATAGGCTCAAGTGGACCTATGCTAGAGCAGGACCACAATGCATTTGAGCAAGCGCGCGAGGCGGCAGAGCACAATGCACCTAGGCTAGAGGACGAGCTGGCACGCCAAGGTTCACCGATGCGTGATGATGATGACTATGGGGAGGACTGCGATGGAGAGGCCGATGACGAGGTTGTTACGACGACACAGGCAATGAACTTCAGGTAATTTTATTTTGACGAGGAGTTCTATTTTTTGTTGGATTGATATTATTACCAGTGCACAATTTACAATTTTGTAGGTTTCGGCGGTCCCTTAGAGTTCCACCGACACAACCCTTGGACCAACGTAGGGTCATAAACCCTGCAGGAGAGAGGAGCTGGGTGGAGGTGGCATGGAGTGGCAAAGGTCACCGGACACCGGTTAACACAGTGCTGGGATCTATAGCTCGTTTTCACTATCCAGGGGTGGTACAACTCAACGGGGCAGAGATAGGGGCGTATCACTGGGCTCACTGGGGCCTCAAACCATATGGACCCGACCGTACTCACCAAGACGCAGTGTGGTCATCATTTTGGGTGAGTTTATTATGTCTTTTAAATTTACTTACCGTGGGTGTCTATAAATGAATTTAATTGCTTCTTCATTTTGCAGGAACAATTTAGATTGGACGAAACAGCAAACGAAGAACATGCGAAACGTGTATTCCACAATGCTGCTAGAAAAGTTATAAATGGTTCAATGTCAGATGCACGGGTCAAAGCTGTTACCGTGTACTTCAAGAAAGTGAAGGGTCAAAGAATGACCAACAAGCAGGCATGTGAAATCCACTTGACAGCTGAGGAGTACAAACAAAGTGAAGTGGACTGGCTCACTGCTCATCCTGAAGCTTGAGTCAAGCTCTGCGAGTACTGGGCCTCAGATGAGTACAAAGTGATTTCAGATAGAAATCGTTTGAACCGGAAGAGCAAACCGGGCCTCCATCGATTTGGAGCAGATGGATTTATTGGGAAATCACAACGAATGGTATGACGAGCTAAGTAACATTTAGTCTTTTTCCCTCAGACAAATTTGTATATTTTATTATGTCTCTTACTGCAGGAGGCTCGTGATGGTGTTGAACCCCGATTCATTGACGTTTACATGGAGGGACACCGAGGTCCAGATCCAGAGCATCCAGAAGTTTTATGTGACGACAGCGCGACAGAAAAGCTGGTAGGTGTAAATAATAACTATCTATTCTTAATTAACTTGTGACTCATTTATAGTTAACATAAATTGTTTTGTAGACTCGTTATGCCGAGGAGGTTAGGAGGAAAGCAGGAGACGATGATCTAGATTGGAGGGAGGCACCTTTCGATGCGGATGCAGCATATGTTGCTGGTGGTGGGCTACCACATGGGAGGTATGATAAGATCAAAGTTGTGATATATAAAAACTATTGGTTCATAACTTGTGATGTTTCTAGGTTGGGGATCGGTGATGGGGTTGTGAGTCGCGATAGCTTTGGTCATCGGTCAGTTTCCTCGGTGGGGAGTAGATCTCGAACTTCAACTTCGAGGGAATCAGAGCTTGATGAGCAACTAAGACAACAACAACAAGTTCAACAACTATCTCAACAAGTTCAGATGATGCAGGGAATGCTGATGCAGGTAATAATTTTATTAATACGCTCAGAATCTGCCCAATCTCAGAATTTGCCCATATTTTTTTATCTAACTCGCTCTGAGCCTTAGACAGCCCAAAATCGGTCTGGTCAATTGTTTAGTGATTGTATAATTTAGGTGTCCAGCTGGTCGAGCGAGCCTAGGAGTTTGCAGTCAATTGTATAATTTAGGTGTCCAGCTAGTCGAGCGAGCCTAGGAGTTTGCAGTGAATTAGGGTATTGAGACAAGGATCACCTTTTTCTGAATGATAAAACTTGAAAACGGATAAGAACAGTACTGTGGCACTTATGAAATAATGGCATGGCATAGTCTTTAACACAAGTAACATGTGATGTTCCGATCTTGCTTGACGGCTCATATGCTGCACAACAGTCAGCTCGAGGACTGATGCTAGGCAGGCTGAAAATGTTTGGTACAAACAGCACAACTAGAAGAGAAATTGGATACGGTGGTTGTATGTCGTTGCCTTGAACATTGAACTGTGCTCCCCAAAAATGTCAAAGAAGTTGGCTTGCTGGAATCTTTGGGGGCAAGTAGTCAGGATGACCTTTGCTAGTTAGGACGCTTTTCCATTTGTAAAAAACATGGAAGATAGCTGACTTTTCTTCGTAAGTTGGCATACCAAGATTTGGTGTCTAGTAAATAGTAGTCAACTAAAATTAGTATTGTGATCGTACAGGTTGCCCACCAAAGACCTGCATTCTATCCGGTGGTCTCCTTTGATCGAGCAAATTCAAAATTCCAGCAAATAATCATCATTCAGAATTGTCCAAACACTGTTCTCTATAGCTGGAAGGTTACAGTTGACCAAACTGTTTTTTCTGTACTTCCCCTCACTTAGCTTGTTTTATGAATAATGCCAGTAAATATCACATACAGCAGGCAGGTAGCTAATCAGTAATTGATTATTTGCAAATGAACTACAAATGTCAGCTGAAAAAGGATTGGTCTTCTTATGAAATTTACTGATCCCCAATGATGGACTCAAAAACTCTATAGATGCTTTCACTAGGTAACCATTAGTATTAAAAACAATGTTAGTTGGGTCTTAACGTGTACCCCTGGTCCAACTGGAAAAGCAACAGAGTGTACTAGTCAATGACTATATCGGACCCTTGAAAATTCTTCATCGTCCCTTCTTTTTCCTTTGTTTGTTCCTGCCATTGCTTTCTGGGATACTTGATAGATCTACAGTGTACTTTAAGCTGCGAGTTGGGATGGGCATATATAGTCGCAAGGTTCAGGCTGTATACATGGCAGCGCGCCCTGCATATTATTAGATCATCCACATAGACCTCCACCACCAGGAGAGAATTTCCAGCCCCTTTTCTGTAGACAGCATGTTCCACTACACACTTGTTGATGAGCTGATTTTTGTGTTATGTGTAATCTAGGCTATTCCTGTTTGCTTTCTTGATTAGCTGATTTTTTGTGTTATGTGTAATCTCAATTTCTGTCATCTGCTAGTTGCCTGCATCAGTGAATTGTGACTTCAGTTGGTAAAGCCTAACTCATGGTTCAGTTGGTAACTTGCTTGTGACTTCAGTTGGTAAACCAACTTCGACATCAGCTAGCATCCCATCGTTTACAGCATTTTTACATCCAAGTTTTTTTTAAAATGGTCTGGTTGTAGAAATAAAAAAAGCATGCACATAGATTATGGTGGCGCGAGTGCTTTTTAGCTCTGTCTTTCTTCTGTATCTATCAACCACTCTAATCCTACACGTTCCAATGCACTTTATGTTTTCCATCGGATTCAGAATTCAGTTGTTTAGTATAAACTCTATATATACATTAGTTTAAAATAAAACTCAAGCTTATTGTATTTGCAGATGTATAGTGCTCAGATGGGATCTCAAATGGGACCCCAGTTCACCCGTCCGTCACAATTTGGACAGACACCAAACACCAATGAAACACAGGTATAGTTTTGTAGTATATTTACTTTCATTTACAATTATAATCATGCATCGTTTTATTTGATAATAGGGTTCTGAGACCGGACAAGGAAACCCACAGATGGACATACATTGGTCGATGCCCCCTAGAGGACAGCTTCTTCCTCCTCCACAACCAGGTATGGGATATTAGCCGCCACCACCATGGGGATATCCTACACATCCAATGGGGCCTTGGGGACGCCCCCCATGGCCAACACAGCCACTTCCGTCACCAGCGGTACATTCCTGAATTTAATGCTAGTTGATTTCAATGCTAGTTGATTTTTCGAATATACTTAGTTGGGGTCTTAAACGTTGATACCATTTTTCCACAAACTCAGTTACTTGGGGTCTAAAACGATGGTACCATTTTCCATAAACTCGGTTAGGTTTAAGTTAATTTGACACTGACAAAATCCAGGATAAGACAGCTAGTATGGCCAAAGACTTGTGTCGTTGTGCTTTCAATCTGTTGACTGGTGCCTTTGTCATATTGAGCTAGTTCTTAATGCCAGTTGTATATTAATGAGAATTTTTGTTTATTTTGTAGGATTCCACAACTCATCAAGTGACTCCTCCCCCTCATGATAACTTTGCGGACAGATGTCTCAATTCTAGTGGTGGAGCTACAAACAACAATCCGATGTCCTGATCGAGAGCGATGGAGCTAATGTTTGAACTTGTGTATTTGAACTTGTGAACTACAAATGTGAACTATGGATGTGAACTATGGATGTGAACTTATGTATTTGGACTTAATTAAGTGAATTTGTGAACTTATGTATTTGGACTTGTGTGAATTTGTGATATGAACATATATCCATGTGTTTGAAATCTGTATTGTATGTGATGTTCTGTGTTGCATGTGATATTATGTGTGTCTAATTTTTCATTTCTATATTTTTTATTTTTTCTGGAAAAGAGTTAAGAACGTGGGTACGCACGTTCTTAAGGTTAAGAACGTGGGTACTGTCGAACTTAATGGCAACCCTCGCCGACCCACGCAGGACCTATAAGTTCGACGGCCACGTGGCCCCGTTGAACTTAACTGTAAGAACGTGGGTGCCGTCGAACTTATGGGAAAGAATTCGACGGCCCCCGTCGAACTTAAAAACCCACGTTCTTAACCTTAAGTTCGACGGTACCCACGTTCTTAATGTTAAGTTCGACGGTACCCACGTTTTTAACCTTAAGAACGTGGGGGCCGTCGAACTTACTTCTTTAAGTTCGTCCAAAAATCGCCGTCGGCTATATTCGTCGGTAAACCCACGTTCTTATGGTAAGTTCGACGGCCTATTACATTAAGTTCGACGGTTTTTCACCCACGTTCTTTAATCAGTTTCTTGTAGTGGAACTTGGAGTTAATTACCCTCTCATCGGAGTGCAGTAGAAGTCTTTCATGGTCCAAGTCCACCTTTCCCTTTCAAACCACTTTTGAGACTAAAACAAGTAAACTCAAACACAAGGTTAGTCTCAAAGTGTCAAGTTGTAGCATGCCTCCCCCTAAATAAGTGCATCACTTGCAAGTGGACTTGTGAGGTCCGGGGATCATGTGTACAACTTGAGCACCACAAAGGAACAAAATAGATTGAAATGCATAAAGTACATGATCAAAGGCATAAAACACATGTATGCTATAGATCAATCCAAGTTCCGCGAATCTAAGACATTTAGCTCACTACGCATCTTGCAAAAGGTCGTCTCATCTAAAGGCTTGGTAAAGATATCGGCTAGCTGGTTCTCGGTGCTAACATAAAACACTTCGATATCTCCCTTTTGCTGGTGGTCTCTCAAAAAGTGATGCCAGATGTCTATGTGCTTAGTGCGGCTGTGTTCAACAGGATTATCCGCCATGCGGATTGCACTCTCATTATCACATAGGAGTGGGACTTTGCTCAGATTGTAGCCAAAGTCCCAGAGGGTTTGCCTCATCCAAAGTAGTTGCGCGCAACACTGTCCTACGGCAACGTACTCGGCCTCAGCGGTGGATAGGGCAACGGAAGTTTGTTTCTTAGAGCTCCAAGACACCAGGGACCTTCCTAGGAATTGGCACGTCCCTGATGTACTCTTCCTATCAACCTTGCATCCAGCATAATCGGAGTCTAAGTATCCAATCAAGTCAAAGGTTGACCCCTTTGGATACCAGATCCCGAAGCAAGGTGTTGTCCTTGAGTTGCTTCACTTGGAACCCAAGGAAGTATTTTAACTCGCCCATCATCGACATCTCAAATTTCTGAGTCATCACCCTGCTAAACTCTTCACAAGACTTTTGGTTAGTAGAACCAAATATTATGTCATCGACATAAATTTGGCACACAAATAAGTCACCATCACAAGTCTTGGTGAATAGAGTTGGATCGGCTTTCCCAACCTTGAAAGCATTAGCAATTAGAAAATCTCTAAGGCAATCATACCATGCTCTTGGAGCTTGCTTAAGTCCATAGAGCGCCTTAGAGAGCTTACACACGTGGTCGGGGTACCGTTCATCCTCAAAGCCAGGGGGTTGCTCTACGTACACCTCCTTCTTCATTGGACCATTGAGGAAAGCGCTCTTCATATCCATTTGTAACAACCTGAAGGAATGGTGAGTGGCATAGGCTAATAGAATGCGAATAGACTCTAGCCTAGCCACAGGAGCAAAAGTCTCCTCGAAATCCAAACCTGCGACTTGGGCATAACCTTTTGCCACAAGTCAAGCCTTGTTCCTTGTCACTACTCCGTGCTCGTCTTGCTTGTTGCAAAACACCCACTTGGTTCCCACAACGTTTTGCTTTGGACGTGGCACCAGGGTCCAAACTTCATTTCGCTTGAAGTTGTTGAGCTCTTCCTGCATGGCCAACACCCAGTCCAGATCTAGCAAGGCCTCTTCTACCCTGAAAGGCTCAATAGAAGAGACAAACGAGTAATGCTCACAAAAATTAGCTAATCTAGAGCGAGTAGTTACTCCCTTGCTTATATCACCCAAAATCTGGTCGACGGGATGATTCCTTTGAATCGTCGCTCGGACTTGAGTTGGAGGGGCCTGTGGTGCTTCTTCCTCCATAACATGATCATCTTGTGCTCCCCCTTGATCACACGCCTCTTCTTGATGAACCTATTCATCATTTTGAGTTGGGGGGTGCACCATTGTTGAGGAAGAAGGTTGATCTTGCTCTTTGTGTTCCTGTGGTCGCACATCTCCAATCGCCATGGTGCGTATTGCGGCCGTTGGAACATCATCTTCATCTACATCATCAAGGTCAACTTGCTCTCTTGGAGAGCCATTAGTCTCATCAAATACAACGTCGCTAGAGACTTCAACCAAACCCGATGATTTGTTGAAGACTCTATATGCCTTTGTATTTGAGTCATAACCTAACAAAAACCCTTCTACAGCTTTGGGAGCAAATTTAGAATTTCTACCTTTCTTCACTAGAATATAACATTTACTCCCAAATACACGAAAGTATGACACGTTGGGTTTGTTACCGGTTAGAAGTTCGTACGACGTCTTCTTGAGGAGGCGATGAAGGTAGACCCGATTTATGGCGTGGCAAGCTGTGTTCACAGCTTCCGACCAAAACAGTTCGGGCGTCTTGAATTCACCAAGCATCGTCCTCGCCATGTCTATAAGCGTCCTGTTCTTCCTCTCTACCACACCGTTTTGCTGTGGTGTATAGGGAGTGGAGAACTCGTGCTTGATTCCTTCCTCCTCAAGGTACTCCTCCACTTAAAGATTCTTGAACTCGGACCCGTTGTCGCTCCTTATCTTTTTCACCTTGAGCTCAAATTTGTTTTGAGCTCTCCTTAGGAAGCGCTTTAGGGTCCCTTGGGTTTCTGATTTATCTTGCAAAAAGAATACCCAAGTGAAGCAGGAAAAATCATCAACAACAACAAGACCATACTTACTTCCCCCTATGCTGAGGTAGGCGACGGGTCCGAAGAGGTCCATGTGAAGTAGCTCCAGAGGTCTTGATGTGGTCATCACATTCTTGCTGTGATGAGTACTTCCCACCTATTTACCTGCTTGACAAGCTGCACAAGGTCTATCTTTTTCGAAAGTTACATTGGTTAGACCTAACACATGTTCTCCTTTAGAAGTTTGTGAAGGTTCTTCATCCCAACATGTGCTAGACGGCGATGCCACAACCAGCCCATGCTAGTCTTAGCGATTAAGCATGCATCTAGACCGGCCTCCTCCTTCGAAAAATCAACTAAATAGAGTTTGCCGTCTAGTACACCCTTAAAAGCTAATGAACCATCACTCCTTCTAAAGACGGACACATCTACATTGGTAAATAAGCAATTGTAACCCATATTACATAGTTGACTAACGAACAACAAGTTATACCCGAGCGATTCAACTAAGAACACATTAGATATGGAATGCTCGGATGAAATAGCTATTTTTCCTAGTCCTTTAACCTTGCCTTGATTCCCGTCTCCAAAGATGATCGAATCTTGGGAATCTTTGTTCTTGACGTAGGAGGTGAACATCTTCTTCTCCCCCGTCATATGGTTTGTGCATCCGCTGTCGTTAATCCAGCTTGAGCCCCTGGATGCATAAACCTGCAAGGCAAATTAGGCTTGGGTTTTAGGTACCCAACTCTTGTTGAGTCCTACAATGTTAGTAACAATAGCCTTAGGGACCCAAATGCAAGTCTTGTCTCCCCTGCATTTGGTCCCCAATTTCCTAGCAACCACTTTCACATTTTTACATGAAAGTACAAAATCAGTGTTGCAGGCATGAAAAACAGTAGCAGATTCATTATGCATTTTCCTAGACATATGAACAACATTTTTCCTAGGCATATGATGAATAACATTTTTTCTAGGCATATTTCAACCATGCACAAAGCAAGAACTTGAAGCAATCATGGCATGTGAATCATAAGCATTATAACTCCTATTATAATGAGCATTTCCTAGAAAATTTTCTATCATAAATAAATGCATGATTCTTTTGACTACTACTAGCCATAGGAGCCTTCCCTTTCTTCTTGTTGAGAACCGGATCCCTTTGACTTGTTAAGTTGTTGGCTTCCATTCAAAAGCCAAGCCCATCCTTAATTGAGGGATGTCTACCAATGGTGTAGGCATCCCTAGCAATTTAATTTGTCAAAGTCATCTTTGCAAGTCTTAAGTTGGGCATTAAGACTTGCCACTTCATCATTTAATTTTGCAATAGAAGTAAGGTGCTCAACACATGCATCAATATTGAAGTCCTTACACCTATTACAAATCACAACGTGCTCTACACAAGAACTAGATTTATTTACTACTTCTAGCTTAGCACTTAAATCATCATTTAAAGTCTTCAAGCTAGAAATAGATTCTTTGCAACTAGATAACTCAGAAGATAGTAATTCATTCCTTTTAATCTCTAAGGCAAGAGACTTTTGAACACTAACAAATTTGTCATGTTCCTCATACAAAATGTCCTCTTGCCTCTCTAGCAGTCTATCTTTTTCATTCAAGGCATCAATCAACTCATTAATCTTTTCTACTTTAGCTCTATCTAATCCTTTGAACAAGCTAGTGTAATCTACTTCATCATCACTAGAATCCTCGTCACTATAAGTAGAGTACTTAGGAGATTCTCGAGCGTTTACCTTCTTTTCCTTTGCCATTAGGCAAGTATGGCGCGCGTTGGGGAAGAGCGACGATTTGTTGAAGGCCGAGGCGGCGAGTCCTTCGTCGTCGGAGTCGGACGAAGAACAATCAGAGTCCCACTCTTTGCCAAGGTGCGCCTCGCCCTTCGCCTTCTTGTAAGCCTTCTTTTTCTCCCTCTTCCCATGTCTTTCGTCTCCCTGGTCATTTTCATTATCAGGACATTGAGCAATAAAATGACCTGCCTTACCGCACTTGAAGCAGAAGCGTTTTCCTTTTGCCTTGTTCTTGTTTGAGTACTCTGCGTCCCCTTCAATGTGGTCTTGAATTGCTTGATAATGAGGGCCATTTCATCCTCGTTTAGCCCGGCCGCCTCAACTTGCGCCACCTTGCTAGGTAGCACCTCCCTGCTACTTGTTGCTTTGAGAGCAACCGTTTGAGGCTCGTAGATGGGCATTGGGCCATTCAATGCCTCATCAACGTATCTTGCTTCCTTGATCATCATACGCCCGCTTACAAACTTTCCGAGTATTTCCTCGGGCGTCATCTTGGTGTACCTAGGATTTTCACAGATAGAGTTCACAAGATAGGGATCAAGTACAGTGAAGGACCTGAGCATAAGTCGGACGACGTCGTGGTCTGTCCATCTCGTGCTTCCATAGCTCCTGATCTTGTTGACCAGGGTCTTGAGCCTATTGTATGTTTGGGTTGGCTCCTCCCCCTGATCATTGCGAACCTTCCCAGTTTGCCTTCCACCAACTCCATCTTGGTGATCATGGTGGCGTCATTCCCCTCATGAGAAATCTTGAGGGTGTCCCAAATTTGCTTGGCGTTATCCAAGCCGCTCAACTTGTGGTACTCGTCCCTGCACAAGGATGCTAGCAAAACAGTGGTAGCTTGTGCATTTTTATGGATTTGCTCATTAATGAAAACGAGATTGTTAGTATTATCAAAAAGCATTCCGTTTTCAACGATCTCCCAAATACTTGGATGGAGAGAGAATAGGTGACTACGCATTTTGTGACTCTAAAATGAGTAGTCTTCTCCATCAAAGTGCAGAGGTTTCCCAAGTGGCATTGAAAGTAAATGAGCATTGGAGTTAACCGGAATACGAGAATAATCAAAAGAAAAGTTTGAGTTAACCAGTTTCTTTTTCTCGTCATAGTCGTCGTCTCTTTGGGAAGAAGAAGACTCGTTGCTGTCGTAGTAGACAATCTTCTTGATGCGCCTCTTCTTCTTCCCGTCCTTCTTCTTGTGACTCGAGCCAGAGTCAGTGGGCTTATCGTCTCTTGGCTCGTTGAAGATGGACTCCTTCTCCTTATCGTTGACCACCATCCCCTTTCCCTTAGGATCCATCTCTTCGGGCGATTAGTCCCTTTCATGAAGAGAACGGCTCTGATACCAATTGAGAGCACCTAGAGGGGGGTGAATAGGTGATCTTGTAAAAAACTTTAAAACTTATAGCCACAAAACTTGGTTAAGAGTTAGCACAATGGAATCAAGTGGCTAAGGACCGAGCTGTTATGAAACACAATGATCACAAAGTAAACAAGCACAAGGGACACGGTGATTTATCCCGTGGTTCGGCCAAGTATAACACTTGCCTACTCCACGTTGTGGCATCCCAATGGACGAGGGTTGCACTCAACCCCTCCCAAGTGATCCAATGATCAACTTGAATACCACGGTTGTTTTCCTTCTGATATTCTTTCCCGTTTGTGAGGAATCTCCACAACTTGGAGTCTCTCGCCCTTACAACAAATATCAAAGTGAAAGCACTAGAGTAAGGGAGGGAAGCAACACACACAAATCCATAGCAATACGCACACACACAGCCAAGACTTGAGCTCGAATGAATCGCAACAAGTTCACCTCTAGAGCGGAGCTCAAATCACTAAGAAAGTCAATCAAGTGTGCAGAGACAGAGTGTGGAAGATTTAGAATGCTCAAAGTATGCTTGGGTGACTCCTCCATACGCCTAGGGGTCCCTTTTATAGCCCCAAGGCAGCTAGGAGTCGTTGGAGGCATTCTTGGAAGGCAATACTTGCCTTCTGTCGGGTGGTGCACCGGACAGTCCGATGTGCCACCGGACAGTCCCTGTAGCTGTCCGGTGCGTGATCTCCTTCCTTTTCAGGCGCATCCAACCGTTGCAGTCTTGCGGCAGTTGGCACACCACACACTGTCCGGTGCACACCGGACAGTCTGGTGCCCCCTGCCGACCGTTGGCTCGCCCACGCGTCGCGCGCGGATTGCGTGGCCGACCGTTGGCGCAGTCGAGCGTTGGCTTCACCGGACAGTCCGGTGCACCACCGGACAGTCCGGTGCACCACCGGACAGTCCGGTGAATTTTAGCCGTACGCCGTTGATTGTTTCCCGAGAGCAACGACTTCGCCGCAGATGACTCACCGGACAGTCTGGTGCACCACCGGACAGTCCGATGATTTATAGCCGTACGCCGCCGTCGAGTCCCGAGAGCGAACTTTTCACCGAGACGGGTCCTTGCGCACCGGACACTGTCCGGTGCACCACCGGACAGTCCGGTGACCCAGACCGAGCTGCATTTGGTTGTACACAGCCAACCTTTTCCAAAACATTTTCTCCTGTTTCTAGCACTTGAACACAATACATTAGCCTTCAAATCAATGTACTAAGTCTAGAAACTTACCTTGTACCTTGATTTGCACTTCTTGAGTCTTTGGCACAAATTAACACTTAAAGCATTTGTGTTGGGCACTTAATCACCAAAATACTTTAGAAATGGCCCAAGGGCACATTTCCCTTTCAAAACTTAAAGAGCAAAGTAGAGAAGCAAACTCTCATGGATGACGCTGGTATTTTTACCGAGGTATCCGGAACCGCGCAAGGTCCCGACTAATCCTCGTTGGTGCCCCTACGCAAAGGGAAGCCCACGCGAGGGCCAAGCACCTCGGTCGAGTAACTCCATAGAGAGTCGCGGGCCTTCTCCACGCGCAAGTGGTGCTCCACTTCTGGCTCCTCTCGGACGCTCCCCGCCGTCTCCACTATCGAGCTTCCAGTCGAAACGCCGCGGGCCTCGTTCCCTCCGGTACACGGTGGCGGCCGTGACACAAACGCGGTTGTCATGGTCTCGCAAGACTCTCGCCCCACTCGATACAATTACAACGGCCCGCGCAAGAGCCGAGGGGTTGTGTGGTTTGTCTAAACTCACTCAACTTATTAGTTGAGTGATTGTGTTGAACATCAAACACCAAAACTCAATTAGCCAAATGGCCCGGGGTCAATTTTCCTTACAATCTCCCCCTTTTTGGTGATTGATGACAACACAACCAAAGCAAGCAAATAATACAATTATTTGAATGACAATATGCAATCTACTTGCTAGGATGCATGTATGTCCCCACAATGTGATATTATGGACTTAAGCCTCCCCCTAACTCCATAATTCACTTACTTCCTATTCTTGGACCAAATAACAAAAACCACCTGAAAACCATTAAAATTTTAAATTGGTGGTGTTTGGTGTTTGATATAGTTTTCATTGCTTTGGTCCCTAAACTTCTCCCCCTTTGGCATCAACCACCGAAAAGGAAGACATTAAAAGTATGTAGGAAGTAAAAAAATGCCCTCAGATGATTACTCCCCCTAAATGAGTTTTCTCTTTTAGAAAGAATTTTCTCCTCCTTTAGAGACGAAGAAAAACTCCCCCTGACAGAGATCTTCTACTTAGGAAAAAGCATGTGAGAAATAGAGGTGTAAAACATGATTTGAAAAGACTAACTTCCCTTATGCATAGGTAAAAGAATATGAGTTAACCACTTATGCATTTTTAGCAACATGGAAGTTTGTGATATGAAATATAGTCTAATCAAATATTGGAGAAGACATGTAAATGATGCTAGATGTAGTCTCAAAAGATACCGATTGAAATTCAATGGCAAGCTTGAGAGACATGAGAGTTCTTGGAGATTTTGCAGTGGAAGATTGTTGTCTTTCTCCGGGGACTTCATTTTCCTTACAATGAGACTATCACATGAAATAGACTTGAAAAGGTGTTAGTCTCGAAGTATTAGATTATAGAGTAACCTCCCCCTGAAGGTGTGCATACAAGTTTTGAATACTTGCAGGAGACATGCACTTTGATTTGATATCAAGAGGAGCAAATTATCTATAATCCAAACTTTGGCACATATAAATTAAATGATGCACATTGTAGGATGTGAGTATTTTACCACTCATAATACCAATTGATGCATCATTTATTATGGGGTGATAAAGGAGCTATGTGCCGTGCTCAAAAGAACATTTTAAATCATGTAGGCTTGCTTAAGTGAATGAATTTAAAACAAGCAGACCTACCATGTGATTTTCCTAGTATGCATGTATTTAAGCTAAAGTAAGTACAAAATGTAATACTAGGTATGAAAGGTAACACTAGATACATAACAGATAGATACTCATATCTAAAAATAAGGAATGCAATAAATCTAGTTACCTTAGTCATGGGTGGGAAATTTGGGTCCAAATTTTGCACTAACCCGCTTGGCAATTAAACTTGATCCAATATGATGTACCCCATGATATACATCCCAACTTTGCCAAGTCTCTTAATTTCCTGTCTGACCTTTGGTCCACTCACTTCCCTTTCGGGATCCAAACCTTCTTGGTGCTTTTCATGGTTGAAATTATTTCCTTTGGCACCCAGATGCGTTTGGCCCCCTTTCCTTTGTTGGCTTGCTTGTTGGCCTTGATTGCTATCACCTTTCCATTCTTTTTCTTCTTGATCAAATATGGTGTAGCAGTCTTTTTGTCCACCTTTTTGATGTAGGTGTTGTAGATTTTGCTTGATGGCTTTTGCTTGAGCTTTTGCCTTTGCTTATCCCCGGTCATCGTCTTGCATTGAAAAAACTTGTGGCCTTCCTTGTGACATAACCTACAAATCATAGTTTCTCCCTCCATAGGCTTGTTCACTCCCGCAGTGGTGTTATCCTATGGAGGTCGGATTTGTTTGGCTTTGCCTTTCTTGTCATACAAAGCCTTGCCAAGACGAGCCACTTCTTGCCTTAATTGCTCATTTTCCTTTACAACCTCATCCGAACATGTTTCTATAACAATATTCTCAACAAGAACTTGGTTGCAGGGATTAGTATCATTAATTAAATCAAAGCAAGAAGTAGAAGCATCATTTTTAATAATTTCAGGAATTTTAACTAAAGATGCTCCTGGGGTGCTACCGATGTTTTCTAGCTTAGTAGTTAGCTCATTATTGTGTATGCTAAGAATTTCCATTTTCTCTAGCAAATTTTCAATAGCTTCTTGGGAGCTAGCTAACTTAGCCTTAAGTTTTTCATTCTTTTTAATGAGGCCATCATCAACAGCATTGGATGGAGCACTAGACTCTAATAGCTCAATTTTAGTTGACAGCTCACAATTTAAGTTTGCAAAAGTTTCAAATTTTTTTAGCAAACCTTTATAATCATTTTGGGAGCTAATCAACTTATTTTTCAAAGTTTTATGTTGAGCTTTTTGCTTAGTGCAAACATCCTGAAAAATTTTAACGGCTTCCGCAAGTTCATCTACGGAGGGCTTTCCCTCACCATCATCATCACTACTACTGTCATCACTAGAGGATGGGATACTCATTTTACCTCTTGCCATAAGGCATTTGTGTGATGACCGTGATGAGCGTGATGAGGACCGGTGGCTGCGCGTCCTTGGAGGTTCATCTTCACTTGAGGAATCATCCCAAGTTCTAACACTTGTTAGCGCCTTGCCTTTGCTCCTCTCCTTTTTGGGTTTGGCCATAGTTGGACAGTTGTCTCTGAAGTGACCCTTCTCCTCGCATGCGAAGCACCCTCTCTTTCTTTGCTTTTTCTTGTCAATGTTAAAGAGAAGATCTTTGACCTGCAGGGGCACACCCATTAGATTAATCTTGCGGATCATCCCCATTACCTTTCCGACGCGTCGGATGGTTTCTTCGTCCTCGGAGGATGATGTGCATGATTGATTATCTTCATCATCATTACTTTCTTCTTCTTCCTCTTCTTCACTTGAGGAACTTGGAGTGGGAGCCTTCTTTTTGCCCTTCCTTTCATCACATGCAAAAGCATATGGCCTTGAGGAAGTTGGCTCCTCTCCCTGACACATTTTTCGCGACATCTCAAAGGCCGCGATTTTTCCAATTACAATGGTCGAAGTCATGTTACCCAAGTCCTCCATGTTGTGAAGGATAGTGATGATGCTCCCATATCTTCGCTGTGGTAGCAAAGAGATAATCTTCCTCACAATGTCCGCATCACCTAGCTTATTAATGTCAATATTATTGAGCTCATTAATAATTAGATTCAAACGAGAATACATGTCTCTAACAAGCTCATCATCTTTCATAGCAAAAGAATTATACTCATTTAAGACTAGGCAATGTTTTTGCTCACGGACATTGGATGTGCCGTCATGGAGCTCATGCAATTTTAGCCAAATCTCATTAGCAGTTTTCAATGTAAATACTTGATTAAAATATCCATGCTAAGAGATTCATACAAGCAATTTTTGTCTCTAGCGTTTAAATGAATTTCTTTTTCCTCACTCGTGGTGGGTTTCTCGAAATTCTTGAGGGGTTTCATCCCGTCATGAGTGACTCTCCAAACACCTAGATCAACGGCCTCTAGGTAACACGTCATTCTAGCATTATAATATGGGAAGTTAGTGCCGTCAAAGTGTGGTGGCCTATGGGTATCCATCCCTTACTCTAAAAAGCATCGGCTCTTTTAGCGGTGAGGCTAAAGCGTTTCAAATGAGCCAAACCAGGCTCTGATACCAATTGAAAGAAACGGGTGACGCCTAAGAGGGGGGTGAATTAGGACTTCTAAAACTTTCACTAAACTAGGCCACAATTGAATCCCTAGAGCAAAACCTATGCAAATAATCAAACTAGAATGTGCAAACTAGGTTTTGTCTAAGTGTTGCTATCTCTACCGCAAAGGCTAAGTTTCAACCTACACTAGAGAAGTATGAATACAAGATTGAAACTTAAATGCTTAATATAAATGCGGAAACATAAAGAGCAAAGTAGAGAAGCAAACTCTCGTGGATGACGCCGGTATTTTTACCGAGGTATCCGGAACCGCGCAAGGTCCCGACTAATCCTCGTTGGTGCCCCTACGCAAAGGGAAGCCCACGCGAGGGCCAAGCACCTCGATCGAGTAACTCCATAGAGAGTCGCGGGCCTTCTCCACGCGCAAGTGGTGCTCCGCTTCTGGCTCCTCTCGGACGCTCCCCACCGTCTCCACTATCGAGCTTCTGGCCAAAACGCCGCGGGCCTCGTTCCCTCCGATACACGGTGGCGGCCATGACACAAACGCGGTTGTTACGGTCTCGCAAGACTCTCGCCTCACTCGGTACAATTACAACAGCCCGCACAAGAGTCGAGGGGTTGTGTGTTTGTCTAAACTCACTCAACTAACTAGGATTCACCTAGAGCAAGCGCTAATGCGGTCTAACTAACCTAAGCACTTCGCAAAGCACCTATGCTAATCATCGAGTGATTCTATTAAGCACTTGGGTGTAAGAGCACTTGGAAATGTCTACAATATGTCTTGGTATGTTGCTTGGGCTCCCACACTTGAAAATGGCTGGTTGGGGGTGTATTTATAGCCCCCAACACAAATAGAGCCGTTGGAGAAAAGCTGCTGCTTTCTGTGTCACACCAGACAGTCCGGTGGTGCACCGGACAGCGCACTGTAGCCTGTCCGGTGCGCCTAGTCGTTGCCCTGTCAGAGCAGGTGACCGTTGGCGCCGCAGGCTTTCCACACCAGATAGTCTGGTCCTCACACTGGACAGTCCGGTGGTCTTCTCTCCGGGTGCCACCTGGAACTAGCCGTTGGGCTGCTGTTCCCTGGTGCACCGGACAGTCCGGCGTGTGGGCACCGGACAGTTCGGTGTGCCACCGGACAGTCCGGTGCTCCACACACAGATAGTCCGCAGGCAGCACACTTGGACTTTTCTTGGATCTCTTTAATGTCTTCTTTTGAGGTGTTGCTTTCCTCAATTCCTTAGTCCAAGTTAATCTTGCATCCTGTGAACTACAAACACAAACAATAGAAAACTTATTAGTTCACTGATTGTGTTGAACATCAAACACCAAAACTCAATTAGCCAAATGGCCCGGGGTCCATTTTCCGTACAAATGGCGTGCTTGTTCGCGCTCGTTGTGCGCGTTGTTTCGTGTGTCGTCAGCGTGCGATGTCGCGCGTGTCAGCGCGTCGTTTGCACGCTGTCGTGTTGTTTCGTGCATCGTAAATTCGCATGGCTTAGAATCCCTTGTGTTAATTAGATTACTTATTTATTTGACAACTGTTAGTGTAGTAGATTTAATCAAAACTAAATAGCAGTTATAATTTATATTTTATAATGTCGAATTAAATGTCCTGACTATTACTTGTGTAGCGTAAATGTTATAACTTCTCGACCGTAGCTTCGACTAACACGTTTCTTATCCTCGTGTAACCGTAGAAGCGCTCTCTATTTTATATTGCTTGCTATTATGATATTTTATCTTGTATGGTGTAATGTTCTTATGCAAGTATATGTTTGTTTGCTTGTACTTGTTCATCTTCGCTTCGCCTTGCGATTAGATTGCGATCCATTTCCGAGCTTCGAGGGATCGAAGATCAAGCTTCAGCGACCAAGCGATCTAGCTCTTCGAGTTCCATAAGATTGAAGACCCTGAGCATCTGTTTGGCGAAGGCAAGTGTCCTCTGACCCGTTATGTTCTATCTACTTATAATTCATTGTCCTGCATTACTTAATTGGAACCTAAGGATTGACTAGCTTTGTATTTGCCTTGTCCTTGATTACCTTTTGGGTTATTATGGTTAGCTTCATGCTATTGCTTTACTTTAATCAATAAACATGATGTGAATATTTATGATACGATGATGATCTTGTGATATTTTAGGGGGCTCGAGCCATTTTCCCTGAGTACCTCTCCGTAAGGACCTGTTCGTGGAGTGACCACCCGGGATAACAGTGCAGCCATGAGGGTGGAATGGGACGCCCTTAGCTGATTAATTAGATGAACCTGGGGGTATAGTTGGCTTTGCCGGAGGGCCGTCAATGGGGGCCGGGGTGTAGTGCTTGCTCTGCTAAGGTGGGGTGTAGAGGTTCATTCGATTTGGTTTTGTTAGTCAGCCACCTTGGGGAGGTGTACTGCGTTTGTACGACTGGCGAAACCTAACGAGCAGCTATGCACCAGGGGATTCTTTGTAAAGGCTACGTAGTGATACCCTGCCAGGCCACCTAGGTAGTGGTCAATGGGGATTAGCTCTCCCAGGGTAGAAGGGGAATCATGACTCGTGGGTGAAGTGTGTGACCTCTGCAGAGGACTAGAAACGGATATATCATCCGTGCTCATGGTTATGCTGCCTTGGGATCCTCTTTGATTAGAGATACAAACAATCTGAGATACAATGGTTCTATTTATGATTTTGGTTCGATGATGATAATGATGTTCCTCGATGAGAAAATGGTTCATGGGTTGGTTATATGATAAAACTTGGCTTCCACTAATAATAAATACCTGACCAACTAAAAGCAACTGCTTGAGCTTAACTCCACATAAAGCTAGTCCACCTCAGCCAAACGGGACATTTGCTGAGTACGTTGATGTGTAGTCTCCCTTGCTTTCACAAAAGCACCAGGTTGCCTTTGGTGCAATCTATGCTCGGGTAAAGAAGAAGGCGTTGAGGCAGATCTCCAGGAGTTCTAGGACTTCGACGAGTTCGAGAATTAGGATAGCGACCTCCTCCAGTCAGCTGCCTGTGGTGGGTTAATTTACGTTGGCTACGTTTCTATTCTATGTACTTTGATTTATATTATGTAAATGGCTCTAGTCTTTAATATTATTACTTACTCTTTATTGTTATTCGAAGCATCTTGCTATGATGAGTCATTTATGTAATCGCTGTGTACGTAAATTTCTGATCCTAGCACGTACATGGTTCACATTCGGTTTACCTTCCAAAACTGGGTGTGACACTTGTTATACTCCTCTCGACATAAAGAGGCGAGGAGTATAGAAGTTGCTTGGGAGTTAAAGTGCCTAATTTGGGTGGCTTCATCCGAGTCATAGTCCTCGTCCCCCACCTGTGGTGCCTGCACTCCAAATTCAGCAATGTCCCATATGGTTTCGTGGAGTGAGGTTAGATGATGCCTCATTTTATCACTCCACATACAATAATCTTCACCATCAAAATATGGTGGTTTGCCTAAGGGAACGGAAAGTAGAGGAGCGCGTTTTGAAATACAGGGATAGTGTAGGGACATCTTACTATACTTCTTACGCTCATGGCGCTTAAAGTAGTGGACGATTTGGTGCCGGATGTGGAGGGTGTTGAAGAGTCGGTCTCGTAGTAGACCACCTTCTTCATCTTCTTCTTCTTCTTGTCACCCCTCCGATGTGACTTGATGGAGGAAGAGGATTCCTCCTTGTATTTGTTGTTGGACTCCCTTGATGGAGTCTTTCTCGAACCCGTGGGCTTGTCACCGGTCACGATCTCCCTCTTGGCGTGATCTCCAGACATCACTTCGAGTTTGTTAGACTCTTAATGAAGCACTGGCTCTGATACCAATTGAAAGTCGCCTAGAGGGGGGTGAATAGGAGAAACCTGAAATTTATAAACTAGAACACACACTAAGGCTGGGGTTAGCGTTAGAATTAAATCCGAGGCGGAAGATTGTTTCTCTTGCCACAAGTTGCTCAAATGATGTAGATGACGTTTGGGAGCAAACTCAAATCAATATTGGCAAGAAACTTTAGAGAGAGGAAAGAGGGCAAACAAATCAAATGGAAATCAACACAAGTGGACGCGGTGATTTGTTTTACCGAGGTTCGGTTCCAAAGAACCTAATCCCCGTTGAGTAGGCCATAAAGGTCGGGTCTATTTCAACCCTTTCCCTCTCTTAATCGGTCACTCAGACCGATCGAGTGCTTTTTCTCAATCTCATGGGTCACTAAGACCCAACAAGGATCACCACACAATTAGGTGTCTCTTGCAAGCTTTACAAACACTTAGAGAGTTTAGAGAGAGATAAAGAAAGCACGATTAAGAGCCAAGCAACAAGAGCAATATGACAAGACATAAAATCACACTCTCTCAAGTCACTAATCACTAATGATCACTGGTCACAATTATGGAACATGGAGAGATTTGGAAGCTTGAATGTGTCTTTGGTTGAAGTGAATGCTCTTATATTGAATGAGAGTGAATGAGAGGCTTGGATGATATGAATGGAGGTGGTTGGGGTTGTATTTATAGCCTCCAACCACTTCCTAGCCGTTGCTCCCTTTCCGCCGATCGCGGACGGTCCGTGCCCCTGGTCTGGACGGTCCGCCCCTGCACATCAACGGCTGAAATCGCAATAGTCAGCAGTAACGGCTATATCAATGGCTAGAGAACATTTAATGCGTCGTCAGATGTCAGGTAAAGCAGTCGCAGACGGTCTGCGAGGACGCTAAAAATGAATTATACCAAACTCATCACCTTCGGGTTTTTTTGTTCTTACAAGTACCGGACGGTCCACGACTGAGGCCGGATGGTTCGCTCTTGGTCTCGGATGGTGCTTGCTTCTCCCTCAGACGGTTCGTAGTGTTAGCTTGTGTTTTTGCAGTGTTTCTGTCCGAGGCTCACCTTGGTGTCGCGGACGGTCCGTGCATAGGTGTTTTTTCAAAAAGCTTCTCCTGTCCGGAATAATCTATGGTATTCCGGACAGTTGACTTAGAATAGTTGTAGATGAACTTATCCACCTGACAAATGATCAACTGGGCAAACTAGTTAGTCCTTAAGGTTTGTGATGGTCGTCAAACACCAAAATTGATTATAAGAAATGTTGAGGCCATTTCCCTTTCACCGACGTCCTGAACCGCTGGCGATAGCTCGGGCGCGGGAGCGTCGCGTTTCCCTAGGATAATGGAAGATTGTTCGCTACTAATCAGGGGATAAGTTGAGAGATTGTAATCAACGGTTGTGCAGGGGAACTCTCTCTGGTTGGGTATATAACGCCAGGAGGCACCCCTACCATTTTCATCTAATCAAGTTGTGGGGAATAATGTGCATGAACTCACCAAAGGTGGGAGCTCATGTGAAGTGTAAGGCTTACCAAAGGGATGGTTAAAGCTGAGCATTGCTTTTAAAGTTGGTCAAAATTTTATTAGTAGTTACTAGATATAAGTAGATACCAACCCAATTAAAAAGAGATCAAGATTAATAACAACACCCACAATGCAATGCAAATGACAAATTGAGTTTAATTCCATAAATTAATCATGTGAGGGTCCGAGCCACTCATGACCGTGAGCACGACTGATATACCAGTTTTACACTCTGCAGAGGTTACACATCTTTACCCACAAGTCGTGTTACCCATTTGCCATGGGGTTGATCGGACCCCATACACCTCTACCAAGGAAGCGAGGCAGGGTACCACTATGAGGCCTTTACAAAGTTCCACTAGTTTAAAAAAAACCCAATTTAGTTTCTAGGGAGCACAGCATAGGAATCCCCGTTTGAAAATCCATCGCAGCAAAATCAGGCCGAGAACCTCCCTATACCGACCACTCCCCTACTGCCCTTGCCCCTTTCGGGTAAGGTAGTCCTCCACTAGCTTTCCTAATTAGTCAGCCAAGGATGTCCCATACCACCCTTGTGGTAGCACTGTTTTCCCGGGTGGTCACTCCATGTTCCAATTAACAATATGATCTTGTCATGAACAATAATTAAACAACAACATAATTGGAACATGATCATAATAAAACATTAGTTTCCCAAAACCAGGTAGAGCAATAGCAAATCTACCCTATAATTCATCTGTTTGTAAGGTGGGGGAAAACAATGCTAGGGAAACCTATTAGGTCCCATCAAATTAACCTAAGTATGTCACAATGATTAATAGGAACATTATTAAGTAAAAAGGAGTGATTAAGGGCACAACTTGCCTAGGACTCGAGATTTCAAGTACCAGGATGATCTTCAGATTCTCGTGACCTCAATGTTATTCGTAGCAATACAAACAAACATGGTATAGGAAAATTAACGTCACACCAAACATAAGCACAAACTGCATAATAATATTCTACGCGTCGTAACGAGATCGTGGGTTCGAGAACCACTAAATTCGGAGCTACGGTTATAAAGTTATGATTTTCTGAAGATTTACGTGTTTAATATAGAATAAACTAAGTGCATTTATGTTTCATAACAAACTAAGGTTACAAGATGATAAACAATATTATTATGAATTTATTGCAACTAGAATGGATCAATTTGGAGTTAAAATGAATCAAATATGAATTAAACAAGTTTCTAAAATTATTTCTAGACTAAAAATCGAAATATGAATTTATTTTATAATTTCTGAAGGACACATGGATTGTGGCCACTATTTTAACAAAGCCCAGGGTTTAATTTGCAAATACCAGGGCATGGTTGTAATTATTTAACATTGGTTGTGGACGGCGGGTTGAATACTAGGAACCAGCGGGTTCCCAATGCAAAATGTACTCGGTGAAGGAGTATCAGCTTACCCAGCCACCCGATCCAAAATCAGTGGCACAGATTAGATTTGCACTTTAACCCAACCGGTGTGTGATTTCGGCCAACAGATTAGCGATCAGCGGTCAAGATTTAATTCGCGCGGAATCGAACTACGTCCCTCCGATCCCCATCGGATGGCCAGTACACACATAGCAAATCGATGTGCCCGAATATAATCGTGGTCGGCCATCATAGCATCAACGACACACGATGACACACCCCACCGATCTAATCCTATCCACCAATAGTGGATCGAACGGCCCCGGGTTCACCTTCTTCCTCCGACAGCACCAACGGCGGCGCCCACAAATCGACAGTGGCGCCATGGCCGAGGTGCGGCCAACCGGCGCTTCCGGCCCCAAATCGATCTAACAAGGTTTGCTACGCGCCTAATAGAGGATTGCGAAGCACTAGGAAGCATTCATATCGTGGTTTTGGGCATCAGTGGTACTGCCCGCGGCAAGTAGCGGATCGGCGGCCCTGCCCTTGCTCCGACGACGAATTGCGCGCACCCCGAGCCACCCCACGCCCAGCGAAACACACACTAGCTACAACAAGAGCTGGTGACGCCCCCCTGCCTGCCACCCGAGGGCCCGGCAGCCGCGTAGCCTCGCCCCGACGGCGATGGCTGACACAATCTCCCTCCCTTCTCTCTCTAGTCACTACACGCTCGGTGAGGGAACGACTTGGTCACGTGGTTGAGGGTGGCTAGATGCAGATGAGGAGGCAGGGAAGGCGAGAACTTATAGGTGCAGGTGGGTTGACGTGAAACTCGCCGGGCTCTGTTAGGATTCGCGATCGGCGAGGTCCCCAACATTTTCGACGGGTATGGTTGACGCGGACGTGGACTCCGGTGAGTGGGCCCTCGAGGGAATGTCCCCACTAGGCAGCGCCGAAGCATGCCAGGCCACATAGGAGAAGGCGCTGATTCGGGGTTCAGCCGGGAGCACGCCATGCACGGGATCTGCCCAACGACCCGCAACAGCTGGAGCTGGAAGATCTGTCCGCCTGATGGGGATGAGTCTGACAAGGCGGTCCAACCAGCAGCGACCCAAGGCGAGCCAAGGAAGGCGCACAGTGCGTGCGGCTGAATGACCGCAAAGTGGGCCCCATTAGTCAGCTGGTGTGAGCGTGAAGAGAAGATGGGTCGCGCGAGATGAGGAATGGAGATGGGCCTCTACGAAGAGAGTTGGCCCAAGAGCAGGTTTGTTCTTTTTCTTTTCTTTTTTAATTTCTTTCACATTTTCAAATTTCTATTTCAATTTCAAACCTGTTGCAATTTTCTGTTTTTAAATTTCAGATTTCCATTCTCAAACATAATTCTATAGATCCTACTATTTTCAATGCTTTTATTTATTCTTTTTCTCATTGTTTAATTCTAAAATAATAGATGATTATTATAATTTCCTTTCTCACTTTCTATTTTATACTTTCATTTACAATTTGAGGTCAAATAAAATGTATCCCAACAAAATCATAAGCATGGGATGCACATTCCTTTATTTATTTATGGGTTAATTGACTAATATTACTCCATTACTTGGTTATGAAAATGCAAGGGTCCTAACAAATTTCCAAATGTTTAAAAAATTCTCAAACACCATTATAAATATATTTATTCATTTATTTTATCATTTTCCCTTTTACCAATTTTGGGCTTTACAGTAAATTGTTTTGAGTGCTAATCATATTTGTCTAAGTGCCAGGGACTTCATAAAGAGAAGCCCAAAAGATAGCAAAAGAAAACAAAGAAAGAAACAGAGAGGAAGTGCTAGACTGTAGAGCACTGGACGGTCCTTTGCTACCCACCGGACAGTCCGGTGCTCGATCTGGCCAACTTGTTGCTCTCAGGTTTTTCAGCCTGCGTCGACTATAATTCACCGGACAGTCCGGTGTGCCAGCCGTGCAACGGCTAGCTGCCACGTCGGCCTCGGGCCAATGGTCAAGTGGCACACTGGACAGTCCGGTGCCCCCCAGAACAGGAAATCAGTCAATCATGGGATTCTCTGTCACGCCTAGCGCGCGCACTGATCACTGTCCGGTGTGCACCGGGCAGTCCGGTGCACCCGCGGACAGAAGGCAACCAGGGCCTTCCAAATAGAGCTCCAACGGCTCCTAGCTCCCTTTGAGCTATAAAAGGGACCCCTAGGCGCATGGAGCATGACACCAAGCAATCATTGAACATCCGACAACGTCGAGACATCGAATTCACGCCTTTGCTTTAGTGGATTGAGATTTGGGCACTTGTTTTGAACTGTAACTCCGCTGTGCTGTGTTTGTGCTCTTCTCTGTTGTTGTGTGTGCGTGAGTTGCTGCAAGTTTGTCCCGTATGTGTGATTCTATTCCCCCTTACTCTTGTGTTCATTTGAAATCATTTGTGTAAGGTGTGAGAGACTCCAAATTGTGGAGATTCCTCACAACGGGATATTGTTGAGATAAAGAGAACCGTGGTATTCAAGTTGATCTTTGGATCACGTGAAAGGGGTTGAGTGCAACCCTCGTCCGTTGGGATGCCACAACGTGTAGGCAAGTATTCTACTTGACCGAACCACGGGATAAAAATCGTTGTGTCACTTGTCTTTATCCTACTGTGATTTTCTCTCTACTCATCTCACTTACATTATTGCTCTAAGTTTAATACTCACTTAGTGAAGAGTAATTATGTGAAGAAGCTTACTCCGCTCATATTCCTCATTTGAACTTGGCTCTTGCTTCCACTAATTCAATATTATTCCAAGTTTGTTTTGTTAAGTTTTTTATAGGATCACCTATTCACCTCCTCTAGGTGCTCTCAAAAAGCTAATCTCCCAAGCCCACCACTGTAGCAATAGGGACAAGACATGATGGAGGCCTATGAGAAACATAAGTATCAATAATGCAACAACAAAAGTGAATACCAAAGTAGCTCCTATATCATTTCCTACGTGATAGCCAGCGGCGGGTATAGGGGTAAGTGATATGCTATTTGATGCCTATGGTGATGACAAAAAACCGTGAGAAGAGGTTTCCTCCAAAAAAACTATTATTAAAGCTTAGATTTAATTAATAAATTTGATAAGAACAAAATTGCATCTTCATATAGTTCCTAATTAGATTTAAACACAGCTTGTCCATAAGTGCTCAATCTCACTGGCCTAGTAAAGAAAACATGTATTGTTATTTGTATATGTTTTCCCATGGCATATACACAACAGTTCAATTGAGTCATGAGGAATCTGAACCAATATACTACACATACAAAAGGATAACCTTGACCAGTGCAGAATCCCAAAATAAGCAGAGTGCCACCCCTTCCAAAGATTGCACATAATAATGTTTGTGCGCATACAATCTTCAATTGGTAGCTAGCAGCCTGCACTTTATAGACAGATAGATCACTTAACCAAGCTCTTGGAAGGAGAGGAACCAAGAACTGCTCGAGTGCTTACATTAATGAGTTGGACACCACAATACCTTCTGACATAGATACCCTCTGCATCCTAGCATAGAAATATTGTAGCTTCAGGTCGGAGTCGGTGAGGCTCTCGTAGACAACCCTGAGCTTCTTGTCCTCCACGTCCTTGAAATGGCCCTCCAAAATCCAAAAGAAAGGAAACCAAGACAAATATGTCCTGCTGTGCACACACAGAAACATCCCAAATCTAAGGATCAGTAGATGGTAACACATTTGCGCAGGGAGGAGCAAAGTGTGTTGGAGGCGCTCGACAGCCTCTTCATGATGGTGCAGCTTCCCCACGACGTTGCCACTTGTGGTCCGAGAGAAGCCACCATGACTGTGTGCCAGGTCCTAGGGTCGAGCGCCACCTGCAGGGTGCGACTCGGGTCAGAGGGCGTCCTGCCACTGCTCGTCAAGCTGGCGGAGTACTTTAGCATCGCAGGGTGCAAGAAGGCCGAGAGGGGGAGGAGGTATGAGAGAGGTATGAGGGGGATCTTGACGGCGTGCAGCTCGACGGGAGGTTACTTTCGTCGTCCTTCCCGTATTTTCTGGAAGTGTCATGTAGTATGGAGGAGGCCGGTTGCCTAGTTCAATCGGCTGCACAGAGGAATCATGAAGTGTTTCATCACCGTTGAAATATGATCCGAAGGCCATAAAAAAGAGGATGACGTGGAGCTTCGAGGAGCGAGCTTTGCTCCCACGAATAATATAGAGAAAAAATAATATAATACCTTTTATCGACTTAGTTTTTATACTCCGACAATTGTGTATCTTGTTCTAACCACTAATCAAGGGATCTAGTTGGGGTGTAAAGTTATAATTTTCAGGTTTCGCCTATCCACCCCCCCCTCTAGGAGACTTTCAAGCTCGTTAGTAGCTCGGCTCGACTCAGATCATTTTAATTTTGTAGCGAGCCAAGCTAGCATTCTAGCTCGGTTCTGTAATGAGCCAGCTCATGTTAGCTCGTGAGCTAGCTCGCTAGCCAAACAAGCCAAGCCACAACACAAGTTTGTCTAGTCATTGATGTCGTCTCATCTCTCACAGTCTTGTTTTCTCGTAGTTATGATCTGTGATATGAACATGTGTAGATGTGCCATGTGCTTAAATATTTGCATTATTGCAAGGCTACATACCTACATTGCATATTTAATATTTGATTATTGGTTATGGTTTTGTGAACTTTGTTTCTAGCAGCATATGATGTTAGTGTTGTGGAATAAAATGTTACATGTTTGTGGAATCGAGCTTTATAATGATGCTTATTGCTATCTGTTGGGGCGAAGGTGAAGACGCCACCCTTCGCTCGATGCCTTCGCCAGACTCGCTGCACCAACGGAGACAAGACGATTGGAAGACTCTACCCTTCATCTCACGCATCGCAGGACGAAGGCCCATGACGAGGTCGTCCCATCCCGTGGCCTCATCCATCATGGAGGCCCACGCGTGATCCGGCCCATTGTGGCAGGCCCTGCGTGGCCGCTACGCATTACGGGCCTGATTTGTAAAGGCTTCCCTGTAATTACAGTCTGTAACCCTGCTTTATGGGAATATTCCGGGGATAACCTGGGCGCCTGAGGGCACAAACGTCCTTAACTCAAGATGCTAGGCACTCAGGCACCTATAAATACCCCCGCATAGTGCCCTTGAAAGGCTAGATTAACAGAGCTATTGCCATCTCAAGTTAAAACCTTGTTTACACTGCTTTCACTCCCCCGTTGGATCAACTTGCCCAGGAGAGCAAGTTCCAACATTTGGCGCCCACCGTTCGTGCTACAGAAAAACCACCCGCGATGGCACCCAAGAGAGCTAGCTCGAAGGCTGACGAGGCTGCGAAGGCAGCACTGCTAGCCGAGAAAAAGGGCAAGGCCCTCGTCGACACCACCCACCAAGAGGCCACCGAAGACGACGCACTCAACAAGAGGCAGCGCAACGAACAACCCACTCCCGAAGGTAGTCTCCGCACCTGCAGCTATGGAGGACAACCGCAACTTCCCCTAGGCTTCGCTCCACCGGAGGGCGCGGAGGTCACCGAGGACGGCGAAGTCATCAGCGTTTCAGCGGAAGAGCAGCTACAGCCGCGCGCCTTGCGCATCAAGAACCGCAACCTCCAGAAGCAAAAAGAGATCCTCGAGGCCAAGCGCCAACGTGTGTCTGCACAAGCTAAGGTGTGACAGATGATACGCGACAAAGAGCAGAAGGCTCAGGAGCTCGAACAAGAGATCGCGCTCATGCAGCGCGAAGGCCACCTCAGCCTGCAACACGGCCCACCCCTCCAACAGCGCGCACAAGTCGAAGACCTGTACTTCCCTCAGCGCGGCCACGCCATCCCACACGCCGCGGCATTCCAAGGTGTCAACTACCTTGACGAGCGAAGTCCCCTGGCGCCACACCTGCAAGTGTCACCATGGCCCGCCAACTTCAGGGCAGGGACCTATCCCAAGTACAACGGCAGCACTGACCCAGCACAGTACATCATGAGTTATCAGGTCGCCGTTGCATCATCCTGAGGGGACGACGCCACGATGGCCAAGTCATTCATCATCGCCCTCGAAGGCCCAGCCCTCACCTGGTACACCAGGTTGCCCCCATTGTCCATCGACTCCTGGAGAAGTCTCCGGGACAAATTCTTGCTCAACTTCCAAGGGTACCGCCCAGACACCGACGCCTTGGCTGAACTTTCACTCTGCAAGTAGCTAGAAAAAGAGACTCTGTGGGAGTACTACCGCAAGTTTCTGACCCTCAAGTCACAACTGCCTTCGGTTGATGACCAGATCGCCATCCACTACGCCATCAGTGGCCTTCGGCCAGCGTCCTTTACAGCCACTGCATCAGGGATGCCCAAGAACCTCCAGGAGCTGTATCAGCTATTTCAAAAATACGCTAGATCCGAAGAGCTCCACCAGCACAAAGTCGAGTCTCAGAGGAAACCCAAAGACACTCCACAGTCCAGCCGCACGTGGACGAGGCCCTCGCAGGCAGACTCCGGTCGGGATGGCCGCAATCAGCAGCAGGTGCACAACATCGCCAACTAGAACCCCGCTGGCGAGGCCCCTCGCCGCCAGGAGTATCCCCCCTAGGGCCGTGGAAACGGAACTCGTGGTCGGGGCCGGGGACGCGCGCAGCAGCCGCGCAGATTTTACTGCCTGTTCCACGGCGAAGACTGCGTCCACCCTACAAGAGACTGCCCAGAAACGAAGGCCACCAGAGACAGGATGGCACGAGCGCAACCAGCCGACAACCCTAGAGTTGTCGCACACACATACCAGCAACCCCCTCAGCCATACAACCACGGCCCCGCTCCGCACCCACCGCACCACGCATACCAACATCACCAGGAGGTACAAATTGTACCTCCCCCACCCCCACACCAGCAACAGCAAAACGTCCACCACCACAACCACCCCCAAGCCCCAAAGCAAGAAGACTTCGCCGATCAGCCGTATCGCGGAGTCATTCACATGATCACTGGGGGGTCCAGCGCCGACTTCGACACAAAGCGGCAGAAGAGGGACCATTACCGCAGCATCAACCACGTCGCCGTCACCGGTCCAGTCGTGCAGACAAAGTGGTCCCATGTGCCATTGACCTTTGACGCCCGTGACGTCGATCTGCGCAGCACACCACACATCGACGCCATGGTTATCAATTGCAGCGTGGCAGGATGGGATCTGCACAAAGTCTTAGTCAACAATGGCAGCCAGGCAGATATCATTTTCCTCCATGCCTTCGATCGCATGGGCATAAGCCACACCTTGCTCAAGCCTTCGGACAACCCGCTGTATGGCTTCGACGGCAAGGGCACCTTTCCTGTCGGCAAAATAGAGTTACCTCTCTCCTTCGGTGTAGCACCCAATGCCCGAAGTGAGCAAGTCACATTCGACATCATCGACATGGTGTACCCGTACAACGCCATAATGGTCCGGGGCTCCATCAACAAGTTTGAGGCAGCCGTTCACGGACTTTACCTGTGCATGAAGATCCCAGGTCCGCAAGGCGCCATCACAGTCTACAACAACCAGCAGGCTGCGCGTAACATAGAAAGAGACTTCGTTCCCGGACAAAGAAACGTACACTGCCTCATGGCCCAGCGCGAGGTCCCATAATCTGCCAGCCCAACCACCAAAGAACATGACAAAGCACAGCTGCAAAGCAACGACGGGACCAAGACTGTCCCCCTCGACAAGGCGACACCCAAGCAGACTGTCACCATCAGCGAAGACCTCACTTCACATGACGAGGAGAGACTCCTCTGCTGTCTGTCCAAGAATAAAGACGTCTTCGCCTGGTCCGCCCTCGACCTGGTCGGAGTCAGTCGCTCCATCATCGAGCACAGCTTGGGAATTGACCCTTCAGTAAGGCCGAAGAAACATCGGCTGCGCAAGATGTCTGATGAGAAGACAGAGGCCGCCAAGGCTTAGGTACATCGCCTGCTTGAGGCCAAATTTATCGAGCCAATTGCCTACCCTACATGGCTCGCCAACGTAGTGATGATGCAGAAGAAGAGCGGCAAATGGTGGATGTGCATCGATTTCACCAGTCTTAACAAGGCCTGCCCCAAGGACAACTTCCCGCTGCCTCGGATCGACAAAATCGTCGATAGTGCGGCCGGGTGCGAAGTCATGACACTCCTTGATTGCTTCTCCGGCTACCATCAAATATTCATGAAGGAGGAGGACAAGGCGAGCACCAGCTTCATAACACCCTTCGGCACGTATTGCTTCATCAGAATGCCGGAGGGACTTAAGAACGTCGGGTCCACTTTCTCTCGGCTCACCAAAACGGTGCTCGAGGGCCAAGTCGGCAGAAATATATTTACGTATGTGGACGACATCGTCGTCGCCAGCCGAAGCAAGGAAGACCATCTGGCTGACCTCGCCGAAATGTTTGCGAACATGCGGGACGCACGACTTCGCCTAAACCCCGAAAAGTGCGTCTTCGGCGTTCGTCAGGGGAAAATATTGGGCTACCTAGTGTCGCATCGCGGGATTGAAGCCAATCCAACCAAAATCCAGGCCATCATCAACATGACACCCCTACAGTCAGCCAGAGACGTCCAACGACTGACAGGCAGATTGGCCGCCCTCAACAGATTCATCTCTAAATCCGCAGAGCGAAGCCTCCCTTTCCTCAAAACACTCCGCGGCGCAAAGGACTTCGCATGGGGACCAGAGCAGGCGGCGGCCTTCGCTTCATTGAAGCAGTACTTGTCAGAGTTGGCGATTCTTACAAGCCCAGACCCCTCGCTACCCCTGTTGCTCTACATAGCAGCTTCGCCGCATGCGGTCAGCGCAGCACTGATTCAAGAGCATAGCAGAGAGGACACGGTAAGGCAATGTCCAGTTTACTACGTCTCCGAAGTACTTACGACATCAAAATGCAATATGACGGAACTGGAAAAAATTGCCTATGCAGTTGTTATGGCTTCGCGCAAATTGCGCCATTATTTTGAAGCATTCAAGGTTCGGGTCACCTCAGATAGGGGACTCGGCGAATTGTTTAGAAACCCGGAGGCATCAGTCCGGATTGCCAAATGGGCGGCCGAACTCTCCGGCTACCACATCACATTCGAACCCAGGACAGCCATCAAGTCACAAGTCCTGGCAGACTTCGTCGTCGACTGGACTGGGCCAATAACACAGCCGGACCTGTCCGCAGAGAAGGTGTGGACAATCCATTGCGACGGCGCATGGTGCCATGCGGGGGCAGGCGCCGCTGCAGTCATTACTTCACCCACAGGGGTCAAGCACAGATACGCAGCACGCCTCAGCTTTGCTTTGGAGTCTGACAGATGCACTAACAACATAGCAGAATACAAAGCTGTCATCCTCGGCCTTCGCAAGCTAAGGGCACTTGGCGTCACCACCTGCATCATCAAAACAGACTCCAAGGTCATCGCCGTCCAAGTCGAGAAAGACTACGCAGCGAAGGACCCCGCACTTATGCAGTACCTCGCGGCTATCCGTAGTCTAGAGAGGCAATTCAAAGGTTTCACCTTGCAGCATGTGGACCGAGCCAAGAATGAGGAGGCCGACGCATTGGCCAAGGCAGCCGCCAGAGGCGAGGCCCTGCCCTCCGACGTATTCTACCATGTCATCGGCACGCCAGCCGTCCGCAGCCCAGAGGGGCTCCAAATAACCAATGACAGCGAGGGCCACCGCATAGTCAACCTTATCATGACCGATGACTAGCGGGCACCAATAACCCTGTTCCTGCAGGGGTACTATCATCCAACCGACATCAATGAGGCCAAGCGCCTCAAACATCGAAGCCAGGACTTCGCACTAATTGAAGGCCAGCTTTACAAGAAGGGGGTCAGTCAACCCATGCTTAAATGTGTCACCGAGACCGAAGGCGTCCAAATTCTGTGCGAAGTCCACAGCGGGACTTGCGGCTCTCACGCAGGGCCTAGGGCCCTAGCCGCAAAGGTAATCTGTCAAGGTTTCTACTGGCCCTCCATGATCTGCGCCGCAAATCGGGTCACAAGGTCCTGCGAAGCCTGCCAGAAATTTTCTCCACGCTCGGGAAGCCCTTCGCAATTCACAAAGCTAATCGCCCACACATGGCCTCTTCAGCGCTGGGGCCTGGACATTGTCGGGCCCCTGCCCACGGCCCAGGGGAACCTCAAGTTCACCTTCGTCGCTGTCGAGTATTTTACCAAATGGATCGAGGCGAGGGTTGTATCCACAATAACATCGAAGACTGCCCAGAAATTCTTCTAGCAAAACATTGTTTGCCGCTTCGGAGTCCCGTCCGAACTCACAGTTGACAATGGCAAGCAATTTGACAGCCAAGACTTCAAGGATTTTTGCATCTCCATTGGCACCAAGCTTGCCTTCGCCTCAGTGTACCACCCGCAATCCAATGGAGTTGTGGAACGCGCAAATGGCAAAATTTTCGCAGCCGTCAAGAAGATGCTCCTCGACGACAAAAAGGGCAAGTGGGCCGACCTGTTACCTGAAGCGGTCTGGGCACTGAACACGACTGAGTGCAGGGCGACTGGGTTCACCCCTTTCCGCCTTCTATATGGATCGGAGGCCATCACCCCGCAAGAAATAAAACATGGGTCACCACGGACAGTCCCGTCAGCCGTCCCCGACGTGGACGAGCCCACTTCGAAGGACCTCATCGACGGAGACCGCGTCTTCGCCCTACAGGCTCTAAACAAATACCAAGCTCAAACAAAAGCATGGCGCGACCACACAGTCATCCCGAGGGAATTCAGCGAAGGAGACCTCGTACTCGTCCGGACAGCACAGACAGAGTCCCAGGGCAAGCAGGAGCCCAAGTGGGAGGGCCCTTTCATCGTTAAGACGAAGGCGTCCCCCAGCGCATACAGGCTCACAACGCCATCCGGCGAGGACTTGGAGCATTCTTGGAACATTGATAATCTCCACAAATTTTTTGTTTGACTCCTCAGGGCCAGCTCGCCCTTGTAATTCACAAAACAATTTTATTCCGGCCCGCACTCTTTTCCTCCTGGGGGGGTGAGGTTTTTAACGAGGCGGAGCCATGTAATATACACGCGAAAAATCCCCCACAAAAATCTACGTCGAAAAAAGACCGCATCGACGGTCTTCGGCATTCGACTAATACAAAGTCACCACGAGGGACAGTGCTGGCTACCCTCGCGTGCGACACTCCGCGCAAAAGTCGCCTAAGGGTGCAGCCGGACTAGCACAACAAGTGTGCAAAATCGAAGTCTTCTTCAAAAGACTATCCGTGCAAAAGTCGCCTAAGGGTGCAGCCGGACTAACACAACAAGTGCGCAAAATCGAAGTCTTCCTCAAAAGACTATCCGTGCAAAAGTCGCCTAAGGGTGCAGCTGGACTAGCACAACAAGTGCACAAAATCGAAGTCTTCTTCAAAAGACTATCCATGCAAAAGTCGCCTAAGGGTGCAGCCGGACTAGCACAACAAGTGCGCAAAATCGAAGTCTTCTTCAAAAGACTATTCGTGCAAAAGTCGCCTGAGGGTGTAGCCGGACTAGCACAACGAGTGCGCAAAATCGAAGGCACATTACATCCGTGCAAAAGTCTACATCGAGAAACTGTCCGCGCAAAGACCGACTACAGGCGCAGCCGGACCGACATAACAAACGTGCTAGACCAAGTGCGCAACGCCCCTATGGACATAGCCGGATGCGCGAAGGCGCACAGCCTCATCATACAAACTATAGTTACACACGTACAGCGAGGGCATCACACCTTACATCGGTTCAACCTTCGAAATGATTCCCATCTCCCTATAGTTAAACAGCATTATCCTCAGCTCCTCAACCTCAAAAAGACTTCGCAACTCCCCCTCACCTATACTCGCCCCAACCGGCGAGGACAACAATTCCCGCTTGCCAGCCCTGCCCACACGAAGCCGACCACCATCCACTTCACTCACTCTACGCTTCGCCACTGCCCTTCGCCGCCTACGCCCAGCACTCAGACCAGGCAAAACTTCAGCATCCGTAACACGCGGCGAAGCCTCCGCCGCAGCCACATCCAAGGCCGCAAAGTAATCCAAGTCCTCATCCGAATACTCTTCCGTCCACACAACCGAACTCCCAGAGTCATCAAACTCAGAAAACTTAGACGTAGACTCATCCGATTCATTTCCAGCAACCATGGTCGAAGCCGCCACAAAATTAGCAATAGCGGTTGCGTGCGCAGGCCCAAAATCCTGAACCTGCGCAGCAACCAAGGTTCAGTAACACAAACAAACTACCCCACACCCACTAAGCCACCTGCGAAGACCTAGCCACCGCCATGGGATCCTCCGCTGCCAGCTCCGTCGCCGCCTTCGGGGGATCCTCCGCCATCGGCACAGTGGCTGGCGACGAGCCTCCACCAGACACAGTAGACGCAGGGGCAGCGAGGGAGCCTTCACCGGTTTCCGGGGGCGGTGCCGGGTCGACCTCAGCCTCGGCCACCACCGGGTTGACCTCTACTTCGGGCAGCGCGCTGTTCAGATGTCCGAAGTCCTCCACGTCCTCGGCACGCGCCATCTACAACACAGCACACCGATTCAGCAAACCCACGTATACCCACATTCAACGACACGAAACAAAAGACAAACTTTACCTGATCCCTCGCCCGGTCAGACCGCTCCCTAACTGCCTCCCGACCATGGGGGCCCCACATCCGGTCGAAGAGGGCCCCCGCAGAGTCCTTCACCACAGGGTCTTCGACCTTAAAAATCTCGCGCCCAAAGTCTTCATCGGATCGGTCGAAGCCCTCATAGTGACTGCACCCCTCGCGGGACAGCGCATTCATGACCCCTTCGCAGGTGACGAGGGAGGCAAAGGACATGAAGCCCTCCACGATGGTCGGGAGTGCCAGCAATTCCTCTTGCAGCCACTTGAGGAAGCGAAGGCCCGCCTCTCGGTCGGGCACCTCGAAGTTAGCAGTCTGCGCACCCAGCTCGCGGTATGAGTCCACGAGCTGTTTGCGCGTCCGCTCAACTTCCGAGCGCGTAGAGGCCTTGGCCCTCTCCATGCGGGCCTGCAGAGCGTTGAACCGCACCTCCCATTCCTCGGTGCGCTGGCTGGCGAGACTCCCCTCCGCCCTCGCTAATTTGGCCTCCGCCTGCGCCTTGGCGATGGCCTAGTTGGCCTCCCTCCTTTCCTCCACCAGCTGGCACCGGAGGTCCGTCCTCTCGCCCTCCAGGGCGGCCACCTTCTCCTCCAGCCTGCGGCTTTTGCTCTCCGCAGCCGACTTCTCCCAGATGGCGTCCGCGTGCTGCGCCCAAAGTCTCTCGACTTCGGCAGACACGTCTGCAGTAAGGGCACCCGACGCCACGCGGTCGGCGAAGTCGGCCGCCTAACAGACACACATGAGACCGCAATCACCATGAAAGCGGCACACACCGAAGTCTAGCTCAACTTACTTGACTCAGCTGCTGCGCCAGCTGCTGCGACGCCTCCCTCAGCCGGCGGGACACAGTGCCCGCTTCGTCCTTGACGGCAGTGGCTGCCGAAATCTCGCCGCCAGCGCTGAAAGTGCCACCCTTCACCCCAAGCACCGCGGTAGACACCGTGGTTGCCACCGCAGGCGGGACAACAACAAGTTGCCCCTCGCCCGACCCTGAAACGTATCACCGGTCAAAAAAATGCTTACCAACGAGATAGTCGTCCACGCTAATATTTGTGCCGAAGTCGGCAACGCGTTTCCCCGGCGAAGGCAGTTCCCGGACCTTCGCAGCTCCGTCCGGGGCAGACTTGGTTCCGCCGGCGCCGACCGCCTTCGCGCTCTCTAGCACCTTACTGGACCCAGGGGTGGCCAGCTTCGTAGCCAGCGTCGGCTGGCTACCGCCGGGGACGGTAGCCTTCGCACTCCCCCGCGCCCTCTTCGCTTCACGCCTAGCATCGGGGAGCCTGATGACCGCCCAGCGTTTCTGCGCAACATCCTGGCGATCCTTTTTCATCACTGCCGACACAACAGCAGCGATATTCCGTCCGTAAGGAAACACTCTCAAGTCACGAGCCATGCGAGACGTAAAGAAGTCTTCGGCAGCCGCGCGGAGGATAGGAACGTTCTTGGGCCATCGACCCCCGGTAACCTCCAGCATCCGCGCCGAAGACTCCCGGAGCTCGGGCGAAGACATTTTCCCCCGAGGGCCGCCCATGTCCCCATCAACTCCATAGCAAAGCTATCGGAGACCCCCAGTTCTCCCACCGCAGTACCTAGCTTCCTCTTTTTAGTGGCTGGGGCGGCCTCCGGCGCGGGGTCGTCTTCAGTCACAGCCGCTGGTTTTTTCCCGCGGCGGTCGACGACGTCTTCCCCGGGATAACCGCCATACAGCAAACCATTCAACTCGAAGACCCTATTCAGGCGGTCGTTGGATCCACGTATATCCCAACTCCGCTGGGCTTCCGTCTTTGGCACATAGCGCCCAACAATTCTCACCGCCCCATCCTCCGCCTCACGCACAACCACGGCAGGATCCCGCCCTCGCACATCCAAAGCAAAAATCAGACTTCGCACCTTCCGTCCACCCAGGGAGGGCATCTCGCGAGGGCATACTTCGCCCAGCGCCCATCCATGCGCCAAGGGCCACACCCCATACCCTATGAATTCCTCAACTAGATCGCGCCCACTACTCGTGCGGGCAGCGATCCGAAGGGCCCTTTCATTTTCATCCTCCTCCGCCACTTCAAATGGCGGGTACGCCACATAATAATGAGAACACATAATGGCGGCAGGGAGCCCTGGGTGATCTTCGACTTTAGCCTCCGAAACATAGAACCAGTAGTCCCACCAGTTGTCCCACTTATTTCGGGCACAGGGGACCAGCTCCACAACTTCCATCGAAGTCTTCCCGGACTTTGGCGTGAAAGTGCACGATCCGAATTGCGCAATCTTATGTCCAATTTTTCTCTTGTGCCAGTGCAGACAATATTGCTTAGCGAAGACCTCCACCGAAGGCTGACCGCCATACGACGTCGTTGCCCAGACATACTTCGCCAATGCCACCACGGCATTCGGTGTCAGCTGATGAACCTGGACTTTGAACTTCTGCAGAACCTCCGACACAAAACGATGCGCGGGCAGACGAAGGCCGGCGATGAAAAATGCCTCAAAAACAACCAATTCGCCCTCGCGCTCGGGAACCTCCTCTGCCCTCGGGACGTGCCCAACCCTGCCGCCAAAATACCCCAATCGTTGCATATCTTGCACGCGGACCAACGACATCCGTAAAAGACCGAATTCCACTGTATCACCCAGTCGTAATTCATCCGCCGCCACAGTGCCCGAGAGATCCTCGGAAGACGCCTCAGCCGTCGGCGTGGTCGCAGCAGACGAGGAGGAAGACGACATGGCTACGTACCGTCGTCAGCAGCGAGCGGTCTGCTTCACGCGGGCCAGGTCTCCGGCGAGCAGGAGCAAGGAGGGTAGACGAGCAAGCGAGCAGGTTGAAAAAGGGAGGTTAGGGTTTTCGTGGCGCATGGAAAGGTAAATTTCAATCCGCGCCGCCCCCACCCCCTTTTTATACACAGGGCGCGACGCTTCGGGAAGCCCGCAATCCAACAGTGCGGCGTCAATCAACGGTCATGTCAGAAACCCCCACGGAACCACTTCGAGCGAGGGCAGCGTCTCCACCATCTAGCGACGCCTTCGGCACCAGATGACTTAGTCGAACTGGTCCCTCGGAGGGCAAATGTTGGGGTGAAGGCGAAGACGCCACCCTTCGCTTGATGCCTTCGCCAGACTCGCTGCACCAACGGAGACAAGACGATTGGCAGACTCTACCCTTCGTCTCACGCGTCGCAGGACGAAGGCCCATGACGAGGTCATCCCATCCCGCGGCCTCGTCCATCATGGAGGCCCACACGTGATCCGGCCCATTTTGGCAGGCCCTGCGTGGCCGCTACGCATACGGGCCTGATTTGTAAAGGCTTCCCTGTAATTACAGTCCGTAACCCTGCTTTATGGGAATATTCCGGGGATAACCTGGGCGCCTGAGGGCACAAGCGTCCTTAACTCAAGATGCTGGGCACTCAGTCACCTATAAATACCCCCGCACAGTGCCCTTGAAAGGCTAGATTAACAGAGCTATTGCCATCTCAAGTTAAAACCTTGTTTACACTGATTTCACTCCCCCGTTGGATCAACTTGCCCAGTAGAGCAAGTTCCAACAATCTTATTATAATAAGGGTTTGTAAATCTGTAAGTTAATACATATTTGGTTATTTAATTTAATATTAAAAGTTAGAAGCTAGGACGATGATATGATAATAATATTATAAAAGTTTTGGGTGTGTAGTGTTTGTCGGGTACCGTAATTAGGGGTACCCCCAATGCTCCTAAACACGGCTGGAAAACATCTTCAGAACAAACCATAAACGACTGATAAGCATGTTTCAAGTCAAGGCCTCGTCTACCAAGGGACGCGATCTCGCCTCGCCCAAGCCCGGCCTCGGGCGGGAATAGTAGTCCCGGACGAACTCACGCCTCGCCCGAGGGCCTCCTCAGGCAGTGGGCGCACCCTTGGCTCGCCCGAAGCCCAGCCCGGGCAGACTTTGTCGTGTAGTGACCTCGGCCAAATCGCCTTACCAATAGACCGTATCGCATGCGCATTTAATGCGGGGATCGCCTGACACCTTATCCTGACACGCGTGCCTCAGTCGGCAAGGTCGAAGTGACCGCAGTCACTTTGCCCCTTTACTGACCGTTCTGACAGGAAAACAGCGCTATTCACCCCCGTTCTGACTATTGTGCCAACCACCAAGGTAAAACTGACACTAGTAAGTCACGACCTCCCCCGAGTTCAGCCTCGGGCGCAACAGGGAGCTCCGCCTCACCCGACCTCAGGCCTCGGCCTTAGCCTCGGCCTCGGGAGAAGGTCTTCGCCTCGGGAGGAGTCACAACCTCGCCCGACCTCAGCCTCGGCCTCAGGAGAAGTCTCCGCCTCGCTCGACCTCGGCCTCGGACCGACTACGCTACAGAGGATACATCATTACCCTACCGCTAGCTAGCCACCCCTCGCTACGAAGGGACAAGACCGGAGTCACATCAAATTACTCCGATAGCAGGTAATGATGGTTCCCCGTGTGCGACCATGACGTCGATGGCTCTCAGCTCCTTACGGAAGCAAGGAAACGTCAGCAGGACCCTGGGCCGCACCGTCAGCTACGCTTCTATGGGGCTCAAGCGCTCCTCCGATGGCCACGTTAGCACGGGTACAGGGCTCAAGGCACTTCTCCGCCAGCCACGTTAGCACATAGCTACGCCCCCGTTGTACAGCTGGGCCATCTCCTTGTATCTATAAAAGGGGATGTCCAGGGCCTTCCTAAGGCACGCAGACACAGGGACGCAGAGAGGGCAAAAAGGCAGGCGAGCAGAGGCAGGCAGAGTAGGAGAGACGTGGTGGAGGCAAACTCAGATAGCTCACCCCAAGGCCATACTCTCTCTCTCTCTCGCTCGCTCTCGCTCTTGCTCTCTCGCAACGCTTGTAACCCCTACTACGAGCACCCCGGTGCAAGATAATATAAGCCTCATCCTCCCGCTTTTGTTCCATCTTGCATCAACCCATCTTGGCAGGGACACGCAACGACAAATTCATTGGTCGGTTTACGGTCCTCGCGGGTCCGAAACGCTGACAGTTGGCGCGCTAGGTAGGGGCCTGCTGCGTGTTGACAAACACTTTCCCGTTGAGTTCCAGATGGGTAGCCTTCAGCAGCCTCTTCAGCCAGAGACGGTGCTCCGCTTCGGGAGTCTCGAGTTCATGTCTCGCGACGGCAGCTACGACATGGTACTCCTCCCCTCGCAGCACGACAACAACGACGGTCGTCGGCTCGCTCGGCGGAGGCGAACTCGACGATGACTTCCCCCCATTGCGGAATAGGAACACCCGGGTTTGCCCCGCAACCGTGGCCAGGCAGGAGGCGGCACCTTGTCGGCTGTCGGACCAGAGCGAGCCGACGACGCCGGCACCCCTGCAGGGGACATGTCGGATGTTGTCCTCGCACCTAAGACAACAACAGGTGTCGCTTCCTCGCAACGTGCCAACCCCAAGCGGACTGATGACGCCAGCACCCTCGCGAAGGACTTGTTGGGCGTTAGCCTCGTACCTAAGATAACGGTGCATTCCGTCCCCGATGCGACTTCACCACCATCCATCAACCAAGAGGTACCGTCCGTTTTCCACCCTGTTCCCTTTAGATTTAGCTTCGATCCACCAAGCGACCGGTCGGCCCAGATAATTCCCGTCGGCTGACATGGCCGACGGGAATTAATAAGTAATTCCCGTCGGCTGACCTGGCCGACGGGAATTAATTAGTAACTCCCGTCGGCTGACCTGGCCGACGGGGATTAATTAGTAATGCCCGTCGGTTGTAGTGGCCGACGGGAATTAGCCCTTATTCCCGTCGGCTCGATATTGGCCGACGGGGATTACGTATTCCCGTCGGCGGCCGACGGGAATAACCGTATCCCCGACAAGGGACGCCTGGCGGCTGACAACCGACGGGAATAAGGGCTAAACCGACGGGAATTACTTATTCCCGTCGGTTTAGTGCTTATTCCCGTCGGTTCCTGGCCGACGGGAATTAACTGTTTTCCTGTAGTGACCCCGCTTCGGTAAGCGCCTTCGCAAGGGCATATCCTGACCTTCCAGGGTACCATATGTGGTCAACCTGGGACCGACTGACAGTCGTCTCAACCTCCGAACCCGCGGGTTCCGAGGAAGAAGACGACCCCGACTTCGGTTGGGATTTCTCCGGACTCCGTGATCCCAGCACCATGCGAGACTTCATGTCCGCATGTGACTACTGCCTCTCTGGCTGCTCTGACGATGGCCATAGCCTCGGCGACGAGGGTTACGACCCAAGTCGCGAGTGTTTCCACATCGATCAGGGGGATCACGACGAAGACAACCACCTCGGCATGCCGGAAGATGACAACGCCCCTATGCCAGCGTCTCGCATTGAGATCCCACGGGAGCTAGCTGTGGTCCCAGTCCTTGCGGGGGGTCAGGACACACAGCTCGAGCAACTTTGCGAGATGCAGGCCAAGCTCGACGAAGAAGCAGGGCGGCTTGTACAGCTCCGACAAAACATCGAGCAGGAATGGGCAGGTCGGGCACTCGCCGGAGGAGCGCGTCATCGGGCCCGGGACGTCCAGCGCTGTATCATTGAAGATGCCAGGGCAGGGCTGCCCCCGGCCTTCAGCGGGGCTGGCCAGAACCTAGCTGCAGCGGCGATGCTACTCTGAACAATGCCGGAGCCATCCACCACCGAGGGGCAGCGTATCCAGGGCGAACTCAAGGATCTCCTGAAAGATGCCGCAGTCCGACGAGCCGAGAGCTCTGCCTCCCAAAGGCGAGGGTGCCCCTCGGAGCATCACGCAACGTCCTCCCGACGCATGTGGGAGGCCTCGGTCCGCACCGAGCGCACACGGGACGAGGCGCCTGCAGCCCCGGACCGCCTCGGCAGCGAACAACACCACCGCGACTGTCGAGCCCGCCTCGAGGAAAGGGTTCGCCGAGGCTACCACCCTAGGTGCGGAGGACGCTACGACAGTGAGGAGGATCGGAGCCCCTCGCCCGAACCACTAGGTCCGCGAGTCTTCAGTCGGGCCATACAACGGGCGCCGTTCCCGGCCCGGTTCCGTGCCCCGACTACCATCACCAAGTACTCAGGGGAGACAAGGCCGGAGTTGTGGCTTACGGATTACCGGCTGGCGTGCCAGTTGGGAGGGACGGACGACGACAACCACATCATCCGCAACCTCCCCCTTTTCCTCTTCGACGCTGCCCGAGCATGGCTGGAGCATCTGCCTCCTGCGCAGATCTCCGACTGACCTGGTCAAGGCCTTCGCTGGAAATTTCCAATGTACGTACGTGCGCCCTGGGAACTCGTGGGATCTCCGGAGCTGCCGCCAGCAGCCAGGGGAATCCCTACGAGAGTACATCTGGCGGTTTTCCAAGCAGCACACCGAGTTGCCCAACATCACCGACTCGAACGTCATCGGGGCATTCCTCGCCGGCACCACTTGCCGAGACCTGGTGAGCAAGCTGGGACGTAAGACTCCCACCAAGGCGAGCGAACTGATGGACATCGCCACCAAGTTTGCCTCTGGTCAGGAGGCGGTCGAAGCCATCTTCCAGAAGGACAAGCGGTCTCAGGGAAGACAGAAGGAAGATGCCCCCAAGGCGTCCGTCGAGCGTGGCACAAAGAAGAAGGCCAAGAAGAAGGCGCAAGCAAAACGTGACACCGTTGACGTGGATCTCATCGCTGCTGCCGAGCACAGGAACCCTCGGAAACCTCCCGGAGGGGCCAACATGTTCGACAAGATGCTCAAGGAGTCGTGCCCCTATCACAGGGGTCCCATCAAGCACACCCTTGAGGAGTGCGACATGCTCCGACGTTACTTCAACAAGGCTGGACCCTTGGCAGAAGGTGGCAAAGACCAAGGCAACAACAAGAAGAGGGGCGACAAGGAAGAGGAGTTCCTGGAGGTCCACAACTGCTTCATGATCTACGGCGGACAGATGGCGAACGCCTCGGCTCGGCACCGCAAGCAGGAGCGCCGGGAGGTCTGCTCGGTGAAGGTAGCGGCGTCGGTCTACCTAGACTGGTCTGACAAGCCCATCACCTTCGACCAAGGTGACCACCCCGACTGCATATCGAGCCCAGGAAGGTACCCGCTCGTCGTCGACCCTGTCATCGGCAACGCTAGGCTCACCAAGGTCCTCATGGACGGAGGCAGCAGCCTCAACATCATCTACGCCGAGACCCTAGGGCTCTTGAGGGTCGATCTGTCCACGATCCGGGCCGGTGCAGCACCTTTTCACGGGATCGTCCCCAGTAAGCGCGTCCAGCCCCTTAGGCAACTTGATTTGCCCGTCTGCTTCGGAACTCCCTCCAGCTTCTGAAAGGAAACCCTCACTTTCGAGGTGGTCGGGTTCCGAGGGACCTATCACGCAGTGTTGGGAAGACCGTGCTACGCCAAGTGCATGGTCGTCCCTAACTACACGTACCTCAAGCTCAAGATGTCAGGCCCCAACGGAACCATCACTGTCGGATCCACGTACCGCCACGCTTACGAGTGTGACGTGGAATGCGTGGAGTACGCTGAGGCCATCGCCGAGTCCGAGGCCCTCATCTCCAACTTGGATTGCCTCACCAAGGAGGCGCCTGATGCGAAGCGCCACGCCGGCAACTTCGAACCGACCGAGGCGGTTAAGTCCGTCCCTCTCGATCCCAGCAACGACGCCGGCATGAAAGTCAGGATCGGCTCCAAGCTCGACCCCAAATAGGAAGCAGTGCTCGTCGACTTTCTCCGTGCAAACGCCGAATTTTTTGCGTGGAGTCCCTCGGACATGCCCGGCATACCGAGGGATGTCGCCGAGCACTCGCTGGACATCCGAGCCGGTGCCCGACCCGTGAAGCAGCACCTGCGCCGTTTTGATGAAGAAAAGCGCAGAGCCATAGGCGAGGAGGTCCACAAGCTAATGGCTGCAGGGTTCATCAAAGAGGTATTCCATCCAGAATGGTTAGCTAACCCTGTGCTTGTAAAAAAGAAAGGTGGGAAACGGAGGATGTGCGTAGACTACACTGGGTTGAATAAAGCATGTCCAAAGGTTCCCTACCCTCTGCCTCGCATCGATCAAATAGTGGACTCCACTGCTGGGTGCGAAACCCTGTCATTCCTTGACGCCTATTCAGGCTATCACCAAATCAAGATGAAAGAGTCCGATCAGCTCGCGACTTCTTTTATCACACCTTTTGGCATGTATTGTTATAATACCATGTCGTTTGGCTTGAGGAATGCAGGTGCAACCTACCAAAGGTGCATGAATCATGTGTTCGGAGAGCACATCGGCAGAACGGTCGAGGCTTACGTCGATGACATCATTGTCAAGACAAGGAAAGCCTCTGACCTCCTCTCCGACCTCGAAGTAACTTTCGGGTGCCTGCGTGCAAAGGGCGTAAAACTCAATCCCGAGAAGTGTGTCTTCGGAGTCCCCCGAGGCATGCTCCTAGGGTTCATCGTCTTCGAACAAGGCATCGAGGCCAACCCGGAGAAAATCGCAGCCATCACCAACATGGGACCCATCAAAGATTTAAAAGGAGTACAAAGGGTCATGGGATGCCTTGCGGCTCTGAGCCGCTTCATCTCGCGCCTCGGCGAGAAAGGATTGCCCTTGTACCGCCTCTTAAGGAAGACCGAGCGCTTCACTTGGACCCCGGAGGCCGAAGAAGCCCTCGGAAACCTTAAAGCACTCCTTACTAATGCGCCCATCTTGGTGCCCCCCGCTGAGGGAGAAGCCCTCTTGGTCTACGTAGCCGCAACCACTCAGGTGGTCAGCGCCGCGATCGTAGTCGAGAGACGAGAAGAGGGGCATGCACTGCTCATCCAGAGGTCGGTCTACTTCATCAGCGAGGTGCTATCCGAGACCAAGATCCGCTACCCACAAATCCAGAAGCTATTGTATGCAGTAATTCTAACACGGCGAAAGTTGCGACACTACTTCGAGTCTCATCCGGTGACTGTGGTGTCATCCTTCCCCCTGGGAGAGATCATCCAGTGCCGAGAGGCCTCGGGTAGGATAGCAAAATGGGCAGTGGAACTCATGGGCGAAACACTTTCATTCGCTCCTCGGAAGGCCATAAAATCTCAAGTCTTGGCAGACTTCCTGGCTGAATGGGTCGACACCCAATTGCCGACAACTCCAATCCAGGCCGAACTTTGAACCATGTACTTCGATGGGTCGCTCATGAAATCCGGAGCAGGTGTTGGCTTGCTCTTCATTTCGCCCCTCGGAAAACATGTGCGCTACGTACTGTGCCTCCATTTTCTGGCGTCAAACAACGTGGCCGAGTACGAGGCCTTGGTTAATGGACTGCGCATCGCTGTCGAGCTAGGGGTTCGGCACCTCGACGCTCGTGGCGACTCGCAGCTCGTCATTGACCAGGTCATGTAGAACTCCCACTGCCGTGATCGAAAAATGGAGGCCTATTGCGACGAAGTTCGGCGCTTGGAAGATAAGTTCCACAGGCTGGAACTCAACCATGTTGCTCGACGGTACAACGAGACAGCGGATGAGCTGGCGAAAATAGCTTCGGGGCGAACGACGGTTCCCCCGAACGTCTTCTCCAGGGACATACATTCACCATCCGTCAAAATCGACGACACGCCCGAACCCGAGGAGGCCTCGGCCCAGCCCGAGGTACCCTCGCCCGCCGAGGGTGAGGCCTTGCGCGTCGAGGGAGAGCAGAATGGGGTTGCGCCAAACCAAAACTGGCAGACCCCGTACCTGGAATATCTCCTCCGAGGAGAGCTGTCCCTCGACAAGGCCGAAGCTTGGGAACTGGCTCGGTGCGCCAAGTCATTCGTTTTACTGGGTGATGAAAAAGAGTTGTACCACCGCAGCCCCTCAGGCATTCTCCAACGATGCATATCTGTCGCCCAAGGACAAAAGCTGTTACAAGAAATACACTCGGGGCTTGCGGTCACCATGCAGCACCTCGAGCCCTCGTGGGAAACGCTTTCCGACAAGGTTTCTACTGGCCGACCGCGGTGGCCGACGCCACTAGGATTGTATGCTCCTGCCGAGGGTGTCAATTCTACGCGAGACAGACGCACCTGCCCGCTCAAGCCCTACAGACAATACCTATCACTTGGCTGTTTGCCGTATGGGGTCTGGACCTTGTCGGTCCCTTGCAGAAGGCACCCGGGGGCTTCACGCACCTACTGGTCGCCATTGACAAATTCTCCAAGTGGGTCGAGGTCTGACCCTTAACCAGCATCAGGTTCGAGCAGGTGGTGGCGTTCTTCACAAATATCATCCATCGCTTTGGGGTCCCAAACTCCATCATCACCGACAATGGCACGCAGTTCACTGGGAAGAAGTTCCTAGACTTCTGCGAAGACCACCACATCCGTGTGGACTGGGCCGCCGTAGCTCACCCAATGACAAATGGGCAGGTGGAGCGCGCCAACGGTATGATTTTGCAGGGACTAAAACCGAGGATCTACAACGACCTCAACAAGTTTGGCAAGTGGTGGATAAAAGAACTACCCTCGGTGGTTTGGAGTCTGAGGACGACGCCGAGCCGGGCCACGAGTTTCTCGCCGTTTTTCCTAGTCTATGGGGTCGAGGCCATCTTACCCACAGACTTGGAATACGATTCCCCAAGGACAAAGGCTTACGACGACCAAAGCAACCAGACCAGCTGAGAGGATTCATTGGACCAGGTGGAAGAGGCTCGGGACGTAGCCTTACTACACTTGGCGCGGTATCAGCAGTCTCTGCGACGCTACCACGCCCGAAGGGTTCGGCCTCGAGGCTTCCAAGTGGGAGACTTGGTGCTTTGGCTGCGACAAGACGCCCAAGGGCGCCACAAGCTCACTCCTCCATGGGATGGGCCATTCATCATCGCCAAGATTTTGAAGCCCAGGACGTATAAGCTAGCCAACGATCAAGGCGAGGTCTACAGCAACGCTTGGAACATCCAACAGCTACGTCGCTTCTACCCTTAAAATGTTTCAAGTCGTTCATGTATCTTGTTTTTCTTTACATACATAAATAAAGTATAATCATCAAGGAAGGATCAGCCTTGCCTCGGCAAAGCCCGACCCTCCCTCGGGGGCTAGAAGGGGGGAACCCCCTCTGCGTCAAAATTTTCCTCAGAAAAGTTTTCTACCAAAACGACTTTCGTGCTTTTTGACTATATCGATAACGGAATCCTAATGACGAGCGAGAGGAACCTTAAACGGCGAGGCCGACTGAGCCGAGGGACTCCTACGCCTCCGGGATATGGATACCTCACTCATCACCTTCCGCAAAAGGTAGCTCACGCTTGGATAAGCGATTCTGCTACCGAACAAGTCCTAGCGCACGAAACGAGAGGAAAGAAAACGACTTTCATGATTTTTGACTATATCGATAACGGAATCCTAAAAACGACGAGAGGAACGCTTAAACGGAAAGGCCGACCGAGTCGAGGGACTCCTATGCCTCCGGGATACGGATACCTCACTCATCACCTTCCGCGAAAAGTAACTCACGCTCGGATAAGCGATTATGCTACCAAACAAGTCCTAACGCACGAAACGAGAGGAAAGAAAATGCAGCTTTATAATCCAACAATAAAAATGTTTAGGCCTCAGCGGCCGCAAAAAACATACGCATACTTAGAACAAATTGTTCCTGCAGGATCAGACATCGGTAGGGGGAGGAGCAGCACCCTCGGTGTCGTTCCCACCCTCGGCAGAATCTGGCCCGGCCTTAGACGGCGACACGGGCGGAAGGATCTCCACCTCAAAGGAGGAAGCCAGCGTCGCGCTTGGGCCCTCGACAGTCGTGTCAAGCCTCTGGACCTCGGCTAAGGCAGCCTCCTCTTCGTCGGGTAAGCAGTACCCCTCGCTGACCCGCTCCAGATCCACATCGTAGTGGGAAGCGAGCACGGCGAAGGCCCGCCTAACGCCGTGGTGCAGCGCCCCGCAGAGTCTGCTGCGCACATGGCCGCCCAAGGCCCGCAGGTGACTCTGGGGGGAGCTACCCGAGGGGACGTCGTCGAGGCCAAAGGCCCAACAAAAGGCCGAGATAGCCTCGGACATGGCCACACGGTCGGCCTCCTTCTGCTTGGCTGCCTGAGCAAGCGCCTTGCAGTTCTTGACGGACTCGTTAAGAGCCGTCTCAAACCCTGCAGACAGCCGGACAAAGTTCTTCAGACCCAAGCGAAGAAGTGAGATAGAGTGGGAAAACCAAAACAGAGGTATCCTCAGATACTTACTCGCTCCGGGGCAAGGCCAATCGTGCCTATGGGGAGGCCCCTCAAGCCCCGGTCTCCGCAGGCGTTGCCGAGGGTTGCCCCGCTGCCGGCTTCAGCGCCGCTTCCGCCTCGGGCGCCCGAGGCGCCGAAGGGGCGGCCCTCCCAGGCGTCGTCACAACGCCCGGGGGACCAACCTCCTGTACAGCCGGCACGAGCGCTTGTTCTTGGGGGACAGGCGGATCGGCCTGACTCCTCGGAGTCACCCCAATTATCTCGGCCAAGGGGTCAAGTACCCCCTCGGCCTGCCTCTGCTCCTCGGACTGGGACCTTGGTGTCCCGCCCCAGGCACTGATAGTGCCAGCCCACTTGGAGGCTGGCTCGGCGACCCTTGGCCCATCCTCGGGTCCGGGCTGAGGCCAAGTCGGGCCACCATGTCGTCGTCTTCGTCATCATCATCATCATCGTCGTCGTCGTCAGGCGTCTCCGGTGACGGCTCCAACAGGAGCCCATCCCTCGCCCGCCTCCGACGACGCTTCTCCAAGGCTTCCCGAGCTCGCATCCTCTCGTGAGCTCGGGCCTTTTCCGCATCCTTCTTCTCCTTTTCCTTCTCTGCGGCGAGCCTACGCACGCCTCGGTCCACCGCGTCCTCCGGGACCGGTGGCCGGGCGGGTTTAAAAATCCTCAACCCCTAGGGATGAACAAAAATCCCAACAGTAAGAATCAAAGGCGTAGAGAACTCGGCGCAAAATAGAAGGAGGATCAGACACTTACCAGGGTCACATACCCATGGTCTGGACGCATCGCGGGCTGGCTAAGGGCGCCAGCATCCAGCCTCCCTACCGTACCTGCTACCCGCTTGAGGAGGTCGTCGGTGGAGAGGGAGGTCGAGGACATCCGCGAGCCCTCCAAATCGACCCCCGGCTTCATCTCCGCAAGCCGCAATCGCCGCTCTGCCAAAGGGAGCACCCTCCGACGATGGATAGCGGCGACGACCCCCGCAGCGGTAAGGCCCTCATCTCGTAACTTCTGCAAGGCCTGCAGAATAGGCTGGAGCTTCTCCTGGTTCTCGCGCGTGGCCCTCCAGCGCCAGTTATTGCCGGCGGCGGTCACCACTCGTTGAGAAAACGGCGGAAGCCTCCCATCGTCGTTCTGGAGATAAAACCACCGGTTCTGCCACCCCTTGTTCGAAGACACAAGGGAGGCAGGGATGTACTGCTGCACGCGCCCCGGCCTCAGCTGGAGGGTGCAGCCACCGGCCCGCACCGCCATACGGACCTTCTTCGCGTCCGTCGACGCGGCGAAGAACTCCACGGAGAAGAGATGGGTCCACAGGTCCCAGTGAGGGTCAATCCCCAAAAAACCCTCGCAAACCGCCGCGAAGATGGCCGCTTGCGCAATGGAGTTGGGGTTGAAGTTATGCAGCTCCACCCCGTAGTAGTGCAGGAGCGCCCGCATGAAGCGGCTCGCTGGCACTCCAAACCGCCGCTCATGGAAGGGGATGAAACTGACCACATACCCCCGTGGCGGAGTCGGGTCGGCCTCGCTCCCGGGGGCCATCCACTCCGGCTGCGGCCCGCCGGAGAGAGGATGGAGCAAACCATCGGTAACAAGGGCCTCCAGATCCTCCGCGGCAACGGTGGAGAAAGGCCACGGGTCGCGCGGCGGAACGACGGTCACCTTGTCAGCCATCACCGAACGGAGGTGGTGGAGGCAGAGGGGATGAGGTGCGCGATTTTCTCTTCTCTGGCTATTCTCTTGGGTTGCGGAAACCAAAGCAGAAGGCAAGCGCAAATGGCAGGGTAAAGAACCACCACCGGCCCCTCTTCCGGGTATATAAAGGCCCGGGCGAGATCCACCCAAAACTTCGCCCGAACCCGTCGCGAAATTCAAACTTGAAGGTGAAACGGTTTTTCTGTTCCTCAAACGACTCGCGCACGCGCAACAGACGCCCGGCGAATCGCCTGTCCTGTCGCATTAACTCCTTGGCAGGGCGAGCGACACCTCTGGCAGGCGAAGCGGGTGATGTTTCACCTCCATCATGATGACCGCGTCAAAAAGGTGCGCCACATTATTTAAATTCATATCCTTTTCCTTTTCCTCTCTCTCTCTTGCCACCGGGACCTGGAAATGGGATATTTCGAAAAGGATCCTTCTCATCGAAGGAAACTGGCTCCGAGCCCTCCTACTGATCAGGGGTTCGAAGGTTGCACCCTCCGGGGTTCGGCAACCGCCCTAGAGCACTCGGGCTCCGAGCCCTTTACTGATCAGGGGTTCGAAGGCTGGCCCCTCGGAAGGGTTCAACAACCGCCCCAGAGCACGCAGAGTCAGGGATGACCCTGGGTACATCTGTTACATGGCCGAGGCTCGGGCTACGCTCCCGAGGTACCCTAAGACATTTCCGAGACCAGCGGGAATGATTTGTAATGGAATCCCACCGGAGGGAGGCACCGAGCCCTCGGACCCTATCGAATGGGTCCGGGTCCAGCAAATCACCTGCAGGTACTTTTGGAGCGCGCCTCTGGGCCACTAGCCGACCCTTATCGAACGGGGCTCGGGCGTCCACTCGGATCACCCGTTAGCAACTCATTGGAAACACCATGTTCGGTGCCCTCCGAGGGTAACATGGCGCTTCCCCCCCCCCTTCCTCCTTGTGGAGAGGCGACGAAGGGGCGTACAATAAAAGTCAAGACGATCCTTGATCGTCCTCTCGCTCCGTGCAGAGGCTCGGGGGCTGCTCTCGCACCAGGCTACGGCCAAACTATTGACCACGTCAACAAACCAGCTTAAAAACTCGGAGCCTGACCGTGCACCCGGGCTATGGCCAGGCCGCATGAGGGAACAACAAGGCTGACTGAGGCATCATAAATAGAATTAAGACCTCAGAAAAGTCAAACCACTCCTCCGAGGCCTCGGGGGCTACACACGACGGGTGCGCTCGCGCGCACCCATCGGAACAAAATATAACCGAGGAGGGCTGGTCCCCTTGCAAAAAATCCGGCAGAACCTCCAAGCGAGTACCTACACTCCCTTCGAGGCTCGGGGGCTACTGTCGGGTATCGTAATTAGGGGTACCCCAATGCTCCTAAACACGGCTGGAAAACATCTTCAGAACAAACCATAAACGACTGATAAGCATGGTTCAAGTCAAGGTCTCGTCTACAAAGAGACGCGATCTCGCCTCGCCCGAGCCCGGCCTCGGGCAGGAACAGTAGTCCCGGACGAACTCACGCCTCGCCTGAGGGCCTCCTCAGGCAGTGGGCGCACCCTCGGCTCGCCCGAAGCCCAGCCCGGGCAGACTTTGTCGTGCAGCGACCTCGGCCAAATCGCCTTACCAACCGACCGTATCGCATGCGCATTTAATGCGGGGATCGCGTGACACCTTATCCTGACACGCGTGCCTCAGTCGGCAAGGTCGAAGTGTCACACCCTAGTTTTGGGGCACCAAGACCCGGGCGCGAACATAATCACCAGGTGTGCTGGGACCAAGTCTCACACATATGATGAATCATGGCACAGGATCGAATGTCACAACTTTACAATATAATAGGAGTTCTATACAAAATAAATAAATAATTACATTATAAGGAGACAACAGTCCAGCAACCCAAAGTTGACTGGGAGACAACGACCTAGATCTCTCACGAACTCATCGCAGCATCCTCCATGCCCCTCATCCTGCGGTACCTGTTCTTGACCTGTGGGGGGTGTGAGACAGCAAGAGTGAGCTCACATACGTTCATCGCTTAACAAGTTGTGGGGAATAATGTGCATGAACTCGCCAAAGGTGGGAGCTCACGTGAAGTGTAAGGCTTACCAAAGAGGATGGTTAGAGCTGAGCATTGCTTTTAAAGTTGGTCAAAATTTTATTAGTAGTTACTAAGTATAAGTAAATACCAACCCAATTAAGTAGTAGAACAAAGTAACAACATCACCTGCAATGCAATGCATATGACAAATTGAATTTAAGTTCCATAATTTAATCATCAGAGAGTCCTGAGCTGCTCATGATCGTGAGCTCGGCTAGTATACCAGTTTTACACTCTGCAGAGGTGGTACCCTTTACCCACAAGTCATGTTACCCGTCTGCCAAGGGATCGCGACTTCCCATACACCTCTACCGAGGAGGCGAGGCAGGGTAACACTACGAGGCCTTTACAAAGTTCCACTAGCTTCAGAAAACCCGCTACAGTTTATAGGAAGCTCCAATGCAGGGTTCTTGACTGACCGCCATCGCAGCAAAATCAACCAAGGACCTCCCTACACTTACCACTCCCCTACTGCCCTTGCCCCTTTCGGGTAAGGTAGTCCTCCACTAGCTTTCCTAATTAATCAGCCAAGGGCGTCCATAAACCCTTGTGGTGGCACGTGTTTCTCAAGTTAAGCTCTATGTTCCAATTAACATTTAATGATCTTGTCATGAACATAAATAAAATAACAACATAATTGGAACATAGATATAATGAAATATTAACCCAAAACCATATAAAGCAGTAGCAGAACTACCCAAGTGATTCAGGGGTAAACAAGGTATTCAGGATAAACAAACTAGGGTGACCTATTGGGTCCCATCAAAATTAAACCTATGCATGGTAAATGATTATAAAGAACATTATTGGGTACAAAGTGGACAAGGGCACAACTTGCCTGGGACTTGAGATTCCAGGTACCAACTTGCTTTTCAGATGACACGTGTCCTCGCGCTAGTCGTAGTAATACAAACAAACATGGTATAGATAAAATTAACATCACACCAAACATAAGAACAAACTAAATAATCTACGCGTCGTAACGAGATCGTAGAAACAAGAACCACAAAATTTGGGGTTACGGTTAAGGGGTTATGATTTTCTGAAGATTCTATATGTTTTGTACAAGATTAAATAGGATATAAATTTTATTGTGGCTTTTATGTCAAAACAGAGGTACTATGTGATAGACAATAATATTATAGAATTATAGAAATTGGAATGAACTCATTTGGATTTCATATGAATTTTCTATGAATTACACAAGTTCTAGTACTTATTTTTATATTAAAAATCTCTTTTCTATTTATTTTCCTGGGTTTTCTATTTACGGGACTGGGCGCACTATTTATAGGAAACACAGGGGCCACGGGGCAAAACTTTCTAAGACTCAGAGAGCCAGCAGTAGGACTGCGGGTTGATTGATAACAAGCTCGGGGTCTCATACGCAAATCGCCCAAGCCGAAGGGGTACGCAGAGATCTTGGCCGTGCGATCAAGGGTGGGCGCGTGAGATTAGATCCCCGAACCGGTACACATACATGACCACTGGATCTAAAATCGACGGCACAGTTTTAATGACACGAAGGGGTATGCGCAGGACTAATCACGGTCGTCCACACAAGATCTAACGGTGGATATTGGATCTGATCAAACTCTATCATCAACCAAATCCTAGCCGTCCATCACAGAATCTAGGGCCCCCTGGCTTCTTCAACCTCGCGACGTTGTGCATGGCCGTCCATGCCCAAACTACTTCCCCCACCATGACAGGCAATCCAGCGCTGGCCAAGACCCAACAGGGGAACACCGCCCGTTCGCCGACCCCAGGAACGTTACAACCTTCCACAAGCTTCGCGCCACCGAACGCCCTCAGCCCGCGGCGGCCCTCGATTTCCCCTGACTGGTGCGCTAATGGCGTTTTGGACGAGGTAGTGATACTCCGGCGTACGGTACCGCCGCTGCGCGCTACCCGAGGCCTACGCAGGTGAGGCACGCTAAAAGTGTCGCGCGCCCAGCCCCGCATGAGACCTAGCGTCAAACATAATCGAGGACGTGATTACTGATGTGAAGGCGCTCACCGATACTGCGACGAAACATCGACCGCGGCGAGGTCCATCCTCCCAGCCAAACTCGCATCATCCCACGGGCCCTGGGCATGATCCCTGTTGACCGGTGAAGCGCCAAAGCCATCCTCCAGTGCCTAGTTGGCCACACAGGCGGGAATCCATGGTCGCGGGGAGAGGGCATGATCTCCCTCCCGTGGCGAGGTCGATTTCCCCCCCCCCCATGGTGCTAGATCTCAAATCCTGGCAGCTTGGGATGTGGATAGGATGAGGTGGTCTAGGATTTTATACCGGAGTAGAGCTCGATTCGGAGGAGACCGCTCGACGAACGCAGCGGCGAAGATCACGGCGGGATTCTGTTTTAGCGCCCCCCGTTCGGACTTGAGGAAGAGGATAGGGCTGACAGTGGGTCCCGCATGGAAGACAGCCGCGCGCGAGCAAGGGGCTGCGCCGTGGACCCCGGCTGCCAGTAGCGTAGGGAAGGCAGCATAGTGGGCTGCACGTGGAGGGAAAACGACTGGGCCGAGAAGTGTGGCGGCCGGCCCACTCTGGCTTGGTTCATTTTATTCTTTTCTTTTTACACTCTATTCTCTTTCCTATATTTCCAAGTTCAATTTGAATTTGAATTCAAACTTGTGCTAAACTTATTCTTAATTATATTGTAAAATTAAGAGGTACCAATTCTAAAAATATAATTTCTCTTTGTATTATATACTCTCCTTTTCTTTTCTTTTCTTCCCATTTCCTTTACTTCTCCACCTCATTATCACTATTATATTTTCATTCCTTTTATTACTATTGTATTAAATGCACAAGCAAAAACTCCAACGGATGCACTTTATTTTATTTTAGTATCATTTGTTTTAATTAATCACTCTTAATTATGCATGCTCTTTTTATGATGCAAATATGGTACATAAAATAACGAGATCCAATATAGTATCACTGTATACATTTTGGTATTACAAATCCTACCCCCTTAAAAATAATCTCGTCCTCGAGATTTGTAAGAAAAAGGATTATACCAAGATTGGTTTGTAATTGAGATTGTAGTTCCTAATTGATAAAAAAAATTAAGACTCTCTCTCTCTTTTTTTTAATACTATTTAGCAAGTAATTAGAAATCCATGGGTATCTTTTATGTTTAGACACACAGTTAGGTAAGAGGAGGGATGGTCAGAGTGAGGTTAGTTGATGGTAAGAAGAACTTGGTAAGGGAAGACTCCATCCAAGGTGGTAAATCTTGAATCATCTCGAGATCTGATTTGACTCCTATTCTTCCATGTCAAGGTTGATCTCCTCCTTCTTGCTCTTTGGTGTCTCCATCCGGGTTTGCGACAAGAGGCTAAGATAGATCTGTTATGTAGGTCAAGTTGTTGGGTATGGCCGAGTTGATCTAGGTCACCAATTTAGGCTTAAGTGTATAGACTTATTCTTTGTGCATTAAGTAACCCTCACCAGATTAGATCATATTAGATAGGATCTAGATTAGATTAGATATGACTAGATTAGAATAGATAAGATTTAAGTAATTTGGATTAGGTCATGGTTGTTACTCTAGGATGAGATAAGCAAAGTGGTTAGGATAAGATAAAATTTTTTTAAGGTAAGATGAATCCATTAAGATGAGAGAGAATCTTTTAAGATAAGATGGATCTATTAGGCTTGATATATTCTAGTGGTGGTATTCTTAATTTGTATAGTTATCTTATGATTTTTATTTATTTATATTTATGTCTATATGTATATGCAAATGTAATTGTGAACATTACTCCACAACCCATCACACTCAATCAAAGATCCAAATCAAACAAGTAACATAAGTACAAGCATTCAAGCATATAGATACAAAAAAAATAGTTTTGTTTTTTTTCCTGAGGGTAGGTCTCCTATTCCTAAAAGTCACTTTAGGTACGGGATTTCAAAGTGTGAAGTCCACATTTGTCTTTAGAAGGAAAAGATAAGAGTAATCAGAGTAAGCAGAAATAGAGGAGAAAAGATTAAGATAAGTTTAGAAAAGAATCAGAGTAGCAAAGGTAAGTAGAGAATGGTTGTCCATTTCTATCTAGGTTTTGTCCTACAGTCAACATTCCTCTGATACCACTTCTGTCACACCCGGGTTTTGGGGCACCAAGACCCGGGCGCGAACATAATCACCAGGTGTGCTGGGACCAAGTCTCACACATATGATGAATCATGGCACAGGATCGAATGTCACAACTTTACAATATAATAGGAGTTCTATACAAAATAAATAAATAATTACATTATAAGGAGACAACAGTCCAGCAACCCAAAGTTGACTGGGAGACGACGGCCTAGATCTCTCACGAACTCATCGCAGCATCCTCCATGCGCCTCATCCTGCGGTACCTGTTCTTGACCTGTGGGGGGGTGTGAGACAGCAAGAGTGAGCTCACATACGTTCATCGCTCAACAAGTTGTGGGGAATAATGTGCATGAACTCGCCAAAGGTGGGAGCTCACGTGAAGTGTAAGGCTTACCAAAGAGGATGGTTAGAGCTGAGCATTGCTTTTAAAGTTGGTCAAAATTTTATTAGCAGTTACTAAGTATAAGTAAATACCAACCCAATTAAGTAGTAGAACAAAGTAACAACATCACCTGCAATGCAATGCATATGACAAATTGAATTTAAGTTCCATAATTTAATCATCAGAGAGTCCTGAGCTGCTCATGATCGTGAGCTCGGCTAGTATACCAGTTTTACACTCTGCAGAGGTGGTACCCTTTACCCACAAGTCATGTTACCTGAAAGTCGCCTAGAGGGGGGGTGAATAGGGCGAAACTGAAATTCTCAAAAATAATCACAACTACAAGCCGGGTTAGCGTTAGAAATATAAACGAGTCCGCGAGAGAGGGCGCAAAACAAATCGCAAGCAAATGAAGAGTGTGACACGTGGATTTGTTTTACCGAGGTTCGGTTCTTGCAAACCTACTCCCCGTTGAGGAGGCCACAAAGGCCGGGTCTCTTTCAACCCTTCCCTCTCTCAATCGATCCCTCGGACCGAGTGAGCTTCTCTTCTCAAATCACTTGGGAATCAAACTTCCCGCAAGGGCCACCACACAATTGGTGCCTCTTGCCTTAATTACAAGTGAGTGTTTGATCACAAGAAAGAATTAAGAAAGAAGAAAGCAATCCAAGCGCAAGAGCTCGAAAGAACACAAGCAAATCTCTCTCTCTAGTCACTAAGGCGTTGTGTGGAATATGGAGAGGATTTGATCTCTTTGGTGTGTCTAGAATTGAATGCTAGAGCTCTTGTAGTAGTTGGGAAGTGGAAAACTTGGATGCAATGAATGGTGGGGTGGTTGGGGTATTTATAGCCCCAACCACCAAAAGTAGCCGTTGGGAGGCTGTCTGCTCGATGGCGCACCGGACAGTCCGGTGCACACCGGACAGTCCGGTGCCCCCTGCCACGTCATCACTGCCGTTGGATTCTGACCGTTGGAGCTTCTGACTCGTGGGCCCGCCTGGGTGTCCGGTGCACACCGGACAGGTACTGTTTGCTGTCCGGTGTGCCAGTATGGGCGCGCCTGACTTCTGCGCGCGCAGAGCGCGCATTAAATGCGCGGCAGAGAGCCGTTGGCGCGGAGATAGCCGTTGCTCCGGAGTCGCACCGGACAGTCCGGTGCACACCGGACAGTCCGGTGAATTTTAGCGGACTATCCGTTGGAGTTTCCCGAAGCTGGCGAGTTCCTGAGGCCGCTTCTCCATGGCGCACCGGACAGTCCGGTGAATTATAGCGCGAGTGCCTCTGGAAATTCCCGAAGGTGGCGAGTTTGCGTTGGAGTCCTCTGGTGCACCGGACATGTCCGGTGGTGCACCGGACAGTCCGGTGGGCCAATCCAGAGGTGCCTTTGGTTGGCCCTTTGCTCCTGTGTTGAATCCAAATTTGATCTTTTTATTGGCTGAGTGTGAACCTTTAACACCTGTATAATCTATACACTTGGGCAAACTGGTTAGTCCAATAAATTTGTGTTGGGCAATTCAACCACCAAAATTAATTAGGGACTAGGTGTAAGCCTAATTCCCTTTCAATCTCCCCCTTTTTGGTGATTGATGCCAACACAAACCAAAGCAAATATAGAAGTGCATAATTGAACTAGTTTGCATAATGTAAGTGTAAAGGTTGCTTGGAATTGAGCCAATATTAATACTTACAAGATACGCATGGATTGTTTCTTTCTTATTTAACATTTTGGACCACATTTGCACCACAAGTTTTGTTTTTGCAAACTCTTTTGTAAATCATTTTCAAAGTTCTTTTGCAAATGGTCAAAGGTAAATGAATAAGATTTTGCAAAGCATTTTCAAGATTTGAAATTTTCTCCCTCTGTTTCAAATGCTTTTCCTTTGACTAAACAAAACACCCCCTCAAATAAATTCTCCTCTTAGTGTTCAAGAGGGTTTTAAGATATCAAGTTTTGAAATACTACTTCCTCCCCCTTTAGAACATAATAAGATACCAATTTGAAATTGACCAAATGAAAATCTCTAATTTTAAAAACTCGGTGGTGGTGCGGTCCTTTTGCTTTGGGCTCATTTCTCCCCCTTTTTGGCATGAATCGCCAAAAACGGAATCATTAGAGCCCTCGAAGTGCTATCTTCCCCTTTGGTTATAAATAAATGAGTTAAGATTATACCAAAGGTGAAGTCCGGTCCTTTAGCTTTGGGCTCTTACTTTTTCCCAAAGACGAAGTCCTTTTCTTTGATGCTCATTTCTCCCCAAAGAATAGAGAGTTGCTTGGAGTGATGGCGAAGTATGAGTTACGGAGTGGAAGCCTTTGTCTTCGCCGAAGACTCCAATTCCCTTTCAATATACCTATGACTTGGTTTGAAATACTCTTGAAAACACATTAGTCATAGCATATAAAAGAGATATGATCAAAGGTATACTTGTGTGCTATGTGTGCAAACTAGCAAAAGAAATTTCTAGAATCAAGAATATTGAGCTCATGCCTAAGTTTGGTAAAAGTTTGTTCATCAAGTGGCTTGGTAAAGATATCGGCTAATTGATCTTTAGTGTTAATGTATGAAATCTCGATATCCCCCTTTTGTTGGTGATCCCTAAGAAAATGATACCGAATGGCTATGTGTTTAGTGCGGCTATGCTCGACAGGATTGTCGGCCATTTTGATTGCACTCTCATTATCACATAGCAAAGGAACTTTGGTTAATTTGTAACCGTAGTCCCGCAGGGTTTGCCTCATCCAAAGCAATTGCGCGCAACAGTGGCCTGCGGCAATGTACTCGGCTTCGGCGGTAGAAAGAGCGACTGAATTTTGCTTCTTTGAAGCCCAAGACACCAAGGATCTCCCCAAGAACTGGCAAGTCCCCGATGTGCTCTTCCTATTAATCTTACACCCCACCCAATCGGCATCCGAATAACCAATCAAATCAAATGTGGATCCCCGAGGGTACCAAAGCCCAAACTTAGGAGTATAAGCCAAATATCTCAAGATTCGTTTTACGGCCGTAAGGTGTGATTCCTTAGGGTCGGATTGGAATCTTGCACACATGCAAACGGAAAGCATAATGTCCGGTCGAGACGCACATAAATAAAGCAATGAACCAATCATCGACCGGTATACCTGTTGATCCACAGACTTACCTCCCGTGTCGAGGTCGAGATGCCCATTTGTTCCCATGGGTGTCTTGATGGGCTTGGCATCCTTCATCCCAAACTTGTTTAGAATGTCTTGAGTGTACTTCGTTTGGCTAATGAAGGTGCCCTCTTGGAGTTGCTTTACTTGGAATCCTAAGAAATACTTCAACTCCCCCATCATAGACATCTCGAATTTCTGTGTCATAATCCTACTGAACTCTTCACATGTAGACTCGTTAGTAGACCCAAATATAATATCATCAACATAAATTTGGCATACAAACAAGTCATTTTCAAGAGTTTTAGTAAAGAGTGTAGGATCGGCTTTTCCGACTTTGAACCCATTGGCAATAAGAAAATCTCTAAGGCATTCATACCATGCTCTTGGGGCTTGCTTGAGCCCATAAAGCGCCTTAGAGAGTCTATAGACATGGTTAGGGTACTTACTATCTTCAAAGCCGGGAGGTTGCTCAACATAGACCTCTTCCTTGATTGGTCCATTGAGGAAAGCACTTTTCACGTCCATTTGATAAAGCTTAAAGCCATGGTAAGTAGCATAGGCTAATAATATGCGAATTGACTCAAGCCTAGCTACGGGTGCATAGGTTTCACCGAAATCCAAACCTTCGACTTGGGAGTATCCTTTGGCCACCAGTCGAGCTTTGTTCCTTGTCACCACACCATGCTCATCTTGCTTATTGCGGAAGACCCATTTGGTTCCTACAACATTTTGGTTAGGACGTGGAACTAAGTGCCATACCTCGTTCCTTGTGAAATTGTTGAGCTCCTCTTGCATCGCCACCACCCAATCCGAATCTTGTAGTGCTTCCTCTACCTTGTGTGGCTCAATAGAGGAAACAAACGAGTAATGCTCACAAAAATGTGCAACACGAGATCTAGTAGTTACCCCCTTATGAATGTCGCCGAGGATAGTGTCGACGGGGTGATCTCGTTGTATTGCTTGGTGGACTCTTGGGTGTGGCGGCCTTGGTTCTTCATCCTCCTTGTCTCCATCATTTGCATCTCCCCCTTGATCGTTGCCGTCATTTTGAGGTGGCTCATCTTCTTGGTCTTCTTGTTCAACATCTTGAGTCTCATCCTCATTTTGAGTTGGTGGAGATGCTAGCGTGGAGGAGGATGGTTGATCTTGTGCATGTGGAGGCTCTTCGGATTCCTTAGGACACACATCCCCAATGGACATGTTCCTTAGCGCTATGCATGGAGCCTGTTCATCACCTATCTCATCAAGATCAACTTGCTCTACTTGAGAGCCGTTAGTTTCATCAAACACAACGTCACATGAGACTTCAACTAGTCCAGTGGACTTGTTAAAGACTCTATATGCCCTTGTGTTTGAGTCATAACCAAGTAAAAAGCCTTCTACAGTCTTAGGAGCAAATTTAGATTTTCTACCTCTTTTAACAAGAATAAAGCATTTGCTACCAAAGACTCTAAAATATGAAATGTTGGGCTTTTTACCGGTTAGGAGTTCATATGATGTCTTCTTGAGGATTCGGTGTAGATATAACCGGTTGATGGCGTAGCAAGCGGTGTTGACTGCCTCCGCCCAAAACCGATCCGAAGTCTTGTACTCATCAAGCATGGTTCTTGCCATATCCAATAGAGTTCGATTCTTCCTCTCCACTACACCATTTTGTTGTGGAGTGTAGGGAGAAGAGAATTCATGCTTGATGCCCTCTTCCTCAAGAAAGCTTTCAATTTGAGAGTTCTTGAACTCCGTCCCGTTGTCGCTTCTTATTTTCTTGATCCTTAAGCCGAACTCATTTTGAGCCCGTCTCAAGAATCCCTTTAAGGTCTCTTGGGTTTGAGATTTTTCCTGTAAAAAGAATACCCAAGTGAAGCGAGAATAATCATCCACAATAACTAGACAGTACTTACTCCCGCCGATGCTTATGTAAGCAATCGGGCCGAATAGGTCCATGTGTAGGAGCTCCAGTGGCCTGTCGGTCGTCATGATGTTTTTGTGTGGATGATGGGTACCAACTTGCTTCCCTGCTTGGCATGCGCTACAAATCCTGTCTTTCTCAAAATGAACATTTGTTAATCCTAAAATGTGCTCTCCCTTTAGAAGCTTATGAAGATTCTTCATCCCAACATGGGCTAGTCGGCGGTGCCAGAGCCAACCCATGTTAGTCTTAGCAATCAAGCAAGTGTCGAGTTCAGCTCTATCAAAATCCACCAAGTATAGCTGACCCTCTAACACTCCCTTGAATGCTATTGAATCATCACTTCTTCTAAAGACAGTAACACCTACATCAGTAAATAGACAGTTGTAGCCCATTTGACATAATTGAGAAACGGAAAGCAAATTGTAATCTAAAGAATCTACAAGAAAAACATTGGAAATAGAATGGTCAGGAGATATAGCTATTTTACCAAGACCTTTGACCAAACCTTGATTTCCATCCCCGAATGTGATCGCTCGTTGGGGATCTTGGTTTTTCTCATATGAGGAGAACATCTTTTTCTCCCCTGTCATGTGGTTTGTGCACCCGCTGTCGAGTATCCAGCTTGAACCCCCGGATGCATAAACCTGCAAAACAATTTTAGTTCTTGATTTTAGGTACCCAGACGGTTTTGGGTCCTTTGGCATTAGAAACAAGAACTTTGGGTACCCAAACACAAGTCTTTGACCCCTTGTGTTTGCCCCCAACAAACTTGGCAACTACTTTGCCGGATTTGTTAGTAAGCACATAAGAAGCATCAAAAGTTTTAAATGAAATGGCATGATCATTTGATGCATTAGGAGCTTTCTTTCTAGGCAACTTGGCACGGGTTGGTTGCCTAGAGCTAGATGTCTCACCCTTATACATAAAAGCATGATTAGGGCCAGAGTGAGACTTCCTAGAATGAATTCTCCTAATTTTGCTCTCGGGATAACCGGCAGGGTATAAAATGTAACCCTCGTTATCCTGAGGCATGGGAGCCTTACCCTTAACAAAATTAGACAATCTTTTAGGAGGGGCACTAATTTTGACATTGTCTCCCCTTTGGAAGCCAATGCCATTCTTAATGCCAGGGCGTCTCCCATTATAAAGCATGCTACGAGCAAATTTAAATTTCTCATTTTCTAAGTTGTGCTCGGCAATTTTAGCATCTAGTTTAGCTATATGATCATTTTGTTGCTTAATTAAAATCATGTGATCATGAATAGCATCAACATCAATATCTCTACATCTAGTACAGATAGATACATGCTCAACAATAGATGTAGAGGGTTTGCAAGAATTAAGTTCAACAATCTTAGCATGTAATATATCATTCTTATCTCTAAGATCGGAAATTGTAACTTTGCAAACATCAAAATCTTTAGCCTTAGCAATCAAATTATCATTTTCTACTCTAAGGCTAGCAAGAGAAATATTCAATTCTTCAATCCTAGCAAGCAAATCATCATTATTATTTTTAGGATTGAGAGTTGAAACAATGCAAACATGAGAATCAACCTTAGCATTTAAACTAGCATTTTCATTCCTAAGGTTGTCAATCATCTCACGGCAAGTGCTTAGCTCACTAGATAATTTTTCACATTTTTCTACTTCTAGAGCATAAGCCTTTTTAACCTTAACATTTTTCTTGTTTTCTTTAATTAGACAATCCTCTTGGGAGTCCAAAAGGTCATCCTTTTCATGAATGGCACTAATCAATTCATTTAGTTTTTCTTTTTGCTCCATGTTAAGATTGGCAAAGAGAACACGCAAACTATCCTCCTCATCACTATTATTATCATCACTAGAAGACTCATATTTAGTGGAGGAGTTAGATTTAACCTTCTTCCGTTTGCCGTCCTTTGCCATGAGGCACTTGTGGCCGACGTTGGGGAAGAGAAGTCCCTTGGTGACGGCGATGTTGGCGGCGTCCTCGTCGTCGGAGGAGTCGCTTGAGCTTTCGTCGGAATCCCACTCCCGACAAACATGGGCATCGCCGCCCTTCTTCTTGTAGTACTTCTTTTTCTCCTTTCTTCTCCCCTTCTTGTCGTCGCCTCGGTCACTGTCACTTGATATAGGACATTTAGCAATAAAATGACCGGGCTTACCACATTTGTAGCAAACCTTTTTGGAGCGGGGCTTGTAGTCTTTCCCCCTCCTTTGTTTGAGGATTTGGCGGAAGCTCTTGATGACGAGCGTCATTTCCTCATTGTTGAGCTTGGAGGCGTCTATAGGTTGTCGACTTGGTGTAGCCTCCTCCTTTTTCTCCTCCGTCGCCTTGAATGCGACGGGTTGAGCTTCGGATGTGGATGGATCATCAAGCTCGTTGATCTTCCTTGAGCCTTCGATCATGCACTCAAAACTTACGAAATTCCCGATAACTTCCTCGGGGGTCATTTTAGTATATCTAGGATTACCACGAATTAATTGAACTTGAGTGGGGTTAAGGAAAATGAGAGATCTTAGAATAACCTTAACCATTTCGTGGTCGTCCCACTTGACGCTCCCGAGGTTGCGCACTTGGTTCACCAAAGTCTTGAGCCGGTTGTACATGTGTTGTGGCTCTTCCCCTTTGCGAAGCCGGAACCGACCGAGCTCCCCCTCGATCGTTTCCCGCTTGGTGATCTTGGTGAGCTCATCTCCTTCGTGCGCGGTTTTGAGCACATCCCAAACCTCCTTGGCGCTCTTCAACCCTTGAACTTTGTTATACTCCTCTCTACTTAAAGAGGCGAGGAGTATTGTTGTCGCTTGAGAGTTGAAGTGCTCGATTTGGGCCACCTCATCCTCATCATAGTCTTTATCCCCTACGGATGGTACTTGTGCACCAAACTCAACAACATCCCATATACTTTTGTGGAGTGAGGTTAGATGAAATCGCATTAAATCACTCCACCTAGCATAATCTTCACCATCGAAAGTTGGTGGTTTGCCTAATGGGACGGAAAGTAAAGGTGCATTTTTAGAAATGCGAGGGTAATGTAGGGGGATCTTACTAAACTTCTTACGCTCTTGGCGTTTAGAAGTTACGGAGGGCGCATCGGAGTCGGAGGTCGATGTTGATGAAGTGTCGGTCTCGTAGTAGACCACTTTCCTCATCCTTTTGTGCTTGTCCCCTCTCCGATGTGGCTTGTGGGAGGAAGATCTCTCCTTCTTCTCTTTGTGGTGCGAAGAAGATTTCTTCTCCTTTCCTTTGTTGGAGGAGCTCTTCTTCTTCTCCTTCCTCTTGGTGCGGGACTCTTCCGATGAAGTGCTCCCGTGGCTTGTAGTGGGCTTTTCGCCGGTCTCCATCTCCTTCTTGGCGTGATCTCCCGACATCACTTCGAGCGGTTAGGCTCTAATGAAGCACCGGGCTCCGATACCAATTGAAAGTCGCCTAGAGGGGGGGGGGGTGAATAGGGCGAAACTGAAATTCTCAAAAATAATCACAACTACAAGCCGGGTTAGCGTTAGAAATATAAACGAGTCCGCGAGAGAGGGCGCAAAACAAATCACAAGCAAATGAAGAGTGTGACACGTGGATTTGTTTTACCGAGGTTCGGTTCTTGCAAACCTACTCCCCGTTGAGGAGGCCACAAAGGCCGGGTCTCTTTCAACCCTTCCCTCTCTCAATCGATCCCTCGGACCGAGTGAGCTTCTCTTCTCAAATCACTTGGGAATCAAACTTCCCGCAAGGGCCACCACACAATTGGTGCCTCTTGCCTTAATTACAAGTGAGTGTTTGATCACAAGAAAGAATTAAGAAAGAAGAAAGCAATCCAAGCGCAAGAGCTCGAAAGAACACAAGCAAATCTCTCTCTCTAGTCACTAAGGCGTTGTGTGGAATATGGAGAGGATTTGATCTCTTTGGTGTGTCTAGAATTGAATGCTAGAGCTCTTGTAGTAGTTGGGAAGTGGAAAACTTGGATGCAATGAATGGTGGGGTGGTTGGGGTATTTATAGCCCCAACCACCAAAAGTGGCCGTTGGGAGGCTGTCTGCTCGATGGCGCACCGGACAGTCCGGTGCACACCGGACAGTCCGGTGCCCCCTGCCACGTCATCACTGCCGTTGGATTCTGACCGTTGGAGCTTCTGACTCGTGGGCCCGCCTGGGTGTCTGGTGCACACCGGACAGGTACTGTTTGCTGTCCGGTGTGCCAGTATGGGCGCGCCTGACTTCTGCGCGCGCAGAGCGCGCATTAAATGCACGGCAGAGAGCAGTTGGCGCGGAGATAGCCGTTGCTCCGGAGTCGCACCGGACAGTCCGGTGCACACCGGACAGTCCGGTGAATTTTAGCGGACTATCCGTTGGAGTTTCCCGAAGCTGGCGAGTTCCTGAGGCCGCTTCTCCATGGCGCACCGGACACTGTCCGGTGTACACCGGACAGTCCGGTGAATTATAGCGTGAGTGCCTCTGGAAATTCCCGAAGGTGGCGAGTTTGCGTTGGAGTCCTCTGGTGCACCGGACATGTCCGGTGGTGCACCGGACACTGTCCGGTGGTTCACCGGACAGTCCGGTGGGCCAATCCAGAGGTGCCTTTGGTTGGCCCTTTGCTCCTGTGTTGAATCCAAATTTGATCTTTTTATTGGCTGAGTGTGAACCTTTAACACCTGTATAATCTATACACTTGGGCAAACTGGTTAGTCCAATAAATTTGTGTTGGGCAATTCAACCACCAAAATTAATTAGGGACTAGGTGTAAGCCTAATTCCCTTTCATTACCCGTCTGCCAAGGGATCGCGACTTCCCATACACCTCTACCGAGGAGGCGAGGCAGGGTAACACTACGAGGCCTTTACAAAGTTCCACTAGCTTCAGAAAACCCGCTACAGTTTATAGGAAGCTCCAATGCAGGGTTCTTGACTGACCGCCATCGCAGCAAAATCAACCAAGGACCTCCCTACACTGACCACTCCCCTACTGCCCTTGCCCCTTTCGGGTAAGGTAGTCCTCCACTAGCTTTCCTAATTAATCAGCCAAGGGCGTCCATAAACCCTTATGGTGGCACGTGTTTCTCAAGTTAAGCTCTATGTTCCAATTAACATTTAATGATCTTGTCATGAACATAAATAAAATAACAACATAATTGGAACATAGATATAATGAAATATTAACCCAAAACCATATAAAGCAGTAGCAGAACTACCCAAGTGATTCAGGGGTAAACAAGGTATTCAGGATAAACAAACTAGGGTGACCTATTGGGTCCCATCAAAATTAAACCTAAGCATGGTAAATGATTATAAAGAACATTATTGGGTACAAAGTGGACAAGGGCACAACTTGCCTGGGACTTGAGATTCCAGGTACCAACTTGCTTTTCAGATGACATGTGTCCTCGCGCTAGTCGTAGTAATACAAACAAACATGGTATAGATAAAATTAACATCACACCAAACATAAGAACAAACTGAATAATCTACGCGTCGTAACGAGATCGTAGAAACAAGAACCACAAAATTTGGGGTTACGGTTAAGGGGTTATGATTTTCTGAAGATTCTATATGTTTTGTACAAGATTAAATAGGATATAAATTTTATTGTGGCTTTTATGTCAAAACAGAGGTACTATGTGATAGACAATAATATTATAGAATTATAGAAATTGGAATGAACTCATTTGGATTTCATATGAATTTTCTATGAATTACACAAGTTCTAGTACTTATTTTTATATTAAAAATCTCTTTTCTATTTATTTTCCTGGGTTTTCTATTTACGGGACTGGGCGCACTATTTATAGGAAACACAGGGGCCACGGGGCAAAACTTTCTAAGACTCAGAGAGCCAGCAGTAGGACTGCGGGTTGATTGATAACAAGCTCGGGGTCTCATACGCAAATCGCCCAAGCCGAAGGGGTACGCAGAGATCTTGGCCGTGCGATCAAGGGTGGACGCGTGAGATTAGATCCCCGAACCGGTACACATACATGACCACTGGATCTAAAATCGACGGCACAGTTTTAATGACACGAAGGGGTATGCGCAGGACTAATCGCGGTCGTCCACACAGGATCTAACGGTGGATATTGGATCTGATCGAACTCTATCATCTACCAAATCCTAGTCGTCCATCACAGAATCTAGGGGCCCCTGGCTTCTTCAACCTCGCGACGTTGTGCATGGCCGTCCATGCCCAAACTACTTCCCCCACCATGACAGGCAATCCAGCGCTGGCCAAGACCCAACAGGGGAACACCCCCCATTCGCCGACCCCAGGAACGTTACAACCTTCCACAAGCTTCGCGCCACCGAACGCCCTCAGCCCGCGGCGGCCCTCGATTTCCCCTGACTGGTGCGCTAATGGCGTTTTGGACGAGGTAGTGATACTCCGGTGTACGGTACCGCCGCTGCGCGCTACCCGAGGCCTACGCAGGTGAGGCACGCTAAAAGTGTCGCGCGCCCAGCCCCGCATGAGACCTAGCGTCAAACATAATCGAGGACGTGATTACTGATGTGAAGGCGCTCACCGATACTGCGACGAAACGTCGACCGCGGCGAGGTCCATCCTCCCAGCCAAACTCGCATCATCCCACGGGCCCTGGGCATGATCCCTGTTGATCGGTGAAGCGCCAAAGCCATCCTCCAGTGCCTAGTTGGCCACACAGGCGGGAATCCATGGTGGCGGGGAGAGGGCATGGTCTCCCTCCCGTGGCGAGGTCGATTTCCCCCCCCCATGGCGCTAGATCTCAAATCCTGGCAGCTTGGGATGTGGATAGGATGAGGTGGTCTAGGATTTTATACCGGAGTAGAGCTCGATTCGGAGGAGACCGCTCGACGAACGCAGCGGCGAAGATCACGGCGGGATTCTGTTTTAGCGCCCCCCATTCGGACTTGAGGAAGAGGATAGGGCTGACAGTGGGTCCCGCATGGAAGACAGCCGCGCACGAGCAAGGGGCTGCGCCGTGGACCCCGGCTGCCAGTAGCGTAGGGAAGGCAGCATAGTGGGCTGCACGTGGAGGGAAAACGACTGGGCCGAGAAGTGTGGCGGCCGGCCCACTCTGGCTTGGTTCATTTTATTCTTTTCTTTTTACACTCTATTCTCTTTCCTATATTTCCAAGTTCAATTTGAATTTGAATTCAAACTTGTGCTAAACTTATTCTTAACTATATTGTAAAATTAAGAGGTACCAATTCTAAAAATATAATTTCTCTTTGTATTATATACTCTTCTTTTCTTTTCTTTTCTTCCCATTTCCTTTACTTCTCCACCTCATTATCACTATTATATTTTCATTCCTTTTATTACTATTGTATTAAATGCACAAGCAAAAACTCCAACGGATGCACTTTATTTTATTTTAGTATCATTTGTTTTAATTAATCACTCTTAATTATGCATGCTCTTTTTATGATGCAAATATGGTACATAAAATAACGAGATCCAATATAGTATCACTGTATACATTTTGGGTATTACACGAAGTGACCGCAGTCACTTCGCCCCTTTACTGATCGTTCTGACAGGAAAACAACGCTATTCACCCCGTTTCGACTACTGTGCCAACCACGAGGGTAAAACTGACAATAGTAAGTCACGACCTCCCCCGAGTTCAGCCTCGGGCGCAACAGTGAGCTCCGCCTCGCCCGACCTCAGGCCTTGGCCTCAGCCTCGGCCTCGGGAAAAGGTCTTCGCCTCGCCCGACCCCAGGCCTCGGCCTCGGGAGGAGTCACAACCTCGCCCGACCTCAGCCTTGGCCTCAGGAGAAGTCTCCGCCTCGCCCGACCTCGGCCTCGGACCGACTATGCTACAAGGATACATCATTACCCTACCGCTAGCTAGCCACCCCTCGCTACGAAGGGACAAGACCGGAGTCACATCAAATTACTCCGATAGTAGGTAATGATGGTTCCCCGCGTGCGACCATGGCGTCGATGGCTCTCAGCTCCTTACGGAAGCAATGAAACGTCAGCAGGACCCCGGGCCGCACCGTCAGCTACGCTTCTACGGGGCTCAAGCGCTCCTCCGACGGCCACGTTAGCACGGGTACAGGGCTCAAGGCACTTCTCCGCCAGCCACGTTAGCACATAGCTACACCCCCGTTGTACAACTGGGCCATCTCCTTGTATCTATAAAAGAAGATGTCCAGGGCCTTCCTAAGGCACGCAGACACAGGGACGCAGAGAGGGCAAAAAGGCAGGCGAGCAGAGGCAGGCATAGTAGGAGAGACGCGGTGGAGGCAAACTCAAACAGCTCACCCCAAGGCCATACTCTCTCTTTCTCTCTCGCTCTCGCTCTCGCTCTCGCTCTCTCGCAACGCTTGTAACCCCTACTACGAGCACCCCGGTGCAAGATAATATAAGCCTCATCCTTCCGCTTGTGTTCCATCTTGCATCAACCCATCTGGGCAGGGACACGCAGCGACAAATTCACTGGTCGGTTGACGGTCCTCGCGGGTCCGAAACGCCGACAGTGTTAAACACTTAAAATATGATTTTCAGTGTTATATATATTTTTATGTACATAGATCTTTGTATTTAGGGCGTGTTTGGCATGGTTTCAGAGTAAAACTCCAAGGAGGAGCTGGCCAGGGCATGTCAAACACCCGAACTCCAGAGTTGTAAACTCTATGGAGTTTTTGGAGCTACAATACAATTTTTTGGAGTGCCTCTTTTGCTGCTCCGAAAGCTCAAAAAAAGCAATCTGGTTATAGAGTTTAGAGTTATTTACCCGCCACCGCCACCGATTATGAGAAACAATCTAAACTCTGGAGCAGAGCTGTTCCACCCAGAGTTTTAGAGTAGAGCTACTCTGGAGTGAAGCAGAGTCATGCCAAAAATGCTCTTAGTTATGTAGCTTACGAGCCTAACGACCTAGCTCGAGCTTTCTAATGAGCCGTACCGAACCAAATGTTTAGCTCGTTTGTATAACGAGCCAAACCGACCGTTACATTAATAAGACATAACAAGCCGAACCATAACGAGTCGATCTGACTCGATATCTACCCTTGCCTACACGCGTGCGCGTGTGTGTGAATAGCGCTTCATGGAGTCGCGAGAAGACCCGTGTGGTCGTTGGATTCTGGAAAACCACTCGTTGCTTCTGGAACACCACCGCGAAAGCAAAGGAATAACGAGCCGAGGAAATGGCCACGCGGTCACTCACCTCCGCACTTCCGCTCTCCAGAACCCCGCGCGTCCCCTCGCATCGTCCCTCTCTCCGCCGACTCCAAACCCTAACCCGCGCGCTTACCTCCTCGTCCCCTCAGGCCATGGCGTCGTCCCCTACCCCCAAGAAGGCAAGTGCCGCCCTCGACCTTCAGCTCTCAGCTTCTTGCCCACTGCACTGCGTCCTAATTGGTGACGGGGAACGAACGGCTGATTGATTTGGTTGCTCCCGCAGGTGCTGGTCCCGATCGCGAATGGGACGGAGCCGATGGAGGCGGTCATCACCATCGACGTGCTCCGGCGCGCGGGGGCCGATGTCGCCGTCGCTTCCGTCGAGCCGGGGGCGACGTCCGTAGCTGCCTCATGGGGCATCAAGCTTACCGCCGACGCGCTCCTCGCCGACCTCGCGGACGATGAGTTCGATCTCATCTCTCTACCGGTGAGTCTTTTTTTTTTTGATTTCCCAAAATGGAACCGATTTGGAACCTGTTGTGCTGCACTGCTAACAGGACACTTTGTTTTTTTTTGAGTGTGGAATCATGGGATAAAAATGTTGAAATGTGGCTAGCTCACAAGACCGAACTTGAGGATAATATCATCAAAGTCATGAAACAGGTCTCCTAGGATGGAATTTGTGTTCAGGATGAGCTGCGTCTTCTGAATGTAAATGATGATATATAATCAGTTAAATATTATAATCTGATAAGCATGATAAACAGATAAATACTGTTGGATCCTTTTCTTTTGGTATGGTGTTCCCAGAACCCAAGATTCAAACTTGTTAATCTTTGACTAACGCTTAATTCAAGAATTTAAACGTTATACCATACTAATTTGATATCAATGGATTCATATTTGAGAAAGCTTTCAGATGACGTGAAATTCATAGTCATAAACATAAAACATTGTGATTAAGGCGAGGCATGGCGACCCACCCCTTCCAGATGCCTAGGCGAATAAGGCATTCGGTGAGATGACGCCATACACATACACCTTCACCTACAGTAGAGCTGGACAAAGGTTCATTGATACACACCTTTTTGCTGCCAATTTTAGAGTCTATGCACAAGTAGCTACCACCCACTAGGCAGAGCAGTTTATACCTTATCCAATTAGCCAAGCACAAGCAGCATACCACATCACAGGAGTATATCCATATTCAAATCCAATATCCAAAGCATAAGCAAATATGCAATATAGTCCATCTTCTGAACAGAGGAAGGACATAACAGGAAAAACAGAGGAAACAAGGGAGAGGGAGAGCAGAGGATAGGAAAAGAGGTACTTGCGAGCCTGTGAAGGGTGCTGGTCCTGGTCTGTTACCAGGGAAATGAGCAGAGGAAGGAGACACTGAGCCCATGAAGAAGCAGAAGAAGGCAGCCCTCGACAGGGCATAGTTCGGAGGTGCAGATCGTCGGGCTAGGATGCGAGGTTGGATGAAGGAGGCACGAGCTGATGGAGTCGAAGGAGATGCTGAGCCCATGTAAAAACACAAGTAGGAGTCCTCAACAGGCATAGGTCAGAGGCGCAGATCACTGGGTGGGGATGTGAGGTTGGATGTCAAAGGCACGAGGTGAAGGAGTGGAGGTCGCCAGGAGCTGCGAATTGGGAGAGCATAAGGGGAGGGAGTGACTGGATGAGATGGGTCGCGTTCCAGGTGCTACCGCCACCATCTTCTCTTTCCCTTCCCTCATTTTTTCTCCCGCTCGCATCGATCTATGCACTTTTCCTGCGCATGCAGACACCTTTTCGCTCTTGCAGTGTCAGTTTGACACCTTGGCGATGCCATTCTGCTTGAGCTTATCAGGGAAGACACGGCGCCTCAATCAGAAAAAAAACGCCCAGATGCCTAGGTGACGCCTTAATAACTATAGTTGTAAATGTTATTATATGTGAGATACTAATGGCCAAAGTGTGATGTCGGATATCATACTTGGTCAAAGCATGCCTTGTGAAAAGAAAAAGGAGGGAGCATATTTGATGAAGTGGGTAGTGAGATATATGCTATGCAAAGTTACAATATAAAAAATGAGTATCTATTCATCGCCACATACTCACATCCTTCTTTTGTGCAGCAGTCGATCAATTTTATTTTAATTTGTATAAAACTAACTATGATCCATTTCTGATTTGACATTTTAATCATCAGTAGAACAATTGTATATATGGCTTTAACCGGAATCTTGTCCCACCTCATATTGTTTTTTGCTCTTTGTGTATGAGATCTATGGTTTGTGCATGTGTTTTTTTGCCACCTGGCATCATCCTTGGCATCTGTATATTGTAGGTCTCTTTTCTCATGCTATTAAAACTGTTGAAATGTTTGAACCCTTCTCCATTTAAGCACTTCCTTGCACCTGGGTATTTGGATACAAATCTATAAGATGAACTCCTAGAAGTTTCTAGAGCTTTCTTGTCCAAACACTCTAATTTATTTTTTGAGCTGTTTGGTCTATATTTTACTCAGGGAGGGATGCCTGGTTCTTCGACTTTTGGAGAGTGCAAAGTTTTGGAGAAAATGGTCAAAAAACATGTAGAGAAGGGCAAGCTTTATGCTGCAATTTGCGCTGCACCAGCAATGACTCTAGGAACTTGGGGTTTGCTCAATGGCTTAAAGGTAGTTTGTTCATTCAATTTTCATTATCCTGATTTATAGAATCAACACCTTTTATTTGAGTTGAGATTATTCTAACTTTTTTTACAGGCAACATGTTATCCTTCGTTCATTGATAAACTTCCTTCAGAGGTACATGCTGTGGAATCAAGAGTGCAGATTGATGGGAAGTGTATGACCAGTCGTGGACCGGGAACAGCCATGGAGTATTCTGTTATTTTGGTTGAGCAACTATATGGAAAGGAAAAAGCTAAAGAAGTTGCTGGGCCAATGGTAGGATTTGTTTCAACACTACATATATATTTTTCATGCATGTATCTTCTTGCTGAACACTGCAGAAATTTTATGTTGCTAAAAATCACCATTTGGTAGCGTGAGATGTTTCCTTATAAAAATATCAAACACAAAGTTAGGTTGGCATCTTCACCATATTGTTTAAGTATGTATTGGCTGCTAAATGGATATAAAGAAGAATAGAAGATTCATCTTATTTTGTTTAGATGAATATCCAATGTGGATCTTCTTATGGGCTATTTGTGTTAGCGTATTATTTTTTTTTACGGAAACCTACCTCGAAAGAACCTTCAGGTTAAGCGTGCTTGGCCTAGAGCAATCTTGGGATGAGTGACCGACCGAGAAGTCTTTTCGGGTGCTCATGAGTGAGGATAAAGTTCGCACAAAAGTCTTGTGTTGGTTTGTGGGGATGGTCTATGACTCTGAATGGCTGCTAGGAGTAAGTACCACCGGTTCGGGAGTGTACGGGGTGTTACAAATGGTATCAGAGCCGATCCTCGTGGTTTCACGGTCGTGTATGGGCTAGGGGTTCGGGCATATGGCGCATGTGGGCCCGGAGTGGTCACATGGCATATGATGACACTGGACACACAAACGTGGCCAAGAGGGAGAGGTTCCTGGCTTGGGATTGACCAACGAGGACGCCAGTCTTCAAAGGGGGGAGGATTGTGATATCCTGGCTTGGCCCAAGGTTTAATAGGATTGATAGAATACTCATACCAATAAGGTGTATCTTTTTTTTCAGAAGCCTACCTCGAAAGAACCTACAGGTTAAGCGTGCTTGGCCTAAAGCAACCTTGGGATGTGTGACCGACCAGGAAGACTTCTCGGGTGCGCATTAGCGAGGATAAAGTGCGCACAAAAAACTCGTGTTGGTCTGTGGGGATGGTCTATGATCCTAAAGGGCTGTTAGGAGTAAGTACCACTGGTCTGGGAGTGGACGGTGTGTTACACCAGGAACACTCGGTCGATCGGTGGCCATGGTGGACCCTCTCCTCCCCATGCGACGCACGACCGCGCCTCCTCTGCATCCCACGGCCGCGCCCCGTTCCTCCCGCTTTGCCACGCGTGGCTGCATGGCCACTCAGAGCACCTGGAGCTGATGTCGCGCCTGGAACTGCCCTTGCTATTCTCTTTCTCTCGCTCGGCGTGCTCTACGTGCCCATCCACTTCCCCTCCACGACCGACGACGCCATCCTCGCGCCTAGAGCCGCATCTTCCCCTCCCCACGGCCAGCGCGACCGCACCTCCCCTTCCTGCGTGCGCATCGCCCACCCTACTTTTTCGCGCCGTCGTCCGTGGTCCCGTTACCCTCCTCGCGCTTGGACCTGCCACCGACATCATCCTTGTGTCTAGTGTGGGCGTGACCCTCCTGTTTGCGCCCGGCGCAGGCACCTCCGCGTCTGGCGCAGCCGACACCACCCTTGCCAACATCTTCACTACGCTCGGCGCAGGCCCCTCTCCTACGAGCCCGACCTCTTCTCTGCGCATGACGTCCTCCCATTGCTCGCGGGAGGTGACCTAGCTCCCCTGCCTTGTGTGCAGGCGGGCCCGTGCCTCCCCACGCTCATCGGCTCCGTTCCTGCAGGCGCGTCATGACTCTCCCTCCTCTACGCTCGTCATCTTTGTCGGTCCATCGTTGACCGCGGGCGGCTCCCCCCTTATCTTATGCGGCCACGCAATAGGACCCCGTGTCGGCTCATCGCTTCTTCGGGCCAACCTCCCAGTGTCGCTGCCTCTTGCTACGGCTGCGCAGGCCGCTCGCGGCCACTACGCCGCCAATGGAGGCTCCTCCGCCTTCTTCTTGGCCTTCGACAGCAAAGCAGCCTCTCCCCACAACGCACGACGTTCTCCCTCCCACACTCGCAGCTACGACCACATCAATTGCCTCATTACCAGCCCCTCCAACGACCCCCGCTCGCTGGAAGCCGTGACTAACTGCTCTGGCTGCTGATGCCCCATCCGTGCGGTCCTTCCCCCTCCCCGCGACCACTAGCGAGTTCCCCCACCCCTGCGCGCTCAACATCCTCACGCCTCCCATGCATCTCTTCTCCCCCTGGGTGCAGCTCCTGCTTCGCCTCCCTTCTTCCCAACATCAGTTGGCAGCAGCTGGTCGCCGCCCTCCATGGTGCACCGCCCCATCCCTTTGCCTCACCCTGCTCTTCATCTCGTCCTCCCATGGCGCCCTCATCTATTCCCCCGTAGCATCACTTTGCCTCACCAACCACTCCCTTGACGCTCGTCCTTTGCCATGTTGCGGTCCACGTGACTCCCTACCATGCGTGTGTCTCCCTTCACTACAACTTGTTTCTTCGAACCAAGTTCGTGGCCTTTGATTAGGCCAAGAACCTTGTTCTCCGTGACTGCGGCAAGCTCTACCATCCTCCGGCCTCCGTCCATCCTTACGAGGGCCACCACACTACTGCACCGTTTGTGTTCCATAGTGACGAGATCGTCTCCATGATGATCGAGGCCTCGCCGTCTCCATCGCCCATGCTCGTTGTTAGCATAGTTTTTAAGGCGAGATGAGGGCATGAGGCGAGCCACTAGCGCCTTACCGCCTAGGCGAGCTCTTAGGCAAGGCGATCCACCCTCGCCTTACCGCTTAGGCGACGCTTAAGCGTCGCCTTACGGACGCCTTAAAAACTATGGTCCTTGTTGCTCTGTGGCCCCAGTGCTCATCCCGGTGGCTCTGTGGGGGGTGTCTCACATGGCTCTCCTCGTACCCCATGTCATTGCTGCCCACTTCCTACTCCCACCGACTGGGTTGCTGGCTCCAATGCCTTGTACTGCACCACTCCTGACCCTGGTACTGTTTCTTTTACCCCATCTCGCAAGCCCACTTTCTCGCCTTCTATCATTGTTAGTAATAGGTCAACCCTGCCTATCACCTTAGTTGGCGACTAGGTTCTTCCTAGTCCTTTGTACCTCAATAACATCCTTGTTGCTCCCAACATCATCCAGAATCTTCTCTCACCATGGAGTTCGATCCTTGGGGACTCACCATACGAGATCTTACTACTCGTGCCGTGGTCGCCTGATGCGATAGCTTCAGCCCCATATATTATCCTATTCGCTTCCCCACCTCATCTCCCTCATCCTGTGTTGCCACACCCCATGCCCTCGTCACTGCTGCTACTGCTGCCTCCACTTGGCACCGTCGTCTTGGCCACCCTAGCTAACCTCTCTAGACTCTTGGGCACCTCGGGCATCACCTACCCCTACGACAACGATGCCTCGCTTTGCCATGCTTGTCAGCTTGGGCGTCACACTTGCTTACCCTTCTCTTCTTCCATGTCCTGAGCCGCTCCTCCCTTCGACCTTGTCCATTGTGACCTTTGGACATCCTTGATACCGATCATTTCTGGTTACAAGTACTATTTGATCATACTGGATGACTTCTCTCACTACCTGTCGACCTTTCCCCTCCACCGTAAGTCTGACACCTTCCTCAGTATATCTCACTTCTTCGCGTTAGTGTCGACTCATTTCGGTCGCACCATCCGGAGTGTTCAGTGGGATAGCGGACATGAGTTTGATAACTCCATGTCTCGTACCTTCTTTCTCTCACACGACATGCAACTGTGGATGTCGTGTCCTGACACCACTTAGAACGGTCGGGCCGAGCGCATGATTTGAACCACCACCAACATGGTGTGTTCCCTCCTCTTCCAGGCTTCTCTCCCGCCCGCCACTGGGCCGAGTCACTGCACACTGCCACCTACCTTCTCAACCGTCTTCCCTCCAAGGCGAGTTAGCCATCCCACTCCGTTCTTCGCCCTCTTCGGCACCACCCCCTCATATGACCACCTTCTTGTCTTTGGGTGTGTTTGCTATCCCAACATATCCTCCACCACTCCCCACAAACTTGCGCCTTGACCCACTCGTCTTTTCCTTGGGTATTCCTCCGATCACAAGGGGTGCCTCGATCTCCTCACCCACGACATCATCACCTCCCGTCACGTGGTCTTCGACGAGGATGTCTTTCTCCTTGCCGGCTCCTCCCCCCTCTCGACCTTAATTCTCTCCTTGATGCCGATCCCGTCGTTGTCCCTTCTCTTCCACCACCTCGGTCCTAGCGCCCTCTTTCCAGTCATGCGTGGCTTCGACTATCTCTTTCGCGCCATGTGCGGCCCCGTCGCCTTCGACTGTGCCACACGCGGCCCCGTCGCCTTCGATTGTGCCACGCGCGACCCTATTGCCTTTGGCCGTGCCACGCGCGGCCCTGCCTCTCTGACCACTTTCAGCTCGCTTCGTAGATCTTGCCCGCGTTGGCATGTGTGGCCCAGTTCACCGGTCCCCCCTCTGATGAGCTACTCTGTGCATCGACTCGCTCCCGTGACGAGCCGCCGGTGCACCATCCAGTGGCCATCCACCACGACCCCTGTTGTCAGTGTTTTGGTACTGACTGCTCACTACTAGGTAGCCCACACAGTGCTTTTGGGAGGATGGCGTCGTTGATCGTGACCCAATGGTACAAGCAGGAGCACGTCGGAACACAAGGGGATTATACAGGTTTGGACCGCCTGAATGCGTAACACCCTACGTCCTGTTTGGTGCTGAGTATTGAGATTGCTTGGGTTACACGGATTACAGATGATTTGCGGGTGGTGATGTATGAGATCTATCAGCCTAAAGGTGGGCGTGGTTGCGATAAGAGGAATGTCGAGACAGTTTTGTAGGGGTACCCCCCTCAATATAGCTGGTCGCTTCCTCTCGAGTTATCCTCCACGTATCCCGCCATTCGGTTGTGCGCAAACTTTGCTCTCGGATTATCAACAATTCTCTCTATGACGGGCGTGCATAGATAACTGCCTTGCGCCACATTCTTCGGGATTGCCTCTAGCTCGGAGCGTCATCTTATTTGAAGAAATATGTTCTGCCTGGTCGTGGCCCAATAGTATGCCTGCTGGACGATTCATCGGGAGCCCGCCAGGCAGCCCATTGAATATATCCATGTTATGGCTTGAGGACCGAGGGGATATCTATCTCCCACACCTGCCATGTCCACCCGATGGTCACACATTGCTCGACCGGTGTCCTCTGACCAGTGGACCAGTTGGTGCTCATGGACACCCATGCTTCGGCTCTCTCGCCTACCCTATGCTATGGAGGAGTTTGAGGCCCATGCTGGCTGACCAAACCTGTCATCTGGGACTTGTCGTGCCCCCTGGCACCAAAGTGGCCACCGGCAAGTGGATTTTATGTCACAAGCTCAAGGCCGATGGTACTCTACATCGGTACAAGGCCTGTTGGGTCCTTTGGGGCTTCACTGAGCGCCCCATAGTGGATTACGATGAGACCTTCAACACCATCGCCAAGCTCGCCACCGTTTGGACACATCCTTGTTCATCCTTCGGCATGACGATGACACCCTCTACCTCCTCCACGTCGATGACATCGTGCTCGCGGCATCCTGTGCATCCTCCCAGCGCACGATCGCCACCCAACATCATTAGTTAGCGATCAAGGACTTGGGCCACTCCACCTCCTAGGGGTCACCGTGGAGCGCCGTCCCCAAGGCCTCTTCCTTCACCAGCGTCAGTACGTCGTCGACGTTCTGGAGCGGGCTGACATGTCTGACTGCAAGCCTTGCTCCACGTCTGGTGACACTCGAGCGTAGGTCTTTGACGACGATGGTGCCTTGATCATTGACATGACGGTCTACTGGAGCCTCGTCGGGGCTCTACGATACCTCATCTTTACCTAGCCAGACATCACCTATGCGGTTCAATAGGTGTGCCTTCACATGCACACCCCAGGGGAGCCCCACTTCGCCGCTGCCAAGTGGATTCTTCGCCGCTTCGGCGACACCCTTGAGTGTGGCCTTCCTCTTCGGCCTTCTCCGATTTTTGAGCTGGTCGTCTACACCGACGTGGACTGGGTTGGCTGCCCTGACACGCGCCGGTCCACCTCTGGCTACAATGTTTTTGGGTAGCAACCTCGTATCTTGGTCCTCAAAATGGCAACCCGTCGTCTCCTGCTTCATGCTGAGGCTGAGTATCACACTGCGGCGAACGACGTGGCTGGGGCATTTTGGCTTCGTCAGCTGCTCTAGGAACTTCCACATCCCCTCGCGCGCCACACTCGTCTACAACGATGACGTCAGTACGGTCTACCTCTCCACCAATCTCGTGCAGCACCAACGCACGAAGCACGACCTCCACTTCGTTCGCGAGCGTGTCGCTGTCGGCAATTTCCGTGTTCTCGTTTCAACCACTTCGCAGTTCGTCGACATCATCACAAAGGGGCTCCCATCCACAATGTTCTCAGAGTTTCGGTCCAGTCTTGACTATACTTATTAAGGCGTCGGTAAAGCGTCGCTCAAGCGGCGCTAAGCGTTAAGGCGCGATGGCGGAGGTCGCAGGCGCGCAGTTGGATGGGGAGCTGCTGACACAACAACCGAGCTTGCTTGTTGAGCATTAGTGGGGGAGGGAGCGGAAGATGGAGCACTGCACTGGTGCTGCAAGCCTGGAAGGAGAATTGGCGGCGGTTGCTGGAGCAATGAAAAATTTAGGGCGTGGGTGTGGCTGTGGTGGAATCTGGGTTTGTGCTGAGTTAATGGGCTTCTAGATGGGCCACCAAACAGAAGTCCATATCATTCTTTTTTCCTTTCCTTTTCCACTTCTGTTTTCTTTCTAACATCCTTTGACAGTTCAGAATTCAAAGAAAATATTGGATTCTTTGGGTTCTGTATGTTAGAGACCCATTAAAGTGTTTCACGACCTAATTTTGTGTGCAAACACCTTACCTTAACTATATATTTTCCTATCTTTATATATGAGTAAGGCGTCGTTTCAACTTACGCCTTTCCACTTAAAAGGTGAAAAGGGGGTTGCTCGCATTAACTCGCCTTAATAACTATGGTCTCAACATCTGTATAGGATAGAGTTGAGACTGTAGGGGTGTTAGCGTATTATGTATTCTATCTCTGTATTGGGCCTTGGCCCATGTACTTGGCTATATATAATATATCCCTTGCCCAATTAGGGTTAGGGTTTCCAATCAAACAACTTGACATCATAGGATAGATCATAATAAGTTAAAATTTGTCTTATATTGTTTGCTAAACGATTATATCCCCTACCCAATTGAGGTTAGGGTTTCCAACCTAACAATTTGACATCACATGATAGATCATAATAAGTAAAAATTGTCTATGTTGTTTGCTAAACCTGGTAAAATCATCTGGTGAGTTGTTGACATTTCTAGTATAGAGAGAACTTAGCTCACCTAAGAAGCTTTCCAGTCCACATCTTTGCTGAAACTGGTTGCTAGTTAGGTTAATCAAATTATATGGTTCTTTTGTTTATTATAGAATACCCTAAGGCCCAAGTTTTTTTTCTTCTTGAAAACGCAGGAGGACTGTCTCATTATATTAAGAAGAAAGAAGGTTATGGGGCCAGAAAACAGCCCAAACACAGGAGCCTCCTTACGGAGGATGAAAACATGAAAACATAAAAGGACTCATAAGGAACCTATAAACAACATCCTCACATCAAGTAAGACAGGGAGAGAGAAACTAGACTGCAGGGTGCCGGGCAGCCAAGGCCCAAGTTGTTTCGACTAAAAAGGCTTTGTTGTGTTTTCTTGCAACTTTCCTGCATTTGATTCCTGTTTCCATCATATTAGTTTTGAAGTAGTAGTTTTTTTGTTGACATTTGCAACATCTCTTGTTCTTTGTTTTTTTACTATAGTTGATGTATTTTTGACAGCTGTTAATTCTATTCAACTAAGTGAATATTACCTTTCAGGTTATGCGTCCTCAGCATGGTGTGGAATTCTCTATGAAAGAGGTGAATTCAACTAGTTGGAATGTTGGTGAAACACCAAATGTAAGCATTTTCAGTGATAATTTGTTTCTTCGATTTGTGGTCCAGTGAAATGAAAACTTAAGTTGTCTCGTATGTTCTTTCCTTGTAGAGTTATGTTTCCCTTGTACACATTCTTTGTTAAGATTTAAAAGTTCTTTTTGAGGACTTGTAATGTGGCACAATCGTATACAATGCTGCAAAGTATGACTGGCAGTTTTTAAACCACCTATTATGGTAGTGTGATACTCCATTATTGTGGGGCATATTAGGATTTGAATAGATCAAACTTTGTTAGTTTTGACCCTGTGTTAGTGAAAATGTCAAATTACTCCATGCATGCTTAGTGTATAAAAGTTATTCTCTTTAGTCCGTAGTTCTCATTCCTGACAACAAAAATGGATTGCAACTAGTACATATGCTCTATTCGAAATGTCATTCTCCTGACCAAGAATACCAAAATAGATTTATATTTGCATATATTTTAATATGATATTGATTTTGTAACAGTTCAAAGTTCATAGTATATTCTAAGGAATTAATGGTTAAAATGTACTTTTTAGGACTTCTCAAATCAATACAGCTTAAATAAGGAAATGTAGGGAATATGAGTTTATGCAAAACAAAGGTTTTCAACTACCAGCGTAGAATGTAGTAATATACATGCAACTTTGCAAAAGAGTCATTGTGTGTTCAGTTGAGCTTAATCACTAGGTTTGATTTATATAAGACGAATGAATCTGAATTGTACGTATGTGTGATCTCTGGGCGTGAACTGGATGAACGGGGGCGAGAGGACGCCGTGCTGTTGCACGGCTGGGAACAAGTAGAGGCAAGGAACAATCTATTCTTTAGATTAATTGCTTGCTGACCATACTGATTACAGAGATAGGACTTATATAGTTCTGGACCGAAACAAACTTCCTACCCTAACAAGCTCATCTAACAACTCCTTAATTGCAGGACTTATCTAATCTGTTTGCAACAACCTGCAACAGAATCTGCTAGTAACTCTCTATGCCTTATCTGCACCGTCCCCTACAATGTGCCGGCCAGTTGGCCTTTTAGACCTCCGGCTGTACACATTGCCGGTCATAACAAGATCATAGTAGCAACATCAGCAATAAGTGTGGTATATGAAATATGATTGTCATCGTTCACTTGATTTGCTGCATTCTTTTGTTTGTGTTGTTTTCGGTCCTCTACAAGTCAAATATTGTATTTGTATCTATACTTGGTGCTCTCTGTAGATCAGGTACATATCATTCATTGTTACCTACAGGTGGTTATTTTTACTCGAGCCATTATTATTTATCTGTCTACTGAAATGAACACACGTAGATTTTATGCTAAGTGGAAAGTCATCTTTTCATGGCATTTGCAAACTCTGATGACCGTACAGAATGTTTTGGCAACCTTCTCGTTTCCTTTTTGTGCTCTCTATGACCATAAACTCCATTCCTTGTGTTGTTGACCTTTTGCTGTCTTCAAAATGCAAATCTGGTCATTTGTTTTCTTACATTATATTTGTGTAAGATCAGTGTTTATAAGAACCATGTTTATGTCACAAATCTAATTGTAAACAAAATAGGTAAAAGTTCTAGAAGTTTGACGTCGACCAAATGTGCCAGTAAATTTTGTGATTAGATCTAGGACTCTTCAGTGTCTCAGAAGATGCAGAGCATGCACTTTACCATGGCATTTTGTTGTTGATTGTCTGCTTTGTACTGTGCCACTGCATTGAAATCTGAGTTAAAATACATAGCACTGGATCTCAAAGTTGGAGCTATTGATGACTGCCTGTACAGATTCTAGTACCAATCGCTAATGGGACAGAGGAGATGGAAGCAACTATGATACTTGACATTTTGCGTAGGGCGAAAGCAAATGTTGTGGTTGCCTCCTTGGAAGACAAGCTAGAGATTGTTGCATCCAGGAAGGTGAAGATGATTGCTGATGTGCTGTTGGATGATGCTCTTAAGGAGCAATATGATCTCATTCTGTTACCTGTAAGTTTGATGTTTTTTTTTTGCCATGATCTAGTAACTTACTGCTCTCAGATCTTATACCTTCCAATATTTTTTGATAGGGAGGTCTGGGTGGTGCAGAAGCATATGCAAAATCTGATAAACTAATGGATCTGATCAAGAAGCAAGCTGCGGCAAATAGATTGTATGGAGCTATATGTGCCTCCCCTGCGATTGCTCTTGAACCACATGGCCTACTAAAGGTGTCATTTGAGATCAATAATAGATCATACTAGTGGAGCGAACATGCAGAAATGTTCTTGGGACCTAACTTTCCTTTTTTTTTTACTTCAGGGAAAGAAAGTTACATCCTATCCTGCTATGTGGAACAAACTTGCAGACCAAAGCGAATGCAACAACAGAGTTATTGTTGATGGTAACCTAATCACCAGCCAAGGTCCTGGGACTTCTATGGAATTCTCGCTTGCCATAGTGGAGAAACTCTTTGGACGGGAGAGAGCCCTTGAGCTGGCCAAATCCATGGTTTTTATTTGAGTTGAAATGGTACGTGTACGTATTAGGTTTCTGGAGTATGTACTTGTGTAAATCGAGGCATGCTATGTTCTTTTTCTTGTGGAATGTACTTCAAATCCCCTTTTAAATAGAAATAAGACGAACGCTTGTAATGTGTTTCATATGCAGTAAAAGGTTTGAGGCAAACATTAAGCGAAGACAGTCCTGAACCTCACGTTCTATGAAATCTTTTTGCTCGTTTGAAGCTAGCCTATATTGAAATGGGGTGTAGCAGTTAGGTGACGAGCATAGCATGTTTTGGCTTTTTAGATATAGTTTTTCTTATGAACGTAGATATAAATAATGTCTAGAAACTAATAAAATTAATGTGCATAGAAATGCCAAACATCTTATAATTTAAATCGAATTAGTCAGTTGCCCGTGTGTACCTACATAAATTATTCACAAAAAAGATTCCAAGATTTTTTATTAGATTTTTTATTAATTGTCCCTGCTTTTCGCATAATATTTTTTTATTTGACTAACCGAGTCGACATTGTGGTAAAGGAAAGGCCATGTAGACAAGCGATGTCGAGCCATCGAATGGGTACCATATATAGCAAATCAGAGACCCCCATCACTCGCCTCCCCCACTTTTAAGGTTCCGTAGAGCAAGAAGGGAAGATAAAAGATAGTCATATCTATTCCTTGCCGGAGAAGGACACGACGAAGACATGAACATCTGGAGGCGACATAGGTAGTGTACCGCTAGATACATATAGAGAGAGAGCACACAAGTGGAGAAAGAAGCCCAACCAGAGCAGCTCCAAATCGAGAGGCACCCGTAGCAGGCGTCAGTCTGAAAAGGGTGAGAGGATGTGAGTGCCTTCCAGCCCTGGACCCGTCGAGGCGATACAACATCACCACCAACTTTGTAGCATATGCCAACTGCTGCCGCGCTACGGGCCTTGGTTGTCCAATATCTCATATCTGGACTTGTCATCGCCAAGATAACCTAAGCGTGACAGGCGTCATCATGTCCTCGGCGACACGTACGAAGAAAAGCCAGGAGCAAGACCGACTCGCTCGTATCCGCATGAACGAGCGTCGGTCGGCTCGTGGCTGTGACCGTGGGCATGTGCAGCAGGTTGGGGAGGAAAAACAGGGCGAAGGCCGGGAAGACGAACGTGACGTCCAACGAGTGCAAAAACGATGGTGCGTTGGTGCGTGCATACTGTGAAACACCCTCGTGGACGTGTAATAGCCACTGCACGGGTCGATGTCGGGGCTGGTGTCGGACGAATACGGGAGGAGGCACCTGCTCCCATGCCCTCTCTGAGAATGGGTGGCGTGGAGGCGGAGGCATGAGGGGAAAGAGAAAAGAAGCAGGATGATGAACAAGGTGGCGACAACTGAGGCGAGGACCATCATTATCGTGCGGAGGTATAGATGGTCAAACTGGCCGTATCTGGCGGGCTGGTCTGGGGCACGACCCATTTAATAGTGTCTGGGCCAGCCCGACACGATCGTCGTGTCGTGGTTGGGCCGTAGCCTCGGCCCGTAGTGCTGATCCGACGCGGTACGATTTTTATTTTATTTTACTTTACAAAACTCGTATATACATATATACAATTTATATTCAATATTGAAAACAATTAACAGTGATGTTCTACTGGTTAAATGGCTTCAATCAGTGGCTCTCGCCCTTCTTTCATGAGGGCTAGGGTTTGAAACCCACCTCCTGCACCATTTTTTAATATTTTACGCTAATTTAACCATCGGACTGGCTACGTGGAGGTTGTGTGCATGGAGGGATGCAGCGGGTTAATTTGAGATAGATGTAAAGGGTTATTTGTAAAAATATGACGCAGGACAACCGTTGAAACTGGTGCTTTAAGTATAGTAGAGATCTTGTGGATTAGGTTGCTAATAAAGAGTCTTATAATTTGAAACCGAGGATAATTTGAAACCAAGGGACTAGAAATGTCAAAACGTCTTATTATTGGAATAAGACGCATTAGAATGCTAATAAAATGTCTTGTAATTTAAAATAAAATAAAGGGATTAGAATTCTAATAGAACTGAATTTTGATTTTGTACTTTAACTGTAGTTGTATTTTTTTAAAAGTTAGTTAATTCATTAAGGCTATGTTTATATCGTATATTAGTGATTGATTATGAGTAGGATGTTCTGTCGGAATATTTTTTTTATTTATTTTAAACTATTTTGGCTCTTTCTCTATATTAGGAAAATAGATTCTATGGACCATTAGATTTGAATTTTGGTGTTTGATAACTATTTAGACTAAATTTGTTTGGTAAGTATATAGAGTAGAGCTTAATTAAACTAATGCTGTTTGCTAAGTATATAGGATATAGTTTGAATAGATGTAAGGTGGATTTAGGCTTAGGCAAAGTGATGATATAGGTAATTAACATCTCAAGCAAGACATTAGAGGCCATATTGAAGACATGTAAGACATACTAGAAGTCTAAGATACTAAAGAGTAGATGTGAGAATAGCAATCAAGATTGGTTAAGCGTTTTCTACTTGCAGAGCAGGCCACGTTGATCTATTTATATAGGCAGATGACTGTCGTGGATAACATCCTAAGGGGATAACTCCTGACAGAATTTGCTATATTTTAGGCTTAATCTATAGCATAGTTATCTCCTAGAATATCTACGTAGTTATCTCTCAGATAAACTACGTTTACATAGCAGAGGCCTATGACCAAATTCAGATTACAAACTTTTCAATCTAACATCTCCCCGCAATCATAACTTGCACAAGATGAGATTGTCTCTAAAGGATGCCAATTTCTTCATAGTTAAGGCCTTAGTAAAACCATCTGCAATCTGATCTTCAGTGGAGATGAGTCTCACTTTCTAAGAGCTTTCTAGCTACTCTTTCTCTGACAAAGTGAAAATCAATTTTGATATGCTTTACCTGGCCATGGAACATTGGATTTGCTGTGAGATAAGTAGCCCCTATATTATCACACCAGATTCTAGCAGAAGGTGGACAGTGAATCTTTAACTCATACAAAAGAGATTGTATCAAGATTAATTCTGCATTAGCATTATCAAGAGCCTTGTATTTAGCTTCTATACTTGACCTTGACACCATTGGCTGCTTTCTAGCACTCCAGGACACAAGATTACTACCAAGATAAACTGCAAAGCCCCCTGAAGATCACCTATCATTTGGGTCACCAGCCCAATCTGTGTCAGCAAAAGACTAACAAGTAAAGATGACGACCTTGGAATCTTTAAGCCATGACCAAGAGTGTATTTCACATATCTCAATAGTCTTTTCAGTGCTGTCCATTGCTGCGAGGTTGGAGCATGAAGGAACTGGTATACTTTATTGACTGCAAAGCTCAAATCTGGTCGTGTTAGGGTTAGATATTGTAAATAGCCAACAATGCTTCTATATCTTGTTGCATCCTCTGGCCCAAGTAACCCACCTTCATCAATTCTCAATTTTTTAGAAGTAGAGAGAGGTGTAGTCACCGGTTTATAGATTTTCATACAAGTTCTTTTCAAATATATTTGAAGCATACTTGGTTTGAGCAAGATGAATACCATCTTTTACCTTCTAAACTTCAATACCAAGAAAATAATGTAGTTGGGCAAAATCAGATTTCAGATCATTGAGCATTGCATCTATAACTTCTTGAGAGGAACTAGCAATAATGATGTCATCTACATAAACGAGCATAAAAATGGTGATACCTCTCTTGCAAAAGAACAGATAAGTATCAGATTTGGAAGCCTCAAAACCCATTTTCACCAACTTTTCACTGAGTCTTGAATACCCCTTGGTGCTTGTTTGAGTCCATTAATGGCCTTATCGAGTTTACAAAAATAATTTGGTCTCAACTTATCTTCAAATCCTGGCGGTTGTTTCATGTAAACATCCTCCTCTAGAATGCCATGAAGAAACACATTATGTACATCAAGCTGCCTCAATAACAAGCCTCTGGATACTGCTAGGATAAGATGACTCTGATAGTTGCTGCTTTGACAACCGGACTAAATGTATCTTCATAATCTATGCTGTAGCGTTATTTAAATTCTTTGGCTACCAATCTAGCTTTGTACCTATCAAGGGTGCTGTCACACCCGGTTTCAGAAGGCAAACCGAATGCGGCCCATGTACGTGCCAAGATCAGAAAATCCAGTAACACAATGATTACATAAATGAACATCATTGCACAATGCTCGAATAATAACATAAAGAAGTATTAATTTATTACATCACGATGTCAAAGACATCCACATAATCATTAATTTAAAGAGTAATCAAAGTCCTAAAGCGAAACACGAATAATAACATAAAGAAGTATTAATTTATTACATCACGATATCAAAGGCATCCACATAATCATTAACTTAAAGAGTAATCAAATTCCTAAAGCGAAACACAGTAAAGGTAAGGCCTTCACAGACAGCTGACTGGGAGTTGCCACTAATCTAGTCTAGAACTCCTCGAAGTCCTAGAACTCCTAAAAGTTCTCCGTGTTGCCGTCATCTTCTCCTGAGCAGTGGTTACAATGTGGACAACATGGTGTTTTGTGTTTAATCAAGGGTAAGTACACATCAACGTACTCAGCAAATGTCCCGTTTGCCTGAAGTGGACTAGCTGTATGGGGGGAACAGGTTCAAAGCAATTGCTTTTAGTTCTTCAGGTATTTATTATTAGTATAAGACAACTTTATCATAGAATCCAAGTATCTCTAATCAAAGAGGTCACACACTTTACCCACGAGTCGTGATCCCTTTTTGCATTGGGTCGATCAAACCCTTAAACACTCACAAGGTGAGTCGGCAAGGTTTCACTACGTAGCCTTTACAAAGATTCCCCTGGTGTATAGCCGTCCATTAGGTTTCATCGGTTGTACAAACATAGTACTCCCTAAGAGGGATGTCTAACAAAACCAAATTGAATGAACCCCTATACCCCATCCTTAGCAGAGCAAGCATTATGCCCTAGCTCCTATTGACGACACAACGGTGAAGCAAACTACACCCAGATTCCTCTAATTAATTAGCTAAGGGCGTCCCATACCAAACTCATGGTTTGCACTATTTTCCCGAGTTGTCTCTCAACAAACATGTCCTTACGGATTGGTACTCGCGAAACAGCCTGAGCCCCCTAAATTGTCACAAGTTCATCATATCCAGAATAAATCATCGTATCATAAAGTATTTCTCATCATGTTCACCGATTAAGGTAAACACTAGCATACTATTGATCATAATAGCCCAATTCCAAAAAGGTAATCAAGAAAAGGATAAACATAAACTAGTAAATCCTTAGGTTGATCATAGTACGCAGGAGAGTGAATTATAAAGTAAAAAGTACATAATAGGTCAGAGGACACTTGTCTTCACCAAGCTGCTGCTCAAGGACTTCTTCTGCAACTCCCTCGGGAAACGCAGACTGCTCGTTGTCTACGCAAAACAATCATTCATTCAATACACTTCGGAAATAGCAAATGAACAATACACCAAACAACATTATAGATCAAGTAAATATGCAACGTGACATGGAGCTCACATCTATGGTAGATGAACAACCAAGGCTACAGGGGCGTTGACGGGATCAAGCTAGTTGGCTCGGCCGAGCTGGGACGAGCACAACGCATCGAGGGCACAGCGTGCCGAGGGCAGACACAGTGTGCCGAGGGCACAACACGTTGAACATAGAGAAGAAAAGGAGAGGCAGGTTAGACAACGGGGATTCTCGTCTTGACCGAGGTAACGGTGCGGGCTCAGACTAACAGATTCTTGAAAGGGAAATGACCTCAACATTTCCTATAATCGATTTTGGTATTTGACGTCCATCACAAATCATGTGGACTAACTAGTTTGCCTAGTCAATATTTTCTCAGGTGCATAAAGTTCATATACACATACAAAAAAATGATCATGGGACAATTCTACAAGTTTGGAGCAAACATACTTGCTGCAGCCAGTGGCACACCAGACTGGCTGTTCTCGGATTTTTTCAGCGCTTGTTCACTAAAAATCATGGTGTGCCACCGGACTGTCTGGTGAGATAACGAGCAACGGTCAACTTCGCCCAACGTTCGACTGTGCGACTGCGCACGCAGTCTGAAGCGTCAGAAGTTAGAAGATAGACTGCGACGACAGGTCACACCAGACTATCCGGTGCAGCAAAAGGACAGGCGACTTCAACGGTCAACTGCTCCAAACCCCAACAATCTGCTGACGTGGCACACACCAGACAGTGAACAATACTGTGTTCGGTGCACCACCGGACTGTCCGGTGTGCCCATCGACGGAGTAGTCAGCTAATGGCTAGAATAGTGTTTGGGGCTATAAATACCCCCCAATCACCACCATTCAAGCCATTCAAGCATCCCACTCTCCTCATTCAATACAAGAGCAAAGAATACACTCCAAAGACACAATTAAAGCCATTTGATCCTCTCCAAGTTCCATAATCAAGTCAAGTGATCAAAAGTGTTTAGTGACTTGAGAGAGGGTGTTTTGTGTTTCTTTTGTTGCTCTTGTTGCTTGGTTGCTTTCTTCATCTCTTTCTAATCTTTTCAAGTGATTTGTAAAGCTAGCAAGGGACACCTAATTGTGTGGTGATCCTTGCGGGGTCTTAGTGACCCGTGACATTAAGAAGAAGCACTCGACCGGTCTAGGTGACCGATTGAGAGAGGGAAAGGGTTGAAATAGACCTGGTCTTTGTGGCCTCCTCAACGGGGAGTAGGTTCTTTGGAACCAAACCTCGGGAAACAAATCGATGTGTCCATTTGTGTTGATCTTCATCATTTGATTTGTTTCTTCCCTCTCCTCTCTCTCTAAAGTTCTCTTGCTCATGTGTTGAGTTAGCTCCCAAAGTTATCTGCATTGATTGAGCAACTCGTAGCAAGAGAAACTATCTTCCGCACTCTGAATTCACTATTATTTATTTCTAACCCTAACCTCGGCTAAAGTGCGTGTTCAAAGTTTATAATTTTTAGGTTTCGCCTATTCACCCTTTCTCTAGGCGACTTTCAATTGGTATCGGAGCCCAGTGCTTCATTAGAGTTTAACAACTCGAAGTGATGTCGGTAGAACACGCCAAAAAGAGATGGTGACCGGGGAAAAGCCCGGATCTTCGGGAAAGAAGAATGAAGAGAGGACTCCGTCAAAGGAGACCGGCGATAAGCACAAGGAGCACAAGAAGGAATCCACCGGCTCCATTAGGTCACATAGGAAGGGTGATAAGAAGAAAAATCAGATGAAGAAGGTGGTCTACTACGAGACCGATTCTTCCTCACATTCCACCTCTGGCACCGAGTCCACAACTTCGAAGCGCCAAGAGCGTAAGAAGTATAGTAAGATGCCTCTTCGCTATCCTTGCATTCCTAAACGCGCTCCTTTACTTTCCGTACCCCTAGACAAACCACCATATTTTGATGGTGAAGATTATTGTATGTGGAATGATAAAATGAGGCACCATCTAACCTCACTCCACGAAAGCATATGTGATATTGTTGAGTTTGGAGCGCAGGCACCACAAGTGGGCGACGAGGACTACGACTCCGATGAGGCCGCCCAGATAAGGCAGTTCAACTCCTAAGACACCTCTATACTCCTCGCTTCCTTGTGTCGAGAGGAGTACAACAAGGTGCAAGTGTTGAAAAGTGCCAAAGAAATTTGGGACGTCCTCAAGACGGCGCATGAAGGGGATGAGGTGACCAAAATCACCAAGCGCGAAACGATCGAGGGAGAACTCGGTCGATTTGTCCTCAACAAAGGAGAAGAGCCACAAGCAATGTATAATCGGCTCAAGACAATGGTCCACCAAGTCTGCAACCTCGGGAGCACCAAGTGGGATGACCATGAAATGGTCAAGGTTATTCTAAGATCTCTTGTTTTTCATAATCCCACTCAAGTACAATTAATTCGTGGAGATTCTAGATATAAACAGATATCTCTCGAGGAGGTAATTGACAAGTTTGTGAACTTTGAACTTATGATCAAAGATTCCAAACATATTGTCAACCTGGAGTAAGGAGCCACCTCGACACCCGAGGTGCAACCCGTTGCATTCAAAGCAACAGAAGAAAAGAATGAAGAGTCTGCACTAACAAGTAGACTCCTAATCGACACATCCAAGCTCGACAACGAGGAGATGTCTCTTATCATCAAGAGCTTCCAGCAAATCCTCAAACAAAGGAAGGGGAAGTCCTCTTCCCCAATGTCGGCCGCAAATGCCTCACGGCTAAGAATAGCAAAAAGAAGAAGGTACATTCTATAGATACCCACGAATACACTACTTTCGATGATGAGAGTAGCTCTAGTGATAATGATGATGATTTGACTTCTCTTTTTGCAAACCTTACCAAAGATCAAAATAAGAAAATTAATGAATTGATAGAAATCATTAACGAGAAGGATGATATCTTGGAATGCTAAAAGGACTTGCTCGTTAAGGAAAATAAAATGTTTGTTAAGCTAAAAGATGCTTATGCTCTTGAAGTAGAAAAATGTGAAAACTTGTTTAAAGAGCTTAACATCTGCAATGATTCAATTTCTTGTCTTAGAACTGAAAATAGTAGTTTAATTGCTAAGATTGAAGAATTGAATGCTTGCAAACCCTCTACATCTACTGTTGAGCATGTCACTATTTGCACTAGATGTAGAGATGTTAATGTTGATGCTATGAATGATCACCTTGCTATGATTAAAGAACAAAATGATCACATAGCTAAATTAAATGCTAAAATTACCGAGAATGAACTAGAAAATGAAATATTTAAATTTGCTCATAGTATGCTTTATAATGGGAGACGCCCTGGCATTAAGGATGGCATTGGTTTCCAACAAGGACGCTAATGCAACATCAAACTTAATGCTTCTAAGAACAAGCTTTCTAACTTTGTTAAGGGCAATGCTCCCATGGTTCAGGATAGAGAAGGTTACATTTTATATTCTGAAAACTATCCTGAGCACAAAATTAGAAGAATTCATGCTAGAAAATCTCATTCTGTTTCTCATCATGCTTATATGTATAGTAATGAGGCTTCTAGCTTTAGGCATACAACTCATATCAAAATGCCAAAAAAGAATATTGCTAATGCATCAAATGAACATAACATTTCATTTAAGACTTTTGATGCATCTTTTATGCTTACTAACAAATTAGGCAAGGTAGTTGCCAAATATGTTGGAGGCAAACACAAGAGTCCTAAGACTTGTGTTTGGGTACCCAAGGTGCTTGTTTCTAATGTGAAAGGACACAAGACCATTTGGGTACCTAAGAACAAGGCCTAAATTTGTTTTATAGGTTTATGCATCCGGCGGGACAAGTTGGATAATCGATAGCGGGTGCACAAACCACATGATAGGGGAGAAAAGGATGTTCTCCTCATATGAGAAAAACAATGATCCCCAAATAGCAATCACATTCGGGGATGAAAATCAAGGTTTGGGAAAAAAATTGCTATATCTCCTAACCATTCCATTTCTAATGTTTTTCTTGTAGATTCTTTATATTACAACTTGTTTTCTATTTCTCAATTATGTAAAATGGGCTACAACTGTCTATTTACTGATGTTGTTGTTACCGTATTTACAAGAAGTGATGATTCAATAGCTTTTAAGGGTGTTGTTGGGACTATGCTTCGTCGCCGAAGGTCTTGTAGGAAGAAGCAGCTTCGGCTGAAGCTGTCCGCATGAGATGACCGAAGGATCCTCTTCATGAAGCTTCGGAATTATAAACCGACTTAAAAGTAGAATGACCTTTTAGTCCATAAATGTTTGGGTCGCTGTTGTAATCCCTTATAAGGGGCATAATTGTAATTCCCCACAGGCTGTGTCCTGTGCCTATAAATAGTGAACAGTATTCCTTTACTGTTCACACATTCCGGTATTTGCAATCACATCATTCGGGAACCAATCTTTGCCAAGGCAGAGGTATAATTGTATTCAATGATTAAATATACTGAGTAAATATAATATGATTCGTTTATGATTCATTTACCTTTGATACTCTATATTTTATGTTATCTTATACAATCTATTAAAATTCAATTACGAAGATTTAACCTTCGTAATCATATTGTCATCAACCTTCGTCCAAGGTCCATTAATCCCCAAGGGAATAATGCTTCGTTGAACGAAGGACATTTACATTTAACATTTTATGTTGCCTTGTTCTTAATTCATAGCATTTGAGAACAAGTCCCCAACATTGGCGCCCACCTCCGGTCAACTCACTTCCACTTTTTTGAGCTGATGGCTTCGATTAACGATCAAGCTGGAGCTGCTTCGGCCCCGAAGCTGGTGTTCCCGATAACAGGTGGTTCGTGCTCAGAACCAGCCAACAAAAAGCAGAAGAAAGAGGCGCAGAGAAGGGTACAACATGTTGGAGTACAGGGACCCTTCATCAAGTCAAGATGGTCACACATTCCAATCACCTTCTCCCAAGAGGATCTTCAGCTCAAGGATTTTCCTCATAACGATGCTATGGTTATTTCTTGCGTTATCAAAGGATTTCTGGTCCACAATGTTTTGGTTGATACAGGCAGTGCAGCTGATATTATATTTGCTAAGGTCTTCAGACAAATGCAAGAGCCAGAAGACAAGATTCATGATGCTACACACCCTCTCTGTGGCTTCGGAGGAAGACAGATTGTAGCACTGGGCAAGATCACCATGCCAGTGACCTTCGGCTTCATCAACAACACCAGAACCGAGCAAGTTGTGTTTGACATTGTTGACATGGAATACCCTTACAATGCAATTATTGGTCGTGGCACCCTCAATGCTTTCGAAGCAATTCTTCATCCTGCTTACCTTTGCATGAAGATACCTTTGGATCAAGGACCCATTGCTATTCATGGAAGTCAGGAAGCTGCCAGAAGGGCCGAGGGAAACTGGACTGACTCAAAAGCAATCCATAACATAGATGGAGCTGAAGCTTGTGAACAGTACAAATTCAGAAGGGAGAAAGCAGCTTCAGCAGATCAGCCGAAGCCCATGCTCTTATGTGAGGACATAGCAGAGCAGAAGGTGCTGTTGGGCTCTCAATTATCCGAAGAACAGGAGAAAACCTTGATAAGGTTTTTGTTCAACAACAAAGATGTTTTTGCATGGTCAGCCAATGATCTTTGCGGAGTTAACAGGGATGTTATTGAACACTCGCTCAATGTTGACCCATCTTTCAGACCCAGAAAGAAGAGGCTTCGGAAAATGTCTGATGACAAGGCCGAAGGCGCTGGAAATGAAGTCAAAAGACTCCTCAGTGCAGGAGTTATCAGAGAAGTAAAGTACCCAGAATGGCTAGCTAACACTGTTATGGTAAAAAAGGCCAATGGCAAATGACGAATGTGTATCGATTTTATGGATCTCAACAAGGCCTGTCCGAAGGACGAATTCCCATTGCCAAGGATAGACTCCTTAGTTGATGCAGCAGCTTCGTCAGAGCTTATGAGTCTTCTCGATTGTTATTCAGGCTATCATCAAATTTGGATGAAGAAGGAGGATGAGCCGAAGACTAGTTTCATAACCCCTAGTGGAACATATTGTTACCTTCGGATGCCTGAGGGGCTCAAGAACGCTGGAGGAAGTTTCAGCAGAATGACTGCGAAGGTTCTCCAGTCTCAGATAGGCAGAAATGTGCTAACTTATGTTGATGATATCATTGTAAAAAGCACGAAACAGGAAAATCACATTGCTGATTTGCAGGAGACCTTCGCCAGTTTTAGACAAGCTGGTCTAAAGTTGAATCCAGAAAAATGTGTCTTTGGAGTAAAGAAGGGGAAATTTCTTGGATGCTTGGTTTCAACAAAGGGAATTGAAGCTAATCCAAGTAAAATTGAAGCTATACTTCGAATGGAGCCACCAACTACAAAAAGGGGGCCCAAAGATTGACAGGGAGGCTGGCATCTCTCAATAGATTCATATCCAGATCAGCAGAGAGAAATTTACCATTCTTCGAAGTGCTGAAATCAGCCGAAGTCTTTCAATGGGGACCAAGCCAACAAAAAGCTTTCGAGGAACTGAAGCAATATTTGATAGATTTAACAACATTAACTCCACCAACGCCAGGGGCTCCTTTGTTATTATATGTGGCAGCTTCGCATTCAGCGGTAAGTGCAGCACTTGTCCAGGAGAAGCTTGATGGCCAAGTCAAGAAGCAGGTCCCAGTGTATTTTGTATCTGAAGTTCTTAGTATATCAAAGAAAAACTATACAGAATTGGAGAAGGTGTTATATGTGTTTTGATTGCATCCAGGAAGCTTCGGCATTACTTTCAAGCATACAATATTGTTGTTCCTTCTTCACAACCGTTGAAGGATATTATGAGAAATAGAGAAGCTACTGGACGGATTGGAAAATGGGCTGCAGAGCTCAATGAATTTTGCATTGATTATGTGCATAGATCTTCGATCCAGTCTCAAGCGTTGGCAGATTTCATTGCTGACTGGACGCCAGGGGCTCAGGATGAAGAAACAAATAAAGATGCCGAAGTGTGGACAGTGTTTTGCGATGGGTCTTGGGGAACCTTCAGAGCAGGAGCAGCCGCTGTGTTGGTCTCACCATCCAAAGTTAAAACTTGTTATGCAGCAAGGCTCGATTTTAGTTGTACTAACAATATTAATGAGTACGAAGCCCTGCTTTTGGGCCTTCGGAAGTTAAAAGCAACGGGAATCAGAAGGGCCATTCTTAAAACTGATTCCCAGGTTGTTTCGGGTCATATCGACAAGAGTTGTAAGGCTAAAGATCCGAAGCTTGAAAAATATCTAGACACGGTCTGAAGGATTGAAGCTTCCTTCGAAGGATTTTCTGTCAAAAATATCCCTCGAGGACAAAATGAGCATGCTGATTTGCTAGCTAAGTCAGCAACACAGGGGCTGCCCTTACCTTCAGATGTGTTCTTCGAAACAATAAAAGCACCTTCAGTGGAACTTCTTGAAAGAGCAGTCCTCAATATATCTCCTGTTTATAGTGAAGACTGGAGAACTGAGATTATCTCTTACCTTCAGGGTAATTTCCTTTCAGATGACGAAACTTACAACAGGAGGATAGAGGCAAGAGCTCGTCCATATGTCATGATAGAAGGGGAGTTGTACAAGCATGGAGTTTGTGCTCCATTACTCAAGTGTTTATCTAGAGCCGAAGGCATAGAATTGATGAAAGAAATACATGCAGGCCTGTGTGGATCTCACATTGGATCTAGGCCGTTACTTGGAAAAGTTTTCCGTCAAGGGTTTTATTGGCCGAAGGCAGCTTCGGATGCAGCGGAATTAGTTCAAAAGTGCGAAGGTTGTCAGAAATGTGCAAGAGATCAAAAACAACCTTCGTCCCTAACTCAGCTGATACAACCCATCTGGCCATTGCAAAGGTGGGGCCTTGACTTGTTAGGTCTGTTACCACCGACCCAAGGAAACTTAAGATATGTTGTAGTGGCTGTGGAATATTTTTCTAAATGGATTGAGGCAAAGCCTTTAGCCACAATAACTTCGGCCACCATTCAAAAGTTTTTCTGGCAGAATATTGTTTGTCGTTTCGGAGTACCAAAGGCCATCACTGTAGATAATGGAACACAGTTCGACTCCAAAGCTTTCAGAGAATTCTGTGATCAAATTGGCACGAAGATCCATTTTGCATCAGTCAGGCATCCGGAGTCAAATGGACTCGTTGAAAGAGCCAATGGCATCATAATGACAGGAATAATGAAGTTAATCTTCAATCAACCCAGGGGAAAGTGGCCAGATCAATTAATCAAAGTGGTATGGAGCCACAACACAACAACATCAAGGTCAACAGGCTTTACTCCATTCAAATTATTGTTTGGTGACGAAGCAATAACCCCGGAAGAAGCTAAAACTGGATCAATAAGAGTAGTAGCTTCGGCAAAATTAGATCCTGAAGCTGACCATTCTGTGGAAAAAGATGCTATAGAAGGGATCAGGCTTCAAGCTGTGGAGAACATCAATAAATATCAAGCCAAAACAATCAAATGGCGTGATAGAAAGGTTCGGCTAAAGAATATTGAGCCAGGACATTTGGTGCTTCGGAGAGTGGCTAACCCAGATACAGTGGGCAAGTTGCAGTTGAAATGGGAGGGACCTTTTTTAGTAGTATCTTCGTCAAGACCCGGTTCATACAGATTGAAGGATATGGATGGCAACGACATTCCTAGATCTTGGAATGCGGATGAGCTTCGGCGATATTATGTATAACTTGATGTAATTTTTTATATTTTATATTTTTTCTTTCATGGCACCCTTTTCCTTTCTGAAGGGGGAGAAAGGTTTTTAATGGGGCCATCACATGTAATTTCCTTTTTAAGTTCTATAAGAGCAAAATCCCCCAAAGATGTAAATGTAAAAGCTGAGAACGCACCATCGAGTGCCGGAAAGAAACAGGGAAGAAGCTCCAAAGTCGTTCCTAAGGGAATGCAGAGCTTACAGCGAAAAATAAACGCTGATTCCGCCGAAAGTAAAAGGCGAAGAAGCTCCAAAGACGTTCCTAAGGGAATGCAGAGCTTACAGCGAAAAGTCAACGCTGATTCCGCCGAAATTAAAAGGCGAAGAAGCTCCAAAGACGTTCCTAAGGGAATGCAGAGCTTACAGCGAAAAGTCAACGCTGATTCCGCTGAAGTAAAAGGCGAAGAAGCTCCTAAGGGAGGCTTACAGCGAAAAGTCAGCGCTGATATGTGATTGTTTCTAAGGAAATAACGGTTGTGATTATGGCTTCGGATATGTGTTTGGACATTCATTTGCACATCACATTACATCATAACATTTGCATTCATAAACATTCATCCAGGCATATGTAGGATAACCATCATCATAGCATAAGTGGTTGCTTCGGCAAAAAGGAAAAAACTGTCTTTTGTACTTCGTCGTGTACGAAAAGAAGAGCTTCGGAAAAAAGGAAAAGTTGTTTTTTATGCTTCGCTGTGTACGAAAAGAAGGGAAGGTGTTTTTTCGCCTTCGGCTCAAAAAGATAATTTCGTCCACATCAAAGCGTCTCTCATACATTAATGGAAGGGTAAGAGCATATTACAAGGTATGAACAGAATTCATTAAGAACAGTTTAGTCATATTTACAAAAGTTATTTCAAAAGTTTCTTGAGTTTGTCTACAGTCTACTCCTACTGATCTTCATGAGGCCTCAGCTTCGGCGTCATACTCTTTAAGCATCGGTCTCGGCTTCGTCATCCTACATGAATTAAGTTGTTGTGGGTCAAAACCAAGCTTGAAGGAAAAGGTAAGCACAAGGTATGATTTCTTACTGGTTCAAGATGACTCCGAGCTTCGTCTCCAGCCTTTTCTCGCCCGCCTTTTGTCCATATCATCTTTACAAATCTATTAGAAATGCTTCGGGCGAGGTCAGGAATATCATCTAAAATTGATGGTGATAGAGTGAAATTGGGCCTATTAACAATTTTTCCATGGTCGCAGCCAGCTTTCAGAAAAGCTGCAGCAGTGCCCCGAGAAGCTACCCAGGCACAGAAGTCACCGTGCCCGGCTATAACTTCGTCAAGCTCATCAATTTCACCCTCAATATGTTCGAAGGTCTTTGATAAATCTTCAGTTGACGGGGTGAACTTCCCACTGCTGGCCCCGACTGCGTGGAAGATTTTTCTCAGTCGTTGAATACATTTATTGCTAAACTCCAAACATTTGTCTTGAAGGCTTGCCAATAATTTTTTCAAATCTGAATTTTGTTGGACTTCGGCTTCAAGTTTCGTATTAAGTTCTTGCCTTTCTTTTTCAAACTGTTCAGATTGGCAGAGAAGCTTCGTATTCAATTCTGCTACTTTAGCTTCGGCTTCTGCCAATAAGCTTTCAGTTGTCTGAAGCTCAAAGTTTTTCTTTTCAATAGTAGCTGATTGCTCTTTTATTTTGCTCTCTAAATTTTCAATTATAACCTCGTGTTTTTTGTCTTCTAGATCTTGCTGCATTTTCAAAGCCTTGCTCAACAGCATACTCTGCATGTAAACAACCTTCGTTAGACATGTCTTCATTATTAAAAACAATAAAAGTCAAGGGAAAAGTAGTTCACCTTGAAATTGGAATAAAATAAACTACCAACGATATGTTGTCGTCGGTAGCGGCTAATGTCCGTTTCCAGCTTCGGAAAACCGATACTCTTTGATAGAGTACCGATAACCTTAGCTCCAGTTTGATCCCGGATACAGTCTAATTTTTCATCGTCAATACCCCCGAAGAGGAGTGCTCCTGGTTTATATCCGCAAGATTTGGCATATTCTTTAAGCTCTTCTATTTCGGTTTTTGACAATTCTTGTCCAACTAAATTTTGAAACATGAAGGCTTCGTCCTCTGAAGCTTCGTCAGCAATTTCCTTTTCTTTCTCAGACACTGCGGCCATGGCCTCTTCGGCGGCAGTAGTGGCTTCTTCTGTGGCCATGTTTAGCAGCATTTTGTCGATGTGTTCGATTGTGCTTGCCAAATTCAAATCTTCAGTTGAGGTAGCTTCGGTAGCCGCGACCTCCGAAGGTGTGACTTCAATATTTGTTATTTCCTCAGCCGCTGGTATCTTCTGAGCTGAAGCTCTCGGTGGTGTCTTGTCAATGACTTCTGTCACTGCGATGATTCTTTGTCTCTTTGTTTTAGTTGTTTTCTTCGTTTTTTCGGGCTCCTTTTCCTTCTGAAAAAACTTTGTCAGTTGAGGCCCCAATGGACTTAGCTTCACAGGCAGGGATTCAGTCATTACCTTCAAAATCTCTTCCACGTCAGTGGCAGAGCGTGATGCGGGAGTCTCCTCTTCGTCGGATACTTTTTGCTTCGGAGATGATACTTTCCTCTTCTTCGGAATATTCTTCTTTTTTGGTGGTTCTTTCTCATCTTTATTTAAAGCTTCGGCTACCCTTTTCCTTTTCCGGCCTTCAACACCTTTATTTAGATTTTCGTAGTCAGGGTATTCAAAACCCAGGGCGTCTAGCACTCGATTCAGTCTTCGCTTCGGACGGGTACCGAAGGCCGCAGTCATCAACTGATCCTCTTTTTTGGAGTAATTACCGAGTATTTCATTGCACATTATTTCAATTGTGTCCAGCCACTCTTGGCAAGGTGTTTTAAAATATTTCTTAAACTTGTAATAGTAAGGTAACCGCACAAGTTCCCCTTCTTTCTTCTCCCCCTCTAGCTTCGGCATTTCCCATTCTTTTAAGGTAGGAAAAACCCTGAAAGCCAAAAACTCTTGAACCAGGTCTCTTGTGCTGATATGCTCTGAAATAATTTTAAACTCAGCCAACGCTTTTTGGGTTGGACCTTCTGGTGTCATGTTGCAATGAGGTCGGGTTTCTCCGAAGATTAGTTCAAGCGGACTCTGCACAAGCTTCTCCTTGTCGTCATCAACCTTGACGTAGAACCATTCCGATTTCCAGCCTGCCGGCCACTTGCTTCGATAGCTGATGACAGGAAACTTTGTGGTTTTCCGATAGGCAAAATTATAGCAACCAAAGTTATCATGCAATCCATCTTTTCTAGCCTTCGTCTGATTCTGAGAGTCAAGCTTCGGCTATGGTTAAAAATTTTGGCAGCAAAACAGTGCAAATAGCAATGAATGCTGTGGTAACTTCACACCTACTCGTCTGCTTATATAGTGATGCAGGTAAGAAGGTGAATCGCTAGGATTTTTACACCAGGCGGACAGCCGCTTGCACTCGCTGCGCGGTGGACCGCAGAGACCAAACAGTAGCTCTGCAAGGTGGGACCACTACGCGCTCGGAAACTGAATCGTTTCTCGACAACGAGCTCAGGGAAGGTGTTTTTTGGACCTTCAGCTTCCCGAAGCTTAAGAGACTTTTTTCACGGATCAAGCTCGTTACGAAAAACGATCTAGCGCCGCGAAAGGGGCTACTGTTGGGACTATGCTTCGTCGCCGAAGGTCTTGTAGGAAGAAGCAGCTTCGACTGAAGCTGTCCGCATGAGATGACCGAAGGATCCTCTTCATGAAGCTTCGGAATTATAAACCGACTTAAAAGTAGAATGACCTTTTAGTCCATAAATGTTTGGGTCGCTGTTGTAATCCCTTATAAGGGGCATAATTGTAATTCCCCACAGACTGTGTCCTGTGCCTATAAATAGTGAACAGTATTCCTTTACTGTTCACGCATTCCGGTATTTGCAATCGCATCATTTGGGAACCAATCTTTGCCAAGGCAGAGGTATAATTGTATTCAATGATTAAATATACTGAGTAAATATAATATGATTCGTTTATGATTCATTTACCTTTGATACTCTATATTTTATGTTATCTTATACAATCTATTAAAATTCAATTACAAATATTTAACCTTCGTAATCGTATTGTCATCAACCTTCGTCCAAGGTCCATTAATCCCCAAGGGAATAATGCTTCGTTGGACGAAGGACATTTACATTTAACATTTTATGTTGCCTTGTTCTTAATTCATAGCATTTGAGAACAAGTCCCCAACAGGTGTGTTAGATGGTCAGCTATATTTAGTTTATTTCAATGATAATGCTGAACTAGACACTTGCTTAATTGCTAAGACTAATATGGGCTGGCTCTGGCATTGCTGACTTGGTCATGTTGGGATGATGAATCTTCACAAACTTCTAAAGGGGAGCACATTTTAGGACTAAAAAAGTTCATTTTGACAAAAGACAGGATTTGTAGCGCATGTCAAGCAGGGAAGCAGGTTGGAGTTCATCATCCACACAAGAACATCATTACGGTTGAGAGGTCGCTTGAGCTACTCCACATGGATCTATTCGGCTCGATTGCTTACATAAGCATTGACGGGAGTAAGTACTATCTTATGATTGTGAATGATTATTCTTGCTTCACTTGGGTGTTCTTTTTGCAGGAAAAATATCAAACTCAAGAGACCTTAAAGAGATTCTTGAGACGGGCTCAAAATGAGTTCAGATTGAAAATCAAGAAGATTATAAGCGACAATGGAACAGAGTTCAAGAACTCTCAAATTGAAGGATTTCTTGAGGAGGAGGGCATCAAGCATAAGTTCTCTTCTCCCTACACACCTCAACAAAACGGTGTTTTGGAGAGAAAGGATATAACTCTTTTGGTTATGACTCAAACACAAGGTCATATAGAGTCTTCAACAAATCCACTGGATTAGTTGAAGTTTCTTGTGACATTGTGTTTGATGAGACCAACGGCTCTCAAGTAGAACAAGTTGATCTTGATGAATTAGATGATGAAGAGGCTTCATGCGTCGTGCTAAAGAACATGTCCATTGGAGATGTGTGTCCAAAATAATCCGAAGAGCCTTCACAAGCACAAGACCAACTGCCATCTTGTCACACCCGGTTTTGGAAGGCAAACCGAATGCGAACCATGTACGTGTCAGGATCAGAAACTCACGTACACCGCGATTACATAATTTGACATCATCACACATTGCTCAAAGTAAAAAGCGGAAATGTACTTTTATTACAATAAGATGTCCAAGACATCCACAGAGTCTAATACATAGCATAGTCATTAATATCATCAAAGTGCGAAAATACGAAACGTAGTAGATAAGGACTACACAGGCAGCTGACTGGGGGTTTGCCACTAAGAAAAACTAGAACTCGTCGTAGTCATGGAACTCCTCAAAGTCCTCCATGTTGCCAGCATCTCCTCCTGAGCACTGAATAGAGTGGGGACAACTTGGGGTTGGGGTGGTTTGTAAAGCAAGGGTTAGCACACATCAACGTACTCAGCAAATGTTCCGTTTGGCTAAAGTGGACTAGCTATATGTGGGGTTAAGGTTAAGCAGTTGCTTTTAGTTGGTCAAGTATTTATTACTATTAGTAGAGCCAAATTTTAGTAATAACCCAATTATTAACCAAATGTACCTCCTCCAAGAGTAAATACCAGAGATCAAAATTATAACCATCATTATTAACCATCATCATAAAAGTAGCCAAAGTACTTCTAATCAAGAGGATCCGAAGGCCGCTCTTAACCGTGAGCTCGGCTGATATATTAGTTTCTAACACTCTGCAGAGGTTGCACACTTTACCCACGAGTCGTGATCCCTTCCCAGTCTGGGTTGTACAAACCCGATCTTCACTACCGAGGTGAATGGCCAGGGATACACTACGTAGCCTTTACAGATACTCCCCTGCTGCATAGTTGCTTGTTAGGTTTGCCAGTTGTACAAACGCAGTACACCTCCCCAAGGTGGGTGACTAACAAAACCAAATCAAATTAACCTCTGCACCCCTTGGCAGAGCGAGCACTATGCCCCAGCCCCCATTGACGGCCCTCAGGCAAAGCCAACTACACCCCCAGGTTTATCTAATTAATCAGCTAAGGGCGTCCCATTCCACCCTCATGGTTGCACTGTTATCCCGGGTGGTCACTTCACGAACAGGTCCTTACGGAGTGGTACTCAGGAAAATGGCCCAAGTCCTCTAATGTATCACAATATCATCATCGGGATAACATCATCGTATCATAAATGTTCACATCATGTTCATTGAATAAGTTGAAGCAATAGCATAAGCTAACCATGATTAACCCAAGAGGTAAACAAGGATAAGGTAAATACAGAATAGTCATTCCTTAGGTTTCAATAATGTAATGCGGGACAGTAAATTATAGAGTATGTAGGACATAATAGGTCAGAGGACACTTGCCTTCACCAGGTTGTTGCTCAGGGAGATCTTCGGCAACACACTCAGGAACCACGAGCTGCTCGTTGTCTAAATAAAAGGATCATGCATTCAGTACATTTGGTAAATGACAAATGAACAGCACATCAATCATGTACAAACACTGGAACACATCTCAAAAGGAACAGTATAAACTAAAAAAGGGAGTTTAAATTATAAGGTGAACTAATCTCATTTAGTAGTTGATTATTCTTTAAGTGTTGTCCATGATTACATAATCTAGCTCTACTTATTTTAATGAGATATCAAATTTAAACCAGAGATAAGTTCATACATCAAATATTATTATCTTCACAATTATAAGCATCTATTTACCACTAGGGTTTCTGAAAGGGAATTAGGCTTACACCTTTTTCCTAATTGATTTTGGTGGTTGAATTGCCCAACACAAATAATTTGACTAACTAGTTTGCTCTAGATTATGAGTTATACAGGTGCCAAAGGTTCACAACAAACCAATAAAAAGACCGAAAAAGGATACAAATATAGAGAGCAAAAAGTCAGCCGAAGTGTGCCCTATTCTGGCGCAACGGACTGTCCGGTGCACCACCGGACTCCAACTCCGAACTGCTCACCTTCGGGAATTCTGGAGGCCGCTCCGCTACAGCGGAGCAACGGCTACTTCAGCACCAACAGTCACCTGCAACTTCATTCAATGCGCTACAGTGCGCGCAGAAGTCAGGCATGCGCCACAAGGCGCACCGGACATTCTACAGGACCTGTCCGGTGCACCACCGGACTGTCCGGTGGCCCAGAAGACAGAAGCTCCAACGGTCAGAATCCAACGGCTGGGTGACGTGGCAGGCGCACCGGACTGTCCGGTGCGCCATGCGACAGCAGCCTTCACCAAATGACTAGTTTGGTTGTTGGGGCTATAAATACCCCTAACCACCCACCATTCATGCATCCAATTTTCTGACTTCCCACACCTTACAAGAGCTATAGCATTCAATACAAGACACACCAAAGAGATCAAATCCTCTCCCAAGTCCATAGATCATTCCTAATCAAATAGTGAGTAGTGAGAGAGTGACTTGTGTTCATTCGAGCTTTTGCGCTTGGATTGCTTCTTTTTCTCATTCTTTCTTGTGATCAACTCAATTGTAACCAAGGCAAGAGACACCAATTGTGTGGTGGTCCTTGCGGGGACTTTGTGTCCCGTTTGATTGAAAAGAGAAGCTCACTTGGTCTGAGTGACTGTTTGAGAGAGGGAAAGGGTTGAAAGAGACCTGGTCTTTGTGACCACCTCAACGGGGAGTAGGTTTGCATGAACCGAACCTCGGTAAAACAAATCATCGTGTCTCACTCTTTATTTGCCCGCGATTTGTTTTTCACCCTCTCTCTCTCGGACTCGTTCATATTTCTAACGCTAACCCGACTTGTAGTTGTGCTTAAGTTTATAAATTTCAGATTCACCCTATTCACCCCCCTCTAGGCGACTTTCAATTGGTATCCGAACCCGATACTTCATTAGAGCTTAACCGCTTGAAGTGATGTCGGGAGATCACGCCAAGAAGATGGTGATCGGCGGTGAAAAGACCGCTACAAGCCACGGGAAGGCTACATCAAGGGAGTCCGCCAACAACAAGAAGGATGGATCTCCTTCACGCATTCGATCGCACAAGAGTGGCGAGAAGAAGAAGAAAATGAAGAAAGTGGTCTACTACGAGACCGACTCTTCCTCGCACTCTACATCCGGATCCGACACCGCGTCCGTTACTTCTAAGCGCCAAGAGCGCAAGAAGTATAGTAAGATCCCCCTACACTATCCTCGCATTCCTAAGCATACTCCATTACTTTCCGTCCCATTAGGAAAACCACCGACATTTGACGGTGAAGATTATTCTAGGTGGAGTGATATGATGAGATATCACCTAACCTCACTCCACAAAAGTATATGGGATGTTGTTGAGTTTGGTGTACATGTACCATCTGTAGGGGATGAAGATTATGATGAGGACGAGGTGGCCCAAATCGTGCACTTCAACTCCCAAGCCACCACTATACTCCTCACCTCTCTAAGTCGAGAGGAGTATAACAAGGTGCAAGGATTGAAGAGCGCCAAGGAGATTTGGGACGTGCTCAAGACCGCGCACGAAGGAGACGAGGTGACAAAAATCACCAAGCGGGAGATGATCGAGGGGGAGCTCGGTCACTTCAGGCTTCGCCAAGGGGAGGAGCCACAAGAGATGTACAACCGGCTCTATACCTTGGTGAACGAAGTGCGCAACATCGGGAGCACCAAATGGGATGACCATGAGATGGTCAAGGTTATTCTTAGATCACTCGTTTTTCTTAACCCTACGCAAGTTCAATTAATACGTGGTGATCCTAGATACACACTAATGTCTCCCGAGGAAGTAATAGGAAAATTTGTGAGCTTTGAGTTGATGATCAAAGGCTCAAAGAAAATCATCGAGCAAGATGCCTCCTCCACGCCCGAAGCACAACCGGTCGCATTCAAGGCGACAGAGGAGAAGAAGGAAGAGTCTACATCAAGTAGACTCCCCATTGACGCCTCCAAGCTTGACAATGAGGAGATGGCGCTCATCATCAAGAGCTTCCGCCAAATCCTCAAGCAAAGGAGGGGGAAGGACTACAAATCCCGCTCCAAGAAAGTGTGCTACAAGTGTGGTAAGCCCGGTCACTTTATTGCAAAATTCCCATTATCAAGTGACAGTGACAGGGATAACGACAAGAAGGGCAAGAGGAGAGAAAAGAAGAGGTACCACAAGAAGAAGGGCGGCGATGCCCATGTGTGGCGCGAGTGGAACTCCGACGAGAGCTCCACCGACTCCTCCGACGAGGACGCCGCCAACATCGCCGTCACCAAAGGACTCCTCTTCCCCAACGTCAGCCACAAGTGCCTCATGGCAAAGGACGGCAAAAGGAAGAAGGTAAAATCTAGATCCTCCACTAAATATGCATCCTCTAGTGATGAAGATAATTCTAGTGATGAGGAGGATAATTTGTGCACCCTTTTTGCCAACCTAAACATGCAACAAAAGGAAAAATTAAATGAATTAATTAGTGCTATTCATGAGAAGGATGAACTCTTGGACTCCCAAGAGGACTTCCTAATTAAGGAAAATAAGAAGCATGTTAAGGTTAAGAATGCTTATGCTCTAGAGGAATAAAAATGTGAAAAATTATCTAGTGAGCTAAGCACGTGCCATGATATTATTGCCAACCTTAGAAATGAGAATGCTAGACTAATTGCTAAGGTTGATTCAAATGTATGTGATGATTCAATTTCCAATCTTAGAGAAGATAATGCTAGTTTGCTTGCTAAGATTGAAAAATTGAATGCTTCTCTTGATAGCCTTAGGATTGAAAATGAAAAATTGATTACTAAGGCTAAAGACTTAGATGTTTGCAATGCTTCCATTTCCAATCTTAGAAGTGAAAATGACATTTTACATGCTAAGATTGTTGAACTAAAATCTTGCAAACCCTCTACATCTACCGTTGAGCATGTTTCTATTTGCACTAGATGTAGAGACATTAATGTTGATGCTATTCATGATCACCTAGCTTTAATTAAGAAACAAAATGATCACATAGCTCAATTTAATGCCAAAATTAATGAGCATGACTTAGAAAATAAAAAATTTAAATTTGCTAGAAGCATGCTCTATAGTGGGAGACGCCCTGGTATCAAGGATGGCATTGGCTTCCAAGAGGGAGACAATGTCAAACTTAATGCCCCTCCTAAAAGATTGTCTAACTTTGTTAAGGGCAAGGCTCCCATGGCTCAGGATAACGAGGGTTACATTTTGTACCCTGCCGGTTATCCCGAGCACAAAATTAGGATAATTCACTCTATGAAGTCTCACTCTGGCCCTAATCATGCTTTTATGTATAAGGGTGAGACATCTAGCTCTAGGCAATCAACCCGTGCAAAATTGCCTAAGAAGAAAACTCCTATTACATCAAATGATTCTAACATTTCATTTAAAACTTTTGATGCATCTTATGTTTTGACTAACAAATCCGGCAAAGTAGTTGCCAAATATGTTGGGGGCAAGCACAAGGGGTCAAAGACTTGTGTTTGGGTACTCAAAGTTCTTGTATATAATGTCAAAGGACACAGAACCGTTTGGGTACCTAAAATTAAGAACTAAATTTGTTTTGTAGGTTTATGCATCCGGGGCTCAAGTTGGATCATCGATAGCGGGTGCACAAACCACATGGCAGGGGAGAAGAAGATGTTCTCCTCCTATGAGAAAAACCAAGATCCCCAAAGAGCTATCACATTCGGGGATGGAAATCAAGGTTTGGTCAAAGGATTGGGTAAAATTGCTATATCACCTGACCATTCCATTTCCAATGTTTTTCTTGTAGATTCTTTAGATTACAATTTGCTTTCCGTTTCACAATTATGTAAAATGGGTTACAACTGTCTTTTTACGGATATAGGTGTTACTGTCTTTAGAAGAAGTGATGATTCAGTAGCATTTAAGAGAGTGTTAGAGGGTCAGCTATACTTAGTAGATTTTGATAGAGCTGAACTCGACACTTGCTTAATTGCTAAGACTAACATGGGCTGGCTCTTGCATCACCGACTAGCACATGTTGGAATGAAGAATCTTCACAAGCTTCTAAAGGGAGAACATATTTTGGGACTAACAAATGTTCATTTTGAGAAAGACAGGATTTGTAGCGCATGTCAGGCAGGGAAGCAAGTTGGTGTTCATCATCCGCACAAGAACATCATGATGACTGACAGGCCACTCGAGCTCCTACACATGGACCTATTCGACACGATAGCTTACATAAGCATCGGCGGAAGTAAGTACTGTCTAGTTATTGTGGATGATTATTCTCGCTTCACTTGGGTGTTCTTTTTGCAGGAAAAAATCTCATACCCAAGAGACCTTAAAGGGATTCTTGAGACAGGCTCAAAACGAGTTCGGCTTAAGGATCAAGAAAATTAGAAGCGACAACGGGACGGAGTTCAAGAACTCTCAAATCAAAGGCTTTATTGAGGAGGAGGGCATCAAGCATGAGTTCTCCTCTCCGTACACGCCACAACAAAATGGTGTAGTGGAGAGGACGAATAGAACTCTATTGGACATGGCAAGGACCATGCTTGATGAGTATAAGACTTCAGATCGGTTTTGGGCAGAGGCGGTCAACACCGCGTGCTACGCCATCAACTGGTTGTATCTACACCGAATCCTCAAGAAAACATCATACGAACTCCTAACCGGTAAAAAGCCCAATGTTTCATATTTTAGAGTCTTTAGTAGCAAATGCTTTATTCTTGTTAAAAGAGGTAGAAAATCCAAATTTGCTCCTAAGGCTGTAGAAGGCTTTTTACTAGGATATGATTCAAACACAAGGGCATATAGAGTCTTTAACAAGTCCTCTGGACTAGTTGAAGTTTCTTGTGACATTGTGTTTGATGAGACTAATGGCTCTCAAATAGAGCAAGTTGATCTTGATGAGCTAGATGATGAAGAGGCTCCGTGCGTCGTGCTAAGGAACATGTCCATTGGGGATGTGTGTCCTAAGGAATCCGAAGAGCCTCCACAAGCACAAGATCAACCATCTTCTTCCATGCAAGCATCTCCACCAACTCAAGATGAGGATGAGGCTCAAGATGATGAAGGAGAAGATCAAGAAGATGAGCCACCTCAAGAGGAGAGCAATAATCAAGGGGGAGATGCCCGTGATCAAGATGAACAAGTTCCAAGATCGCCACACCCAAGAGTCCACCAAGCAATTCAACGAGATCACCCCGTGAACACCATCCTCGGCGATATTCAAAAGGGGGTAACTACTCGATCTCGTGTTGCTCATTTTTATGAACATTACTCTTTTGTTTCCTCTATTGAGCCACACAAGGTAGAGGAAGCACTTTGATTCGGATTGGGTGGTGGCAATGCAAGAGGAGCTCAACAACTTCACTAGGAATGAGGTATGGCATTTAGTTCCACGTCCTAACCAAAATGTTGTAGGAACCAAGTGGGTTTTCCGCAACAAGCAAGATGAGCATGGTGTGGTGACAGGGAACAAAGCCCGACTTGTGGCCAAGGGATATTCACAAGTCGAAGGTTTAGATTTCGGTGAAACCTATGCACCCGTAGCTAGGCTAGAATCAATTCGCATTTTACTTGCCTATGCTACTTACCATGGCTTCAAGCTTTACCAAATGGACGTGAAAAGTGCCTTCCTCAATGGACCAATCAAGGAAGAGGTCTATGTTGAGCAACCTCCCGGCTTTGAAGATAGTGAGTACCCTAACTATGTATATAAACTTTCTAAGGCGCTTTATGGGCTCAAGCAAGCCCCAAGAGCATGGTATGAATGCCTAAGAGATTTTCTTATCACTAATGGCTTCAAAGTCGGAAAAGCCAATCCTACACTCTTTACTAAAACACTTGAAAATGATTTGTTTGTATGCCAAATTTATGTTGACAATATCATATTTGGGTTTACTAACGAATCTACATGTGAAGAGTTTAGTAGGATCATGACACAAAAATTCGAGATGTCAATGATGGGGGAGTTGAAGTACTTCTTAGGATTTCAAGTGAAGCAACTCCAAGAGGGCACCTTCATTAGCCAAACGAAGTATATTCAAGACATTCTAAACAAGTTTGGGATGAAGGATGCCATGCCCATCAAGACACCCATGGGAACCAATGGGCATCTCGACCTCGACACGGGAGGTAAATCCGTAGATCAAAAGGTATACCGGTCGATGATAGGTTCTTTACTCTATTTATGTGCTTCACGACCGGATATAATGCTTTCCGTATGCATGTGTGCAAGATTCCAAGCCAATCCTAAGGAAGCTCACCTTAGGGCCATAAAACGAATCTTAAGATATTTAGTTTATACTCCTAAGTTTGGGCTTTGGTACCCTAGGGGATTCATATTTGATTTAATTGGTTATTCAGATGCCGATTGGGTGGGGTGTAAAATTAATAGAAAGAGTACATCGGGGACTTGCCAGTTCTTGGGAAGATCTCTAGTGTCTTGGGCTTCAAATAAGCAAAATTCCGTAGCTCTTTCTACCGCCAAAGCCGAGTATATTGCCGCAGGCCATTGTTGCGCGCAATTGCTTTGGATGAGGCAAACCCTTAGGGACTATGGTTACAATTTAACCAAAGTTCCTCTTCTATGTGATAATGAGAGTGCAATCCGCATGGCGGATAATCCTGTTGAACATAGCCGCACTAAACACATAGCCATTCGGTATCATTTCTTAAGGGATCACCAACAAAAGGGGGATATCGAGATTGCATATATTAACACCAAAGAACAATTAGCCGATATCTTTACCAAGCCACTAGATGAACAAACATTTACCAAACTTAGGCATGAGCTAAATATCCTTGATTCTCGGAATTTCTTTTGATGTTTGGCACACATAGCTCATAAACGTACCTTTGATCATATCTCTTTCATATGCTATGACTAATGTGTTTTCAAGTGTATTTCAAACTAAGTCATAGATTGAAAGGGAAAAGGAGTCTTCGGCGAAGACAAAGGCTTCCACTCCACTCCATCAAATTACTCATCCTTCGCCGTCGCTCCACACCGCTCTCCAATTTGGTATAATCTTCATTCATATGTTATTTACCATAGGGAGAATTCAAAAGGGCTTATATTTCACTCAAGTATCCGTTTTTGGCGATTCATGCCAAAGGGGGAGAAAGTATTAGCCCAAAGCAAAAGGACCGCACCACCACCAATTTTCAAAAATTTGAGTTAAGAAAAGATTCTTCAATTGGTGATCTTTCAATCGGTATCTTATTTTTGATAGAATTTCAAATTGGTACAACCTCTTCAAAACTAATATCCAAAACCCTCTTGAACACTAAGAGGAGGATTTGATTGAGGGGGAGTTTTGTTTAGTCAAAGGAAAAAGCATTTGAAACAGGGGGAGAAAAATTCAAATCTTGAAAATGCTTCTCAAAATCTTATTCATTTACCTTTGACTATTTGCTAAAGGATTTTGAAAAGAATTTACAAAAGAATTTGCAAAAACAAAACATGTGGTGCAAGCGTGGTCCAAAATGTTAAAAATGAAGAAATCAATCCATGCGCATCTTATGAGAATTTATTGGTTCAATTCTAAGTAACCTTTGCACTTACATTATGCAAACTAGTTCAATTATGCACTTCTATATTTGCTTTGGTTTGTGTTGGCATCAATCACCAAAAAGGGGGAGATTGAAAGGGAATTAGGCTTACACCTTTTTCCTAATTGATTTTGGTGGTTAAATTGCCCAACACAAATAATTGGACTAATTAGTTTGCTCTAGATTATGAGCTCTACAGGTGCCAAAGGTTCACAACAAACCAATAAAAAGACCGAAAAAGGATTCAAATATAGAGAGCAAAAAGTTAGCCGAAGTATGCCCTGGTCTGGCGCACCGGACTGTCCGGTGCACCACCGGACTGTGTCCGGTGCACCAGGGACTCCAACTCCGAACTGCTCACCTTTGGGAATTCTAGAAGCCGCTCTGCTACAGCGGAGCAACGACTACTTCAGCGCCAACGGTCACCTGCAACTTCATTCAATGCGCTACAGTGCACGCAGAAGTCAGGCACGCGCCAGAAGGCGCACCGGACAGTCTACAGGACCTGTCCGGTGCACCACCGGACTGTCCGGTGGCTCAGAAGACAGAAGCTCCAACGGTTAGAATCCAATGGCTGGGTGACGTGGCAGGCGCACCGGACAGTGTCCGGTGGCGCACCGGACTGTCCGGTGCGCCATGCGACAGCAGCCTTCAACAAACGACTAGTTTGGTGGTTGGGGCTATAAATACCCCAACCACCCACCATCCATGCATCCAAGTTTTCTGACTTCCCACACCTTACAAGAGCTATAGCATTCAATACAATACACACCAAAGAGATCAAATCCTCTCCCAAGTCCATAGATCATTCCCAATCAAATAGTGACTAGTGAGAGAGTGACTTGTGTTCATTCGAGCTCTTGCGCTTGGATTGCTTCTTTTTCTCATTCTTTCTTGTGATCAACTCAATTGTAACCAAGGCAAGAGACACCAATTGTGTGGTGGTCCTTGCGGGGACTTTGTGTCCCGTTTGATTGAGAAGAGAAGCTCACTCGGTCTGAGTGACCGTTTGAGAGAGGGAAAGGGTTGAAAGAGACCTGGTCTTTGTGACCACCTCAACGGGAGTAGGTTTGCACGAACCGAACCTCGGTAAAACAAATCATCATTTCTCACTCTTTATTTGCCCACGATTTGTTTTTCACCCTCTCTCTCGGACTCGTTCATATTTCTAACGCTAACCCGGCTTGTAGTTGCGCTTAAGTTTATAAATTTTAGATTCGCCCTATTCACCCCCCCTCTAGGCGACTTTCAGTTTCCTTTTTATTTATTTTATTAAGTGAATAAATCAACACATACACTAACCTATAGTTAGACACAAAATTAGAGTGTACATACTGTGAATGAACATAATTTATTTGAACTGAGAATATTCCTATGAACATTTTACAATTTGAATCACTAAATTTGGAGTTCATATGAAAAAGATATGAAATAAACAAGTTTTGAAGTTTGAAATATAAAAATAGGTCCGATTCTGTAATTATTTATAAGTGCAGGGGTCTGTTTATAAGAATTCAGGGACCTGCGTGTAAAGTCTAAAGACGACAGGTTCTATTACCCGAGAACTCAGAGTCTCTTTAGCAAAAATCACAAGCGAAGGGGTACGGGGTATTCTCGGCCATCGGATCTGCGAGCAACGACTGGACCAGATTAGATCTGGTCGAGCGGACACGCGCGCGAACGCGAGCGCGTGCTGACCACCGAGCCATTGGTTGTCAGCGGCCTGGGGCGAGACGGCCTGACCGACCGGCCCCAGCTGCAGGGCACATGTGAGAGAGAGTGAGAGGAGAGCGGTGAGATCTGGATCGGGCGGTTAGGATTAGATCTGGCTTAATTGAAATCGGGCCGTCCGATTAGGGTTGGGAAGACATGATGCGCGCCAGGGGACTTTAACTTCGCTGGGTAGCCAGGGGCTGCGCTCTCCGCGGGCACGACGGCACTGTCGCCGGAGGCGAGTGTCACAGAACCTCCCAAGGTATTAGGCCCACCTACAGATGTCCTTCTCCTAAGGACCTCAGATAGTCATGCAGGTGTGCATAATGACTTGGCAAGTTCGGTCATATGTATCTTCATCATATCGCCCAAGAGCGCTTAACCCATCACACAGACATTATACATAACCAGAGGTGAGAATGAGCGGAAAGGATTACAATAACATAATTTACATTCATATAAAATATGGTAGGAGTACTTATTACATAACAGGGTGTTCGAGGGCAGCACTTATTATTACATACCTAGGAGGCAAAACACCGTCCCACAAACAAGTTTAGTGTTCTTCCTCCTGCTTTGGCACCATCTTTGAGCAGAAACAGCAAAACTCGGCTGTTTCATCACCTACAACAACATGGGTTCGAAAACCCTGAGTACAGAGTGTACTTTCGCAAGTCTTACCCGTCAAAAGAAAAGACTCTCAAGGATATGTTGGCTTTTGGGAATCAAGGGAAAGCTTATCAAGATTTAAACACTCTGTTTGTAGAAAAGCTTATTATGAGTGGATCCTTAAAAATTCATTTTACTTGTCAGGTTAAGTAGTTACCTGTATCTAGAGTTCTTTCTATCCTTGATCAGACACTTGACCTATGATAGCTGTCTTTTATCAACCCTTCAGTTCACCGGATTGCTATGTGTAAGTCAGTGACCACGTGTTCATGTCCGAGAAGTAACGACGATCCGAATCGATTAATACCCAGCTGGGGATCTCCAACCACACGACATATGTAGCACTTAACCCATGCATATGTTAACTCGCCACTGGGTTTCTCAAGACCAGAATGGGTTCACGCCAACCGAGAGCATAGATACACCACCGTCCATCCTCTTACCACGGAGGGTACACGCTACTCTCGCCATCTATCCACTCCCATTGCGTGGTGGCCTTTCTGGTATTGGTTCGATCGAGGCAAAGCTTACCCATGACAAGGCATGTGGCCAGTTAAAAGGTCCTCGATCATCAAGCCTACATCGGTTCAGTCCTTAATCGACTCAGACGAAGACACTACACCGAGACTTCCTTCTCATGCAAGTCACCCGCCCGACCTCGTCCTTATCATTTAAAACCCAAAGTTTGGTACCTGGCAGAGGTACATCTTTTCAGATGTTGAATCCATCACGACCATGATGGATTCACCATCACCAGTCTTTTGTTTGTAAAATCCCCATCCCATATGAAGCATCACCTTTTGTTTAAAACAAAATATTTTGTTTTCTAAAGGAAAGCTAAGCATCAGAAAACTTTAAGTAAATCAGGTAACAAGGAATGGTAATCAGTTTCCAAGGAAGGGAATGCAGCAATTGTTTAGCACACAACTCCTATCACGTAATGCATCATCTCAAGTGATAAAGAGTTTAAAACAACAAGGAAAGGGGTAAATGTACCGGGGCTTGCCTTGTGTTGCAGGAGGTTCCGGGTCTACTCCACAAATGTCGAAGTAGAAGTTATTCTCGGCTGGTGGGTTCTCAGCTTGAGGGACAACTTCTTCCTCAACTAAAGTCTCTTCTTCGTTCTCTATACATGACAATACATGTATATGAATGCTGATGTAATGCTATGTGTTGGTCACTTGTTCTCAAATGCTATAAATCAAGAACAAGACAACACAAGTGTAAATGGTTAAAGACCTTCGTCCTTCGAAGCATTATCTCCCTTAGGATATAATGATCTTCGGACGAAGGTCATGAAGGATGTACCTTCTTCATTTCAATAAGCAAGGATGTAAACTAAGACATATGAAACACAAAGGAAATATGAATAATCATTTCATATCATTAGACTATTCATATTTTTATTATATAAACAGGAACAAACATCAATGATATTCGAATTACATTTGTACCTTCGGCTTGACAGAAGGTGGAAAAGCAAGAGTGACGCGCGAGAGATTACAAATCAGCGTGAACAGTACGGGGGTACTGTTCATCTATTTATAGACACGGGACGCAGACCGGACAAAATTACATTCGTGTCCTTGATAACTAATCATAATCATAGTACTAATTGTCAGGAACTATGTGGTCTTTTGCTCTTTAAGTCGGTGCCATCCTTCGTCTTAAGTATGCCATCATGCCGAAGCTCTTTCAATTGTAGCTTCGGCATATATCTTCAAGTCGTATCTGCTTGCATATCGTCCTGCTGAAGGTGTTTTTGGTTAGAGGACCTTCGGCAGAGAAGAAGGCCCCCAACACTATGAATATGCAGTTACATAATAGAAACATACTAAGTTATATCTTGAATAGAACTTTGCTTTACTGTACTGTACACACTAATCACTAGGGTTTCTTAAGTTGGTATTCTATTAGTATTAAGCAATTAAACCCTAGAAAGCTAGTTTATTGAGTTTGAGACCAAACAAAGTCCAAATCATTTCAAACTTCACCTAAGGTCTTTAATCATCAAACTAAGCCTACCCAAAAAGGTTTACTATTTTTGGAGCCAATAAATTATTTCTAAAATTCTAAAAGGCTTGGTTCGAGCATCTTTAAATGCTAAATAATTCTAGGCTTGGGATAAAAATCTTGGAACTATTTTTATTAAATACTAGATGATTTTAGAAGTCTAACAAAATTGGTCTCATATTTTACCATTTTTATTATTTTCTACTAATTTCCAAGTCTGGCATTAAAAAGAAAAGGAAAAACTATGAATAGTGCTGGGCTCAATTCAGCCCAAAACAGCCCACGAACGGGGAAACACACGCGCGCCCACGCTGGTGATTTTTCACAGAGACCCTCTGCCATTTGAACAAATGGTATAGAACCCCTGGCACTATTCATCTGTCTCGCTGACGTTTGCGCAAAAACCCATGGACTTCTATTTCTTCACTAACTTAGTCCCTGGCGACGACATGCTCGCCCGCCGGCCATCCCCTCACTGGAACTCACCCTAAACGACGACGACTGCCGAAATCGAGCGCCGGATCAGCATCCCCGATCCGAGGCGAACCTAGTCCATGCCCTAATTGAGCTAGTCCGACCCAGAATCCCCTCTGCCCACGACGACGACGAACAACAAGGGCAAGCCAAGGTGTTCCCGATGATCTAGCGCGGTATAGTTCAATTAATCGAGTCTACGAGCAACAGGAGACCCTAAGGATGCTAGAACACGAATCAACCTGTAGATGGCTGGCCACAACGAGATGCCAACGACGAAGAATTTGACCGATTTGGGGGAAGTACCGAATTCGCGGGCTACGGTGACTAATCGGGGGCGAGGAGTGGTGCTCTGAGTTCGTAACAAGTTAGCGGAGCAGGCCGGGGTGTGGCAGAACCGTTCGAATTATTCCAGCTTAAGTGCCTAAGTCACGCCTCAGGGGTCATAACACACTTAAATTGGAATAACCCGTCAGTCCCTTAGATCTAGTCTGATAGAGCCACTTAACTAGGATCAAATACCACAAACTCACTCGAAGGTGAGTCACAGAAGAAATACAATAAAGCAGGAAAACCTCAAATTAAAGTACTGGAATTATTACATAAGTCGGAGTTTCTCAAGTAAACTGAAATAATTCATAAGATAGATTTGCAGCGGATAATCGATGTCGTCAAAGCGAGGAATAGGGCAAGACCTAGCCCACTACTCCTCCTGCTCCTCTCCTGCTGGAGCAGCATCCCACTCGACCGTCCAACCTGGTGGCAGGGTTGTGGGCCAAGTTGCACCATCAATCATATCCTATAGCGTACCTACAAAAATTATGCAGCAAGCAAGGCTGAGTATACTAATACTCAACTAGACTTACTCGGTGTGAGGAAACTACTCCTCTACCTCTAGACCATGCAACTGTTTGGCTGAGGGGTTTGGTTTGCCAAAAGCACTAGCTGAGTCTAAAATTAATTTTTAGCTTTTCAAATTCTAGCATCATTATCTTAGCTAAATTTGCTCCTTCTAAGCATACATGGTAACAAGCATTTAATACAATCAACAAGTTATCTCATGTAAACCTCATTTCACTTCTTACTTAATGTAGTACAAGAGGTCAAGCAGTCTCATTACCTGCGAGAAGCAGACAATTCGAATCGAGTTTTAAACCTTGCAAGGTAAACCTAAACACACGACATGTAGGGGCACTCCGTCCCCACACATATCAACCGTCCCCATCGATTCCCCGTTCGTGGCCAGGGCTCACTGCCTTGGCATACAATGCTCCACTGACCCTAGCTGCCGTCGTGCAGTGACCGCACTTGTACCCACCAATGGGAGACCCAGTCTTAGGACGAGTGAGGAGAAAAGTCCGTGCCCGGCTTCACTCAGGTACTAGGTTTACCGGTTACCATACTTCCCGACATGTGTTTAGTACGTTCAAACGCTTGACTCAGGTATCCACACATTAATCCTTAATTCCTTTTCCCGTCTCATGGACAAGGCATCCACCCTGAATCCAAGTCCATAGACCATCATAGATCCCGTTATCAAGATGAATACAATCAATTCCTGACCTCGCGCGAGTGCTAGAAAAATCACTCGACTTCTACCGAGATCCTGATTAGCATAGCAACTACTCGACCTAGCATACTAGTATCCATCTCAAAAAGGAATCCTGAGTTCATGCAACTAAAGGTTTCAAGCAACTCCTACACTTAAGTGCACATTACAAGCCTACAAACATTAAGTGTAGTAAAGTAGCATATATAAACGGTGTCGGAGAGCAAATCTCCGGCCGGGTGGAGGAGTGCACCTGCCCTAAATCCTAAGATGAGGAGGGGGCCTAAGCATTTTGCTTGTTAGTTGGAAGAACGAGAGGGACACAAGAACACACAAGGATTTAGATTGGTTCGGGCCGCCGGAGCGTAACACCCTACTCCACTGTGTGATGTATTGCTTGAGAGATTGTATGAACTTGTGAGTGTCTGAGTGAGCCTAAGATTGGGTCTGTCTTCTAACATCGCATGCCTCCCCTTTTATAGCTGAAGGGGGCATGCACAAAGGTACTAAGCCCTGACATGTGGGCCCAGGGACATAATGAATATAGCACTTGGAGCCACAAATGTTCGCTGTTGGGGCAATCTTCTTGTGCCCTGACATCCGAGATCTGCGTATCCTCGGCGTGCGGGGGGAAACTTCTTGTAGAAGGGATGATGTGCACAGTGCGCCGCACGGCACGGGTGCACTGTTTGATGATAGATTGGACAGGCGCGCCGTCTGCCAGCGGAGAGTACTGGACGCATTAAATGCCGAGAGGGCACATCGTTAGTCAGCTTGGTGGCAGGCGGCGCGTCCTCTCTGCAATAAATGCAGAGACTGCACGGCTCTAGGGGCCTGATGTCAGGCTCCGCCCGCTAGTTTATGTCACGGGCCACAAGCCACGCGGTAGCAGCGGGTCTCCGCCTAAGCGGGGAGCGCAGTGCAAGGCCTGGACACGTGCCAGCACCGGACCCTCACTTACGCCGAGGTTCTCCCTGACCCGAGACCTTGCTGTGACCCGGACCTTACTCAGAGGGACCCGGTGCCCATCCGAGGGACCCGACATGCTTTCTTGGGAGTCCCGGACTTGCATGCACAGGGGTCCGGCGTCCCTCTGTGGGGGTCCGGATCCAACGATGCATCCTGGGGTGTATTGTCTTTCTTTGCTATGTGGGCCTTTAGTCCTGCCCACGTGGTGGGGTCGGGTGTCATTCTCTGTGTCTCCCGGAGACGCTGTTCGTGCACAACGCCTTCATACTGTAGAAGAGGGTACCCCTGATTCAGGGTACCGACAGTGGCCCCCGGGCTCGCCTCAGGGGAGGATGCGAGCCTGCAGGTGGGGCCAGAGACTGATTGGTGGTTGTCCTGCTGCTCCTGCGCGCCTGTTGATGTAATTACTGCCGGCCCGCCTGTGGTCATGCCGACTGCTACGCCTATTCCCACGGCTGACTGGCCCGTGACCATCGTACTTAATGTCACTGTTGGGCCATGCACGGGGTGCCTCGAGTCGCTGCACTGGTTCTGAAAACTTATCTTTTCAGTCTTCCGCGACGGCCCCGAGAAGACGTGGCATTGGCGCGAGCGGCAGCGCGATTTTTTCGCACCCGGTAACCGGCGCGCCGGTTGTATGACATGTGGGCCTGGGCCCCCGTGTTGGACCGCCGGTTGCAGCGAAGCTGAGGGGGCGCACAATCGCGGGGCGGCTATACGCTTCTTCCATGGCGGTTCGCCTTTTTGACCGCTGGTTACGGCGAAGATGAAGGGGCCCTTAACCGTGGGGCGGTTGCATGCTTTTTGTGCGGTGGTTCGCCTTCCTGACCGCTGGTTGCCCCGAAAACGAAGGGGCACATAACCACGGGGCAGTTGCACGCTCCTTCTTCGGGTCAGTCTGTATGCCATGTGGGGCTTGGCCCCCATGTCATAAGGTGGGAACTCTAGTGCACGTCGGGGGAGACTTTGCCCGTGACGCTTCGGGGCGCGAGTGGGGAGATCTACCTTTAAAAAGGGATCGATCTCCCGGGCAGTAGCCATGCCTCGCTCCTCTTGCATTCATCGTGCCCTTATGCCTTCCGGGCCTCCAGATGGGGTGCGCCAGTGTTCTCTGGAGGGATCCGCGTCAGGGCCGCTCCCTCCGGTGATCTCACCACCGGAGAGCTCGCGCTCATGGTGCTGCTGCCGATCTTGTCTTCTTCTTCTTGTTGTTAGAGGAACGCAACCCCATGGGGATTGGCACTCTTCTGCCATCGCTCGGCTTCAAGGATTTTCATCATGCAGCCCGGTCGCAACCTCCGGTCGGTGGTCATCCACAAGGATGACTACCAACCTTGTGGTGGAGAGAAGCGAGTCGGGCTGGGGCCTCCCCCATGCCCTCAGCTTCAAGGATGTTCATCATCCTCGCTAGGGCGGAAGGCAAGCCGAGCTGGGGTCCTGCCTTCCGCATGGGCTGGTGACCCGCTTCTTCCTCCAGCATTTGGGGGAGAAGGGCATTCACCAGCCTTGCGGAGGAGGCGAACTTCGGTTACGCGAGGTCGGCCGGCTGCAGGCGCCGTCAGCTGCCGCGTGTCTGGCTCCTCGGCCTGGATGGGTTTGGTGCTGCCTCCGGCGCTGCCTCCTGCTGCTTGGGTGGGGCGTGGCTGTCCGTCCACCGCACGGGCGACGGTTGCGCCGTGCGTAGGTCCGCCACATCCACGGCTTCTCCCGCGCCGTCGGCCGCACCGGAGGGTCGTACAAGACGTCGTACGCCGCGGGGGCGGCGACCGCGTTCTTGGATGGTCTTGTCCTCACTCCCGCAGTGAGGACGGGAGCGAGGACCTCTTCGTGCGTGCTGGGGCAACCACCGCCCATCGGTGCAGATGTGGTCGCTGCCGCTGGTGGGGCTGAGGTGGTCGCCGCCGCTGGTGAGGTTGCCCTCTGCAGAGGTGGTTGCCTCCGCTGGCGAGACCGTCAGTGCCACCTGCCGCCGGACCTCCAGCTCTTTGGCTTTAATGGCCTCATTGTCGCCCCCCGTAGGAAGACAGGGGCGAGGACCTTTTTGCAGTGGTGTTCGTACTGAGGTGATCGCCACTGCTGGCGAGTCGTCGGTGCAGAGGTGGTCGCCGCCGTCGGTGCTGATGTGGTCGCCTCCGCTGGCGAGCCGCTCGAAGCTAGCTAACCCGCTACCCTATTAGTGTGGAGGTAGTTCATACCTACAGAGTAGAGATGGAACTAGGGCTCCACTTGAAAATAGATGTAATACTTTCGCTTTTTGTAAGGTACTCAAGAGTACTATTTTTTAAGCAGTATTAGCACTTATCTATTTTCAACTTGTTTCTGTTGTGTGCGATATTGTTGACTCCTCCCTGGTACCTGGCCCCCAGCCTGGGATGCAGGCTTGATGTGTTTGAGGCTGGATACCAGCGTATCTGAAAAGGTTGTCAACAACTCTCGGGAGGCAACCTCGCCGGGATCTGGACCTGTACATAGCTTCAGCTAGGGAGCGTTAGTAGTACACCCATAGGGTTCCCTGTCTGACATTAGCCACCCTTTGATACATGCTCGGGACTCACAGGTTTCAGTCCGGGTGGCCAAGTTGCGTGTCCGGACTCCCTTGGGTTGCGGTTCTAGATACTAGGACACTTGTCGTAGGGCGGTGGAGCGTACAGGCCCACGATACGGGACCAGGCTGAGCGGCTGCACGGGCTCCGGACCACCCCAGGTGATCAATGTCCGTTCTCTAGCTCGGTCCCAAGGTTGTCGGACCCACAGGACTTATAGCCCCAAATACTAGGTACCCGTCACGGAGTGGTGGAGCGTGCAGGCCCAATGTACGGGACCAGGCTGAGCGGCTACATGGGCTCCGGAGCACCTCATGGAACGGGGTCCCGTTCTCTGGGGCCGGCTCCCAGGCTGTTGAACCTCCCAACTTTCGTATCGGGGGCCCTAGACTGCAAGCCTGGCTGCTCAATTCGGATGTCGTAACGTCAGGACAGATAGGAACCGCACGGGTGGGTTAGATAAAAAGTATTATCTGAAAAACTGCAAGGCAAGGCCATGGAGCAGCGAGATGTATCTATCATAGGGGCACAACTGAGGGGGTAGTTTTCCTTTATAACTCGTCATGCATATGTGCAGACCAATAGGCCGGGTTTATAGGGACAGACCCCACCGGATTGTCGTACACATATGTGTTACCTAGTTACAAAAAAGGGAAACAATTTCGACCCCTCAGACTTGCTCTATGGATAGAACTTATAGAGATGTTTCGGCATCGGGGTAAGGCACTCCCCCCAGTCGTAGCTAGATGGTTGCCCTTGGGTCGGTGCATTCCCGTTACATCGAAGGGTCCTTCCCAGCTGGGGGAGAGTTGCGGAGCCCTTCTTGGTTTGGTACTCACCGTAGGGCTAGGTCCCGACCCTGGGTTCCCATCTGCATTTGACACGGGAGCCCTCGTCTTTGGCTGTGGCCACTCTTGCATGTACCTGTCGTCAGCCTGGACCCGTGGGGAATCCAGAAGGGTTTCCGGAGGAAGGCATGCTTCAGCTCCATAGACCGGGGAGCACGGGGTCCCTCTAGGGTCCGTCTAGTTGTCTTCACCGAAGTAGGAGCCTCCAGCGAAGATATCCTTCAGGTCCCCTCGGGCGACTGATACCCGAGGTCCTGTTCAGCCACAGCCACCTCGTCGTCGTCCACCTTTTCTTTGCCAGGTCGGCGACGAGGTGGGGAGCCGTCTTTGGAAGACTGCTCGCGCGCTCACTGACGCGTTTCGCGAGGTCAATAATCTCGTGGCACTCTGCGGCGCTGTGGCGACCATTGGGGTGCATAGGACATGAGCCGCTGTTACCCCTCTGCGGCCGTGGGCGTTTGCGGCGGTCGCCCTGGCCTCCGGTCGTGGCTGTGACCACCAGAGCGGTGGACAGCGGCTTCTGGTAGTCACTGTCCTTCTTCTTTTTCTTCTTTCCGTCCCGAGGGACGGCACCCAAGCCACCTGACTGGGCAGCTCCGGTTTGTGGGGCTGAGTGCCATGCACGGCCCTCGGCGGCTCTGGCGCATTTATCGGCCAGAGCGAAGAGTGTGGGGACAGTTTCCACATCATGCGTGGCCAACTTCTCCAGCATTTTCTCATCACGTACTCCCTGTCGGAAGGCCGTGATGATGGAAGCATTAGAAATGCGAGGTATGGTACCTCGCACCTTGGTGAAGCGGGAGATGAACTTCCAGAGAGTCTCCCCGGGCCTCTGCCTCACCGCATGGAGGTGGGCCTCCACACCGTGCTGTTGGTAAGCACTGGCAAAGTTTGCAACGAACCGCGCGCAGAGCTCCTCCCAAGGAGTAGACTGACCCTAGGGTGAGGTTCATGAGCCAGGTCCGGGCAGGTCCAGACAAGGCAACATGAAAATATGTTGCCATCACAGTGGTTTTTCCACCTGCTGCCGTGATGGCGGTGACGTACACCTGAAGGAACTCCGACTTGTTTGATGTTCCGTCGTATTTTTCCGGCAGGTGTGGCCGGAACTTGGTTGGCCATGACGCCGCGCGGAGATGATCCGCAAGAGCGGCGTAGCCCACACCGGCCAAGGGGACACCCCCGTTTGGGACCGGGTGCCCATTGGTGTCTGCGGTGCAACCGCAGCGAAGTCTTGATCGAGGTTGCGACCATCGATGTTTTGGCGGCGCTCGCGCGCCCTATCCAAAGAGACCCGTGCATCCTCTCCCGCACGCCTGTGGTTGAGTTCTGCCCGGAGGTCGTTGGTCTGTGCACCCCTTACTGAGGGCGAGCGCACAGATGCTGACGCCTCCTATTGGCGCCGTGATGACCGTGTCCTCGACCTGGTCGAGGTAGAATGTGCCAAACCAAGCAGTCGGTCGACGTCGTCTCGCCATTGCTTCATGGCCCCCGGTGAGGTCGTGGAGCTTGGGGGTGTCGCAACAACTCCCTGGCTGCTGACAATGCTCCCGGAGTCGCCCTCGATGGAGTCCGGGACGTCTATGCAGCCGTGTGTTGCCGTGCGGTGTGCACAGCAGCGGTGCCTGGCACAGGGCGGTTGGGAACCTGCGGTGTGGAAGAAACAACTTCTCCCTCCAACGCGAAATCTACCGACGTCTCGGCACGGTGCTCTATGATTTGCACCATCATGCTTTGAGCAAGGAGACAAGCAAAAACCTAATGCCTAGCCCCCTACCTGGCGCGCCAAATGTCAGAGAGCAAATCTCCAGCCGGGTGGCAGAGTGCACCCGCCCTAAATCCTAAGATGAGGAGGGGGCCTAAGCGTTTTGCTTGTTAGTTGGAAGAACGAGAGGGACACAAGAACACACAAGGATTTAGAGTGGTTCGAGCCGCCGGAGCGTAACACCCTACTCCACTGTGTGATGTATTGCTTGAGATCTTGTATGAACTTGTGAGTGTCTGAGTGAGCCTAAGATTGGGTGATTGGATCTGTCTTCTAACGTCGCATGCCTACCCTTTTATAGCTGAAGGGGGGCATGCACAAAGGTACTGAGCCCCGATATGTGGGCCTAGGGACATAATGAATATAGCACTTGGAGCCACAAATGTTCGTTGTTGGGGCAATCTTCTTGTGCCCTGACATCCGAGATCTGCGTATCCTCGGCGTGCAGGGGAAACTTCTTGTAGAAGGGATGATGTGCACAGTGCGCCACACGACACGGGCGCACTGTTTGATGATAGATTGGACAGGCGCGCCGTCTGACGCCGTCTGCCAGTAGAGAGGACTAGACGCATTAAATGCCAAGAGGGCACATCGTTCATCAGCTTGGTGGCAGGCGACGCGTCCTCTCTGCAATAAATGCAGAGACTGCGCGGCTCTAGGGGCCCGATGTCAGGCTCCGCCCGCTGGCTTATGTCATGGGCTACAAGCCACGCGGCAGCAGCGGGCCTCCGCCTGAGTGGGGAGCACAGTGCAAGGCCTGGACACGTGCCAGCCCCGGACCCTCACTTACGCCGGGGTTCTCCCTGACCCGAGACCTTGCTATGGCCCGGACCTTACTCAGAGGGACACGGTGCCCATCCGAGGGACCCGACATGCCTTCTTGGGAGTCCCAGACTTGCATGCACAGGTGTCCGGCATCCCTCTGTGGGGGTTCGGATCCAACGATGCATCCTGGGGGTGTATTGTCTTTCCTTGCTACGTGGGCCTTTAGTCCTGCCCACGTGGTGGGGTCGGGTGTCATTCTCCATGTCTCCCGGAGACGCTGTTCGTGCACAGCGCCTTCATACTGTAGAAGAGGGTACCCCTGATTCAGGGTACCGACAAATGGTTATGCATAAACCGGGGCTTGCCTTCAATTGCTGGGGCTGTGGGGAGATCCTCGATGGCAGTCTCGAGAGTTTGCTCCTGGTCTTCCTCGTGGACAGCTCCTAGCTCAGGGACGAGCACATACTATCCGTTAGCGAGATTGCAATCTAATGAATGTAATGAGTAAGATACATGCATGGCATGATATATAATTTAGCAATTAAAATTTGATGGGGGATGATCAATTTAATGAGGTAGAGCTTAATCTTACTACTGAAGATTTTTGTGGTACACTTAGCAATTTAGGGTCAAGCTTGGTTAAGCTAATTGGTAAGTCCATTTTAGTGTTCCATTGATTTCTTTTCAATGTCTTACTGAGGGTTTATTAAGATTCCTAGCTGAAATCATTGGAGTGGAATTTATTATTCCCTCTCTTCTTTTCTATTTCTTTTATGCTTTTAAGGCGGGTTTGAACTACAAGATAGCTTAATAAATTTTCAAAAATTCTGCAAATATTATCATGACTTCTTACTGCTGTATAAGCCTCTGTCTCAAAATTTGGGGCTTAAAAAGTGAGGGGTTCTCTCTGTATAAAATTATCAAATATTAGGGCAGAGGGGGTGTTTTGAACTACAACCTTATTTTAACAGGGGGTTATTTTCCAATACTTATTTTTGCTGGTATTTAGATGTTATAACATGACTTTGTACAAATTTTCAGCGACTAATACTTATTAGTTATTTTAGTATGATTTTCTAAAGTTTCTAGCCAAATGGGTGCTTTCTACTACCACTATATTTGAAAAATATCAAACAATAGATTTCTAATTTTTCCTATCTTCTTCTTTGTGCAATAGCAATCATTCTGAAAATTGGTAGTTTTTTGCTTAAAGGAAGGGTGGTAGGAATTTCTTAAACTAAATGGCCTTTTTCATGAAGTAGGGGCAATGGACATTATTTTGTAGTTTCCAATTGGGTTTTGCATTTTTCTCTGGTGTCCTACTTCATTATTAATCTGGTAAAAATTTATTCGCTCACTATTGCACACTTTTTGGCTTGCTTATGATTTAATTGAACTATGGCTCAACATCAAGTTCTATTTGTTTACCCTACGTAAAATGTTGGACTGGGGTGTTTATTATTTTTGTAGTGGTGTCCTAGTGGTTACAAGTCAATTGGATTTTTCTTAACAATTTTGAAATTGTTTTCATAATTCTAATAGTTGTCTTTCTAGTTTGATTAGTGCCTAATAAAATATTTTACCTTGAATTTATTCTGGACTAGGGTTCCTTTTATTTTTCATAGGTTCTTCATTACTTAAGTGAACTAGGAAACATATTTGCATCCACTATTCATTATTTTTTAAAACCTTTCTTATTTTTTTAAGTTTTAGGCAATTATGGCTTTTAATAGATAGATAACCCTGTTTGAATTTTCAATACTGGGGTGCTTAGTATTTTTAAACAGTGTCTAAGTGGGGGTTTGAACTTCTATAATTTTTCTTAAGTTCAGCACAGAAGCATAACAAATTTTCTTCCTTTTAAAAAGGTTTGGTCAGTTTCTTTAATTAATTCCAAACTCTAGGATTTAAAACAGAAAGCATAGGGTTCAGTATTTTTATGTGATACTCCATAATATTTTGAATCCAGCAAAATTGGGTTGACTAAATTTGGTTGAATATAACTCAAGATATAAATTTCCTAAGTTCTCTACTGAATTTAAAAAGAATAAAAAGAAAATGGATAAAGGAAAAGGGTTTTGCACTGGGGTCCCTGGCGAAAGATTTAAGTGTATTACAGACAGGTCCCCGGTTCACTATTCATCTGAGTCTATGACTCTGCAGAAAACCCCCTAGGGTTTTATGAAATCGAACCCACGATCCTTCCCCTAATGGAACAGTGACCGCGACGGAAGAAAAGGGTGGAGGGGCTTACCGGCGGCAAGGTTGCTCCGGTGAGGGGTCGGATGAGGTCCGGGGGTCTCTGGCGATCACGTCGAGGTACGGATCGTCGGCTGCGGTGGTCAGAGTAGGTCGGTCCGCGTGCGCAGGCGGGGGAGCTCGTAGGCAGCGAGGAATTCGGCCTGCTCACGGCGCCATAATCCAATTGAATGGGTTAGAGAGATTTGCTAGAGATCAAGGAAGGTAAGCACGCAAGGAATTTGAGAATGGCTCACCGGATTGCTCGGTCTACGCGCGGTCGCGGGTGACTGAAGTCCGGCGAGGACGATCTCGGGTCTCCGGTGAAGTTCTACCGGGTTCGAGGACTTGGAAAGCTTCACGGGCTTCCGGCGAAGCTAACCGAGTGACTGGCGCGACTTGGAAGTGACTAGAGGGAGCTGACCGCAGTGGCCGAGGCTCGGGTGGTGATGGCGGGCGGTGGCGCGGCGTGCTCGAGGCGAAGTCCGGTGAACTTTGGCTCGGGCAGGACTTGAAAGAGCGTGGGGAGGTACGACCGAGGCCTGGGGCTGCTTTATAGGCACGGCGCGGTGCACGGGCGGTCGTGGACCCGCGAGCGCGCGCGGGTGCGCGAACTGGCATGAACCGAGCGTGTCAGCCACGATCGAACACGTGGAACCGTTGCTTCTGCCCGAGTTCTAACACCGATTGGGCGCAAATCTTTGCAAATTTGGGCAAGATCGCTGTGAAGGATTTGTTCCCCTGACTGTGCTTTGTCGCTTGTGTGTGGATGTCGTGTGGTTTTAGGCTAGGAGCAGAGAGTTTTAGCGTCACCAAGGTGCCAGTGTCAGATAGTCGGGTCTTGAGGACAAACGGTGCCAAAATCGTGCCAAACGGTTTTTGTTTGAGTTCAAATTTTTCCAGAGCGTGTTCAAAGAAATTTGACACCACTTTGATATTTGGACTTTTTGGTTTCGAGTTTTGGAAAACAGGGAACACATTTGATCTTGCAAGAGGGTTTTGAAATTCAGAATTCAGAATTCTGAATTCCCCATAGGGCATTGGTTCAAAGGGCCGATTTGGGGATTTTGGAAAATCCAAATGGCAAAACCTTCTTACTATATTTTGTTGGTTATTTAGTGCACTACAACTTTGTTATTTGGTTCTTACCAAAATTTTGTATTTTTCCCAAGTTTTTCCCAAATTCCCTTTATGTGCATAAATGGTCCACTTAGGATTAATTAGGGTTTGAGAGTTCTTCTTACTTTGAGGTTCATGACATGATTAAGGATAATTTCTTAAGATGAAAAAGACTCACTTCAACCTTTGTTATTAATTTTTGATGTTCATTCTTCTATTTGGTTCACATGTGATAATGGTTTAAGTTAGCTTAGAGAAGAAACCCTAGGTGGCACTGGGGTGTCACAGCCTTCCCCCCTTAAAGGAATCTCGTCCCGAGATTCGGGTCAGAGTCCTCCCAAGGTGAAGTGAGGGTTAAGGCTTGGTTGAAGGGGGTGATTTATTTGTTAAGGTTCTTCTTAGCAACTGCTCTTCGAATGTCATTCTCTTTGCAACTTCAGAAGGAAGTCCTTTTAATTTTTGGCTTACAATTAACTTTTTCTATATTAAGATCATTTTTCTGATATTTAGATTCAAAGGGCAGGGGGAGGGGTTGGGCATGATTACATAGCAATTTCTTTACGTAGGCAATCGGGGAAGTTGGAATGCACAAATTCCTCAGTCTCCCAAGTAGCCTCTTCCTCTGAGTGATTACTCCATTGGATCTTGTACATCTTGATCGATTTAGCCCGAGTTGATCTTTCTTTGCAATTCAGAACCTTGGAAGGGTACTCTTGGTACGATAGATTCGACTCTATCTCCAATTCTGGTTCTACTATGATCTCAGTCGGCAATCGAACACACTTCTTCAGTTGGGATACATGGAATACATTGTGGATGACAGACATTTTTGGAGGTAACTTCAATTTGTATGCCACGGGTCCACATGCTTCTATGATCTCATAAAGTCCAATGTAGTGAGGGGCTAACTTGCCTTTGATCCCAAACCTCTGCACTCCCTTGGTGGGTGATACCTTCAAGTATACGAAATCTCCCACCTCGAACTAGAGAGGTTTCCTTCTCATATCATGGTAACTCTTCTGCCTGGCCTGAGCAGCTTCTAGATTCTTCCTGATTAGGTTGACCTTCCTTTCGACTTCAGTCACTAAGTCAGGTCCGAAAACTTCTCTTTCTCCAGGCTAAGACCAATTGAGGGGTGTTCGACACGTTCTTCCATATAGAGCTTCGAAGGGTGCCATCTTTAGGTTGGACTGATAACTGTTGTTATAAGCAAACTCTGCCAAGGAGAGGTGCTTCCCAGTTCTTGCCACAATCGATTGCACAAGCCCTCAACATATGTTCAAGAATTTGATTTACCCTCTCGGACTGACCATCAGTCTGTGGGTGGTAAGCTGAACTTCTGATTAGCTTGGTTCCTAAAGACTCTTGCAGTTGTTCCCAAAATCTGGCAACAAATTGGGCTCCTCGATCAGAGATAATGGTCCGAGGTAATCCGTGCAAACACACAATTCAGTCAATGTACAGCTCTGCATACTTCTGAACCTTATCAGTGGTGTGCACCGGAAGAAAATGTGCCACTTTTGTCAATCGATCCACAATAACGTAAATTGAATCATGATGATGAGAGGTGTTGGGTAGACCCACAATAAAATCCATGCTGATGTCATCCCATTTCCATAAAGGTATAGATAGGGGTTGCAAAGCTCCAGCTGATTTCAAGTGGCTTGCCTTTATCCTCTGACATGTGTCACATTCTGATACATATTGGGCTATCTCCCTCTTCATTCTGGTCCACCAATACAAGGGCTTCAGATCATGGTACATTTTAGTGCTCCCTGGGTGCATGGAGAATTTGGAGAGATGGGCCTCATCCAAGATTCTCTTCTTGAGATCTTTATTTTTAGGAACCACCAATCTGCTTTCGAACCATAATATACCCTTTCCATCTTGGCGGAAACATTTATACTTTTCTATCTTCTGATGGAGGTTCTCCTTAATGATTTGTACTCCCTTGTCACTGAGTTGGGCCATGATGATCTGGTCTTGCAAAGTTGGCTCAACGGAAATGTGAGACAAAGCACCATAAGGGATCACTTCAATCTTCATTTTGCTCAACTCGTCACATAGGGTGTTGATGCGAGAATCCATCATAACACAGATGCATTGCAATTTCCGACTCAAAGCATCTGCCACCACATTGGCCTTCCCTAGGTGATAATGTACCTCCAGGTCATAGTCCTTGATCAGCTCTAGCCATCATCTCTGCCTCATGTTGAGATCAGTCTGAGTAAAGATGTACTTAAGGCTCTTATGATTAGTGAAGATATTGCAGTGGGTTCCCATCAAATAGTGTCTCCACATTTTTAATGCATGGACCACTGCTGCTAACTCCATGTCACGAGTGGGATAATTTTGCTCATGAGGTCTGAGTGCCCTTGATGCGTAAGCAATGACTCGGTTGTCTTGCATCAAGAAACAACCTAGTCCAGTGCCAGAGGCATCACAGTACACATCAAATGGCTTGCTGCTGTCGGGTTGCGCTAACACCGGTGCTGTGGTCAGATGTTGCCTCAATGTGTGGAAGGCATCTTCGCACTTCTGACCCCAAACAAACTTGGCTTCTTTCTTCAACAATTCAGTTATGGGCTTCGCAATTCGAGAGAAGTCCGGAATGAATCTTCGGTAATAACCAGCCAATCCCAGAAAACTTCGAATCTGACGGACAGTCCTTGGTGGCTTCCAGTTCATCACCTCTTGCACCTTATCAGGATCAACAACTATGCCTGCCTGAGAGATAGTGTGACCCAAGAATTTGATTTCTTTTAGCCAAAAATCACATTTTGACAATTTGGCATAAAGACGGTGCTCTCGCAGACGTTGAAGCACTACATGCAAATGACCGACGTGCTCTTCTTCGTTCTTTGAGTACACCAAGGTATCATCGATGAAAACCACTACGAACTTGTCTAGTTCAGGCATGAAAACAGAATTCATCAGATACATGAAATATGCTGGTGCATTAGTGAGCCCAAATGACATCACCAAAAATTCATACAACCCATATCTGGTTGAGAAAGCGGTCTTCGGAATATCACTTGCCCGTATCTTGATCTGATGATAGCCGGAGCGAAGGTCTATCTTGGAAAACACTTTGGCTCCGACCAACTGATCGAAAAGAACATCAATACGAGGCAAAGGATACTTGTTCTTGATAGTCACCGCATTAAGTGGGCGGTAATCTATGCATAGTCTCAAGCTTTCATCTTTCTTTTTCACAAACAAGGCTGTACATCCCCAAGGCGAAGTACTTGGGCGGATAAAACCTTTGTCCAGCAATTCTTGCAATTGCTTCTTCAATTCTACCAACTCAGCGGGTGGCATCCGGTAAGGCCTCTTGGAAATAGGCACCGTCCCGGTTGCAACTCGATGGCGAATTCGATATCCCGGTCTGGGGGCATTCCTGGTAATTCATCAGGGAAAACATCTGCATACTCACAGACCACTAGAATCTTCTTCACAGGTGACTCCATCATAGCAAAAGCACATGATTGAGTAGAATCTTGGCGGGGGAGATACAACACAAGGTCTTTGGATGTAGGAGAACGGATCTCCAGAGCTCTGGCGGCTACATCCAACACTACTCGGTGTTGTGTCATCCAGTCGGCTCCGAGAATGATGTCCATACCCTCTAATCCCAAAATCAGGAGTGTGGTTTTGAAGATTCTACTTCCCATTGAGATAGACACATTTCGGTTTAATTGGTTGGTTGCAATTTTACCCTCAGGTGTGGCTATCATGAATGACCCCTTTGTATGATAGAAAGGCAATTGACATTTAGCACTGAACTTCTGGCTAATGAAACTATGAGATGCACCAGAATCAAACAGAATTAAAGCAGGTTGATTAAAAACTGAAAAGATACCAGTCATGATGGGGGCTCCCTTAGGTAACTCCTCCAGAGTGGTGAAGTTGAGCTTCCCTTGCCTGATTTGCACCTTCTGCTTTCTTTCCTTGTCTTGATTTGGTGCTGGCATATGCCTCTGCTGATTTCTTGGGCAATTTTTGGCATAGTGGCCCACATTGCCACAAGTGAAGCACTTGTTCCCATTACCCTGGTGGAACTGCTGCTGCTGCGGAGGCTAATTGTTCCTTGGAGCGGGAGCTGAAAATCGAGTGGGTGCCAGCTGCTGCTGCTGAGGTGGCCTGATCACCCATCTGCCTGCCTGCTGCTGAAATCCCCTGCTCTGGTTGTGAGAAACAATCCCGAACCTCTGGGTCTGAGCGGATGGTGCTGCCATTGGTGCCTTTCTCTTCTTCTCTGCCCGGTGAGCTACAATACAGTCCTCCTAGGAGATGGCCAGGTTGACCAACTCATTGAAGCTATCACCCCGGACAGTGTTGAGACGCTCACGCAACTTGGTATTGAGACCCCTGCGGAAGCGGTCTCTCTTCTTCTCATCGGAATCAGCATGATATCATGTGTATTAGCACAGGTCGTTGAAGGCCTGAGCATACTGCAATACCATGCGGGTTTCTTCATTGAGTGCCAGAAATTCATTCAACTTGTGATCAAGGATTCCAGCTGGGATATGGTGCCCTCTGAAAGCAGTCTTGAATTCCTCCCAAGAAACTTCATGATCAGCAGGTAGCATAGCACTAAAATGGTCCCACCAAGTCCGAGCAGGGCCGTGAAGCTGCTGCGCGGCGAAGTGAGCCTTGGTATCATTAGGGCAGTCTCCCGCGAGGAGGGGAAACTTGGACTCCACGACACGTAACCACACGTAAGTGTCCAACGGATCCTCTGCCTTCGTGAACAAAGGCAGCTGCGTGCTCAAGAACTCCTGGTAGGTTGCCGCTGCCGGAGGTCGCTGCGGCTGGCCTCCACCATACAGCTGATGGTGGGACTGGCGCTGCAAAAGCTGTCGCAGAATCTCGTTCTGCTGGGCCATCAACTCCTGCACTGTGGGAGCTAGAGGAGGTGGCGGGGGAACTTGCTCGTTTTGCCCGCGACGCTGCCTAGCAGCCATCTGAAAATAGAGATTGTTGCCACTGTTATCCCAATTCACAATTTTGAACAACATGCTATTATCTCATATGAAAGAAGAATTGCCATAATCATAACATCAAGTTCGAACGAAGGTAACATGGTTACAAACATCCCACATATCTCAAAAGTTCACAAGGGTTACATCAATTAGGGGAAAGTACCCGTAAGCCTAGTCCAAAATCTGCCATTACTAAGCTTGCGTAGATTTCTATCCGCCTAAAGTGTCAAAATGACTGATCAACCCTGAGTAGTGGAAGCGACACTGGATACGGGCGAAGGGGGCATCGCGGAGGCAGTCACATTGGTACCAGGGGCTGGTCCTAACTCCTCAGGAGCCTCTTCTCCCTCGCTTCCGGCCTCATTGGCCTCCATCTCCAGGTGGTGCATGTCTAGGTGGTCATTAGCTTCCTCGAGCTCCTGCTGCACATCGTGGAGCTGGTTTTCCAAGACATCAATTGTGTTGTCTCGGATCTCCACCTGCTGCTCCAAGGTGGTGATGCGCTGGCTCAGCCTCTACACTTGTAGGTCCTTCTCCACCAGCTCGGAGGACAAGTCGACCACAAAGTCTTCTCGGCTGTCAAGGGTGAGCTTGGTGGTTTGAGTGAGGTTAGCAAGAGTGCCATAGCGTCACTCTGCAGGGCCTGAAGGCGGTACAACGCACTCATGCTCTGAATAGTGACCCTCCCAACCAAGTCAGGATACATCGCCCACACGTCCTTCACATGGCTCACATGATTGCACCACATGGGGTCATCCTTTTTCTCAGCAGGGAAGAGTCCCAAGGGGTGCATCACCATCTCCAGGGGATGGTAGCCACAGAAAGTCGTCAGGGTCTTCATAGCCGCCGCTTCAGTGGTGTCGTCCATCCTGAATCCAATCGTCTCGGAGTCAAGAGAAGGCCAACGCAGCTGAAGGGGATGAGCCTCCAGAGTCAGCCAGACTCGGCAACATGGTACCTGATGCTCCTCGTATAGCTGCACCGTGTACAAAGGGGCGTAGGGTAACCGGTGGAGTTAAGCACTTCCCAAAGATGGAAGGAAAACCATCATGAGAAAGAAAGTCAGAGCTGAAACGAGTGTCTCCTCCACTGGCGGGGTAGGTGAAGTCATCTTTGGAAGGATATCAGATGTAAAGATTATGGTGGAAGGAAGAAAATAAAAGAGCCTAGGTGGTTTTAAAGGAAGCGGGTTAGCTCAAATTTTTACTTCTTTAGTGTCTAATCCCTTTTAGTTTTTATAATGCATGCATGCTGAGAATAACGTCTCCTCTCTGAATTAAAGGGTGCTCTTAGGACATCCTTAGAAAACTAAGGACTGGCCCACAGGGCCTACTTACTTAGCCACCTATTTCTCCCTCTATTCCTAAGGTCTTTCGTCCTAGGTCTAGCGTTCTAGTCCTGACGATTCATACTAGTTTCTAAGCAAGTTTTAGATTTTTGAAAATCGGTATTCATGGTTTATTGTGCTTCTCTGTGGTGGAATTTGCTCCGATACAAGCTGTGGCATAACCATTCGAATTATTCCAGCTTAAGTGGCTAAGTCACGCCTCAGGGGTCGTAACACACTTATATCGGAATAACCCGTCAGTCCCTCAGATCTAGTCTGATAGAGCCACTTAACCAGGATCAAATACCACAAACTCACTCGAAGGTGAGTCACAGAAGAAATACAATAAAACAGGAAAACCTCAAATTAAAGTACTGGAATTATTACATAAGTCGAAGTTTCTCAAGTAAACTGAAATAGTTCATAAGATAGATTTGCAGCGGATAATCGATGTCGTCAAAGCGAGGAATAGGGCAAGGCCTAGCCACTACTCCTCCTGCTCCTCTCCTGCCGGAGCAGCATCCCACTCGACCGTCCAACCCGGTGGCAGGGTTGTGGGCCAAGTTGCACCATCAATCATATCCTGCAGCGTACCTGCAAAAATTATGACGCAAGCAAGGCTGAGTATACTAATACTCAGCTAGACTTACCCGGCGTGAGGAAACTACTCCTCTACATCTAGACCATGCAACTGTTTGGCTGAGGGGTTTGGTTTGCCAAAAGCACTAGTTGAGTCTAAAATCAATTTTTAGCTTTTCAAATTCTAGCATCATTATCTTAGCTAAATTTGCTCCTTCTAAGCATACATGGTAACAAGAATTTAATACAATCAACAAGTTATCTCATGTAAACCTCATTTCACTTCTTACTCAATGTAGTACAAGGGGTCACGTAGTCTCATTAGCTGCGAGAAGCAGACGATTCAAATCGAGTTTTAAACCTTGCAAGGTAAACCTAAACACACGACATGTAGGGGCACTCCGTCCCACACATATCAACCGTCTCCATCGATTTCCCATTCACAGCCAGGGCTCACCGCCTTGGCATATAATGCTCCACTGACCCCGGATGCCACCGTGCAGTGACCGCACTTGTACCCACCATAGCTAGCATGGGAGACCCAGTCTCAGGACGATTGAGGAGAAAAGTCCACACCCGACTTCACTTAGGTACTAGGTTTACCGGTTACCATATTTCACGACATGTGTTTAGTACGTTCAAATGCTTGACTTAGGTATCCACACATTAATCCTTAATTCCTTTTCCCGTCTCATGGACAATGGATCCACCCTTAATCCAAGTCCATAGACCATCATAGATCCCGTTATCAAGATGAATACAATCAATTCCTGACCTCGCGCGAGTGCTAGGAAAATCACTCGACTTCTACCGAGATCCTGATTAGCATAGCAGCTACTCGACCTAGCATACTAGTATCCATCTCAAAAAGGAATCCTGAGTTCATGCAACTAAAGGATTCAAGCAACTCCTACACTTAAGGGCACATTACAAGCCTACAAACATTAAGTGTAGTAAAGTAGCATATATAAACGGTTATGCATAAAACCGGGGCTTGCCTTCAATTGCTAGGGCTGCGGGGAGATCCTCGATGGCAGTCTCGGGAGCTTGCTCCTGGTCTTCCTCGTGGACAGCTCCTTGCTCACGGACGAGCACATACTCTCCGTCAGCGAGATTGCAATCTAATGAATGCAATGAGTAAGATACATGCATGACATGATATGCAATTTAGCAATTAAAATTTGATGGGGGATGATCAATTTAATGAGGTAGAGCTTAATCTTACTACTGATGATTTTTGTGGTACACTTAGCAATTTAGGGTCAAGCTTGGTTAAGCTAATTGGTAAGTCCATTTTGATGTTCCATTGATTTCTTTTCAAGGTCTTAGTGAGGGTTTATTAAGATTCTTAGCTGAAATCATTGGAGTGGAATTTATTATTCCCTCTCTTCTTTTCTATTTCTTTTATGCTTTTAAGGCGGGTTTGAACTACAAGATAGCTTAATAAATTTCCAAAAATTCTGCTAAAATTACCGTGGCGTCTTACTGGTGTATAAGCCTCTGTCCCAAAATTTGGGGCTTAAAAAGTGAGTGGTTCTCTCTGTATAAAATAATCAAATATTAGGGCAGAGGGGTGTTTTGAACTACAACCTTCTTTTAACAGGGGGTTATTTTCCAAGACTTATTTTTGCTGGCATTTAGATGTTATAACATGACTTTGTACAAAGGTTCAGCCACTAATACTTATTAGTTATTTTAGTACGATTTTCTAAAGTTTCAAGCCAAATGGGTGCTTTCTACTACCACTATATTTGAAAAATATCAAACAACATATTTCTAATTTTTTCTATCTTCTTTGTGCAAGAGCAATTATTCTGAAAATTGGTACCTTTTTGCTTAAAGGAAGGGTGGTAGGAATTTCTTGAACTAAATGGCCTTTTTCATGTAGGGGCAATGAGCATTATTTTGTAGTTTTCAATTGGGTTTTGCATTTTTCTCTGGTGGCCTACTTCATTATTAATCTGGTAAAAATTTATTTGCTCACAATTGCACACTTTTTGGCTTGCTTATGATTTAATTGAACTATGGCTCAACATCAAGTTCTATTTGTTTACCCTACTTAAAATGTTGTACTAGGGTGTTTATCATTTTTGTAGTGGTGTCCTAGTGGTTACAAGGCCACTGGATTTTTCTTAACAATTTTGAAATTGTTTTCATAATTCTAATAATTGTCTTTCTAGTTTGATTAGTGCCCAATAAAACATTTTACCTTGAATTTGTTCTGGACTAGGGTTCCTTTTATTTTTCCTAGGTTCTTCATTACTTAAGTGAACTAGGAAAAATATTTTCATCCACTGTTCATTATTTTCTAATACCTTTCTTATTTTCTTAAGTTTTGGGCAATTATGGCTTTTAATAGATAACCCTGTTTGAATCTTAAATACTGGGGTGCTTAGTATTTTTAAACAATGTCTAGGTGGGGTTTGAACTTCTACATTTTTTCTTAAGTTCAGCACAGAAGCATAACAAATTTTCTTCCTTTTAAAAACGTTTGGTCAGTTTCTTTAATTAATTCCAAATTCTAGAATTTAAAACAGAAAGCATAGGGTTCAGTATTTTTTCGTGATAGTCCATAATATTTTGAATCCAGCAAAATTGGTTTGACTAAATTTGGTTGAATATAACTCAAGATATAAATTTCCTAAGTTATGTGCTGAATTTAAAAAGAATAAACAGAAAATGGATAAAGGAAAAGGGTTTTGCACTGGGGTCCCTGGCGAAAGGTATTAAGTGCATTACAGACAGGTCCCCGATTCACTATTCATTTGAGTCTATGACTCTGCAGAAAACCCCCTAGGGTTTTATGAAATCGAACTCACGATCCTTCCCCTAATGGAACAGTGACCGCGGCGGAAGAAAAGGGCGAAGGGGCTTACCGGCAGCGAGGTTGCTTCGGTGAGGGGTCGGGTGAGGTCCGGGGGTCTCTCGCGATCACGTCGAGGTACGGATCATCGGCTGCGGTGGTCGGAGTAGGTCGGTCCGCGTGCGCAGGTGGGGGAGGTCGTCAGTGGCGAGGAATCTGGCCTGCTCACGGCGCCATAATCCGATTGAATGGGTCAGAGAGCTTTGCAAGAGATCAAGGAAGGTAAGCGTGCGAGGAATTTGAGAATGGCTCACCGGATTGCTCGGTCTACGCGCGGCCGCGGCGACCGAAGTCCGGCGAGGATGATCTCGGGTCTCCGGTGAAGTTCTGCCGGGTCCGAGGACTTGGAAAGCTTCATGGGCTACCGGCGAAGCTAACAGAGTGACTGGCGCGGCTTGGAAGTGACTGGAGGGGGCTGGCCGCAGTGGCCGAGGCTCGGGTGGTGATGGCGGGCGGTGGCGCGGCGTGCTCGAGGCGAAGTCCGGTGAACTTTGGCTCGGGCAGGACTTGAGAGCGCGGGGAGGTACGGCCGAGGCTTAGGGCTGCTTTATAGCCACGGCGCGGTGCACGGGCGGTCGTGGACCGGCAAGCGCGCGCGGGCGTGCACTGCGGAGCGCGGGTGCGCGAAATGGCGTGAACCGGACGTGTCAGCCACGGTCGAACATGTGGAACCGTTGCTTCTGCCCGAGTTCTAACGCCGATTGGGCGCAAATCTTCGAAAATTTGGGCAAGATCGCTATGAAGGATTTTCCCCTGACTGTGCTTTGTCGTTTGTGTGTGGATGTCACGCGGTTTTTGGCTAGGGACAGAGAGTTGTAGCGTCACCAAGGTGCCAGTGTCAGATAGTCAGGTCCCGAGGACAAACGGTGCCAAAATCGTGCCAAACGGTTTTTGTTTGAGTTCAAATTTTTCCAGAGCGTGTTTAAGGAAATTTGGCACCACTTTGATATTTGGACTTTTTGGTTTCAAGTTTTGGAAAATAGGGAACACATTTGATCTTGCAAGAGGGTTCTGAAATTCAGAATTCAGAATTCTGAATTCCCCATAGGGTATTGGTTCAAAGGGCTGATTTGGGGATTTTAGAAAATCCAAATGGCAAAACCTTCTTACTATATTTTGTTTGTTATTTAGTGCACTACAACTTTGTTATTTGGTTCATACCAAAATTTTGTATTTTTCCCAAGTTTTTTTCCCAAATTCCCTTTATGTGCTTAAATGGTCCACTTAGGATTAATTAGGGTTTGAGAGTTCTTCTTACCTTGAGGTTCATGACATGATTAAGGAAAACTTCTTAAGATGAAAAAGACTCACTTCAACCTTTGTTATTAATTTTTGATGTTCATTCTTCTATTTGGTTCACATGTGATAATGGTTTAAGTTAGCTTAGAGAAGAAACCATAGGTGACACTGGGGTGTCACACGGGGCATCAATTTATAGCGGGTACGACAATTTGAACGGAGAAGAGCCCACAGTGATGAGGGAATGAGTCACCGAAGCTCGCTAACGTGGCATTCGCTAGGCAAAGGTTTACGGACGTCAGTAGTTATCCTTCACAACCCACGACGACGATGAATCGCAATGCTGGCTTGGATCGCGACACGGGTTCACCGGCGGCAAGATGCGCTGAACCTGAAGATCTTTTCACTACTGTACCATCAGGATCTTCTTAAGTCGTTCTGACAGATCATCTTTAAGGGTGTTTTCTTCTATTTCTATGTGATGAGCTACTGACCGGATTACATCAAAGTTATTAACCTATATGCCAGCTTCAATTTGATTATAGGAACCCTGGTCATTTGCTCACTCGATCATGCTCAAATTGGCTCCAAAGTTCATCAGGGTTCACTGTCAGTCAAATTTCAGTCTTCAGTGGTGACTAACAGCCCAACTTTAGATCCATTTTTCTCCAATTTCCATACAGTTCCAAGGCTTAGTCACTTAATCAAACTTGAACTACTAACATAGCTTTACCATTTTGTTGTAATGACTTAGGGAAAAATATCCATGGATTAAGAGATAAAAGGGCATAAACCTGACCTAATGTCACTGATTTTCAGAGTTTAAGCCACATGGTGCCTTTGTACTTTTTGCAATTAACTCCAATTTGTTCCACAACACTTGAAAATCTTCCAATGTAAAAGTTGTTTAGTTTTTGTTACTCTACCATTTTGATATATGCACATTGGTCCAAAAGTGTATAGAAATTGAAATCACCTTGTTGGGCACTAATTAGGGTTTCTAGGGTTTCAATTAGGGTTTGGAGTGTTCTAGGGTTTATGTGCCGCTCAAATTCATCAAGTTTAGTCTCTTATGAACATTTCCACTACCCTTTGAGATAAAACTCAAGTTGTTATCATACACACCCACATACCTCTATCCCTTGGTTAAGTACCCTATTCTAGGGTTTAGGGATCACTTCAAATCATCACATCACAACTTGTTTTGAGATTTTAGCCTAGTGGATGCACTCTAGGTGTAACATACATAATGAAATTTCACTGCATATGATGTCATGCCCAAGTTTTAGTTCTTGTAACACCAGGGGTGTTACATCCTCCCCCCATAAAAGAATCTCGTCCCGAGATTTAAGGTCCTAGGGTAAGTAATGGAAAAGGAAACGCGTCACAACTTTATTTCCTAATTTATCTTACAGAGTAGAGGGCGGTGTGGGGTTTGTTCCACTTTACAATAAAATACATAAATCTTACAGGTTACATGAAGCTAAAAACCTAGGAAATTTTTTCTCTAAGAAGTCTTGAGTTTCCCAGGTAGTTTCTTCTTCAGTGTGTTGGTTCCATTGTACCTTATAAAACTTGAGAGTCCTCTTTCGAGTGATTATGTCCTTCTGATCCAGAACTCGAATGGTATGTTCTAAATAAGTCAAGTCTGGTTCCAAAGTAACATCCACTGCATCTATAGTTCGATGAGGAATCCGAAGGCATTTCTTTAATTGAGATACATGGAACACATTATGCACCGTAGACAATGATTCTGGTAATTGAAGTCTGTACGCCACTTGCCCACATCGCTCAAGAATGGGGAACAGGCCAATATATCGGGGTGCCAACTTTCCTTTTACCTCAAACCGACTAACACCCTTCATTGGTGATACTTTCAGGTATACATGATCGCCGTCTTGAAAAACCAATCATCGACGTCGCTTATCCGCATAGTTTTTCTGCCGAGCTTGAGTTTCTTTCAGGTTATGCCTTATCCGTTGGACTTTTTCTTCCGTTTCTTTAAACAAATCAGGCCTGAGAAACCACCGTTCTCCAGTTTCTGACCAGTTTAAGGGTGTTCTACATCGTCGTCCATACAAAGCTTCAAACGGTGCCATCTTAATACTTTCTTGATAACTATTAGTATAAGAAAATTTTGCCAATGGCAGGCAATCATCCCATTTCTGTGGGAACTCCAAGACACAGGCTCGTAGCATGTCTTCAAGTATTTGGTTTACTCCCTCAGTTCGTCCACTCGTCTGAGGATGATAGGCCAAACCGTGGAGTAATTTAGTACCCAAAGATTTGTGCAACTCCTCCCAAAACTTGGATACAAATTGAGGTCCCAGTCCGACACTATCGTCTTTGGAACTCCATGTAATCTGAGAATACGAGCCACATATATCTGAGCATAGGTGATGACCGGATAATATGTTTTGACTGGCAAGAATAGCTGTCTTTGTAAGCCGGTCGATTATGACCCAGATAGTTGTCTTTGTAAGCAGTCTTGGGCAATCCCACAATGAAATCTATACCGATATCTTCTCATTTCCAGGTTGGGATTGGCAAGGATTGTAATGGTCCGACAACCTTCATATGTATTGCCTTGACACGTCTACAAGGGTCATAGTTTGCCACATAGCGTGCAATTTCAATCTTTATTTTAGTCCACCAATAATGTTGTTTCAAGTCTTGATACATCTTAGTGCTTCTAGGGTGAATGGAATACCGACTAAGATGAGCTTCGTCCAGGATTTGTTGACGGACTTCAGCATCCTTTGGCACTACTATGTGGTCTTTAAACCATATTATTCCTTGATCATCTTTCCTAAAACAATTTGCCTTGCCGGCCTCCATGTCTCATGAATATACTTCATACCCTTATCTGTTCTTTGAGCATTTATAATCCTTTGCAAAAGAACTGACTCAAGCTTTAGATGTGTCAAAGTTCCTTGTTGTACTATCCCCAGATTCAACTTTTTCATTTCTTAACATAAAGTGGTGTCAGGTGTTCTTACTGTGAAACAATGACAAGAAGCCTTGCGACTTAAAGCATCTGCCACCATATTAGCTTTTTCTGGGTGATAATGAATCTGCAAATCATAATCCTTGATTAGCTTGAGCCACCTTCTTTGCCTCATGTTTAGCTCTGATTGGGTGAAGATTTACTTCAAACTCTTGTGATCCGTATATAAGTGACATATATTCCCCAGTAGATAATGACGCCAAATCTTAAGGGCATGAACTACAACAACCAATTCCAAATCATGGGTTGGATAATGTTCCTCATGCTAGCACAGTTGCCTTGAAGCATAAGCTATGACTCGTCCTTCTTGCATCAAGACACATCCAAGTCCATTGCCCGATGCGTAGAAATAAACATCAAATGGCTTTTTAATATCCGGTTGGGCCAAAACAGGTGCAGTAGTCAATAATACTTTCAACTGTTCAAAGGCCTCGTTGCATTTAGAGGACCAGTCAAACTTAGTATCATTATTCAATAACCCAGCAATGGGTTTAACAATTTTGGAGAAATCCGGAATAAATCTGCGGTAATAACGAGCCAGTCCAAGGAAACTTCGAACTTGATGCACGGTAGTTGATGATTTCCATTCTAGAATATCCTTGACCTTGTTAGGGTCAATCGCAATCCCTTTGGCAGACAAAACATGTCCAAGAAATTGGATTTCCTCCAACCAGAACGAGCATTTTCTAAATTTGGCATACAAGTGATGTTCACTCAAGCGCGTTAACACGATCCACAAGTGTTTTGCATTCTCCACTTCATTTTTGGAATAGATCAGAATGTCGTCGATAAAGACCACCACAAACTTGTCTAACTCGGGCATGAATACCGAATTCATCAAGTATGTGAAGTGGGCTAGAGCATTTGTTAATCCAAATGACATAACCAAATATTCAAACAACCCATACCGAGTGGTGAATACGGTCTTGGGTATATCCTCGGGTCGAATTCGGATATGATGATAGCCCGATCTGAGATCAATTTTAGAGAACACCCGAGCTCCAGAGAGTTGATCGAATAAAATATCGATCCGAGGGAGAGGATACTTGTTCTTAATAGTAACTTCATTGAGGGGTCTGTAGCCCACGCACATTCGAAGAGTCTGATCCTTCGTCTTGACAAAGATTGTTGGACATCCCCAAGGCGATAAACTTGGTCTAATAAATCCTTTCTCCAATAGGTCTTGTAATTGTGTCTTGAGTTCTACCAGTTCATTGGGTGGCATATGGGACGACCTTCTGGAAATAGGAGCCGTACCAGGCTTCAATTCAATCACAAACTCCACGTCCCTTTCTGGAGGTAACCCAGGCAAGTCTTCGAGAAATACATCCGGAAATTCACATACAACCGGGATATCCTGTATTTCTTGTACTATGACCTCAAAAACTTGTCCAGATGTTTTTACTTGGACAACTACAGGGATGGACAATTGGACTTCTTCATGACCATAACTCAATTGAATGGTCCTTTGATCCGCATTGATGATGGTCTTATTCTGAGCTAACCAATTCATGCCTAGAATTACATCTATATCTTGTCCCTTTATAACAATCATGTTAGTAGGGAACTCACATCCAACCAATGTTACGGGTACGTGGAAGACTACTTCCTTAGTAAATATTTGACCCCCAGGTGAGTGAATAACAAACCCCTCCCTTGATTCAGTGCTATGTATGCAATGCTTTTCCACAAAAGTCTTGCCCATGAAGGTATGTGATGCACCAGAATCAAAAAGGATAACTGATGGATGGTTGACAACGAGAAACGTACCCATCATCATCGGTTCTCCTTCCGGTGTAGTCGCCACCTGGGTGTAATAAACTCGCCCAGTTTTCTTCATATTCTTGCCCGCTGGAGAGTTGACCACATTTCCCTTTCCTTGATTCGCGTTCCCATAAGTTTGTTGAAAATTTGATTTATTCTTCTTCGGGTATGGGCAGTCTTTGATGAAATGTCCAGACTTCCCACAATTAAAGTAGCCACTTGAGGAACTGGAAAGTCGTGGAAACGAGCACCAGGGGCACTCAGCTGATTGTTCTGGGTGGGGGCAGGAGTGGGACAGATGAACATGGGTTGCCTGAAGGGATATGTGGGTAGACGAGGAGAAGAACGATTTGGGTTGAAGGGACGAATTACCAACCTTGTCCGCTTTTTAGACCCCTAAGATGATCCTTCACCCGCATATCTCTTGATTTTTCCTTGGCCCGAATTCTTGGCTTCAACTGACAGTGCTGTGCTTACAGCCCTGCTATAGGTAAGATCTAGACACGTAGCCATTTTGCGCTGGAGTCGGTCATTCAATCCCCTCATGGAGCAATTTTTCTTTTTTGTAAGACGAATATTTGTAAGATGAGTAATAACATAGAATTGGTCAAGATGACCAACTTTTGAAATGACACTAAAGATCAAGGTAAGAGTAGGGGTCTATAGTCCTTAGGGTGACCATTCTAGTCTAGGTTAGCGGTCCTACAGTCAATAAGGCTTTGATACCACTTATGTCACACCCGGTTTTGGAAGACAAATCAAATGTGAACCATGTATGTGCTAGGATCAAAATCTCACGTACACAGTGATTACATAATTGGACATCATCACACATTGCTCAAAGTAAATAACGGAAAATGTACTTTTATTACAATAAGATGTCCAAGACATCCACAGAGTCTAATACATAGCTTAGTCATTAATATCATCAAAGTGCGGAAATACAAAACGTAGTAGATAAGGCCTACACAAGCAGCTGATTGGGGGTTTGCCACTAAGAAAAACTAGAACTCGTCGTAGTCCTGGAACTCCTCAAAGTCCTCCATGTTGCCAGCATCTCCTCCTGAGCACTGAATACAGTGGGGACAACCTGGGGTGTGGGTGGTTTGTAAATCAAGGGTGAGTACACATCAACGTACTCAGCAAATGTCCCGTTTGGCTAAAGTGGACTAGTTGTATGTGGGGTTAAGGTTAAGCAGTTGCTTTTAGTTGGTCAAGTATTTATTACTATTAATAGAGCCAAATTTTAGTAATAACTTAATTATTACCCAAATGTACCTCCTCCAAAAGGAAATACCAGAGATCAAAGTTATAACCATCATTATTAACCATCATCATAAAAGTAACCAAAGTTCTTCTAATAAAAGTGGATCCCAAGGCCACTCTTAACCATGAGCTCGGCTGATATACCAGTTTCTAACACTCTGCAGAGGTTGCACACTTTACCCATGAGTCGTGATCCATCCCAGCTTGGGTTGTACACGATCCGCAAGTGTTTCACATTCTCCTCTTCATTTTTGGAATAGATCAGAATGTCGTCGATAAAGACCACCACAAACTTGTCTAACTCGGGCATGAATAACAAATTCATCAAGTATGTGAAGTGGGCTGGAGCATTTGTTAATCCAAATGACATAACCAAATATTCAAACAACCCATATCGAGTGGTGAATGCGGTCTTGGGTATATCCTCGGGTTGAATTCAGATATGATGATAGCCCGATCTGAGATCAATTTTAGAGAACACCCGAGCTCCAGAGAGTTGATCAAATAAAATATCGATCTGAGGGAGAGGATACTTGTTCTTAATAGTAACTTCATTGAGGGGTCTGTAGTCCACACACATTCGAAGAGTCTGATCCTTCTTCTTGACAAAGATTGCTGGACATCCCCATGGCGATGAACTTGGTCCAATAAATCCTTTCTCCAATAGGTCTTGTAATTGTGTCTTGAGTTCTGCCAGTTCATTGGGTGGCATACGGGACGACCTTCTAGAAATAGGAGCCGTACCAGGCTTCAATTCAATCACAAACTCCACGTCCCTTTCTGGAGGTAACCCAGGCAAGTCTTCGGGAAATACATCCGGAAATTCACATACAACCGGGATATGTTGTATTTCTTGTACTATGACCTCAAAAACTTGTCCAGATGTTTTTACTTGGACAACTACAGGGATGGACAATTGGACTTCTTCATGACCATAACTCAATTGAATGGTCCTTTGATCCGCATTGATGATGGTCTTATTCTGAGCTAACCAATTCATGCCTAGAATTACATCTATATCTTGTCCCTTTATAACAATCATGTTAGTAGGGAACTCACATCCAGCCAATGTTACGGGTACGTGGAAGACTACTTCCTTAGTAAATATTTGACCCCCCAGGTGAGTGAATAACAAACCCCTCCCTTGATTCAATGCTATGTATGCAATGCTTTTCCACAAAAGTCTTGCTCATGAAGGTATGTGATGCACCAGAATCAAAAAGGATAACTGCTGGATGGTTGACAACGAGAAACGTACCCATCATCATCGGTTCTCCTTCCGGTGTAGTCGCCACCTGGGTGTAATAAACTCGCCCAGTTTTCTTCATATTCTTGCCCGCTGGAGAGTTGACCACATTTCCCTTTCCTTGATTCGCGTTCCCATAAGTTTGTTGAAAATTTGATTTATTCTGCTTCGGGTATGAGCAGTCTTTGATGAAATGTCCAGACTTCCCACAATTAAAGCAGCCACTTGAGGAACTGGAAAGTCGTGGAAACAAGCACCAGGGGCACTCGGCTGATTGTCCTGGGCGGAGGCAGGAGAGGGACAGATGAACACGGGTTGCCTGAAGGGATATATGGGTAGACGAGGAGAAGAACGATTTGGGTTGAAGGTACAAATTACCAACCTTGTTCGCTTTTTAGACCCCTGAGATGATCCTTCACCCGCATATCTCTTGATTTTTCCTTGGCCCGAATTCTTGGCTTCAACTGATAGTGTTGTGCTTACAGCCCTGCTATAGGTAAGATCTAGACACGTAGCCATTTTGCGCTGGAGTCGGTCATTCAATCCCCTCATGAAGCAATTTTTCTTTTTTGTAAGACGAATATTTGTAAGATGAGTAATAACAAAGAATTGGTCAAGATGACCAACTTTTGAAATGACACTAAAGATCAAGGTAAGAGTAGGGGTCTATAGTCCTTAGGGTGACCATTCTAGTCTAGGTTAGCGGTCCTACAGTCAATAAGGCTTTGATACCACTTATGTCACACCCGGTTTTGGAAGGCAAACCAAATGTGAACCGTGTACGTGCTAGGATCAAAATCTCACGTACACAGTGATTACATAATTGGACATCATCTCACATTGCTCAAAGTAAATAACGGAAAATGTACTTTTATTACAATAAGATGTCCAAGACATCCACAGAGTCTAATACATAGCTTAGTCATTAATATCATCAAAGTGTGGAAATACGAAACGTAGTAGATAAGGCCTACACAAGAAGCTGATTGGGGGTTTGCCACTAAGAAAAACTAGAACTCGTCGTAGTCCTGGAACTCCTCAAAGTCCTCCATGTTGCCAGCATCTCCTCCTGAGCACTGAATACAGTGGGGACAACCTGGGGTGTGGGTGGTTTGTAAATCAAGGGTGAGTACACATCAATGTACTCAGCAAATGTCCCGTTTGGCTAAAGTGGACTAGTTGTATGTGGGGTTAAGGTTAAGCAGTTGCTTTTAGTTGGTCAAGTATTTATTACTATTAGTAGAGCCAAATTTTAGTAATAACCCAATTATTACCCAAATGTACCTCCTCCAAGAGGAAATACCAGAGATCAAAATTATAACCATCATTATTAACCATCATCATAAAAGTAACCATAGTTCTTCTAATCAAATAGGATCCCAAGGCCACTCTTAACCGTGAGCTCAGCTAATATACCAGTTTCTAACACTCTGCAGAGGTTGCACACTTTACCCACGAGTCGTGATCCCTTCCCAGCCTGGGTTGTACATACCCGATCTTCACTACCGAGGTGAATGGCCAGGGATACACTACGTAGCCTTTACAGAGACTCCCCTAGTGCATAGCTGCTCGTTAGGTTTTGCCAGTCGTAGAAACGCAGTACACCTCCCCAAGGTAGGTGACTAACAAAACCAAATCGAATGAACCTATACACCCCCCTTGGCAGAGCGAGCACTATGCCTCGGCCCCATTGACGGCCCTCAGGCAAAGCCAACTACACCCCCAGGTTTATCTAATTAATCAGCTAAGGGCGTTCCATTCCACCCTCATGGTTGCACTTTGATCCCTGGTGGTCACTCCACGAGCAGGTCCTTATGGAGGCAGATCGACGGCGGCGAAGCTGCGGCAGTGAACCGGTGAGCATGGACCGGGCAAACCAGAGGGGGAAATGACGAACCGAGGGGTGTCCCGAGCTGCAGGTGATGTGGCAGAGCTTACTGAGGCAACGGGCACGAGCGAGGGCTCAATGATGGTCGTGGAACAGGTGGCAGGCTTCGGTGAGCGGCGACGGAGCTGCCTAGTTGCGCGCGTAGGGCGAGGGAGCTCGGCTGAGGGCGCAAATGAGCAGGGGGTAGTGGGCGAGCGGGGTGCGGGCTCTAAAGGGGCGAGGGCGTGCAGAGGTGGCCGGGAAACGCGCGGACGTGGGCACGTCCACGGTGGGGGTGCGCGGGCGGGAGGTTAGGGACGGGGGGCCTGACTGCTGGGGTCCACGGGCCAACAAGAGAGGACGTGCGCGTGCTTTAAGAAAATGGCGCCGATAGGCTTGGCCCACCGGGCAGCAGAGGGAGAGAGGGGGAATAGAGCGAGCCGGCGGGCGCGTGCGCAGGCTGGGCCTGCTGGGCTGACCTAGGCCGAAATGGGATTTTCCATTTTCCTAGATTTTCTAATGCCTTTTCTATTTATTTTCTTTAGGGTTTTCAATTCAAATTCAAACCAAGTTTCAATTTCAAATTAAATCAAACATGTGCAATAATTCAAAGAACATTTGGAGCTCAGCATGATGCAACATTTCATGACTCATTTTGTTTTGACAAAATAAAATAATTAATCCCTCACTAAGTAAGCTAATTCTACCAAAAAGAAAAAGAGAGAGAAACTGGAGAGAGGGAAGAGTAACACCTGAATTTAGTAGATACTAAAAGAAATTTTATACCCCTAAATTCATGGTGTTACACATCTTCCATACAAGCATCTCCACCAACTCAAGATGAGGAAATGACTCAAGAGGAAGAGGATCAAGACCAAGACGATGAGCCACCTCAAGAGGGGGACATTGATCAAGGGGGAGATGAAGAGGATCAAGACAAGGAAGATGATCAAGAAATTCAGGATCAAAGACCACCACATCCAAGAGTCCACTAAGCAATTCAAAGAGATCACCCCGTCAACTCCATACTTGGTGAAACCACTCTTTTGTGTCTTCTATTGAGCCATACATGATAGAAGATGCACTAAGAGATCTCGACTGGGTGGTGGCAATGCAAGAGAAGCTCAACAACTTCACAAGGAATGAGCTATGGCATTTAGTTCCATGTCCTAACCAAAATGTTGTAGGTACCAAGTGGGTATTCCACAACAAACAAGATGAGCATGATGTGGTGATTAGGAACAAAGCCCAACTTGTTTCCAAAGGACATTCACAAGTCGAAGGTTTGGATTTTGATGAACCCTATGCACCCGTAGCTAGGCTTAAGTCAATTCGTATATTACTTGCCTATGCTACTTACCATGGCTTTAAGCTATTTCAAATGGACGTGAAAAGTGCCTTCCTCAATGGCTCTATCAAGGAAGAAGTGTATGTTGAGCAACCTCTCGGCTTCGAAGATAGTGAGTATCCTACACATGTTTATAAGACCTCAAAGGCGCTTTATGGGCTCGAACAAGCCCCAAGAGCATGATATGAATGCCTAAGCGACTTTCTTCTGACTAATGACTTTAAAGTCGGAAAAGCTAACCCTACTCTCTTCACTAAAACAATTGATAAAGACTTGTTTATATGCCAAATTTATGTTGATGATATTATCTTTGGGTCTAATAACAAGTCATATTGTGAAGAGTTTAGTAGGATTATGATACAGAAATTTGAGATGTCCATGATGGGGGAGCTGAAGTATTTCCCCGGATTCCAAATCAAGCAACTATAAGAGGGCACCTTCATTTGCCAAACAAAGTATATTCAAGATATTCTCAAAATGTTTGGAATGAAAAATACCAAACTCGTCAAGACACCCATGGGAACAAATGGGCATCTCGACCTCGACATAGGAGGTAAATCTATAGATCAAAAGGTATACCGGTCGATGATAGGATCTTTACTCTATGTGCTTCATGACCGGATATTATGCTTTCCGTATGCATGTGTGCAATGTTACAGGCTAATCCTAAGGAAATTCACCTTAGGGCCATGAAAAGAATCATGAGATATTTAGTTTACACCCCTATGTTCGGGCTATGGTACCCCAAGAGATCTACCTTTGATCTAATTGGGTATTCCGATGGTGATTATGTCAGATGTAAAATTGATAGGAAGAGCACATTAGGGACTTGTCAATTTCTGGGGAGATCTCTGGTGTCTTGGGCCTCAAAGAAACAAAACTCAGTAGCTCTATCCATCGCCGAAGCCGAGTTTATTGCTGCAGGACATTGTTGTGCACAATTACTCTGGATGAGGAAAACCCTTCGGGACAATGTCTACAAGTTGAGCAAAGTCCCTCTCTTATATGATAATGAGAGTGCAATCCGCATGACGGATAATCCCGTTGAACACTGCCGCACTAAGCACATAAACATCTGGTATCACTTTTTGAGAGATCACCAACAAAAGGGGATATCGAAATTGCTTATGTTAGCACCCACAGCCAATTATCTGACATCTTCACCAAGCCCCTAGATGAAAAGACTTTTAGCAAGCTTAGGAATGAACTCAATATCCTAGATTCTCATAACTTTGATTGAAATCTTGCACACATTGCTCATTTACATATCTTTGATCATGTCTCTTTCATTTGGTACAAATACATATTTCCTATTCTTCTTATGCCAAAGCTAAGACTAATGTGCTTCCAAGTGTATTTCTATCCTAAGTCTTAGATTGAAAGGGCGACAAAGGAAATGTTTCCACTATGACTCTGTCGGTATCATATATCCATTGCCCTACTCATGTATTTACATTCCTATCTTTCTTGTAAAAGGCCTCTAGTTTTATTCATTTTTGGCGCTTAATGCCAAAGGGGGAGAAAATAATAGGCCAAAGCAAAAGGACTGCACCACCACCATGTTTTCTAAAAACTTTTTCAAAAAGGGGAGAAATTAATAGGCATTTGCAAAAACCCTCTTGGTAGCTGAACTTTCAAAAACTTGAAAATACTTTTAGAAATCATATTCTTATACCATTGGCTATATGCAAAAGAATTTAAAAATACTTTTCCAAGAGATTTGCAAAAACAAGCTAAGTGGTGCAAATGTGGTCCAAAATGTTAAATATATCAAAACAAACATACATGCTTAAAACTGCTTACATTTCAAAGTAATTTATGCACATCTGATAAAATGCAATCTAGTTACATTTCTACACTTTGTATTTGCTTTGGTTTGTGTTGGCACCATTCACCAAAAAGGGGGATATTGAAAGGGAAATGGCCTCAATATTTCCTATAATCGATTTTGGTGTTTGACGTCCATCACAAACCATGTGGACTAACTAGTTTGCCTAGTCAATATTTTTCTCAGGTGCATAAAGTTCATATACACATACAAAGAAAATGACCGTGGGACAATTCTACAAGTTTGGAGCAAACAGACTTGCTGCAGCCAGTGGCGCACCGAACTATCCGGTGTGCACCGGACAGTGTTCAGTGCCATAGCTGGAGTACTCCGCGAACTGGTTGCTCTCGGATTTTTTCAGCTGTCATTCACTAAAAATCACCGGACTGTCCAGTGTGCCATCGGACTGTCCAATGAGACAACGAGCAACGGTCAACTTCGCCCAACAGTCGCCTGTGCGACTGCATGCGCAGTCTGAAGCATCAGAAGTTAGAAGATAGTCTGCGACGACTGGTCGCACCGGACTGTCCTGTAACACCCAAATTCTGAATTTGAGATTGGTAGAAGAAATCCAAGCAAAGTACCCATGATAAATAATTAAACTTTATAATTCACCCCTTTTAAAGGTAAATGATCATAATAAAATAACGATGGTTAAAATAAATCATAATAGAGATTAGACATTGGAAAAATGTTCCTATCAAAACAAAGGGGGGGACTTTTGAATATACCTTTAATCCAACTACACACTCAAATAATAATGTGGTGTGTGTACTTCATGTTGAAAACCTAGCCTAAATAAAATAAATAAATAAATAAATAAAGTAACTGAATAAATAAATATTATGTAGAAATTATGCATCATGTGAAATTTTTCTTGTGCATAAATTTGAAATTTAGAATTTAAACATGGTTTGAATTGGATTTGAAATAAGAAAGGAAAATAAAATCAGAACAAAACAAAACAACCACTTGGGCTGAATTCGGTTCCATGGCCCAACTCCTTGGCTTTGGTTGGCCCATCTATACTTACCTCCCCTTGGCCCAACTCGGCCCCCACCGCGCGCTCCTGGGTTTGGCGTCACTGACGCATGGGCCCACTTAAGCATCGACGCCGCGTCCTCCACTCAAGCTCACTGGCAGCCGGGCCCGAAAAAAAAAACCAGGACCGTCTTCTCCTTCCTCGGGTCGTACTCGCCGCCAAAATGGAATCCACGGAATCCGGAAGCCACCTGGCGTGTAATTTCCGGGATCCTGTAACAACCTGGGCGCGCGCGTCATGCACCCAGGTCGGACTCTTCTCGTGTATAAAACGAGGTCGCGACCCCCCTTTTGACCGGGCACCACCGGCGGCAAAGAAAGGAAAGCGTAGGAGAGAGAAAGGAAGCTACCGCCCGCCACGTTCTCTCCTGCAATGGAGTCCTCCCACCTGCCATTCACACGGCCGACTGGGAACCAGCACCGGACTACGCTGTCGTCCTTCCCCATGCGTCTACCGTCCCCATCCTAACTCAGCACCGAAGAACCGAGCACCCAAATGAACAAAGAAACGACGGTGAGAGAGAGAGGATTGTCGCCAGCGTGGCCTTGCAAATTCACCACCGTCGTGGTCTTGGAGTTGGACCTGCTCGCACCGTGGCCTTATCTTACAGCCGGGGAGTCCTCCTCCTAGCGCGACTTGGCATGCGCCGTTGAAGCTCTGCGGACCCTCCTTCCAATCGCGCTTGACCAGGATCAAGCCGCCACCGCAATACCGCCCTGCGACGTGGGCGGAGCCCTCTGCACCGCCCATGCTAGGTGAGACCCTCCCCAAAGGTTCGCTTTCTTCTCCTTCCTGCGTAGTTCTGGTCGAGGCCAGGTTTCATGAACTTACGCGTTGGTGCGGGGGTGCTCCGGCGCGTCGCAGTCTGGTCGGGTGGGGCACCGTCGTGCCCTGGTGTGCGGCTGGTGAAGAAGATGAGGTCTCGGCCGTTGGATCTAGGGCCGGCGGCCGAGATTAAACCTAACATGCCCCTTCTGCCGTTTTGAATCCGAGTCATTGGTTGTGGATCGGACGGGTGGGAATGTGTACCGGTTCTAATCAAGGCAGATCTAATCTGGATGGTCTGATGCTGATCGAACGGTTGGGATCTCAGCGTACCCGTTCGGTCGTGTGAAAAGTGCTAAAGAGCCCCTGCACTTAGTTGAAATCAACCCGCCATCTACACGGGGAGAATATGAGTCTGGGAGAAATTGCGAGTTAGCCCCTGATCTCTTATGAAATATTGTGCCCAGTCCAGAACCCCTAGGAAATTCAGAATTTATAAAGAAAATATGTTTTTAGTATGAAAATAAATCCATAAACTTATTTAATTCATATTTAATTCATTCTAACTCCAAATTCGTCCATTCTAGTTGTATTAAATTCGTATTAATATTGTTTATCACCTAGTACCTTTGTTAACCATGAAACTTGAATTAAGATTGCTCAATTAAATTAATCTATTCTAGGTGCTAAATAATTTCAGAAATTCATAACTCAATATTCGTAACTCCGTTTTAATCCATTCTAGTTGCATTAGTCTCACAATAATATTTATTATCATCTGGTAACTTTGTTTTGTCATGAAAAATAGGTTAAAATGTTGCACTTAGTCTATTCTATATTTAACCACGTGGATCTTCGGAAATTCATAACTCGGTAACCGTAGTTCTGAATTTAGTGATTATTGTACCTACGATCTCGTAGCTTCGCGTAGACTATTATTACGCAGTTTATTCTTATGTTTGGTGTAATGTTAATTTTTTCCTATACCATGTTTGTCTGTATTGATACGTTTAGTAGTGAGGACACGAGTCACCTGAAGATCATCCTGGTACCTGGAATCTCAAGTCTCAGGCAAGTTGTGCCCTTGATCACTTCTTTTACCCAGTCATGTTCTGATTAATCATAATGATCTGCATAGGTTAATTTTGATGGGACCCAATAGGTTACCCCAGTTTGACTATCTTTATACCTTGATTACCACTACACTTTTTGGGTAGTACCTGCTATTGCTTTATGTGGTTATGGGTATGGAGATACATTTTATTCATGATTATACTTTTATTATCAGTTGTTATTTACTGTTCATGATAAGATCATTATGTTAATTGGGACATGGAGAACCACCCGGGAAAACAGTGCTACCACAAGGGTTTAATGGGACGCCCTTGGCTGATTAATTAGGAAAGCTAGTGGATGACTACCTTACCTGAAAGGGGCAAGGGCAGTAGGGGAGTGGTCAGTGTAGGGAGGCCCTTGGGATGATTTTACTGCGATGGCGGTCATGCGAGGGATTCCTGCATTGGAGCTTCCTATAAACTGTAGCGGGTTTTCTGAAGCTAGTGGAACTTTGTAAAGGCCTCGTAGTGTTACCCTGCCTCGCCTCCTCGGTAGAGGTGTATGGGATTGGCCGTCTCTTGGCAGATGGGTAACATGACTTGTGGGTAAAGATGCGCAACCTCTGCAGAGTGTAAAACTGGTATACTAGCCGTGCTCACGGTCATGAGCAGCTCGGACACTCACATGATTAACTTATGAAACTAAATTCAATTTGTCATATGCATTGCATCGCAGGTGATGTTATTACTTTTGTTCTACTACTTAATCGGGTTGGTATTTACTTATACTTAGTAATTGCTAATAAAATTTTGACCAACATTAAAAGCAATGCTCAGCTCTAACCATCCTCTTTGGTAAGCCTTACACTTCACGTGAGCTCCCACCTTTGGCGAGTTCATGCACATTATTCCCCACAACTTGTTGAGCGATGAACGTATGTGAGCTCACTCTTGCTGTCTCACACCCCCCATAGGTCAAGAACAGGTACCGCAGGATGAGGCGCATGGAGGATGCTGTGACGTATTCGTGAGAGGTCTAGGTCGTCGTCTCCCAGTCAACTTTGGGTTGCTAGACCGTTGTCTCCTTATAATGTAATTATTTATTTTGTATAGAACTCCTATTATATAGTAAAGATGTGACATTCGATCCTGTGCCATGATTCATCATATGTGTGAGACTTGGTCCCAGCACACCTGGTGATTATGTTCGCGCCCGGGTCTTGGTGCCCCGAAACCTGGGTGTGACTACTGTGCAGCAAAAGGACAGACGACTTCAACGGTCAACCGCTCCAAACCCCAACGGTCTACTGACGTGGCACACACCAGACATTGTTGTGCACAATTACTCTGGATGAGGCAAACCTTAGGGACTATGGCTACAAATTGAGAAAAGTCCCTCTCCTATGTGACAATGAGTACAATCCGCATGGCGGATAATCCTGTTGAACACAGCCGCACTAATCACATAGACATCCGATATCACTTTCTGAGAGATCACCAACAAAGGGGAGATATTGAAATTGTTTATGTTAGCATCCACAACCAGTTAGGCGATATCTTCACCAAGCCCCTAGATGAAAAAACTTTTAGCAAGCTTAGGAATGAACTAAATGTCTTAGATTCTTGGAACTTTGATTGAAATATTGAACATATTGTTCATTTTATACCTTTGATCATGTCATATCTCTTTCATTTGGTACAAATGTATATTTCTTATTATTCTTGTGCCAAATCTAAGACTAATGTGCGTCCAAGTGTATTTCTATACTTAGTCTTAGATTGAAAGGGAAATGGAGTAATAGGCAAAGGCAAGGCTTCTGCTCCATATCTCTCAGTATCCTTTGCCCTGCTCATGTATTTACATTCATATCTTTCTTGTTAAAGACCTCTCGATTTCTCTATTTTGGCGCTTAATGCCAAAGGGGAGAAATTAATAGGCCAAAGCAAAAGGACCGCACCACCACCCTATTTCTAAAAACTTTTTTCAAAATTGGAATCATTTCCAAAAACCCTCTTGGCAGCTAAGGGGAGAACTTTTCAGGGGAAGCTTTTATTTAGCCAAAGGAAAAGCATTTGAAAAAGGGGGAGAATCTTTCAAAACCTAAAAATGCTTTAGAAATCATATTCTTATACCAATTGGCTAATTGCAAAGGAATTTGAAAATACTTTTCCAAAATATTTGCAAAAACAAGCTAAGTGGTGCAAATGTGGTCCAAAATATTAACTATGTCAAAACAATCATATATACTTAAAACTGCTTTCATTTCAAAGTAACTTATGCACATCTGTCAAATTGCAAACTAGCTACATTTCTATACTTTGTATTTGCTTTGGTTTGTGTTGGCATCAATCATCAAAAAGGGGGAGATTGAAAGGGAAATGGCCTCAACTATTTCCTATAATCGATTTTGGTGTTTGACGACCATCATAAACCTTATGGACTAACTAGTTTGCCTAGTTGATCTTTTCTCAGGTACATAAAGTTCATATATAACACCCTGAATTTGGGGGTATAAAAATTCTTTCTAATGATCACCCAAATTCATGTGTTACTCTTCTCTCTCTCACCCTAGGTTCAATCTCTCTCTAGATTCTCTCTCCCTTCTACCCCTTTTAAGTAGAATTAGCTTAAGTGAGTAGTGGTTAATTATTTATTTTTGACAAAACATTATGGGTCATGACATGTTGCATCATGCTGAGCTTAAATAATCTTTGAATTGTTGCACATGTTTGAATTAGTTTGAATTTGAAACCTAATTTGAATTTGGAATTGAAAATCCTAGAGAAAAGAAATAGAAAAGGAATTAGAAAATTCAGGAAAAAGGAAAAGCCATTCTAGCCCAAACCAGCCCAGCTCGGCCCAGCCAGGCCGCGGGCCTGCGCCGCCTGACAGGTGGGCGCCACCTGTCAGCGACGGTTTCTGCCCCGCGCACTTTCCCCCCTCCCTCTCTCTGCCCCGTGGTGCCAACTTGTTGGCACCAGTTGTTTTCCCCTCCGCGCGCCCCTCTTCCATCTCTGCCTCGCAGGCCCGTTCTGCTAGGCGCTGAGCCGTTGCCCCGCGCGCCCCTTCTCTCTCTCTCTCTGCGCCGTGGGCCTTCCCTGTCAGCTCCGCCCTCCCCGCGCCCACCGTGAACTAGCGAGCGCGCACTCACGCACGTCCCCGGGATCCTCGGCCACGTCGCTCTGCCCATGCCCCCAGCCCTTTTTGAGCCCCACCCGTGCCCGCACTCACTCCCCCGCCTCATTTCACGCAGTCCCACCCTCGCTCGCGCTCTGCTCACGCCGCCAGACCTCGCCGAAGACCCGCGCCCGCTTCCTTGTCCATCTAGCTCGGCGGAGAGCGCGTCAAGCCACCCCGAGCTCCGCCCCGAGGTGAGACACATGTACCCGTGCCCAGATTCCCCAATTGCGCTCTGTGGTCGACCAATTTCGGCTTTACCGGAGTTCGGCCGTGGCCGTACGCCACGCCCGTGCGGTGACCGGCCAAATTAGCCCGGCCTAGTGCCCCGATGTTAGTCCCTAAGGTACCCCTCCCTCTGCTGAAGCTATCCCAGGCCTTAGCGTGCCTCAAGCCCCCTCCCTGTGGCCGGAATCCTTCATCGGAGTTCCTTCGGTCCGCCCGAGGCCTTTTCCCCGCTGTTCTCCCCTCTTTGTCCGCGGATTCGTGGCCTTTTCCCCGCCATTGAGTTCGCTGTGGCATTCTCTCCCTCTCTGCCCAATCCTGGCGACCCCGGAACCACCCTAGCACGCGCCTGCCCCAACTCCAGCGACTTCACTGCCACGGAGAGGAGCAGCGCCGCCCGCAGCCATTCACCTTCCCCCGGTCTGATCTCCCCCATCCGATCTTGATCGCACGATCTAGATCGAGGATACCGCTTCACGCACGCGCGCACTGCGCCCCTGGCCCGCCTGTGAGCGCCCGTGTCCCCTGGCACTGGGCCCGATCGGTCAGTGCGCCCTCCCCCTCGGTCGCTGACGCCCTGGCCCGCCTGTCAGCACTCGCCCGCCCGCGCGCGCGCCCTCGGCCGCAGATCTAATCTTGGCCATCGGTTTTTTATCTAACGGTTGGAATCACCCGATACCCCTTCACGCGGTAGTTTTATTAAAGAGACCCTCGGTTTGTTTAGAATCAACCTGCCGTCCCTGGTTTTCACGCGCATGCCCCTGTATTCTTGTAGATTTAACCGTGGACTTTTAAATATTCATGGAATTAGACCTATTTTCATATTTTAAATTCCCAAACTTGTTTATTTCATATCTTTTGCATATGAACTCCAAATTTAGTGATTCAAATTACAAAATGTTCATAGGATTATTCTTTGTTTATATAAATTAGTTCCATTTACATTCTGAGCATTCTAATTTTTATGGTTAATTATGAACTAGTATAGGTGTAGGTTTATTTATTTAATAAAATAAATAAAAGGAAAACCCTAGAGATTAAAGTGTATTTGATCTTGTCAAGATTAATAATGTGTATTACATGAATTTATCTCTGGTCTAACTTTTAGGTCACAATAAAATAAATTGAACTAGGTTATGTAATTGTGGGCAATACTTAAAGAGATAATAATCTATTTCTAAATGAAGTTAGTTTATGTTATACTTTGATCTCATTATCCTTTATGTACTATTGTGTCTTTTTAAGATGTATTCCTATGTTTGTACATGTTTGGTGTGCTGTTCATTTGTACTTTCCAAATGTATTGAATTTATGCTCGCTTTATTTAGACAACGAGCAGTCCGAGGTTCCTGAGTGTGTTGTTGGAGACCTCCGTGAGCAGCAACCTGGTGAAGGCAAGTGTTCTCTGACCTATTATGTCCTACATACTCTATAATTCATTGTCCCGCATTACTTTATGAAACCTAAGGATTGACTAGCTTTGTATCTACCCTGTGCTTAAATTACCTTTTGGGTTAGCATCTTGCTTTTGCTTTACTTTAATCAATGAACATGATGTGAACATTTATGATACGATACTGTTATCTTGATTATGTTGATGATCTTGTGATACTCTAGGGGGCTCAGGCCTTTTTCCTGAGTACCTCTCCCTAAGGACCTGTTCATGGAGTGACCACCCAGGATAACAGTGCAACCATGAGAGTGGAATGGGACACCCTTAGCTGATTAATTAGATGAACCTGGGGTGTAGTTGGCTTTGCCGGAGGGCCGTCAATGGGGGCCGGGGCGTAGTGCTCGTTCTGCCAAGGTTGGGGTGCATAGGTTCATTCGATTTGGTTTTGTTAGTCATCCACCTTGCGGAGGTGTACTGCGTTTGTACGACTGGTGAAACCTAACGAGCAGCTATGCACCAGGGGAGTCTTTGTAAAGGCTACGTAGTGTATCCCTGGCCATTCACCTTGGTAGTGAAGATCTGGTCTGTACAACCCAGGCTATAAAGGGATCATGACTCGTGGGTAAAGTGTGCAACCTCTGCAGAGTGTTAGAAACTGGTATATCAGCCGAGCTCACGGTTAAGAGCAGCCTTGGGATCCTCTTTGATTAGAAGAACTTTGGATACTTTTATGATGATGGTTAACAATGATGTTATAAGTCTGATCTCTGGTATTTCCTCTTTAGAGGGAGTACTTTTGGATAATAATTGGGTTTATTACTAAGACTTGGCTCTACTAGTAATAATAAATACTTGACCAACTAAAAGCAACTGCTTAACTTCAACCCCACATACAGCTAGTCTACTTTAGCCAAACGGGACATTTGTTGAGTACGTTGATGTGTACTCACCCTTGCTTTATAAACCTCCCCACCCCAGGTTGTCCCCATTGTACTTAGTGCTCAGGAGGTGATGTTGGCAGCATGGAGGACTTCGAGGAGTTCTAGGATTACGATGAGTTCTAGTTTATTATTAGTGGCAAACCCCCAGTCAGCTGCATGTGTAGGCTTATCATCTACGTTTCGTTTCTCCACACTTTGATTGTTATGTTAAAGACAACGATTATGTAATAGACTCTGTGGATGTCTTGGACATCTTGATGTAATTAAGTACCTTTCTACTATTTATTTCGAGCATTGTGTGATGATGTCCAATTATGTAATGGTTGTGTACGTGGAGTTTCTGATCCTGGCACGTACATGGTTCGCATTCGGTTTACCTTCTAAAACTGGGTGTGACAAAAGTGGTATCAAAGCCTTGCTGACTGTTGGACCGCTAACCTAGACTAGAATGGTCGACCTAAAGACTATAGACCCCTACTCTCACCTTGCCCTTAGAGTTCTTTCAAAAGTTGGTCTTCTTGACTATGTTATTTACTCATCTCAAAAAGTTATGTCTCACTTTTCTTTCGGTTTACTTTCTGGTCTCATAGTTCTACTCTTACTCTTGTGCTTACGATGTCTTTTGTAGATGGCTCGTATCAGGTGCACTGCACGTAAGTTTGTGATTCCCTTTTTTCCTTCTCGCCTGGCGGAGCGTCCACTGCGTCGCACGGTGCCAGGTCAGTCCAGTCACCTGGAGAGACTGCATCGTCACCTGCACGAGGAGCAGGAGCATCAATGCCAGGAGCAGGAGCAGGAGCAACAGGACTCTTCCCCCTCGCATCCGCAGGAGGTGGAGCCTGAAAGGTCGCCTTCCCCTGCACCTCAGCCAGAGATGCCCCCTGCACCACCACAGGGCATCACGGCTGCTGGAGGAGACCCTGACGGAGACGAAGACGACAACGACGCCGGTGGCAGTTCGAGCCACGGCACGGAGCTCTCGGAGGAGCTGGAGCCGGAGGGATGGATCGCTAGACCCATCACTCGTGAAGCCGCTCACGGTTGTCACTTCCACGACACTCTCGATACCCTGCTGCATCGGGCCTTCGACCAACACACTTGGTCCATCGAGTACCGTTGTGTAGTCTACCAGCATCGTCGCGGGTTATACCCGGACCAGTGGGAGGCTACTTGCTTGGTGCGTTGTCTGGACAATGATCTCCAGGGTGCAGAGGCCTTCTAAGAGCACTATTCTATTACTGAGAGGGATACTGCCGAGGTAGCCATGCAAGATGCAGCACGATAGGCACTTTCTTAATATTGCTCGAGTTCAGCAGGGTAGCTGATGGCCTTGACCTGAAGTACTACCCTCGCCGTTCGACCGGCAGTGCTGGGGGTGTGATTGCCTCACCAGTTGGTGAGGGCAATCCCAGGCTGAACAGCATGGTCAACTTGGCTGTCGTGCTCAACATAGAGTTGGACCACGTCCTTGACGAGTTCGGCAAGGTTTGGACGGAGGTTGCGGAATTGCGTGCTAAGTGCACAGCACGCCACTATCTAGATGGTGGTTCTCCCGCCCCTGTCGGAATTCAGCACCCTTACAGTTCACCGTCTCATGGTCGCTTCGACTATGGTACCCTAGACTGCAGGACCTGAATAAATTTGGATCCCTAGATCGACAAAGTTGGAGTCTATAATAAAGCTTAGTTCAGTGTTTTAGGCTTGTCAGTATTAGTTGGAGTTAGTTTGTTTATCTTATGTTGAATGCTTGTTATGATGGACATGTACTAAAGTTGGATCTTTGTAATGATTGTCACCAAGGTGTGGGTATCCCCTGCAACTTGGTGTAGTATTAATAAAGTCAGATATTTAGTTGGGTAATCCATTTATTTCCACTTTCCTCTTTATCTGAGAAGCTGTCAGCAAAGATGGTCATTTGTTCAGTGCTATGAAGATTTTCTATACATCTTTTCTTATGCTGAAAGACTGTAGAGGCAGATTTGATATATATGTGTGATTGCTACAAAAGTCTAAGAATAGGCGCAGAGGTGCGAGGCGTGCTCAGCCAGAACAGCAGGCACCCTAAGAGGAGGCAGCACCGCAACAACATTTGCCACCACCACCCCCGATGACCATTGAGCAAATGTTCCTGATGCAGACCCAAGCAGTCCAGGCAATTGGTCAGACCTTAGCAGCTATGCAGCAGGTGCAGCAGCAGCCACCACCACCTCAGCCTCAGGTGCAAGTTCAGATGCCTCAAGTGCCCAGAGACAAGCGGGCAGAATTCATGAGGGGCCATGCCCCAGTCTTTGCCCACTCTGCTGATCCCATGGACGCTAAAGATTGGCTGCGTACCATGGAGCGGGAGTTGCACACTGCCCAGTGCAACGATCGTGAGAAGGTGTTGTATGGTCCCCGACAGATGAGGGGAGCAACACAGTCTTGGTGGGAGTCTTACCTCGCCACCCATGCCTACCTTGAAGCCATCACTTGGGAAGAATTCAGGGACAACTTGCGTCGCTACCATGTGCCCGACGGACTGATGATAGTGAGGAAGGAGGAGTTTCTCGCCCTGAAGCAAGGTCCCCTGTCCGTCAGCGAGTACAGGGACAAGTTTCTGCAGCTGTCGCGTTATGCCCCAGAAGATGTCAACACGGATGCTAAGAGGCACTACCGCTTTCTGAGAGGATTGGTTGATCCCCTCCACTACCAGCTGATGAACCACACCTTCCCTACCTTCCAACATCTGATCAACAGAGCAATCATGACTGAAAGGAAGCATCAGGAGATGGAGGACATGAAACACAAGATTGGTGGATCTTAGGCCGGGAGTAGCAGCCGTCCTCGCTACTCAGGCAACCACCTCAACCATTCAAGCAAGGTCACCAGCACCAGCATCAGCGTCAGAACCAGCAACAGCAGTACCAGAGGCAGTTTCCTCAGCAGCAGCAGCAGTACCGTTAGAACAACCAGCAAGGAGGAAATCAATACCAACGTCAGAAAACACAGGCTGTCTTCCTGCCCCAGCAACCAACCAGAACAACCAAGCAGCGCTAGCGCAAGGTGGGAGTCGTGCATGTTTCCACTGTGGGGAACAAGGCCATTGGGCGAATCATTGCCCAAAGAAAGCAGCTCAGCAGCAGCCAGCTCCCAATGCCCCAGTCAGACAGAATGCAATGCAGCAAGGAGGCAACAACCGTGGGCAACCTCGTGCCTAGTATGGAAAGGTGAACCACTTGGAGGCCGACACAGTACAAGAGACTCCAGGAGTGGCACTAGGTACGTTTTCAGTCGAGTACCATTCTACAAATGTCTTATTTGATACTGGAGCAACACATTTTTTGTGACTGCATCATGGGTAGAATCACATAATATACCAGTAGCATCCATGTATCCACCTATGAGGGTTAGTTCAGTTGGTGGAAGAACCCAAACGGATAGATTTTGCCCTAGTGCAAGAGTTCAAATAAGGGGATAGAGTTCCCCGCTTATCTAATGGTTATGGGTAACCAAGATACAACTATAGATGTCATCCTATGGATGAATTGGCTGACCAAGTATCAAGCCAGTCTTAGCTATGACAAGAGAACGATGAAGTTAGTGTCCCTATCAGGAGAAGAAGTGTTAGTGGAGTTGGTCTTGTCTGGACCAAGAAAAGGAAGTTGTCACCAAGTCACCGCCCATATTGAAGAGATTAAACCATCAGAGGCTATCAATGTAGTATCAGAATTCCCAGATGTGTTTCTCGAGGAGTTACCGGGTATGCCACCTGAAAGGAAGGTTGAATTTGCCATAGAGCTTATACCAGACACCGCCCCTATTTCCAAGAGAGACCATCGAGTGTCCGGACCAGAATTGGTGGAACTCAAGAAGCAGATTGATGAGTTGTTGGAGAAAGGCTACATCAAACCGAGTACCTCGCCTTGGGTAGCCCCAGTGCTGTTTGTGGAGAAGAAGGATGGCACGAAGAGGATGTGCATCGATTATCGAGCCTTGAAAAGTTACTATCAAGAACAAGTACCCCCTGCCCAGAATTGAATATTTATGCGATCAGTTGAGAGGAGCCAGTGTGTTCTCAAAGATAGATCTGAGGTCAGGCTACCATCAGCTTAGAATCCGAACCTCAGATATACCGAAGACAGCATTCATCACGAAGTATGGACTGTATGAATTCACGGTCATGTCATTCGGTTTGACAAATGCGCCAGCTTACTTCATGTACTCAATGAACAGTGTGTTCATGGACTACCTCGACAAGTTCGTAGTGGTGTTCATCGATGATATTCTTATATATTCCCAGAATGAGCAAGAGCATGAGGAGCATTTGAGGAAGGTACTTCAGAGGCTACGAGATTGTCAGCTGTATGCCAAGCTTAGCAAGTGTGAGTTCTGGATCAGTGAAGTCATGTTCTTGGGTCACATTATAAACCGAGAGGGATTGGCTGTAGATCCGAAGAAGGTAACAACTATCTTGGACTGGAAAGCACCAAAAGTTGTCCGAGGAATCAAGAGTTTTATCGGAATGACCAGTTATTATCGGCGTTTCATTGAAGATTTCTCCAAGATTGCCAGGCCAATGACAGCCTTGTTGGCAAAGAAGGTTGAGTTCAAGTGGACCCTAGCATGTCAGAAGTCCTTTGAGACATTAAAGGATAAGTTGACAACGGCACCAGTACTGATTCTACCAGATGTTCACAAGTCATTCTCAGTATATTGCGATGCTTCGTACATAGGACTAGGATGTGTGTTAATGCAGGAAGGGAGAGTAGTGGCATACTCGTCCCGACAGTTGAAGATTCATGAGAAGAATTACCCTACTCATGATCTGGAATTAGCAACCGTGGTTCATGCATTGAAGACCTGGAGGCATTATCTTTATGGGTAGAAGTGTGATTGTTGGAACTCACTCTCAGCAGCAAGAAGGCCAACAAGGGTGAACAGTGGTGACAACAGGGTTACGTGCACGGGGGCAATAGCTCTGTTGATCTAGCCTCTCACGGGCACTGTGCGGGGGTATTTATAGGTATCTGAGTGCCCAGCGTCTTGTGCTAAGGACGCATGTGCCCTCAGACACCTATTTTATCCCCAGAATATTCCCATAAAGCAGGGTTACAAACCGTAATTACAAGTATTTCTTTACAAGTTAGGCCCGTAATACAGAGGCGGCCACGCGGGGCCCGTTACAATGGGCCAGATCACGCGTGGGCCTTGGGACTGAACGAGGACGCGCCGTGGCAGGACGTCGCCGCAGGCCTTCGTCGAAGTGCCGAGTCCTGCGAAGGGTGTCCCTGCCCGCTTTGTCTCCGTCGAACCAGCGGCTGCAGCGAAGGCCTCGAGCGAAGGGTGGCGTCTTTGCCTTTGCCCCAACAGTGATATCTACACGGACCACAAGAGTCTCAAATATATATTCACTCAGTCATAGCTAAACATGAGGCAGCGAAGATGGCTAGAATTGATCAAAGATTATGAGCTAGAGATTCATTATCACCCAGGCAAAGCAAATGTGGTTGCAGATGCTCTTAGTAGGAAGAGTCAAGTCAATATGTTGGCCGCTCACCCGATGTCGTATGAGCTAGCGAAGGAGTTCGATAGGTTGAGTCTCGGATTTCTAAACAACACTCAAGGAGTGATAATCGAGTTGGAACCCACTCTAGAGCAAGACATCAGGAAAGGTCAGAAGGATGATGAGAAAATTAACAAGATCCGGCAGCTGATCATAAATGGAAAAGGCAAGGATTTCCGTGAAGATGCAGAAGGAGTAGTATGGTTCAAGGACAGACTGTGTGTTCCCGACATCAAATCGATCGGGGAACTGATTCTCAAGGAAGCTCATGAGACAACATACTCTATACACCCTGGTAGTGAGAAGATGTACCAAGACCTAAAGAAAAGATTCTGGTGGTACGATATGAAAAGGAAGACAGCAGAGTATGTGGCTGTATATGACAGTTGTCAGAAGATTAAAGCAGAACATCAAAGACCTGCAGGTTTGTTGCAACTGTTGCAGATTCCTTAGTGGAAATGGGATGAGATCGGAATGGACTTTATAGTCGGTTTGCCCCGCACTCGTACTGGTTATGACTCCATCTGGGTAGTAGTGGACCGTTTGACAAAGGCGGCCCATTTCATACAAGTCAAGACCACCTACAACAGTACAGTGTTGGCCGAACTATACATGGCTTGGATTATGTGCTTGCATGGCGTTCCGAAGAAGATAGTATCAGATAGAGGCACCTAGTTCACCTCTCATTTTTGGCAGCAGTTGTATGAAGCTTTGGGCACACACTTGAAGTTTAGCTTAGCTTATCATCCGCAGACAGATGGTCAAACAGAGAGAACCAATCAGATTCTGGAGGATATGTTGAGAGCTTGTGCTTTGCAAGACAAGATAGGTTGGGACAAGAGATTACCATATGCGGAGTTCTCTTACAACAACAGCTATCAAGCCAGTCAGAAGATGTCACCATTCGAAGCACTTTATGGGAGGAATTGCAGAACTCCATTGCATTGGGACCAACCTGGTGAAAGACAGGTGTTCGGTCCAGATATTTTGTTCGAAGCCGAAGAGAACATCAGAATGGTCCGAGAGAATTTGAAGGCAGCGCAGTCCCGACAGCGAAGTTATGCTGACACCAGAAGAAGGGAACTCAGTTTTGAAGTGGGAGACTATGTCTACTTGAAGGTGTCACCCATCAAAGGAACCAAAAGGTTTGGAGTCAAAGGCAAGCTAGCACCTCGATATATTGGGCCGTATCAGATTCAAGCAAGACGTGGAGAAGTGGCTTACCAACTCAGCTTACCAGAGTATTTGTCCGCTGTGCACGATGTGTTCCATGTGTCTAAGTTGAAGAAATGCTTGAGGGTGCCAGAAGAGCAGTTGCCAACAGAGGATCTTGAAGTTCAAGAAGATCTGACCTATATTGAGAAGCCAACTCAAATTCTGGAGACAGCAGATCAGGTCACTCGGAGAAGTACCATCAGGATGTGCAAAGTCAAATGCGTTCACCACTTAGAAGAAGAAGCAACTTAGGAAAGAGAAGACGATTTGAAAGCCAAGTACCCTGAGCTCTTTTCTAGCCAGCCCTGAATTTCGAGGGCGAGATTCTTTTAAGGGGGATAGGTCTGTAACACCCTGAATTTGGGGGTATAAAATTTCTTTCTAATGATCAACCAAATTCATGTGTTACTCTTCTCTCTCTTACCCTAGGTTCTATCTCTCTCTAGATTCTCTCTCCCTTCTACCCCTTTTAAGTAGAATTAGCTTAAGTGAGTAGAGGTTAATTAATTATTTTTACCAAAATATTATGGGTCATGACATGTTGCATCATGTTGAGCTTAAATAATCTTTGAATTGTTGCACATGTTTGAATTAGTTTGAATTTGAAACCTAATTTGAATTTGGAATTGAAAATCCTAGAGAAAAGAAATAGAAAAGGAATTAGGAAATTCAGGAAAAAGGAAAAGCCATTCTGGCCCAAACCATCCCAGCTCGGCCGAGCCAGGCCGTGTGCCCGCGCCGCCTGATAGGTGGGCGCCACCTGTCAGCGGCGCTGCCCCGCGCGCTTTCCCCCTCCCTCTCTCTGCCCCGTGGGCCAACTTGTCGGTGCCAGTTGTTTTCCCCTCCGCGTGCCCCTCTTCCCTCTCTGCCTCGTGGGCCCGTTCTGCCAGGCGCAGAGCCGTTGCCCCGCACGCCCCTTCTCTCTCTCTGCGCCGTGGGCCTTCCCTGTCAGCTCCGCCCTCCCCGCGCCCACCGTGGACCAGCGAGCGCGCACTCGCGCACGTCGCCGGGATCCTCGGCCACGTCGCTCTGCCCACGCCCCCAGCCCTTTTTGAGCCCCGCCCGTGCCCGCACTCACTCCCCCGCCTCATTTCATGCAGTCCCGCCCTCGCTCGCGCTCTTCTCACGTCGCCACACCTCGCCGAAGATCCGCGCCAGCTTCCTCGGCCATCTAGCTCGTCGGAGACCGTGTCAAGCCACCCCGAGCTCTGCCCTGAGGTGAGACACCTATACCCATGCCCAGTTTCCCCAATTGCGCTCTATGGTCGGCCAATTTTGCTTCACCGGAGTTCAGCCGTGGCGGTCCGCCTCGCTCGCGCGGTGACCGGCCAAATTAGCCCGGCCTAGTGCCCCGATGTTAGTCCCTAAGGTACCCCTCCCTCTGCTGAAGCTATCCCAGGCCTTAGTGCGCCTCAAGCCCCCTCCCCGTGGCCGGAATTCTTCATCGGAGTTCCTCCGGTCCGCCCGAGGCCTTCTCCCTGCCGTTCTCCCCTCTCTGTCCGCGGATTCATGGCCTTTTCCCCACCACTGAGTTCGCTGTGGCATTCTCTCCCTCTCTGCCCAAACCCGGCGACCCCGGAACCACCCTAGCACGCGCCTGCCCCAACTCTGGTGACTTCACCGCCGCGGAGAGGAGCAGCGCCACCCGCAGCCGTTCACCCTCCCCCGGTCTGATCTCCCCCATCTGATCTTGATCGCACGACCCAGATCGCGGATACCGCATCGCGCACGCGCGCCCTGCGCCCCTGGCCCGCCTGTCAGCGCCCGTGTCCCCTGGCGCTGGGCCCGATCGGTCAGTGCGCCCTCACCCTCGGTCGTTGATGCCCCTGGCCCGCCTATCAGCACTCTCTCAATCACGCGCGCGCACCGTCGGCCGCAGATCTAATCTCGACCATCGGTTTTTGATCTAACGGTTGGAATCACCCGATACCCCTTCGCGCGGTAGTTTTATTAAAGAGACCCTCGGTTTGATTAGAATCAACCTGTCGTCCCTGGTTTTCGCGCGCAGGCCCCTGTATTCTTGTAGATTTAACCCTGGATTTTTAAATATTCATGGAATTAGACCTATTTTCATATTTTGAATTCCCAAACTTGTTTATTTCATATCTTTTGCATATGAACTCCAAATTTAGTGATTCAAATTGCAAAATGTTCATAGGATTATTCTCTGTTTAAATAAATTAGTTCCATTTATATTCTGTGCATTCTAATTTTTATGGTTAATTATGAACTAGTATAGGTGTAGATTTATTTATTTAATAAAATAAATAAAAGGAAAACCCTAGAGATTAAAGTGTATTTGATCTTGTGAAGATTAATAATGTGTATTACATAAATTTATCTCTGGTCTAACTTTTAGGTCACAATAAAATAAATTGAACTAGGTTATGTAATTGTGGGCAATACTTAAAGGGATAATAATCTATTTCTAAATGAAGATATTTTATGTTATACTTTGATCTCATTATCCCTTATGTAGTATTGTGTCTTTTTAAGATGTATTCCTATGTTTGTACCTGTTTGGTGTGCTGTTCATTTGTACTTTCCAAATGTATTGAATGTATGCTCGCTTTATTTAGACAACGAGCAGTCCGAGGTTCCTGAGTGTGTTGATAGAGACCTCCCTGAGCAACAACCTGGTGAAGGCAAGTGTCCTCTGACCTATTATGTCCTACATACTCTATAATTCACTGTCCCGCATTACTTTATGAAACCTAAGGATTGACTAGCTTTGTATCTACCTTGTCCTTGAATTACCTTTTGAGTTATCATGGTTAGCATCTTGCTTTTGCTTTACTTTAATCAACGAACATGATGTGAACATTTATGATACGATACTGTTATCTTGATTATGTTGATGATCTTTTGATACTCTAGGGGGCTTAGGCCTTTTTCCTGAGTACCTCTCCGTAAGGACCTGTTTGTGGAGTGACCACCCGGGATAACAGTGCAACCATGAGAGTGGAATGGGACACCCTTAGCTGATTAATTAGATGAACCTGGTGATGTAGTTGGCTTTGCCGGAAGGCCGTCAATGGGGGCCGGGGCATAGTGCTCGCTCTGCTAAGGTTGGGGTGCAGAGGTTCATTCGATTTGGTTTTATTAGTCACCCACTTTGAGGAGGTGTACTGTGTTTGTACGACTGGCGAAACCTAACGAGCAGCTATGCACCAGGGGAGTCTTTATAAAGGCTACGTAGTATATCCCTGGTCATTCACCTTGGTAGTGAAGATTCGGTCTGTACAACCTAGGCTGGAAAGGGATCACGACTTGTGGGTAAAGTGTGCAACCTATGCAGAGTTTTAGAAACTTGTATATCAGCCGAGCTCACTGTTAAGAGCAGCCTTGGGATCCTCTTTGATTAGAAGAACTTTGGATACTTTTATGATGATGGTTAACAATGATGTTATAAGTCTGATCTCTGGTATTTCCTCTTTAGAGGGAGTACTTTTGGGTAATAATTGGATTTATTACTAAAACTTGGCTCTACTAGTAATAATAAATACTTGATCAACTAAAAGCAACTGCTTAACTTCAACCCCACATACAGCTAGTCCACTTTAGCCAAACGGTACATTTGTTGAGTACGTTGATGTGTACTCACCCTTGCTTTACAAACCACCCCACCCCAGGTTGTCCCCATTGTACTCAGTGCTCAGGAGGTGATGCTGGCAGCATGGAGGACTTCGAGGAGTTCCAAGATTACGACGAGTTCTAGTTTATTATTAGTGGCAAACCCCCAGTTAGCTGCCTATGTAGGCTTATCATCTATGTTTCGTTTCTCCGCACTTTGATAGTTATGTTAAAGACAATGGTTATGTAATAGACTCTGTGGATGTCTTGGACATCTTGATGTAATTAAGTACCTTTCCGCTATTTATTTCGAGCATTGTGTGATGATGTCCAATTATGTAATCGCTCTGTACGTGAGTTTCTGATTCTAGCACGTACATGGTTCGCATTCGGTTTACCTTCTAAAACCGGGTGTGACAATATACGTCTCTAAGGAAAATAGACCCTTGGGGACACTTCTATAAAATGGGGCAAGTCAGACTTGCACCAGCCTGTGGCACACCGGACTGTTCGGTGTGCCCCGGACAGTGTCTGATACCCAGGCTGGTGCGCCCGATGAACTGGCCGCTCTCGGGAAAACTCAGAGCTCCGTGGCTAAAATTCACCGGACTGTCCGGTGTGCACTGGACTATCCGGTGAGCCCATGGCCAACGGTCATCTTCGCAGACGGTCGACTGCCACGCGACTGCACCAGGTCAGAAACTTCAGAAGTCAGAAGCATTCAGCAATGGTCAGGTCGCACCGGGCTGTACGGTGCGGCACAAGGGCAGACAAATCCAACGGTCAACTCCAATGGGCGACTGACATGGTAGGCACCGGACACTAAATAGTGTCGTGTCCGGTGCACACCAGAATGTCCGTTACGCCCGTCGACAGAAAGCACAACCAACGGCTAGAATAGTGGTTGGGGCTATAAATACCCCCAACCACCACCATTCAATGCATACAAGCTTTCCACTCTCCACACTCAATACAAGAGCAAAGAATTCATTCCAAAGACACATTCAAAGCATCCAATCCTCTCCAAGTGCCACAAATAAGACAAGTGATCAATAATGATTAGTGACTTGAAAGAGGGTGATTTGTGTTTCATTTGTTGCTCTTGTTGCTTGGTTTGCTTTCTTCATCTCTCTCTAAACTCTCTAAGTGATTTGTAAAGCAAGCAAGAGACACCTAAGTATGTGGTGATCCTTGTGGGGTCTTAGTGACCCGTGAGATTAAGAAGAAGCACTCAACCAGTCTAGTTGACCGATTGAGAGAGGGAAATGGTTGAAAAAGACCCTGCCTTCGTGGCCTCCTCAATGGGGAGTAGGTTCATTGGAACTCGAACCTCGGGAAAAAAATCATTGTGTTCATTTGTGTTGATCATCACCATTCGATTTGTTTCTTCCCTCTCCCCTCTCTCTAAAAGTTATCTTGCTCATAATCCTTTTGAGTTTGCTCCCAAAGTTATCTGCATTGATTGAGCAACTCATAGCGAGAAGAGCTCTCTTCCGCACTCCGAATTTATTATTATTTGTTTCTAACCCTAACCTCGGGTGAAGTTCATGTTCAAAGTTTATAATTTATAGGTTTCGCCTATTCACCCCTGTTGGAACTTGCTCTCAGCAGCAAAGAAGCCAACAAGAGTGAACAGTGGTGACAACAGGGTTGCGTGCTCGGGGGCAATAGCTCTGTTAATCTAGCCTCTCACGGGCACTGTGCGGGGGTATTTATAGGTATCTGAGTGCCCGGCGCCTTGTGTTAAGGACGCATGTGCCCTCAGACACCTAGTTTATCCCCAGAATATTCCCATAAAGCAGGGTTACAAGCTATAATTACAAGCATGCCTTTACAGATTAGGCCCGTAACACAAAGGCGGCCACGCAGGGCCCGTTACAATGGGCCAGATCACACGTGGGCCTCAGAGCTGAACGAGGCCGCGCTGCGGGATGACTTCGTCGCCGGTCTTCGTCTGGTGCCGAATCGAGCGAAGGGTGTCCCTGCCTGTTCTGTCTCTGTCTGACCAGCGGTTATCAGCGAAGGCCTCGAGCGAAGGGTGGCGTCTTTGCCTTCGCCCCAACATTTGCCCTCCGAGGGACCAGTTCGACAAAGTCACCTGGTGCCGAAGACGTCGCTAGATGGCGGAGACGCTGCCCTCGCTCGAAGTGGTTCCGCGGGGGTTTTTGATGTGACTGTTGATGGACGGCGTACTGTTGGATTGCGGGTTTCCCGAAGCGTCGCGCCCTGTCGGATTGCGGGTTTCCCGAAGAGCCGCGCCCTGCCTATAAAAGGGGGCGGGGGTTGGCGCTGTTTGAACTTTGCCTTCCGCGCTCCGTGAAAACCCTAGCCGCCCGCCGTCTTGCTGCTCCTCTTCTTCCGCTGTCCTCTTGCTCACCGGAGTTCTAGCTCGAGTGAAGCAGACCGCCCGCCGCCGCCGACGGTACGTAGCAATGTCGTCTTCCTCTTCTTCCGCTGCTACTACGCCGCCGGCCGTCGCCTCGTCTGAGGAGACGTTGAGTAGCTTGATGGTGGAGGAGTTGCGCGCCGGCGACTCTGTTGATTTTGGTGTGTCACGGATGACGTCAGCCCGCGTTGAAGATATGCAGCGATTGGGCTACTTTGGCGGCGGAGTTGCTCGTGCTCCGGGGACGGAGGAAGTCCCCGAGCCGGAGGGTGAATTGGTCGTTTTCGAGGCGTTCTTCGCCGCCGGTCTCCGCTTGCCTGCGCACCGGTTTGTTGGCGAAGTCCTGCGTAGATTCAACGTTCAAATACATCAGTTGACACCGAATGCCGTGGTGGCACTGGCGAAGTATGTCTGGGCGACGACTTCGTACGGCGGACAGCCGTCGGTTGAAGTTTTTGCGAAGTATTATTGTTTGCATTGGCAGAAGAGGATGATTGGGGACGAAGTCGCCCAGTTCGGGTCATGCACATTCACGCCGAAGACCGGCAAGACCACAATGCAAGAAGTGGAGTTGGTTCCGTGCGCCCGCAACAAGTGGGGCAATTGGAATGAATTTTGGTTTTACGTTGCTGAGGCTACTGTCGAAGGCCATGAAGGACTCCCTGTGTCTGAGATGTGCTCTCATTATTACTCTGCGTATCCGCCCTTTGAAGTGGCAGAGGAAGATGCAGACGAAGGGGCCCTTCGGTGCGCCGCCGGTCAGAGCAGTGGGCGTGATTTAGTTGAAGAGTTCGTGGCGTACGGGGTGTGGCCCTTGGCGTACGGCTGGGCGCTGGGCGAAGTGTGCCCTCGCCAGATGCCTTTTCACGGAGGAAGGGTGGTGCGAAGCCCTGCCTTCGCACTGAATCTGCGAAACCGCGACCCGGCCGCGTTTGTGCGCGATGCGGAGGACGGGGCGGTGCGGCTCGTGGGGCGTTACGTGCCGAGGACGGAAGGCCAGCGCAGCTTTGATATCCGCGGGTCAAATGACCATTTGAACAGGGTCTTCGAATTAAATCAATTGCCGTACGACGGCTATCCTGGTCAAGACGAAGCGGACCGCCGTGGAAAGAAACCGGCGGTGGAGACTGGAGGCGACCCTGCGCTGGCGGCCGCCCCTTCCTCAAAAAAGAGAAAATTAGGTACTGCGATGGGAGGACTTGGGGTGTCTGATAGTTTTGCTAGGGAGTTAATGAGGACGTGTGCGGCCCCGGGGGAAAGGATGTCTTCGCCCGAGCTCCGGGAGTCTTCGGCTCGGATGCTGAGGGTTACCGGGGGTTGCTGGCCTAGGAATGTTCCTATCCCCTGCGCGGCTGGCGAGGACTGTTTTACATCTCGTATGGTTCGTCAGTGGAGAGTTTTTCCTTACGGGCGGAATATCGGTGCTGTTGTGTGGGCAGTGATGGACAAGGATCGCCAAGGTGCGGCGCAAAAACGCCAGGCGGCTGTCAGGCTGCATGAAGCTAGGCCGAAGAGGCAGCGGGGGGCTGCGAAGGCTGCGGCCTCCGGCGGAGGCAAGCCGCCACTGGCGGCGAAAGCGGGCGCCTCTGCACCTAGCAAGGCGCCGGAGGCAACGGCGGGCGCCGGAGGCTCCAAGTCAACGAAGGTGGTGCCGCCGGCCAGCGGAGTGGCGGAGGCTTCGAAGGCGGCCCGAGCGTTGCCGTTGTCGGGCAAGCGCGTTGCCGACTTCGGCACCGATATTACTGTAGACGACTATCTTGGTGGTAAGTCGTTGGCCTATTTAGCATATTTATCCCACTCTAGAATAACAACCATGAGATAATCCAAAATTTATGTAGATCTTATCCAGTCTAAAATAATCATATCAATTTATTCTAGATCTGATCCAATCTAAAGTGAGTTACTTAATGCTGGTACAAAGGATAAGACCATACTCCTAATGCACTTAAACCTAAATTAGTGCATTAGACCAACTCAACACCGAGCATAAGATCTAACCTAGCCAATAGAGTCATGATGGATTGCATAATCTGTCTATTCCCACCTGACATTAAACAAACTTTTGACCTACATCATGCAGTCTATCTCATCCATATCTATCTTAACCATACTCCCCAACCCGATGTTATACACTAACCTCGAATTAATGAGACTAAGACCGGAGAAGAAAAGATCAACATCGACAAAGAAGGATATAACAATCAAAGTGAATCTCGAGATGAATCAAGACTGAAACATATTGGGTAAAGTCTTTTCCTTGCCTAATCTTTCTTATCTCAACCTGTGCAACTTATACCCTACATAATAAGTAGCTGGATACCTATGCTCTCCCAATCTCCCACTACCTCCACCACTGCCACCATCTCCACCAAGCTATATAAATATATATATACTACTATTTGTAAGATCTAAGTGTTACCTTAGTTAGTAGCTAGTATTTTACTATATTGAGAATAATAATAAGGTCTAATTGACCGTATGTGTTTCTAATAAAATTATGCATCATGCTGAGATTTTGTCTGTGCATAGTTTGAGATAACATGATTATGCACCCTCTTACAAATCTCGAGGACGAGATTTCTGTTAAGGGGGGTAGGATTTGTAAGCCCAAAATCCTACATTGAGATTTAGGAATTTGTATTCCCAGATTTGAATAAAGTCTTTTATAATAAGAGATTAAATAAACGATCCTATATGATTAAAACCCACCTTTGTTGAATCATATGGTTAGAAATATTTCCCCAAAAGAATTAAGTTAAAAAAATACCTTGGTAACAATTATACACTGCACAATCCCCTCTTTGGATAAATATGAACCAAACTTTAAATGGACTATACATTCAAAAGAGTAATTTTCATTTTGTGAGCGTAGCAGATTCATAAGTTGGGTAACTTGTTATGTGACTCGACATTTATTCTATGAATAACCATAAGATCCGTACTCAATTAAAATAAGTAGTAATTACATAAACTATGAATCAAATGGGTAGCACATGCCGAGACTTTTTGACTAGTGCATTAAATGGCGTGAACCCAAACTAGAAAAGAAAATTTAAATCAAAAGCTAAAACCTTAGGAATATTTAAATGATAATTAGCGATAACCGTAGTCTAAGCCAGAGTCACGTCGGTCACCTCACTCACGCAGAACCACCCACGTACACTGCATTCTTTATTCATTTCCGTCGTGCTGACGTCATCGTGGCGTCAGGGATGAGGTCAGTTGTGAAACCCCGTACTCACTAGCAGTTGGGCCCTTCTGGTATGGCAACCGTATGGCCGACCGTAGAGGAGATCCTAGCGCCACCTCAGTAGATATCCATTCCAGTTTCATCGCAACAAACTTGGAACAAATCTTTCCCATGTGCCAGCTCGGCGCTAGCCGATCGGATCCCAGCTCTGGGTATAAAACTACTCCTCCCCCATAACCGCCCCTCACCATTGCCGCAAGGATGCCCGAGTAGGAGCTGAGTTCCACGCATCGCTCGCCTTCTAGGGAATTTGCGAGGGAGACTGCTTGCGCATGCGCCAACACGAGATCAGACATCTGGCGCGTGGATCTTCCCTCCACCGGTGGTGGCCACAGGTGCCGGAGCTCGCTGTGACCGTTGTGCCTGCACCTCGACGTGGGCCTGCGCATCGTCGTCAACCAGTTCGCTTCATCGGCGGTGAGCATCTCCTCTGGCGGGATATCTTCCTCTGCTTTTCGAGCATAGGCTAATGGCCTGGAGCGCTGGCGCGGTACCGTAGCCGGGCAGGATGCCGCTGGGTCAGTCGTCGCTCTGGGTTTAGCAGACGATAGAGAAGGAGTGCGAGTTCTGTTTGCGTGCTGTTGGTGGTGAGGTCGAAGGCGGGGCAGTCACCGTGGGATTTATATCGGATGGCTAGTAATACAGTAGTTCACGATGGATTTCGGACCATCGATCTATGATCCAAAGGCAGGCATTGTGTACCAGTTCGGCACGTGGGTCTTCTAATCCAGATCGCTGGTTGTGAATCGGACGACTTGGAATATCCTCGTGATTTTAGCAGCAAGCCGGTTTTCCATGAGTCCATGAAAAATAGCGAAACTAACCCGCTGTCCATGTAGGGCGTAAAGATTAATACATTTAGGTCCTAGATTTAATTAATTTAGTCCTGAACTTCTCTGTAGTTTTACCCGCAGCCCAAGAATGTGATATTCTTTTAGGATAAACCTAGAAAATGGTTTAAATGTGAAAATAAATCTAGAAAATTTTAGTAAATGCATAATTAATATATTTTAACTCCAACATAATGCATTCCAGTTGCAATAAATCCATAATAATATTGTTTATAACCGGTAACTTTATTTTGCTATGAAACATAAATTAAAATTATGCACTTGATTTCTTTTGTACCCGACTCCTAAACCTTTAGAAAATCATAACTTTATAACCGTAGCTCCGAATCTAGTGGTTCTTGAACCTACGATCTCGTATCATCGCGTAGATCATTATTATCCAGTTTGTACTTATGATTGGTGTGATGTTAATTTTGTCTATACCATGTCTGTTTGTATTGCTACGACTAGCAGTGCGGTCACGAGGATTTGAAGAATCACCCTGGTAACTGGAATCTCAAGTGTCAGGCAAGTTGTGCCCTTGATCACTTCTTTTACCCACTCATGTTCTAATTAATCATAATGAGCTGCATAGGTTAATTTTGATGGGACCTAATAGGTTACCTAGTTTGTCTATCTTTATGCCTTGTTTACCACTGAACTTTTTGGGTAGTACTTGCTAGTGCTATATGTGGTTTTGGGCATTGAGATACATATTATTCATGATTATACTTTTGTTATCCGTTGTTATTTACTGTTCATGTCAAGATCATTAATGTTAATTGGAACATAGAGCTTAACTTGAGAAACACGTGCCACCACAAGGGTTTATGGACGCCCTTGGCTGATTAATTAGGAAAGCTAGTGGAGGACTACCTTACCCGAAAGGGGCAAGGGCAGTAGGGGAGTGGTCAGTGTAGGGAGGTCCTTGCTTGATTTTGCTGCGATGGCGGTCAGGCAAGAACCCTGCATTGGAGCTTCCTATAAACTGTAGCGGGTTTTCTGAAGCTAATGGAACTTTGTAAAGGCCTCGTAGTGTTACCCTGCCTCGCCTCCTCGGTAGAGGTGTATGGGAAGTCGCGATCCCTTGGCAGATGGGTAACATGACTTGTGGGTAAAGGGTACCACCTCTGCAGAGTGTAAAACTGGTATACTAGCCGAGCTCACGGTCATGAGCAGCTCAGGACTCTCTGATGATTAAATTATGGAACTAAATTCAATTTGTCATATGCATTGCATCGCAGGTGATGTTGTTACTTTTGTTCTACTACTTAATTGGGTTGGTATTTACTTATACTTAGTAATTGCTAATAAAATTTTGACCAACTTTAAAAGCAATGCTCAGCTCTAACCATCCTCTTTGGTAAGCCTTACACTTCACGTGAGCTCCCACCTTTGGCGAGTTCATGCACATTATTCCCCACAACTTGTTGAGCGATGAACGTATGTGAGCTCACTCTTGCTGTCTCACACCCCCCCATAGGTCAAGCACAGGTACCGCAGGATGAGGCGCATGGAGGATGCTGCGATGAGTTTGTGAGAGAGATCTAGGTCGTCGTCTCCCAGTCAACTTTGGGTTGCTGGATCGTTTCCTCATATGATGTAATTATTTAATTATTTTTGTACAGAACTCCTGTTATATAGTAAAGATGTGACATTCGATCCTGTGCCACTATGCATCATATGTGTGAGACTTGGTCCCAGCACACCTGGTGTTTATGTTCGCGCCCGGGTTTTGGACCCCTAAAATCTGGGTGTGACAGAAGTGGTATCAGAGGAATGTTGACTGTAGGACGAAACCTAGATAGAACTGGACAACCATTACCTACTTACCTTACTCTAATTCTTTTCTAAACTTATCTTAATCTTTTCTCATCTATTTCCGCTTTACTCTGACTATTCTTACCTTTTTCCTTCTGAAGACAAATGTGGATTTCACACTTTGAAATCCTGTGCCTAAAGTAACTTTTAGGAATAGGAGACCTACTCCTAGGAACAAAAATGAAACTATTTTTATATATATCTATGAATCTGAATGTTTTGTTCTTATGATACTTGTCTGATTTGGATCTTTGATTGAGTGTGATGAGTTGTGGAGTAATGTCCATAATTACATCTGCATATACATATAGGAAAAAAATGCTTATAAAGATAACTAGACAAACTAGATTATCACTCATTTAAATATATCTAGCCTAATAGATCCATCTTATCTTAAAGGATATTCTATTACCTTAATAGATTCATCTTACCTTGAAAAGATTTTATCTTGTCCTAATAGATCTAACTAACCTCAAAAGATTCTACCTTATCCTTATGGATTAATCTTGCCCTAATTAGCATATTTATCCCACTCTAGAATAACAACCATGAGATAATCCAAAATTTATGTAGATCTTATCCAGTCTAAAATAATCATATCAATTTATTCTAGATCTGATCCAATCTAAAGTGAGTTACTTAATGCTGGTACAAAGGATAAGACCATACTCCTAATGCACTTAAACCTAAATTAGTGCATTAGACCAACTCAACACCGAGCATAAGATCTAACCTAGCCAATAGAGTCATGATGGATTGCATAATCTGTCTATTCCCACCTGACATTAAACAAACTTTTGACCTACATCATGCAGTCTATCTCATCCATATCTATCTTAACCATACTCCCCAACCCGATGTTATACACTAACCTCGAATTAATGAGACTAAGACCGGAGAAGAAAAGATCAACATCGACAAAGAAGGATATAACAATCAAAGTGAATCTCGAGATGAATCAAGACTGAAACATATTGGGTAAAGTCTTTTCCTTGCCTAATCTTTCTTATCTCAACCTGTGCAACTTATACCCTACATAATAAGTAGCTGGATACCTATGCTCTCCCAATCTCCCACTACCTCCACCACTGCCACCATCTCCACCAAGCTATATAAATATATATATACTACTATTTGTAAGATCTAAGTGTTACCTTAGTTAGTAGCTAGTATTTTACTATATTGAGAATAATAATAAGGTCTAATTGACCGTATGTGTTTCTAATAAAATTATGCATCATGCTGAGATTTTGTCTGTGCATAGTTTGAGATAACATGATTATGCACCCTCTTACAAATCTCGAGGACGAGATTTCTGTTAAGGGGGGTAGGATTTGTAAGCCCAAAATCCTACATTGAGATTTAGGAATTTGTATTCCCAGATTTGAATAAAGTCTTTTATAATAAGAGATTAAATAAACGATCCTATATGATTAAAACCCACCTTTGTTGAATCATATGGTTAGAAATATTTCCCCAAAAGAATTAAGTTAAAAAAATACCTTGGTAACAATTATACACTGCACAATCCCCTCTTTGGATAAATATGAACCAAACTTTAAATGGACTATACATTCAAAAGAGTAATTTTCATTTTGTGAGCGTAGCAGATTCATAAGTTGGGTAACTTGTTATGTGACTCGACATTTATTCTATGAATAACCATAAGATCCGTACTCAATTAAAATAAGTAGTAATTACATAAACTATGAATCAAATGGGTAGCACATGCCGAGACTTTTTGACTAGTGCATTAAATGGCGTGAACCCAAACTAGAAAAGAAAATTTAAATCAAAAGCTAAAACCTTAGGAATATTTAAATGATAATTAGCGATAACCGTAGTCTAAGCCAGAGTCACGTCGGTCACCTCACTCACGCAGAACCACCCACGTACACTGCATTCTTTATTCATTTCCGTCGTGCTGACGTCATCGTGGCGTCAGGGATGAGGTCAGTTGTGAAACCCCGTACTCACTAGCAGTTGGGCCCTTCTGGTATGGCAACCGTATGGCCGACCGTAGAGGAGATCCTAGCGCCACCTCAGTAGATATCCATTCCAGTTTCATCGCAACAAACTTGGAACAAATCTTTCCCATGTGCCAGCTCGGCGCTAGCCGATCGGATCCCAGCTCTGGGTATAAAACTACTCCTCCCCCATAACCGCCCCTCACCATTGCCGCAAGGATGCCCGAGTAGGAGCTGAGTTCCACGCATCGCTCGCCTTCTAGGGAATTTGCGAGGGAGACTGCTTGCGCATGCGCCAACACGAGATCAGGCATCTGGCGCGTGGATCTTCCCTCCACCGGTGGTGGCCACAGGTGCCGGAGCTCGCTGTGACCGTTGTGCCTGCACCTCGACGTGGGCCTGCGCATCGTCGTCAACCAGTTCGCTTCATCGGCGGTGAGCATCTCCTCTGGCGGGATATCTTCCTCTGCTTTTCGAGCATAGGCTAATGGCCTGGAGCGCTGGCGCGGTACCGTAGCCGGGCAGGATGCCGCTGGGTCAGTCGTCGCTCTGGGTTTAGCAGACGATAGAGAAGGAGTGCGAGTTCTGTTTGCGTGCTGTTGGTGGTGAGGTCGAAGGCGGGGCAGTCACCGTGGGATTTATATCGGATGGCTAGTAATACAGTAGTTCACGATGGATTTCGGACCATCGATCTATGATCCAAAGGCAGGCATTGTGTACCAGTTCGGCACGTGGGTCTTCTAATCCAGATCGCTGGTTGTGAATCGGACGACTTGGAATATCCTCGTGATTTTAGCAGCAAGCCGGTTTTCCATGAGTCCATGAAAAATAGCGAAACTAACCCGCTGTCCATGTAGGGCGTAAAGATTAATACATTTAGGTCCTAGATTTAATTAATTTAGTCCTGAACTTCTCTGTAGTTTTACCCGCAGCCCAAGAATGTGATATTCTTTTAGGATAAACCTAGAAAATGGTTTAAATGTGAAAATAAATCTAGAAAATTTTAGTAAATGCATAATTAATATATTTTAACTCCAACATAATGCATTCCAGTTGCAATAAATCCATAATAATATTGTTTATAACCGGTAACTTTATTTTGCTATGAAACATAAATTAAAATTATGCACTTGATTTCTTTTGTACCCGACTCCTAAACCTTTAGAAAATCATAACTTTATAACCGTAGCTCCGAATCTAGTGGTTCTTGAACCTACGATCTCGTATCATCGCGTAGATCATTATTATCCAGTTTGTACTTATGATTGGTGTGATGTTAATTTTGTCTATACCATGTCTGTTTGTATTGCTACGACTAGCAGTGTGGTCACGAGGATTTGAAGAATCACCCTGGTAACTGGAATCTCAAGTGTCAGGCAAGTTGTGCCCTTGATCACTTCTTTTACCCACTCATGTTCTAATTAATCATAATGAGCTGCATAGGTTAATTTTGATGGGACCTAATAGGTTACCTAGTTTGTCTATCTTTATGCCTTGTTTACCACTGAACTTTTTGGGTAGTACTTGCTAGTGCTATATGTGGTTTTGGGCATTGAGATACATATTATTCATGATTATACTTTTGTTATCCGTTGTTATTTACTGTTCATGTCAAGATCATTAATGTTAATTGGAACATAGAGCTTAACTTGAGAAACACGTGCCACCACAAGGGTTTATGGACGCCCTTGGCTGATTAATTAGGAAAGCTAGTGGAGGACTACCTTACCCGAAAGGGGCAAGGGCAGTAGGGGAGTGGTCAGTGTAGGGAGGTCCTTGCTTGATTTTGCTGCGATGGCGGTCAGGCAAGAACCCTGCATTGGAGCTTCCTATAAACTGTAGCGGGTTTTCTGAAGCTAGTGGAACTTTGTAAAGGCCTCGTAGTGTTACCCTGCCTCGCCTCCTCGGTAGAGGTGTATGGGAAGTCGCGATCCCTTGGCAGATGGGTAACATGACTTGTGGGTAAAGGGTACCACCTCTGCAGTGTAAAACTGGTATACTAGCCGAGCTCACGGTCATGAGCAGCTCAGGACTCTCTGATGATTAAATTATGGAACTAAATTCAATTTGTCATATGCATTGCATCGCAGGTGATGTTGTTACTTTTGTTCTACTACTTAATTGGGTTGGTATTTACTTATACTTAGTAATTGCTAATAAAATTTTGACCAACTTTAAAAGCAATGCTCAGCTCTAACCATCCTCTTTGGTAAGCCTTACACTTCACGTGAGCTCCCACCTTTGGCGAGTTCATGCACATTATTCCCCACAACTTGTTGAGCGATGAACGTATGTGAGCTCACTCTTGCTGTCTCACACCCCCCCATAGGTCAAGCACAGGTACCGCAGGATGAGGCGCATGGAGGATGCTGCGATGAGTTTGTGAGAGAGATCTAGGTCGTCGTCTCCCAGTCAACTTTGGGTTGCTGGATCGTTTCCTCATATGATGTAATTATTTAATTATTTTTGTACAGAACTCCTGTTATATAGTAAAGATGTGACATTCGATCCTGTGCCACTATGCATCATATGTGTGAGACTTGGTCCCAGCACACCTGGTGTTTATGTTCGCGCCCGGGTTTTGGACCCCTAAAATCCGGGTGTGACAAGGTGGGAATGAATATGGTGGGTCTGTATCTGAGTTTTTTGATTTTATTGACTCTGGGAGCTCGGTTGAGTGGACTGAGGAGTCGTCGGAGGAGGACTTGGATTATTTTGCGGCCTTGGACGTAGCTGCGGCGGAGGCTTCGCCACACGCCGCGGGCGCGCCAGACGTGCCAGGTCCTTGCACCGGGCGCCGACGACGAAGGGCGGTTGCAAAGCGTAGGGTTAGTGCGGAGGAAAGGGCTCGGCTTCGCGTGAGTAGTGCTGGTCGGCAGGAGCTGTTGTCTTTGCCGGCCGCCGCGGGCACAGGGGAGGGGGAACTGCGAAGTCTTTTTGCGGGTGAGGAGCTTAGAATAATGTTATTTAATTATAGGGAGATGGGAATTATTCCTAAGGTTGAGCCGATGTAGAGTGTGGCGCCCTCGCTTGTATATGTGTAAAGACTTGTAAGATGAAGTTGTGTGCCCTCGCGTGCCTGCGCCTGCGAGGGCGTTGTGTACTTTGTCTGGTATGGTTGGCTATGCTGTGCTGGTGTGATTATAGTCGGTCTTAGCGCGGGTGGTTTGATGCTGTCGTTTCTGCTTTTGTTGTACTGGTTCGGCTGCGCCCTTAGGCGGCTTCTGCGCGGGTTCTTTGCGATAGACTTCGGGTTTTTTCGCACTTGTTGTGCTAGTCCGGCTGCACCCTTGGGCGACTTCTGCGCGGATAGTCTTCGCGATAGACATCGGATTTTTTCGCACTTGTTGTGCTTAGTCCGGCTGCACCCTTAGGCGACTTCTGCGCGGATAGTCTTCGCGATAGACATCGGATTTTTTTCGCACTTGTTGTGCTTAGTCCGGCTGCACCCTTAGGCGACTTCTGCGCGGATGGTCTTCGCGATAGACATCGGATTTTTGCGCACTTGTTGTGCTTAGTCCGGCTGCACCCTTAGGCGACTTCTGCGCGGATAGTCTTCGCGATAGACATCGGATTTTTTCGCACTTGTTGTGCTTAGTCCGGCTGCACCCTTAGGCGACTTCTGCGCGGATAGTCTTCGCGATAGACATCGGATTTTTTCGCACTTGTTGTGCTTAGTCCGGCTGCACCCTTAGGCGACTTCTGCGCGGATAGTCTTCGCGATAGACATCGGATTTTTTCGCACTTGTTGTGCTTAGTCCGGCTGCACCCTTAGGCGACTTCTGCGCGGACTTTTCGCACGCGAGGGTGGCTAGCGCTTAGCCTCGCGGTGACTTCGAATTGGTCGAATGCCGAAGACCGTTGTCGCGGTCTTTTTTCGACACATGTTTTTGCGGGGGATTTTTCTCACGTATATTACATGGCTCCGCCTCGTTAAAAACCTCACCCCCCGGGAGGAAAAGAGTGCGGGCCGGTACAAGATTGTTTGCGGCGAATTACAAGGGCGAAATCAGCCCTAAATGGGTCAAACAAAAAATTTGCGGAGGTTGTCGATGTTCCAGGAGTGCTCCAGGTCCTCGCCATTTGGCGTTGTGAGCCTGTAAGCGCTGGGGGAAGCTTTGGTCTTGACTATGAAGGGTCCCTCCCACTTGGGCTCCAACTTGCCCTTGGACTCCGTCCGAGCTGTTCGGACGAGTACGAGGTCCCCCTCGCTGAACTCCCTCGGGATGACTGCGTGGTCGCGCCATGCTTTGGTTTGGGCTTGGTATTTGTTTAGGGCCTGTAGGGCGAAGACCCGGTCTCCGTCAATGAGATCTTTTAAAGTTGGCTCGTCCACGTCGGGGACGGCTGACGGAACTGTACGCGGGGACCCATGCTTTATTTCTTGCGGGGTCATTGCCTCCGATCCGTATAGAAGGCAGAAAGGAGTGAACCCGGTCGCCCTGCACTCAGTTGTGTTTAGCGCCCAGACTGCCTCCGGTAGTAAATCGGTCCATCTGCCTTTTTTCGTCGAGGAGCATCTTCTTGACAGCTGTGAAGATTTTCCCATTGGCACGCTCCACGACCCCGTTGGACTGCGGATGATAGACTGAAGCGAAGGCAAGCTTGGTGCCGATGGAGAAGCAAAAATCCTTGAAATCTTGGCTGTCGAACTGCTTGCCGTTGTCAATTGTTAGCTCGGACGGTACTCCGAAGCGGCAAACAATGTTCTGCCAGAAGAATTTTTGGGCAGTCTTTGATGTGATTGTGGAAACAGCCCTCGCTTCAATCCATTTGGTGAAGTATTCGACGGCTACGAAGGCGAACTTAAGGTTCCCCTGAGCGGTGGGCAGGGGCCCGACAATGTCCAGGCCCCAGCGCTGGAGAGGCCATGTATGGGCGATCAGCTTTGTATATTGCGAGGGGTTGCCTGACCGAGGAGAGAACTTCTGGCAGGCTTCGCAGGACCTTGTGACTCGATTTGCGGCGCAGATCATTGCAGGCCAGTAAAACCCTTGTCGGATCACCTTGGTAGCCAGGGCCCTTGGCCCTGCGTGCGAGCCGCACGTGCCACTGTGGACTTCGCGTAGGATCTGCATGCCTTCGGTTTCGGTGACGCATTTAAGCATTGGCTGACTGACCCCTTTCTTGTATAATTGGCCCTCAATCAGTGCGAAGTCCCGGCTTCGATGTCTGAGGCGCTTTGCCTCACTGACGTCGGTTGGATGATAGTACCCCTGTAGGAACAGGGTTATTGGTGCCCGCCAGTCTTCGGTCATGATTAGGTTGACTATGCGGTGGCCCTCGCTATCATTAGTTATTTGGAGCCCTTCGGGGCTCCGGACGGCAGGCGTGCCGATGGTGTGAAAGAACACGTCGGAGGGCAAGGGCTCGCCCCTGGCGGCAGCCTTGGCCAATGCATCGGCCTCCTCGTTCTTGGCCCTATCCACATGCTGCAAGGTGAATCCCTTGAACTGTCTCTCGAGACTTCGGATAGCCGCGAGGTATTGCATGAGCGCGGGGTCCTTTGCTGCATAGTCTTTCTCGATCTGGCCGGCAACTATCTTGGAGTCTGTCTTGATGATACATGTGGTGACTCCGAGGGCCCTTAGCTTGCGGAGGCCGAGGATAACCGCTTCATACTCTGCGATATTGTTTGTGCATTTGTCGGATTCCAGAGCGAAGCTGAGGCGTGCTGCATATCTGTGTTTGACTCTGGCTGGTGAGGTGACGACTGCAGCGACGCCTGCCCCAGCATGGCACCATGCGCCGTCGCAATGGATGGTCCAAACCTTCTCTGTCGACGGGTCCGGCTGTGTTTTTGGCCCAGTCCAGTCGACGACGAAGTCTGCCAGGACTTGTGACTTGATGGCTGTCCTGGGCTCGAAGCTGATGTGGTAGCCGGAGAGTTCGGCTGCCCACTTAGCAATCCTCACCGATGCCTCCGGGTTTCTGAATAGTTCGCCGAGCCCCCTGTCCGAGGTGACTCGGACCTTGAATGCTTCAAAGTAATGGCGCAGTTTGCGCGAGGACATAACAACTGCGTAGGCGATCTTCTCCAGCTCTGTCATGTTGCATTTGGACGGTGTCAGGACTTCGGAGACATAGTAAACAGGGCACTGTCTGACTGTGCCTTCAACAGTCTGCTCCTGCACTAGTGCCGCGCTGACCGCGTGCGGCGAAGCCGCGACATAGAGCAATAGGGGGAGCGAGGAGTCGGGGCTTGTGAGGATGGCCAGCTCCGACAAGTACTGTTTTAGTGAGGCGAAGGCCGCTGCTTGCTCCGGCCCCCAGGCGAAGTCTTTCGCACCGCGAAGTGTTTTGAGGAAGGGGAGACTTCGCTCGGCGGACCTGGAGATGAATCTGTTGAGAGCGGCCAATCTGCCTGTCAGACGCTGGACGTCCCTTACGGACTGCGGAGGCGACATGTCGACGATGGCCTGGATCTTGGTTGGGTTGGCCTCGATGCCGCGGTGTGACACCAGGTAACCCAATATCTTGCCCTGGTGAACACCGAAGACGCACTTTTCCGGGTTCAGGCGGAGTCGTGCATCTCGCATGTTCGCGAATGTCTCGGCGAGGTCGGCGAGGTGGTCCTCCTTATTCTTGCTGGCGACGACGATGTCGTCCACATATGTAAATATGTTTCTACCGACCTGCCCCTCGAGTACTGTTTTGGTGAGTCTGGAGAAGGTGGACCCCACATTCTTGAGTCCCTCCGGCATCCTGATGAAGCAATAAGTGCCGAAGGGTGTTATAAAGCTGGTGCTAGCCTTGTCTTCCTCCTTCATGTATATCTGGTGATAGCCGGAGAAGCAGTCGAGGAGTGACAAGACCTCGCATCCGGCCGCGCTATCGACTATTTTGTCGATCCGCGGCAACGGGAAATTGTCCTTCGGGCAGGCCTTATTGAGACTGGTGAAGTCTATGCACATTCGCCATTTCCCGCTTTTTTTCTGCACCATTACGACATTGGAGAGCCACGTGGGGTAAGCCACTGGCTCGATGAATTTAGCTTCTAGGATGCGGTGCACTTCCGCCTTGGCGGCCTCTGTCTTTTCGTCGGACATTTTGCGGAGCCTTTGCTTTTTTGGTCGCACCGAAGGGTCAATTCCCAAGCTGTGCTCAATTATGGATCAGCTGACTCCGACCAGGTCTAGGGCGGACCAGGCGAAGACATCTTTATTCTTGGCCAGGCAGCAGAGAAGCTTCTCTTCTTCATGTGAAGTAAGGTCTTCGCTGATAGTGACTGTCTGCTTGGGCGTGGCCTGATCAAGGGGAACAGTCTTGGTCCCGTCTTGGCTCTGCAACTGTGCCTTCTCGTGCTGCTTATCGGTTGGGCTGGCGGGCGCAGGGACCTCGCGCTGGGTCGTGAGACAGTGTACGTTCCTCTGACCAGGCACGAAGTCCCGCTCTATGTTGCGCGCCGTCTGCTGGTTGCCGTAGATCGTGATAGCGCCTAGCGGACCTGGTATCTTCATACATAGGTACAGTCCGTGGATGGCAGCTTCGAACTTATTGATGGAGCCCCGGCCCATGATGGCGTTGTACGGATATACCATGTCGACAATGTCGAAGGTTACTTGCTCACTTCGGGCATTGGGTGCTACACCGAAGGAGAGGGGAAGCTCTATTTTGCCAACGGGAAAGGTGCCTTTGCCGCCGAAGCCATACAACGGATTGTCCGAAGGCTTGAGCAGGCTGTGGCTTATACCCATGCGGTCGAAGGCGTGGAGGAAGATGATGTCTGCCTGACTGCCGTTGTCGACTAGGACTTTGTGTAGGTCCCAGCCTGCCACGCTGCAATTGATGACCATAGCGTCGATGTGGGGGGCGCTGCGCAGGTCGACGTCTCGTGCATCGAAGGTTAGCGGTATGTGGGACCACTTCGTCTGCACGACTGGGCCGGTGACCGCGACATGGTTGATGCTGCGGTAGTGGTCCCGCTTCTGCCGCTTGGTGTCGAAGTCAGTGCTGGACCCCCCTGTTATCATGTGAATGACTCCGCGATATGGTTGATCGGCGAAGTCTTCCTGCTTTGGGGCATGGGGGATGTTTTGGTGTTGCTGGTGTGGTGGTGGGGGTGGAGGAGGTACGATTTGTACTTCCTGATGGTGTTGGTAGGCGTGGTGCGGTGGATGCGGAGCGGGAGCGTGGATATATGGTGGAGGGGGTGGCTGGTAATTATGCGCGACAATTCTGGGATTGTCGGCTGGCTGCGCCCGCGCCATTCTGTCCCTGGTGGCTTTCGTTTCTGGGCAGTCTTTGGTTTGGTGGGCGCAGTCTTCGCCGTGGAAAAGGCAGTAGAACCGGCGCGGCGGCTGCGCGCGCCCTCGGCCCCTGCCACGAGTTCCGTTTCCGCAGCCCTAGGGGGGATATTCCTGGCGACGAGGGGGGTCAGCAGCAGGCTGCTGGTTGGCGATGTTGTGCACTTGCTGTTGACTGCGGCCATCTCGACCGGAGTCTGGTTGCGGAGTCCTCGTCCACGTGCGGCTGGACTGCGGGGCATCTTTGGGCTTCCGCTGTGACTCAACCTTGCGCTGGTGGAGCTCTTCGGATTTGGCATATTTTTCAAAGAGCTGATATAGCTCCTGGAGGTTCTTGGGTGGATCTCTGATACAGTGGCTGTAGAGGACGCCGGCCCGAAGGCCACTGATGGCGTAGTGGATAGCGATCTGATCATCGACGGAGGGCAGCTGTGACTTGAGTGTTAAGAATTTGCGGTAATACTCCCGTAGAGTCTCCTTTTCCAGCTGTTTGCAAAGCGAGAGCTCGGCCAAAGCGTCGGTGTCTGGACGGTACCCTTGGAAGTTGAGAAGGAACTTGTCCCTGAGACTTCTCCACGAATCAATGGACAGCGGAGGCAATCTGGTGAACCAGGTGAGTGCTGGGCCCTCTAGGGCGATGATGAAAGACTTCGCCATTGTGGCGTCGTCCCCTCCGGCGGATGCAACGGCGACTTGATAACTCATTATGTATTGCGCCGGGTCGGTGCTGCCGTTGTACTTGGGATATGCCCCTGCTCGGAAGTTAGCTGGCCAAGGCGTCACTTGCAGGTGTGGCGCCAGGGGACTTCGCTCGTCGAGGTAGTTGACCCCTTGGAATGGCGCGCCGTGCTAGAAAGCGTAGTCATGCTGGGGGAAACGCGGGTTCTCCGGCTGCGCCCGGTGTTGCAGGGGTGGGCCATGCTGCAGGCCGAGGTGGCCTTCGCGCGTGTCTTCCGGTTGCGCGCGCTGCTGGAGGGGTGGCTCTTGCTGTAGACCGAGGTGGCCTTCGCGCTGCATCAGCGCGATCTCGCGCTCGAGGTCTTGGGCCTTCTGCTCCTCGTCGCGTATCATTTGCCGCACCTTGGCTAGTGTGGACACACGCTGGCGCTTGGCCTCCAGTATCTCTTTCTGCCTCTGGAGATTGCGGTTCTTGAGGCGCAGGGCGCGCAGCTGTAACTGTTCTTCTGTTGAGACGCCGAGGACCTCGCCGTCCTCGGTGAGATCCGCGCCCTCTAGTGGGGCGAAGCCTGGGGGCGGCTGCGATTGTCCTTCGGGCCCACAGGTGCGGAAGGTGTCGTCCTCGCAGGTGCGGGGAATATTGTCTTCGGTGGGCTCTTGGTGGGTGGATTGGGTGAGGGCGAGGGCCTTGCCCTTCTTTGCGGCAAGCAGTGCTGCCTTCGCAGCCTCGTCAGCCTTCGGGTTAACTCTCTTGGGTGCCATCGCGGGTGGTTTGGTCGTAGCACGAACGGTGGGCGCCAAATGTTGGAACTTGCTCTCAGCAGCAAAGAAGCCAACAAGAGTGAACAGTGGTGACAACAGGGTTGCGTGCTCGGGGGCAATAGCTCTGTTAATCTAGCCTCTCACGGGCACTGTGCGGGGGTATTTATAGGTATCTGAGTGCCCGGCGCCTTGTGTTAAGGACGCATGCGCCCTCAGACACCTAGTTTATCCCAGAATATTCCCATAAAGCAGGGTTACAAGCTGTAATTACAAGCATGCCTTTACAGATTAGGCCCGTAACACAAAGGCGGCCACGCAGGGCCCGTTACAATGGGCCAGATCACACGTGGGCCTCAGAGCTGAACGAGGCCGCGCTGCGGGATGACTTCGTCGCCGGTCTTCGTCTGGTGCCGAATCGAGCGAAGGGTGTCCCTGCCTGTTCTGTCTCTGTCTGACCAGCGGTTATCAGCGAAGGCCTCGAGCGAAGGGTGGCGTCTTTGCCTTCGCCCCAACAACCCCCCTCTAGGCAACTTCCAGTATCCCTCAGTGAAGCAGTTTCATCCTGTTATCAAAGCTGAGAATGGACATCCCCAACTGAGACAGACTCCACATGAGCAACAATGGCTGAGGCAACTGGATTGAATTCTTCATCAAATCGCGCCAGAATATATGAGACTAGTTCTTCATCACCAATAGCCTGCTTGGTAGATCCCATCTCATCTGCAAGAGATTTCATCTTGGTGATATACTTAGAAATAGTCATGTTACCTTTTCGAGTAGTAGCTAGAGCAATCCGCGTGTTGATAGTTCATGTGCGAGACTGTGATGCGTAGGTTTGCTCTAGGAGAGAGCACACATCTTTAGGTGTGGAACATGAGGCAACCTGACACATGAATTCTGGAGTCATGGTCGTCATGAGGAAGCCTAGGACCTGCTGCTCAAGCGCGGTCCACTAGATAAATTCTGGATTGATCTCTTGCCATCGAAGTTGTTGGGAATCTTCTCCTCAGGCGCGACGGTAACCAACAAGGTATCCCTGCAGCTGGGCACCTCTGATGACGGGTAGAACTTACGCATAGTTCATCTTGCTGAGTTTTATGACAATGATTTGCCTTAGAAGGGGTCTTGGCACAATGGTTTGGGAGATGGACGCCATTCCTATAATTGGAGATAGATGGCGGCTAGGGTTAGGGTAGAGGAGAGGCTCCGATATCATGTGAGAATAGCAACCAAGATTGGTTAAGCGTTTTCTACCTGCAGAGCACCCGCATTGATCTATTCATATACGTAGATGACTGTCGTGGATAACACCCTAAGGGGATAACTCTGCCTAACAGAATCTGCTATATTTTAGGCTAATCTATAGCAGAGTTATCTCCTGGATTATCTACATAGTTATTTCTTAGTTAAACTACATTTACATAGCAGAGGCCTATGGCAAGATTACAAGCTTTTCAATCTAATAGTAGAAACCTTGACCTAGGACATAAACAAAACTAAAGCCAAAACTAGAGACAAATAGGGGAATAAATTAGAGTTATCTTATATTTTTGGATCTGTTCAAATTGATAAGACTTCAAACGCATGATGCGTTTTTACTACTAGAGAGACAAAATTGAGGCGTGGTGTTGAACTAAGTGGACGGATTTAGGTCCCTTTTTACTCGACACCTTGGGTTGTATGTCTCATCCATAGGGTTCCCTACATGAGAAGTGAACAAACTTTTGTAGGAGTCAGGGGGTGTTTGGTTCCCACTTTCTAAGTCACCTTTAGTTTCCAGACGGGGTGACTAAAATAGGTCTTTCAAATAGAATTTCTAGGGACTAAAGTTTAGTCTCTAAAGTTTAGGAGGGTAACTAAAGGAACCAAACACCCTCTTATTAACTAGATTTCTCATGTTCTGCTCCACCACATCGCCCGTCCTCCTGTGCCAGCCTACTGGTTTGGGTACTCTAGTATTCACCTCAATCCACATGTAAACTAATTTACACCCCAATCCACGTTAATACATGTGGATTGGGGTGAATACTAGAGTACCCAAACAAAGCCTCACTGATGACAAAAACAAGCATTATGATCTCCCTCCAACCAATGCACTTCCCCCTTTGCCTGTCGTACTAGTTTTTACTGATATGATCTTTGATGAGCTGAAGCAGGATTAACCCACCCCGTGGGATGCAATGATTATAGAAGAAGAGAATTATGGAGACACTCGGCCCTCAGATACTAGCTTGCGCTTGAAGGATTGGTGAGGTGACTAGAGGTGGTGTGGGGGAGGGGGTGAATGGGAGCTAATCAAATTTTGTTGCTAAAAACTGAAATCGAGCACTTCAATTGAGATGAAGAAAACGCTCAAACCAAAATCATATCAGCAAACCAATGATCTCATGATTTCAAAATGTTCCTAATACTAACACAAGACCATTAAAACGAACGGATCGCAAATCGGACACAAAAAGTCCGAATCGGTCTAAAACCGTGTCGCGAACTAGTGTTGATTTAGGCAGCACAAAATTCAGTTCTTGGATGCAAAACTGAACCAAACGAACTCTGATGTAGATGAAATTTTATACACCCTTTGATTGTTTCCAAGGTCTCGTCAAATTTTGAGCTCAATCGGATTTGTAAATCAATCACAGATTTGAAAATACGGTCAAAGTTGGGGTTTTATTGGAGTTTTCTAGAACGAGTTCTAGCTGGTTTTTTTCTCAAATCACAACCAAAATCTGCAACAATAGGGTGTATGCAGTGATTAGAGTAACATAACTCACTACCAATCAATCTCCAAACTAAATCCTTACACAAGAACTCGATGGTTCTTCACAAGATCACAAAGAGAGGAGAGGGAAGAACACAAGAGCAAAGAGACTCAAAATTTCACCAAGAATGAAAACTGAGATTGAGAGGCAACCAAAGCTATGGGTGGAACTGGCCACCCTTCCTCGGATTACACAGTGAAGCTTACAAATCACAGACGCAAAGGTTCAAAGCGTTGCGGATCTCTGGCTTGAAAACTAGATCAGACTAGGGAATGGAAAACCACAAGTGCTAAAACCCTAAGCCAAAGAGATGGTTGAAACAACCAGCCCACCCTTCTATTTATAGAGGGTTATTACTACTTCCTAAACTATCCCTAGATACATAGAACCTATCCACTTAGTCGGGGGCAAAATGGACCAACTCCTAGGATTTCGATTTGATGGTCACACGCTCCACATGAAGTTGCTTCGCCTTGACGCACCCTTCACGATGATGCCACGTGCTGCGCCCGATTTTCGCCCGCCGTCCTTAGCGCTGGGTGTTTTTTCGAGGATCAACCACCAAACCTCCGCGAGTAGCGCACCACATGTGTGTCCCCCATGTTCTGGACACATGTTCGGCCAGTCCTCGATCGCACCGACCACATGTTCTGCTCCACTACGTCCTCGTGCGAGTGCGTTTCGCAGGTGTCAGCCACCATGACTTGTCACCCGACGACTTTGGTCCCTTGGTCAAGTCCCAACGCTCGTTCTTCACCACTCCCGGTCCATCCCCACGAACCCGCATGACCTTCACCTTTTCCGTCGGCCTGCACACCACAAGCCGACCGACATGGTTACACAACACATAATCTCACGCCTCGGTGAGTCCATGACTCGACCCGAAACACTACCCGTTGACAATCATTCATTGTCAACCCAAACCCGAATCACAAAGGACATGTCAACCTTGTGTTCGCCGCACTATTTTATATAGTTGTCACTAGGTCTAGTTTTAAGGTGTTGGACTTTGAATCGGGGGCCGTTTGTTGTTTTTCTCTATATTGAGACTCGGCCCTAAGCTAGCAGTTAAGTTTACCGTACAACATTCTCTCTCTGTCTCAAAATAGTATTCTCAAAATAGTATTCGTTTTAGTGTTTTAATAGATTCGTATACTATTTGATGTATGTATTTTATATGTGTGTCTATGTTTATTGTCATCCATTTGGATATGGACAAAAATATTGAGCTAAAATGAACATTATATTGGAATGGAGGGAGTATTAACTTGAGTAAAAATTGTAGTAGCAATCCTTGAACTTTGGCACACCGTGTCATTTGGGCTACCGAATTCAGAAAACTACCAAAACAGATCCTCTAACTTAGTTAGCCCAGGTAAAATGTTCCAAAATCCTTGAACTTTGGCACACTGCCATTTGGGTCATCGAATTCAGAAAACCAGCAAAACAACTAACTTAGTTGTCCCATGTAAAATCGTCCAAAACCGGATTTACTCAAAACAGTGCCAATGTGGGGACTTAAGTGACATATCATGCAAAGTCCAGTGACTTAAGTGATACATCAGGCCAATTTTGAGAACCCACGTGAGTCTATATCAACATCCGGTTTGAGCAAACTCGGTTTTGGACGGTTTTATATGACTCGACTAAGTTAGAGAACCTGTTTTTGTGGGTTTTTGAAGTTCGGGGGGCCGAGTGACACAAAGTGTTAAGTTCGAGGACCGCTAACTCATTTTTACTCTATTAACATTGTAGCGGAAAAACAAATCTTTCTTTAACAATGAGGACTTCATAATGTCATAGTTTTTAAACAGATTACAATAAGATGCAATAGCTGCCTCATTTGTTTACTCGAGTTATTTACATGACTGGGCCACTGGCCTCTCATTTCGACCAACCACCCCGGGGGATGAGGGCAGAATGGTCAAGCTAAATGGAGCTAAAAATAAACGAATGAACCAATTGGTATGTACAGCTAAAATTCGCATCAGAAGAGGCCTAGACCACGGGCTTGTCAACGCAAGGGGAATAAAGCCAGCTCTCTTCTCGCTGAGAAGGAGACGCCAGTTCTCCCAAGCAGCGCAGGCCACCCTTTTTCCTCCTGGCATAAATCTTCTCAGAACGAACTAGTTTTCCTGGTTCCTTCTCCTGATCTCCTCTGCAAGTAACCAAGGAATAAAGTCTGGTGTGTGCTAGAAAATGGCCTCGCAAATAGCTTATACACGCTGTTTCTGTCCTCAAGATAGTGGCTTCCACATCGCCCCCTCGTCCTAGCTTTTTTCTCCCTGTGCAACGGCAAAAAAGGAGGCCGTTCAGCATGTATTGTAAGCAATGTAAATGTGCAAAGCAGAGCAGCCAAGTTGGTTTTTGGACCGGATGTCCTATGGGGTAGGCATGTGGAAAGGGACGACTACAGACTACAGAGAGAGAAAAAGAAGGTCTTGTTGTGGATGGTTGGGCCTTTGTTGTTGTTGATATAAAGCCGCAGACAAAAGGAGGCCGGGCAATGCAAGGATGTGTCATGCAAGGTCATAGGAACATGGTGGCCGGACGCGGACGGGGACGGAGCCAGCCATATTACCTTGGATTTGAACGGTGCGTCTCCCCTTTGGTCTTGGAGGCTTTTGGTCCACAAAAGCCAGGCCATTCTGCAGGCCTGGCAGTGGGCGGGCGCGCGCTTTTTGCGGTCACAGGAGGAGCGATCCTTGTTGGGTGATAAGCAGGATGGCCACAGATACGGCGACGAGGCATAGGCCGGCATAGTCCTTCCCAACATCCTGCGTCAAAAGACGATGCATATGCGTTGTTGCCAGTCAGATGTAGCTCAACTAGAGAAAAAGAGGACTGGAAAATGAATCAAAAAACACACACAGATGGAAACTAACCGACCTCCTTGTAACAAAAGATATATGTATAAAACTAAGGAATGAAAGTTAGTTTGGCCCTCAAGACACTAATCCCGCCGCGCGAAGAAAGTGCGCACACCACGGACTTGTTCTTTCTTGTGTGAGCAAATGCGCAAGGAATATTTAGAAATATGTATATATATCTTTGCCATGATCTGGATGACCACATTTTAAACAGAGCGAATATACGGCTCCACAACCACAATGCAAATCTGACTTGTGCAAGCTAGGTGACATATTTCAACACCCCCAAAGAGTGAAGAGATATGGTGTGAACGCGACGACCATGCATGTGCAAAAGGCTACCTTGTCGTCCTTGGATGATATGGTGTGCAAAAGGCTTTTTTTCCCCGCTCCTGTCCTTGGATATGGTATCTTTGTAGTTGTAGGCTATGCTTCTTTTTTGTGAATGGGGCAACCCTGTTTCGTAATCTTATATCCTTTGCAGGTCTATCTAGCAGTATCATGCGTGCACTTTGAGTGATAACGAGGGAGAGGAATTAATAGCTGCCCACTGCAGGGTTAAGGTCAATGAAAAACTGCAGCATGCCTATGATCTAAGGTCCTGCTCAGCAGAGCCTGCAGAACACAATTTTGCACTGTAGACTAAACTGTTTAGTGGAGCTAGAAATAAGAAGTGTGATAGGGAGATGGATGGGTACTTTGCTGTAGATAGCCTTAGATTAAATATAATAAGTTCACGTAGGCGGGCTGCAAGGGCTCATCAGATTTGTAGCCAGCTGAAAGCAGTATGTTCACGGACTCCAATTAAAACAGATTGTGAGAGTTAGAGATAAGCCAAATATTAAGAGTGTGTTTGGTTTGAGGAATTGAGTGATCCATCTTCTTCTTACTCCTCACTTTTTTATTTGGTTTGTGGAATAGAATGGGTTGATCCATCACCACCCCATTCCTCATAAGCTAATAATTAGTATATACATGAGGAGTGGGTTGATTCCACCAAAATTAATGAAATGAACTTATGATGCATCACCTCATGAAGTATAGAGTGACTCCACAAACCAAACACACCATAAATTTACAGCTTTTATCATAAGAGAGTTATTGTATGACTAGACTTTTAGTTGTCCATATGTTGTGACATGACAACCTCATAAAGCCCACTGTAGGCTATTTTATTAACCTTGCTCTTACTTGATAAATTCTTGGTTGCAAAGTTTGTTGCATCTTTGATGGGTATATATATAGTAGTGTATATAAAGTATGGACCGATCATATATATATATATATATATATATATATATATATATATATATATATATATATATATATATATATATATGGACCAAGTGGTGTGTTTATGTGGGTGATGATGCTATAAAGCATGGACCGATCATATATGAATAGCATGCATGCATGTTCATGGACCACTTGGATTGCATTGCACCGGGCTATGGCTTGGCCCAACGGTGCTCCACATGTGTAGTGCACCCAATGCAATGCAAGTGGTCTCTCCAGGGTGACGTTTATTATTTTGCGGTGCTGGATATATATGTGGGGGAGATGTGCAAGAATCTTTAAAGAAAACATATAGATCACTGTGAGTGACGATCTGGCTGAAAGTAAAGCGATCCTGTACACGCATTGTGTCATCCTACCACTGCACATTCATGGTCGATCGACAAGCAGTTAACTGCAATGCAAGAGGAGCATGGAGCTCTCACCGTGGTCCTGGCTGCTGGCGACGTGGCGAGGGAGAGGGAGGCGGCCGACGTGGTGGCGAGCTGGGAGAGTCCGACGTTGTAGACCATGCTCATGTCCGGCTGGTAGAGTCCGTAGTTCCTCTCGGAGGCGGGGCCGGGCTTCATGTCCTCGTTGAAGAGCGCGAAGAGGTAGACCTCGAGGCGGAGCCTGGGCCGCAGCGGCGTGCCCTCGCCGCTCACCTGCCGCATGAGCAGGTTCCGGTTGTATTGCCGCGCGTTCTCTACCGTGGCGCCGGCCTCGTTGGCGTCGCCCTTGGACGGCCACCCCGTCTCCGACACGTGCACGGGCACGCCGCCGTAACCCAGCCGCGCCGCCGCGAACGTCACGGCGTCCACCTGCGCGTACAGCATGCTCGTGTACTGCAGCTTGGTGAAGGGGTCCACGGCGCCCACGTGGGACGGGTTCGACAGCGCGTAGTCCAGTGACACCCTACACACAGCATTTGCATTAGCTAGCTAGTTGAATATATATACAGCGGCGGGCGACGGCGAAATGAACGAGGATTAATGAAGCACGCACTTTGTGGGGTCATCCTTGTAGGCAAAGTAGGGGTAAGCGTTGACCCAGAAGGGCGAGCTGGTCTCGGCGAGGAACCGCAGCAGCTGCGCCATGTAGGGGGCGGCAGCCTGCGTGAAGACGCCTTGCGACGGCGGGTAGGAGGTGGCGAGCACGGCGAGGGAGTTGGCGGTGGACACGCGCACGTACGCGTCCATCCCCAGCTGCGCCAGCGCCGCGTGCAGGTTGCGCATGGCCGGCACCAGGCTGGCCTTGAGCTGCTCGTCGTCGCCCGTGAACACCTCGTTCCCCACCGCGATGCCCGTCACGCGCGTCGCCGGGAAGTAGGGCCGCAGGCTGGCGCTCACCCACTGCAGCGCCTGCGACGCGCTGCTCGCCATGCCCGGGACCAGGTCGTCCGGGACGGTCACGACCAGCTCGATGCCCGTGCCCGCGAACGCCGTCAGCACCTGCGGGTTCACGTCGTAGATGCGCACCTTGCCGATGCGGAGCGAGGAGAGCAGCTGCACCACCTGCGCCGGCGGCGGCAGGTTGTTCGCCACCTGCCCGTAGTTGATGCCCAGCGCCGTGGCCTGCCGCACAAAGCCCACCTCTGCAACAGAAATATTCCAGCCTATACATTATATACTACACAAGGCAAGCCCAGCGCTCTGTTTGGTTTTGGAATCGTACGCCGTGCGAGATTCAGACGGCAGCAGGGATATGCAGTACCTGAAGACAGAAAGGTGCAGAGGAGGGCACAGATCAGAAGCGCTGTTGGTCCCAACGACGACAATGCAGATGCCATTGTTGTGAGATGGATGGAGGTGTGATCGAGTTAGAGGAGGAGGAGGAGGAGGGAAGGGGGAGGGAGGATGGCAGGAGTTTGCTGAGTATTTATAGGAGGAGGCACGGCAGGTTCCAGGGGCAGCGCTTAGAAGAAAGCAGAAGGCGCAAGGAAATTCACCCAGGGTTGGGGACGACGACAACGTAAGCGTGCATTGGGTTGGGTTAAGCTAATTGGCCAATAATTCTTTTCTTTACTTATTGGGTGAAGGCCGGCGTTGCCATGCCGGGAGATGGGAGCAGGCACGCAGAGGCTTCTGTGTTGGGTCTCTCTGTTAGCCTAGCTAGTTAGCTGTTGCTTGCCGCTGCCTTGTCCCGTTCCGTTGCCGTGGCTTGCATTGGCAGGGCTGTGGTAGCCCTGTGCAGCAAGAAAACGTCTCGATGCTCTAGTCTAGCTAGCGGAACAAGCTCACGGACGGGGACGTCAGACGTGTGTGTGAAAGCGGCTCCCTGGGATACCTGGTACAGAGCTATCATTTGCAGGAGGTTCTGTCGTGACTTCTCCTCTCGGGGGAATCTTCAGTAAGTTTTTTTTTTAAGAAACATAATCTTTCATATAACGAAGCGCACCGAAAGAGATCGCCGGTTATATACGAGAATTCTAGTAGCAGGAGTTGTCAGCAATCATACAGGATACATCTAGGTGCACGATAAAAAACTATATACATCTACACAAGTTAAAATAACGTGTACAACTTAATTAAAATGCAGGAAGTGCCTTACGGCTTAAAAATGAGTATCCAAAAACTTAAACCAATTTAAATAATAAAATTGTAAACTATAAAGTTTCACAACCCTATCATACCGAAATTTTTGGTTTTGATTGGCCCGAAACCTTTTTGAAACTTTTCTTTTTAATTTCAAATGTGCGGAATCCAAACATAATTTTGTTTGCATAGCTGATTTCAAATGGGGGGAAATTGTCAATCGTAATTCGTAAGGTTTGTGTAACTTTCTAAAATCTACAACTTTAGTTTTAGCCATTTCTCCATATGAGACTGTTTAAAGCTTTTGAATTTTAAACATAAAATTTCAAACGTAATTTTATTTGCATAGATATCGACTTTTCAAGATCTAAAGATTTTATTTAGGCTGTTTGTTCATCCGAGATTGTTTGGAAAAATACAAAATTTTAAACTTGAGGAATTGAAACATTTCAAAATAGCAGTCATTTAGGTCTAGATTATTATATCTATATTTATATGGATGATGACGAATATAGACATATATAAAGAACGCATACATTAATTATTGTACGAATATATGAAAAGGAAATTTTAATTTGAGACGGAGGAAGTATCAAACTTGGTAAAAGTTAGGCCATTTTTTCTCACATCAAACGTTGCCTATTTGTTCGAGGGTTCCCTATCCTTGGAGACGACCACGCCCAAAACTCCGCAGTTGGATCCTCTTCATTTACCTTCTCTCTGGTCCCAACTTCCTGAAGAAGCGATCCATTTTTTAACCATGCAAGAGAGTTGCGCCCACTTAGGCTGTCTCCAGCAACGTTCTCTAAATTTCATCCCCTAAAGGAATATTCTCTGTCCTTTACAACACACTCTAAAAGATTCCGTCCTCTATATATTCATCATCTCCAGCAACGTCCTCTACATTTTGTTCTCTATATCTCATTCTCTACATTTTCTACCATATATTAACACAAATTTAAAATGGCATTTTTTTTGTAAATATTGAGTCTGTTTATATATATTATAAAATATTTTTTATTCATATGGATACATATAGAAAGGGCACGGTGCGAAAATTGGTTTTTTCTGTTCATGTATTCGACGATGCAATTTTTGTCTTTTGTTTTTCTCTTCTGTGGCCGAGATCCACAGCGCTGCTGCCGGACTTCTTGCCACCACCGTCGTCAAGCGACTCCACGCGCCGCTGCCGGACTTCTCGCCGCCACTGCCGTCAAGCGACTCCACTCACCGCAGCAGGGTCATACTCTCCGGCGGAGCTCCTCCATGCAGCCCAACTTCTCCAAGTCGTTGCAGCCGAGGCCCCATGGCGTCCGCCGCTAGCTGGAGGGTGGCTACGGCGATGTGCTGGTCATCTTCCCCGGCGTTGCTACTATCTTCTCCTCCGCGGCGCGAGCTCCGCGCAAGCAGGCTCGTTTGGAGGTTGCGGTGATGCGGCCATGGCCGGTGTCCTTCCGTCGGATGTCTGTAGCAACGCGAATAGCGGACGAATAGTGTTTCTTTAGATGTAGCGGCTCTGACACATACTCTAAATTTTAGAGCACTCTATAGGGTTCCTTGCTGGAGGCATAAAGGAGCACCATGTCCTCTATATTTAGAGTACAGGTTGGTTTAGCGGACCTTGTTGGAGATAGCCTAAGCCCTTTACAGCAACAGCAACGTCGACAAGAAAGTGTGCTGGCTACATGTTCCTCTGCAACTCTGCTACGGCTTACTAGGCGGCTCGGCCGGTTCCTTAGCCCACTTTCGCTGTATTGTATACTCGCAGTGCAAATGTGCTCGGCATCTGCGGCTACACACTACCCTCAGTCTCTTAGCTCACTGATGATCATGTTAAAAGATACTTCTTTTGTCCTAAAATAGAATTCATTTTAGAATAAACAACATATTTATTAATTAACCTATGAATGTAGTTTACTTGTATGTCTATATTCGTTATCATTTATTTAAATATGGTCGAAAAAAGAGAGCTAAAAAGAACTAATTTTTTGAGATGGAGGAAGTATTATATAATGCTGAGTTATGATCGGATTGATGTTTCGGTTTTAAGATAGAATAAAATCTAGTTTAGATCTATATTGTATTTATCTATTACTCTCAGAAATGGCTCCTATATAAGCATGTTACGGTGAAAGACTGTTCTCATCCAACAAATAAACACATAATGCATATATTTGAGTTTGAGCTATCGACAATTTTTTAAAGCGCATCTATATTTTTATATGGTAACCAAGGCTATATAGTGAGTTCATTATCATCTACCTTCGCGAATCTTCACGAATCCTCTCCCTGGTTTACCTGTCCGACGACGTCTACTATCCGTTGCGCAAAGCTGCTCAACTTCCTGATCGGTGGTACCAAAGCATCATCGGCTTAATTGTCGATTTAATTATTATTCATGATAATATTATTGTGTTAATTGAAATATAGAGCGACCAGTCTAGAAAACAGTGCTAACACAAGGGTGGAATGATACGTGCTTAGCAGATTAATTAGGAAAGCTAGTGTGAGTTAATCCTTTCTCGAAATGGGCAAGAAGGGTGGATGAGTGCAGGTATAGGGAGGTCCTCGGGTCAGACTATCTGTCGTACCTTTTTGGATGTGGGATTCATATATCGCCTTCAGCCTAGAATCCAAAGCGGGTTCTCTCTTCTAGTGGAACTTTATAAAGGATTGGCAGTGGATCCCTAGCCATTCACCTTGAGAGTGTCTAAGGGTCTTGCAAACCGTGGCTAAACAGGAGACACGTCTTGTGGGTAAAGATGCGCAACCTCTACAGAGTGTAAAACTGGTATATCAGCTGTGCTCACGGTCATGAGCGGCTCGAACCCTCACATGAGTAATTTATGGAATTAAACTTAACCTATTATTTGCATTGCATTGTGGGATTTATTCAATATTGTGATCAATTATTTAATTTTGATGATACATACTTATATTTAGTAATTGCTAATAAAATTTTGACCAACTTATTAAAAGCAATACTCAGCCTTAACCATTTTTCTTGGTAAGTCTTACACTTCACATGAACCCCATCGTAAGTGAGCTCATGCATATTATTCCCCATAACTTGTTAAGCGATGAACCATGAGGTCACGCATGCTAAACTCACACAAGGAGAAGAGCAGGTAACGTAAGATGAGGAGTATGAAGGATGCTACGATGAGTTCGAGAGAGGTCTAGACCGTTGTCTCCCAATCAACTATGTTTGTTGAGGATTGTAGTCGTCATATGGTGTATTTATTTAGCTATTTTGAATAGAACTCCTATTATGTAATAAAGATGTGACTTTGTTTTCTGTAACATAAGTCATCATATATGTGAGACTTGATCCTATCACACATTTGAGATACGTCTGGATTTGTCCTTAAATCCAAGTGTGACACATTTGAAGGTTTGGGAGCCCAAGCAACATGCCAAGGAATCTCATACACATTTCAAATAGCTCCAACACCCAAGGGCTCAATAGAATCACTCGGTGATTAGCGTAGGTGCTTTGTGAAGTGCTTAGATTAGTTAGACTGCATTAGCGCTTGCTCTAGGTTTGTTCCTAGTTGTGCGAGTGAAGTTAGACAATCCACCAAACCCCTTGGCTCTTGCGCGAGCCATTGTAATTGTACCAATTGGGGCGAGTGTATTGCGAGACCGTATCAACCACGTTTGTTATACGACCGCCACTGTGTATCGGAGGGAATGAGGGCCCTGGCGATTTGACTGGAAGCTCAATAGTGGAGACGGTGTGAAGCATCTGAGTGGAGCCGGAAGTAGAGCACCACTTGTATGTGGAAAAGGCCCACAACTCTCTATGGAGTTACTCGACCGTGGTGCTTGGTCTTCGCGTGGGCTACCCTTTGCGTAGGGGCACCAACGAGGATTAGTCGGTACCTTGCGCGGTTCCAGATACCTCAGTAAAATACCGGCGTCATCCACGAGAGTTTGCTTCTCTACCTTTGTCTTTAACTTCCACATTTACATTGTTTACTTAAGTTGCAATCTTTACTATTATTATTTTAAAATATAGGATTGGAACTTAGGTTGCAAAACTCCTTTTGCGGTAGAGATAGCAACACTTAGACAAAATCTAGTTTGTACAATCTAGTTTACTTATTTGCTTAGTTTTTGTTCTAGGGATTTATTTGTG